>NC_056536.1:18599790-19262290 GCF_910596095.1 Thunnus maccoyii
TCAGCCTCACAAATTGCACTGTCACATGATGATGTCAACCGGATCTGTGTGTTGCATGTACAGTTATATAGTCTATCTATCTATCTATCTATCTAGAAGTCTCTCTCTCCCCTCCCTCCTATGTAACCACTGTCCTTTAAGCCAACCTGTTAGCTGCAATATTTTTTTGTTTGAACTCATCTCTCGAGACCTCATTTAGAGTTTGTGGAAGGACTACAGCCTAAAGGACAAAAGGCTTTCAAATAATTTGTGTGCTTTTATCATTGTGTGCTGTACTGTTCGTGGCAAAGATCGGCTATCCTTGGATTTCACTAGACAAGCCAGATAACTGACAAGCCAACACACCACGCACATAATCAAACAAATTGGATTCAGTGATATGTGTGTGTTAAGGTGTGTGTGTGTGTGTGTGTGTTTGTGTTATGCTTGTGCTCAGGTTTGGTTTTTTTTATTTGAGAGTGAGAGATGCAGCTCAGGTTACAACCTGCATCTGCACAGTTAAGCCTGCTGCCTTTTAAAAGTCTGGGATTCATTTTGGAGATTTTCAGCTGACTGACCTATGATGTGCACTCGCTAATCAGAAACAATTTGAGGATGAAATATATCATCGGGATGATAACGGATGGAGGGATGGATTTGCAAATCATTTTAGAGCAAAATAATAGCTTGGACATAAGGTTTTTTTTTTAGATCCATGTGATTGATCATGTGTAGTTTTATGTAACACATAAATGTTATCGCTTTTGACCTGCTTTTACCTCCACCAAGTGTTTTAAGATTTGGTCACGTTTTGTTCAGTTGTGTGCTTGTCTAATTTTTGGCAGGATATCTGAAAAAAAGATTTCATTTATATTTGGTGGAAGGTTAAGCCAAGGGCCAAGGATTATTTTTGGTGCAGATCTGCTCCAGGTGTTGAACTACAAAATTTTTTGATTGGCATTTTTTGAACTTTTTTGCTATTTTGAACTATTGCACATGCATCACATGTTGGTCTATCACTGTGTGTATTTTCAGCAGATCAAAATACACATAAATTCATTTTCCACCATTTTTACTATTAAAATAATACATTAAGAGTCGCTTCTAATTAGTAATGCTGTTTTAATTGACCACCATTAGTTAGTCACCTGCCTTGCTTCACCTTTTACATGGATTTATTTACCATTCATTCAGTAAAAAGGAAAACAGCAACACTGTTTTATAGTCATATAATTAAAGATCTATAAGAACCTGATTTTTATGTTACCATTTCCATGGTTTGAACTCAATTAAATGGAAGAGTGAGTTTTGACTCACTATTTACAAGCCTCTCATCGTCACTGCTATTGATAGCCAAACAGTTTACGGAGGGTTGTGAATGTAGTAATTACAACATTGATCCAAGACAAATAGGTTTCAAGTAATGCCTTTATAATGGAAAAGCAGAGGACCATGAAAATGGAAGGGCCGGGTAATGCTCATGTTTACAGTAACATTGGTGGTATTGATTAGCCCACGTATTTCTCTGAGTTGACTCACCTCAGTCTGAGCTGAGAGGCTGAAGGAAAGTAAAATTAAATAGGAACTACTGAAATCAGACAATACAGAAAACCTGAACTATAGAAAAATCTGTATATTGTTTACTGATCAGATTGGTCAGTGCTGGAGCAAGAGAGCACAGCATATCTGGTCCAGTCCCAGCAAATAAAAGCCATTTTTACGGATTTATGATTCCATCAATAGGAAACTTACATAATACCAGGTTTGTGTAGACGCTGGTGCAATGCGGGCATCAATATCCCATTATAATGTAATGGAATGCCATAATAGCTGTTAACAGTGCATGTAATAAAAGCCCTCTGATTTTTGTGTGTTTGACTGTGATTGTTTTCCACTGAGATTCTTCTGCTGAGGCACAGAGAACAGAGCGCCAGGCTTTTCCGCATCTTGCAACCACCATGTCCACAACCACTGAGATTTTCCATCACAGCAGCCAGCTAGGTTACAGATGGTGGTTGTGGCAGATTAAGAGGTGCACCGATCCATCAACATGACTTTTCAAACCCTCCGTCTTATGTGACACAGTTTTCACTCCATGCCATCATATTTGTTGGTCAGTAATAATCCTTATGTGCCCCAGGAGCTTGGAGATAACTCTGTTGCTGTCAAGGATTTGGCAATGTTTGTGGCAAACACTGGCCTAGCTGTAAAAAAAAAAAAAAAAAAGGTGGAGAGGATGAACAAGCACACAAAACTAGTGGGTTAGACAGTGGAGCCGAGAGTAAAAAAATCCAATCAAAAATCACTCCTGCCTATTTTCGCACACATGCCACCTGTGTTACATAAGTATCAGCTTCAGGATAAACTGCACACACAGCATATGTTTGTTTTTTCCCTTAACTGAGTTTGGTGCCAGAGGTTTCTCATGTCCTGCCCTCCTTGCTCATTTTCTGCCTTGTTGCTCTCACACACTCCCATCTCATCTGCTCCCTGTCTCCTCCAGCTGAGCCCTCTGTCCCTTACTGAACCCCCACTGTGCTCTATCTATCTATCTATCTATCTATCTCGTGAACATTTTACTATTTTCATCAAAAAGGTTCTTTAGATAACATCTAGTAGTAGCTATATGAAACTACAGCAACATCGGCAAATGAGTTTTACATAAGAATATCAAGCGTAGTACACATTAGGTAACTAATTCAGTAATTCAGAGGTAAGACCTGCAGCTGCATATCTTAACAATATTTAATGTATTACACATTTCAACAATGCCCATCACATCTCCGAGTACAACTGACTCAGGTGAACTGACTCCTACCACTCAAGGTAGGAGTAAAAGCTAAAGTTAGCATGTCTCACATTCAACATCACATATGTATTTTGTTTCCCCTGGTGATATATTATTGTAGTGCATTATGAGAAAAGACAGTAACTTTACTTATTCATACTTTTTCATGAGATTGGCTTGTTTATGACATGTAGTTGTCACAATAATGCCATGCAAGACCAGCAATCCTGCTACAATTGTCTGGAAGTGTAATTTATAAAAAAAGGTATCCAGGTGTATGACATAGCCTAGAGATTTCTTTTAATTATCTATCATCTTAGAGACTCAAGTCATGATCTAAGACGTTAAAATGAAAACACCAGTTAGCGGTAAGAGGTACAATCAATAGGTACAATCAATAGATAGGAGGTACAATCAGCACATAACTGGGGAAGTTTCTGGAAGATACCACAGAATAGCTGACTATCATTATAGCCACGGCAGGCAGGAAGACTAATTCACTTATCTGAGGCAGCAGCATCACTTGCTGTTCCTTGCACTCAGCCACACCGTCAGCAATGAGACATTAGAGCTAGTGAGACGATACCGAGTATACAAGTTATAAGTGACGGAACTAGTAGCAGATAGTACTCACTGATAAGTCTCATGGATTATTAACTGAGAGGAACAACCAATGAACCAACTAATTAACAATACAGTTGAATACTGAGTAAGTGTTTCAGTATTGTAAGAATTTTTATATCTTACAGTTTGTAATTAATTGTAGGGCTATGTGGCGAGCTGCTAACCTGTTAACAGTAGGTAATTAACATAACTAATACAGTAGCTTATATGTCCAATGTTTTGTTTGACCTTTCCCCACTGCACAAAAGAGTAGCCATTGTATAGTTGTATTGTAACATTAGGTTATACAATATTGTATCGTACATTTACGCCAAACACTGTCCAGTAGTTGGACTTTCTAGCTAAGCAACAAAACCAAACATTTATAGTGGCAGTTATCCCAGATTGAGGTCACAGCCAAAATTTAATCAACTGATCCTTGTTCCAGGGATATGTTCACAAAATTTCAGCCAAATTCATTTGTAACTTTTTGAAATATTTTGCAGACACAGAGAGAAAGAGGGAAGAGAACACATGCACCAATCAACTTCACTGGCAAAGCAACTGGTAACGAAAGCACATGTTACTACACTAACACGCAGACAATTCAGCGGCTCTCTCTCTCTCTCACACACACACACACACACATACACACACTGTAAATTTGATTTTTCTACTTGTTCTGGTGCTGTGGGACAATAACTACCAGAGATAAGCTGTAGAGGAACCTCAAAACTTCAAACTCTGATTAAAGCAATGAATCAAATTCTACGTATGAGTTTGATACCTACAAGCAACATGTACACCAATACAACACAGCAAGGGAGGAATTAAACTCATGAAATCTTGGTTCTTCACATAAATACAACCACGGTTTACTGTGCCATAAAGTGAGCTGTGTTGTGATGCATTGTGTTACACACTCACAGCTCTTTGCACTAAGTAAGTAAGTAAGTTTCCAGTTATTTTTATGCAAACCAATGTTTTAGAGAGGGCGAACGGAGAAAGCAAATAGCAATGAAATCCTCACAATATTGCTTTCCTTCAACTTGAAAGGTTGTAGCACATGAAATAAATAACATAGCTTAAAGACTTTTATGGTTGTGTATTCAGACATACAGTATGTAGCTTCATTTTACATTCATGAAATCTGCCCATTTGTGTTGCGCTCACCCCAGCTGAACGTAACACATCTAATTTACCCTGAATTTCTTTTCAGCCTTTCAAAAGTTCACTTAAAATTACCTTGACAGCCGCATAAGAAAACAATTGATTGCTGACCTTTACTCAATGGTGTCTGTCTTCTGCTCTAAAACCTACCGAGGCGGCCACCGAGGCGGCCACCGAGGTGGCGCGGGATGTGGCTCAGGAAGTAGAAGGTCGGTGGTTCAACCCCCGACTCCTCCTGTCCCCATGTTGATTTGTCCTTGGGCAAAATACTGAACCCCAAATTGCTCCCGATGGTTGCGCCAGCACCCTGCGTGGTAGCTTGCCACCATCTGTGTTTGAATGGGTGAGTGAGCAACAGAAACATTGTAAAACGCTTTGGATAAAAGCACCATATAAATGCAGCCATTTACCACTTACCAAGTACAAAAGACAGGCGAGAGATTCTACCATAGCCAGGAGTTTGGAGGCAGCTTAATCGTACATATAAAAAGGTGTTTTTCTGCGCTTTGTCTTAGGATACTGAATAGCCAGGATTCTAGGCCTTGTAAATACATATGTAGGGAGAAACAATAAATTAGTAATGAATTATCCTTTCCCCATGGCTCTCTAGTGTTAGAGGAAAGAGAGAAAGGGAGAGATTGGAAGTGACAGAGAAACAGGGAGGGAATAGAAAGAAAAGATAGATTAGAGGGAAAAAAGAGCAATGGAGATAGAGAGAGAGAAAGAGTACTTCATTAAAGTGGCATTCATTACCAGAGCCTGTATATGCTGTCCTGACTGTCTCTTTGTCCTCATCTGTCATTTCTCCATCTTCTCTTCCTCTTTCTTTTTTTCCTTTTCCACTTAATGCTTCATCTCTTAGCCTTTCTTTCTCTCTGTCACCTTTCTCTTTCCTCTTGGCCCATCTCTCACTTCCCTGCGCCTCTGTCGTGTCATCTCTTCTTCTCCTCTCCTTATCTCTGTCATTAGACTGTTGTGTGAATGACTGCAGTGGCCTTTTGTAAGGGTGGAATTAGAAAAAGAGAGAGAGGAGACAGTGAAACCAGCCTGGTGTAATTTTCCTTCCTCCAAATAGCCCTCTGGAGGCCAAGTGGAGTACTCTAACATTCTCCACCTGGCCTAATTTCACATGATACGAGTCCACTCACCTGTTGGTCCAAAAATGAACAGAGCTAAACTCGGACCACTTGGCTGTCCTGGCTCACCGTTTCTTTGAGTTCAGCAAAAAAAAGTGCAGAAACTGGGCTAGAATCTGGGCCAGCATAGCTAGGACACAGATCAGAATCTGACGTAAAAGGTACAAAGGAAACCCGCTATACACATAATAACTGAGTGTAACCCTGCTTACTGTTGTAATGATGAAGATAAAAAAAAAATAGAAGGACACAGGAAATTATAGCTTAAGTATCAATGTTGTCATTATTGCAGTCACTTATTGCTTGCTTATTATATTTGTCATTAGGATTTATTATCTGCTCTGTCTGCATCAGCCCCAGCCATCACCCATTATGTAACACCCCAAGCTGTTGTAATGATGGATCCAACATGCCACTGCTTTATCAGTCCTTCAACTGTGGCTCCCCATCCGATCATAATGATGGCTGCCAAAGCCACCTCCCCTCATCTTCCCCTGAATACTGATACAGCTAAGGCAAGCTAAGGACAGCTGCAGCACAGCACTTTTTAATTGAAAACAATTATGGCCAGGACTTTTCACCAGAGGGAATGGTTAGTGTAGAGGGAGACAGATACAGGCAATTAAACATACTGGGAAAATAAGGTAGATTTAAAATGCTTTTTTCATTGCACCAGTGGGGAAGCAATAAGTGTCTCTACTTTCTCCACTTTGGTTGAATGCATAGATGGATTGGAGAGATTAATACATAATCTTTTGTGATGCTGCTTCAAGAAGCAAAGACAGAAATCAGGAAGTCTCTGGGCTGCAAAGAGTTCAGAAGCTGAAACTATCTGCCCACTGCATAGCAAAGAGAAGAGGAGATAGGGAGGAAGAAAAAGAGGTCAGAACTGATCCGGATTTATTGGCTCAGCTGGTCATAAAGGAGGCTTTATCCTCACATTGCATTATGCAAGCCAAGATCTCTGCAAGCTACAGGTGAAAGATGACTGCTCTGCAGACGCAGATTCTCTCAGTCTCTTTCTCATCTTCCTCCTCCCTCCCTTCCTCTCTGTATATTTCTCTTTCTCTCAGGATGGATGAGTTTAATACTGAGGTGGTTAGAAACAAAGGCTAGATTTCCTCACTGAGGTGCATCCTTTATTCTGTCTGACTCGAGGAATAAAAATCAAGCCTCACCTCCTCATCATCCTCTAAACCTGCCACATCTTTCCATACCCTTTGGCCTTTTCTTTACTTCTCCTCTCTCTTGTCCTTGCTCTCTTCTGCTCTCTCCCTCTCACTCTGCTCCATTACGCAGGCACCCTATTGATTGCTTGAATGCATCTGGCCATCTAAGGCACGTATAAAGTGAAAGGTATTGGTGCTAAAAAGATATGCTCACTCACTTTAAGCCAGATGCTCGTACACACAGTACCAGCCTAGCTGAGCCACCCCAGCCAGAAGAGAAAGTCGTTTCCGAAAATACCAAAATAGGGCTATTTGATGCAGCACTGGATAGCTCATTCCTGACAGACAAACTCATAAGTTTACAGTTTCATTGACGCCATGCATGGTTTGTGCTTTTATTAAAATGTCCATTTGTATTTAATATATACACAAGTACACAGTAATATGCACTAGTAGTTGAGTAATTGAATATAACAGCTAACACAAACATACATGCTTGATGGATAAGCCGCTCACAAAATTCAGAATCCTCAGAAATAGTGACAGGTGGTCTCTATGCTTGCCTTAGAAGAGATGTGGTACTGAGAAGTTGGGAAACAAGTGGCAGTGGGGGAGCAGGAGCATGTGGGGTTGGGGGAGATAACCATTCCAGTCTAAGTCATTGAGGAAAAAAAATAGCCAGAAAAGCAATAGCAAGACAGAAACGGCAAGAAAAGCAGCTAAATAAGAGAAAAGCTAGAGCATGCTCTGCCTTTGCTCTGACCTGGTTCCAGTTAATCCACCTACTTTACACGATGAACATTACCTCCACTCTGTATTTATAGAGCCTTTTGTGTGTTTGTGTGTGTAAGCCGGTGTGTGTATGAATGTGATTTTTTTTAAGTGTGTGTGGCCGTGACTGTAGAGTAAATGCAGTTAATGTTTGTCGTATAGGGACAGGGAGTCTGAGCACTGTTTGAGGAAAAAACAGACTCATGTTTAAACCCCTGTTTGTAACAGGCTTAAGGCTGAATGTTGAAGCACCATAAGATACAGTTCCTCTAATATCCCCTAAATACTGGCTCCAAAAATGCTCAAAATTGAAGTTAATTACATAGGAGTTATTCTAGCTAACCAAACATAGTAAGGTTTACAGAGTTATGCACATAGACGAATGTGAGCAGGGGTTGGTTAGAGACATTCGCATGGCTATTTTATACATGTATGTAATGTTTATATTTGTTTTCATCAAAATTTCAGACCAATACAGTCCAATATTCAATCTCCTTTAGGTCTGTTTTTGGTCTCTTCCAACTCCTGAGAAAAATATCTCTCTTGGCTCTTTAGCTGCTAAATGCTCGACTATGTTCACCAGCTAGCTAACTGTGTCTGTTTGCTGTTTGGTGCTGAGCAGGTAGTGTATAGTGGCTTTTCCACTGAAAACAGCTGCCTGCTGCTGCCAATAACACAGTGAGTGTGAACCAAAACAGCACTTTTGTCTCCCTGAGGAACAGGGCAAGAGAGAAGAAAATTTCCTCTTCAGGACCAAAAATCTTATTATTATTTGATAACCAGAGACAGCTTTCTTTTCTCCTAAAATGGTAACCCTGTTGAAAATTCTTCATGAGCATACCTCCAGCAAGCTCCACAGGTACACTGAATGCTATAAGGTGTGAGCAGTATACCCACACACTGTTTAAAAATAGAGAAGGCCCTGACAGTCCTACACGAAGCTTCACAGCAGAGACCTCTCTGTTGAAATGGTCTCCAGCCTTATGACTCTTATCCAAAACTTCAATCACTGCTCCTTTCTCCTCCTCTTCTCTGCTCCTCCTCCCTTCTCTTCCTCTCTTCTCTCTCTCCAGGGAGGGGATTTTGCTTCTACAAGTCTTCTATCACATTGAATATTTCACAAAAGCACTTTTTTCCTCCCAGCACACATACACAAACATACAAAAATGAAAAAGTTGAGAAAATTCGAAATTTCAAGGCAACTTCAATAGATTATTGAGTTTCGAGCCCATCTCAAACTCTTAAGTTTTGAGACAATTTTTCCAACTAATAATCTTTTGTTCAGATATTTGCTTTTCTTCTTGAAACTTGAAACTCAGAGTTTCTATAAAATTCTATATTTCCAGAATTGTTGAGTAAACTCATGAAAATAAATTAGGGTTATTAACTTAATATTTTAAATTGCAAAGAATGACAAAGAATGACAACACCAGTTTACAGCTCACTGTATACTTTACTATAACTGTAACATTTAAGAAATCATACAAGTCAGTTTTGACATTTTCAGACAGTATGAATGTTATATATTACCAAAAAGTACTCAACTTCTATTGTTTTTAACTATGAATGTACACAATTTTGGAAACAAATTGGCTGTTATGCTATAATACAGCCTCTTCATCCTCCTATTATTATGCTGTTCATCAAATGTGCTAATTTGTGGGATTCTGAAGGATCCAAATTACATTTTCAAATACACTGAAGGCCTATGGTAGTGATGAATCTGCATGAGATAGCTACCCATTATCTCAATTATATCTCATTACAGGATAATATTCCAATCTATTAAATCCTCTATACTTTCAAGTCAGAAAAGTACAGAGGAACCACATGTCAAAAACACTGGCATTATACATTAAGTGATACAACATAACATGGCTGTGTCAATTCCACAAAACAACCTACAATACCTATAAAATTGTGCGGTACACAACACGAGCCAAATGTTCTGGGTTAAAGTTCACAAACATTGCCAGTTAATGGCAGAACACTTGACAAACAGTCATCTTAGTCAAATTAATGCATATGTAAATTGACTTCTTTGCATCTACCATTAATCAAAGATTAATAGATATCTGCATATTTTGACGCCTGAGGTGTGTATAGTTTCCGATGTTAAAAATTAAACTAAAATTAAGTTAACTAAGACCCTTAGAAACCAATAATTGACTTAGAAGGAGCAACTCTACTCAGGACAATACACCTGACCAAGAAACCTGAAATAACTTCCCAGAGTTATGTAACAATGTGCAAAAAGTACTTTTGTAACAAAGTAGTGCTGTACAGCATGAAAAACAGTGGACTTCAGTGGTATCACAATATAGTGCAAAGAGTATGCCAAGAAAGTGAAGTTCACAATCCAACAAATTAGAATGCTAGAGGATGCATTACACTTAAGGGGAATGTCACCCATTTTAAGAATCCACATGTTATTCCTGTGCCCCAGGACAGTTGTCAGTATTTCTGAATGTGCATCACTCTCCCCTAAAGCTAGAAATCAGAGACAACCCTTCAATTGGTGTTGTCACTGGGATGAAAAATCTGGGGCTGCTCCATAGACAGAAAGTGGGTCTGTAACTTTATGAGGTCATAAAATGTTTGTGTGAGCACTTACACCCAAATGAGGTTTTTATTTTGGTTCAGACCTTCTAGCAGTGCTAAAATATAAAACCTCATTTGGGTGTAACATTTAAAATACGACAACTGTCCTGGGGCACAGGTTGAACTTATGTGAATTCTTAAAATGGTGGCATATGGCCCAAAGCAACTTAACACAATAGACCTTCTGTGCAATTACATGGTGTATCAATGTTCAAGGAATACAGCAGATCAAAAAGACAGGTCTGCAAGATCTTGTAAGACAATGGCTTCTTATCACAAAACAACAGTACTTTTACCATTGAGGAGTCACATGTGAAGGTGCTCAACTGTTCCGTGATGCAGCCTCTGACCAAATCTCTCCTTCAACATGTCAGTCTTTACCAGACTTAGAGTAAGAGCTTGGTTTTGAGTCTCCTGACGCACTGTGTGCAATTGGTGGAAAGTTCCATGAAGATGGTCTCAGTCAAGTCAAAGGTGTACTTAGATTCTTTGGGGAAGTCTATGTTCAAGGCATAGAGCAGGCCAAACAGGCAGGCAAAGGCAATGGGGAGGTCTGGGAGATCTGTGAGGACAATGACTTCTTTCAACACAACAGCAGAGAGGTAGGGGCAACGTGATCTTTGAGGACAGTGAGAATACCAATCTTGACTCCTCTGGTCTGTCTATCATCTGGATCGGTTTCATGATGAAAACATGGAAGTGGTGTGATATTTTAAGAGAATATCTAAAGATGTTGGGCTACACCCCAAAATCTAAAAATGTTGAGCCTCCTATTGTACTCGCTGGCTTGAAAAGCTTCTCTGAATCCTCATGAACAAACCAAGACCAAACCAACCTTCTAGGGATGTGCTCTTTCAGTGTACTGCAATGTCAGATGTCACAAAAACAAAAGAAAACAGTAGTCCATTGATTAGAGTAGTGAACACTATGTTTTCACTTGATGGTAGTCCCCTTCAAGAGCAAAAAGAAAGACTGGAGGTGTAAATTCCAATGATAAATATTTTAAATAATCTAAGGTGATCAGTCTACCTGTTCATCAAGCTTGTCCTGAGGGTTTTCCATCTCTTGACCAAAGGCACCCTTCCTGGCATGGTGCAGTTTCAGGAAAGTACTCGTCTAAGGCCACTCTGAAAGTCTCCTATAGCTCCTTGGTGGTGACACAGTAGAACAGCAGAAATCTGTTAAACACAAAAGCAGTAACACATTTAAGTATTAAAACAGGGACTTTTGGTGATTATTACTGTTGAGTGAGTTTGCATTTTCGGCTATATATGCAAACTCACTAAATGGTAATAATCACTGAATGTGCACTATACATATACATTCAAATGGAAAAATCCACCCATAAACAGAGTTCACATGTTTATCCAATGATCTTAAGACAGTTCAGTCTAGATAAGTGAACATGAAAAAGTCACTGCTAACAAGAAATGTAAACTAAACAATTTTTATGGGTCCTGTCATACAGATATTCAGTTGGTTTAATTACAGGAAAGTGCTCTTTGAAATATAAATTCCTCCTGTCATCAGTGCACAATGAACCCTTTGCTTCAGTAGTTAAAATTAGAGGATTTGCTTTGAATATTGCTTCATTAATTTCCTGAGCAATACTATCGCCTATTTCAATATTATGTTTCCTTAGCACCTCTTTGATTCTTTGAAGAGAATGAAGTGCAGAATATCATGAAATTCTTCAACTATTCTCTGGATTGCACTTTTAGAAACATTTAACACTGTTTGCATACACAGAAAAAGAGATGGAAGTGTGTGTTCCAGTGTCTCAACATCTACATCCTCTATATACTCTGCCCTACCATTTTCATGACTCTTGTGTTAGACCACTATGTGATGAAGTCTATGCCTCAAGGTAGGCATCAAATGGTTGGTCAATGGCATGAGGGTCATTTTCAGAGTTTCCTCTTTTTGTTTGAATCTCCTTTAGAGTATGATTTTTGTGCTTTCTACTTCTGTTACAGCTGAAGCTTTTAAGATTGTTGGTTTTAAATTCACACTTTACAAAGGGGCAATGCACAGTCTCTCGATTTTTTAGATGATGTCCAAGATGAGTTAAGAACTTGCGTTCATTACATATATCTCTGAATTCACATAATTAACAAAAACATGTGACTCCTCTTGCCATTTGACATTCCTGCTGTGTGATCTGGGAAGGTGTGATTTCAGTGTGCCAGGTATTTTGAAGGTACATGCACAGTCAATGTGGACACAGGGCCAGTGTGCTCCTCTTCCATGCTGTAGTCGATGGTGCCTCAGAAGAACTGTTTGATTGGAGCCAACAAATTTGCAGAACATGCATATATTAACTGGAATGAAAATGAACAAGAGGCAAACACATTAGTTGGTTCATATTTAGATCAGAACAAACATGAAAAAGCAATACATAATTTCAGCTAATACTACAATAAAAGAATTCATCAGGAAGAGATATAAAGGCAATACTTTTCCACTCAGATTTCTAACCACTAAGCTTAAATTTGTTTGGGTCTCTATGGCCATTCCTTGACTTCACTTTTACAATTTGGTAGGGGCTTAGCCAAGCACTGTTAGAGCTAGGGGCAAAACAGTACCTTATGTGTCAATTGACTGAATAAAAATGAATTACTGACTAGTTCATCAGCATTAACCAACAACCATAGAGTGTAAAAAAATACAACATAATGCTAATCATTTTACTTTTGAACAGTTATATATTATTATTACATACCGGACTGTATTGAATTGCATTACGTTTCACTTCATGTTCAGTTTCTACCATATTTAGACACACAAACAGATTGGTTTGATAGAGAAGCTAACCAGTTAGTCAACGTCACTCATCTTGGCCTACCTAGCCATGCACAGTGCTAAGCTAATGTCACATTGTTAGCTGTAATGGTAAACAAAGAATCCTTAGATGCAAACCAGCAGCTAACTTTAGCCAGCAACAAAGTGGGCAAATAATTCATATGGTTCTCAATTAATTAAACAGACACACTGTACAGAGCAGGGAACTTAAAATGTGTCCCCACGTCATTGGGGTGTAAATAACAAAATTACAAACCGCTAGCTAATTTAGCAATAATGTGAATCTCTGAATTCCGCAAAATTACGTAAAAATTTTAACCCTGTAATAACATGCCTCATTAAGCACAAATGTGAATTACATCTAGAGCAAAAACAGCATCTCTAAAACTATTTCTATTAAAAAAATACTCACCTTTAGGTAGGCTAATTCATTTCCCACAAGGGGATGCCCAAGGAAAGCTAAGTGGGGGGGAAACCAAAAAACTCAATACAGTTAGTTCAAGCAAAAAATTGATATAGTTGACATGGTCAATTAATTATTTTTGTTTACTCAAAAATTACATTAAGGCCAGCATTTTCAAGTTCTCATTTTTACAGTGTGCACACACATACACAGCTGTCTTTCTCATGGAAGTGTTCTCTCTTTCATTCCCCCACACTCTTTAAATCTGTCATCTACTGTGCTTCACGGTCTTGCACTCTTCCTTTTTCTTGTCATCTTCATCTCAATCTTATTTTCTCCTCTGAATGTTCCTCTTTGACTGGCACCATAGCTCATTCTTCATAGCTCTTCACTTTGCTCTCTCCTTCTCACTCTTCGCTCTCATCCTAAACTGAACCTCTTTGTTCCTTCCTCTCTCACTTTAACACGCTCATTTTCTTACATCCCTCCTTTTATGACTATTCCAGGAATGCAGTTGAATATGAAGGATTTAGTACTTTGTAATCAATACACTCTAGCCTCTGTGCTGTCCTCCTGCTTCATGTATTTATAATGATAGCCTATACTGACAAAACAGAGAATAATTGGCTGCGTGGTCAGTTCAGCTATATTGCTGTAAATTAGTTGTAATATGGTTAATTTCCCTGGTCATTAAGGTTGACTGAAAGGTCTTACAGCTGTTATTGTACACTGTTCAAGTATCGACTGCACAGATTGCCACTGTAGGAAACTGCAGTCCACTGAAGTGTATATCATCATGTTCTCTCAGCCAGTATAACTTTTCATATAGGTACATTCCTAATGTTAATTGAGTCAGTGCATCAGTGAAGGAATCTTTCCCCATGAATTATGTATGCAGTATGCAAGATAAGTCTATAGTCTATTTTATAGCCTTAGTATTTGAGTGTGTGGAGTTTTAATAATATGCTTTTCGTCTTGAAAATTAGATTCTTCATTTTATCATCATCATTGTTAGTCAAAGCTTGCTTACTGCTTATGCAGTATCTCTGGGGCTCTAATCCAGCTGCAGAGCAAAATCTCTTCTCAAATTTCTCCCAAAGCATTTAAAAGGCATCTCATACAGAAAACACGTGTCAAGCTGACCACAGTGACTGAACCCCTCTTCTCCTTCCCATTCATTGTCTTCCTCATATTGTGATGACATGCGTATACGTCAAACGTTTGATATTGGGAATACAATGGAGACATTTGAAACAAAGTCCCATTAGAGGACCTGGTTAATATTTCATACACAGCTAGATGCTACACAAAACAGCCCAGAATATACTGGTGCCTGCAGTAGCCTCAGGCTAACTATCACCAGAGTCTGCACTCACCGTGAACCTCCTGAACATGTAAGGCTGAAAGAGGACTGTGAAATTCTAATGTCAGACACAGTTGTTGTTTTTTTCTCCCTTTTTGCTTATTTTAGAGTAATCACAGATGCACAAAAAACCTGCAGTATACCCATCAATAAGCAATAATACCTTTGTTTTTGTTTTTTTAAAGCAGAATAGTGTAAAGCCTATCATATCTACAAATGTAGGATAACCTGCATTAACATTGAAATCTTTAGATAAAATCATTTCAATACTTCATGCAAATAGATTTTAGAGATACAAAATCAGCAGAATATTTATTATGTCTTGTGGAACCCTAAACAAAGAGAACCTATGGCCACAAGTTGAATCTAACTAACTAAGAAATATGATGAGTATGAGTATACAGTAAAAACAGGGTTTAAAAATATTGATAAATGGCATGCAAGCTGTTTTTTTCCAAAAGGTGTTAATATTGTATACGCTCTTATTTACAAAATAAGTATGTTAATATATTGTTACCTATATCATTGTGAAATCAGGCCCAAAATAGTTTTGTTATCAGTTCAACACAATGTTCAAAAGCTGTAATATCATTTTGTAAGTCCTCTCACCATGGATTGACATTAAACTCGTCACACGTCTTGCATTACTTTCAGCAACAGATGGAATCTGACCACCTCTCTCTGGATGAAGGGTTTGGAGACTGGAATCATGGGGAGCAGCCATGAGTGAACCAATAGAGCAAAACGGTGGTTAGAAAGTAATTTTCTGACCTGTGTTTGCTTGTGTGTGTGTGTATGTGTGTGCGGGGAGGCACCATCTGTGTGCGATTACGTGTGTATGCTGACATGCCCAAACTGGATCATGCCAACAGCCGTTATTCCATCATTCTCTCCTTCCTTACAGCTCCTTCTCTCTGTCTCTCTCTCTCTTTTCTGTCTGTCATCTTTTTTGTCCCTTCTCTTAACCTTCCCTCTCTCTGTCTCTCCCACTCTAAGTTCCCCATGAGACCAAATGACCTAATTTACTTCTTAAGACTTGTGCTTGAGCAGACTTTTTCTCATCAAAGACACAAACACACATACATTCAGAGGTACTGGTGCACCGTGCAGAAGTAGTAAGATTTTAGGCATCAATGTGCATATTATGAATTAAGTGATATCTGTAATATACTCCAATTTAACAAAAGTGTGGTGTTTGCTGAGGCTCTTTCTGCTTGACACTCGGTAGTCTCTGTGCAGAAACAGATGTTCCAGCATACACAGTAATTAGATATGACTACTACTTTCAGCATTTCTATATGTGCATGTGTGTATGATGGTACAGCTGTGTCCTTGTTCCCTGTGATGTTTCCCTTTTTTAGAGTGGAAGTGTGTATGTGTGCGCGTGCGTGCACGTGTGTGTGTGTTTGAGGCAGAAGCCTTCAGGATTCTGGTCACTGCAGATGTGACATGGTAAAAAACAGAAAAAAAAACAAAAAAAAAACACTTCCCACAAACTGACAGAGCAGTGCAGGAAGAATATGATGAACAGCCAAGTTATGCTGATAGAAAAAAACCATCAGAATTGTGTCAGAGGTTGCCCCAGGTTAAACAGACTAAACTTTGAATTGAATTATCAGTCAGCCTTGTAGGGATGTGCATCTCCGTCACTGAGGCAGATGTGATTACGTATCTCGGTGCATTGTCAACGATCCGATACATTAAAGATACACATGAAGCAACTACCAATGTGATACAATACAATTCACCCGTATTGCGATGCAGTGTGATTAGATTCAACACAATGTGATTCAATGCAATGCAAAAGAATGATGCTATGCAATTCAATATGGTATACAGAGAGTTTGATTTTATTTCTTAAGCATACAGCAAATCATAAATTAACTAAAAAAGTGCCATTTTTACTTTACATACTTTGTGGCGGTACTGATCCTCCAGACCACAGCTGATCAGAAAGTAGCCTGAGAACCAGCTCCCAGCCACAAAAAAAAGAAAGAAAAACAAATAATAGTCACTTGGAGAAACCACCTCAAGGTTCTGTACATAGGGAAACGTCCCCTTAATAAACAAATGCCTCTTCAACAATAATGAAAAAAATGCCTATTCGATAATTATAATGAAAAAATGTCTCTTTGATATGTATAATAAACAAAAAATAAAGCCTGCAGGCTATCGTGAGGCAAGCACAACCCCTTGCACGAATAGCACTAAGATCAACTCAGTGCAGGTAACTTGGTTGAAAGGATTATTTTTTAGTATTCCCTCAAAAGGTACCCTCAAACCAGAAAGAAGACTCAAAAGGGCCTGAACAGACCAGAGTTTCTGTCTGACAGTCTCTACAAAAGAGGTGTACAACCAGTTGCAGAAAGAACAGAGTGACCTGGGTATGCAGTTTCTCTCCTCTCTTAAACCTCAGAAAAAAAGGTGTTGCCACACCCTGATTGGCCAAGAGAGGAATGAACTCAGCTGCCCCTCAATTACTATTTGGGAACAAGTCCCTACACCCTGCACAACAGGTGACCTGAATACCCCTCCAATCAACCCAGAGGGATTTCCACATACAATACGAATTTGGAACAGGGAAATGATAGCAAGTCCCACGAATGGGTGAATCCTACAACTTGTTTCTCCAGTACTGCAACTCAGTAAACATCTCCTTTATGCTGTTTCTTTTTGACCTCTAAAAAACACTTGGACCTTTCACAAACAGGCCTTTTCATAAATCCTTTGTAGCGTAGTGTTCCCTGTCTCCAGTTAACATGCATATGCTCTGCAACCCAAACAATTACTGTCAAAATAGTTTAATGATCCACTTACTCCAACGTGCAGAACAATAGTTCTAGAGCACAAGTTCCACTCAGAACGTTCTGGCAGCGCACCACTTAGCTGTAGCCTGCTAATGCGCTTGAGAGACAGTTTAGAGAGGAGGAATCAATCTAAATATCAAATTATTGATCACATTTCTAAATAATTAAGGCATAGGGCCTCTACTAATAATTATATATAAATAAATCAGATTTTGCTGATGCAAAGATGTTAGAAACGATGCATCATGAGTTCATCCCAAATTGTATCCACTTTTTTAATCTGGGCAATTACATAAGGAACGTTTATGCCGGTGCACCGATGCAAATTGGACTCAATCCGGAGGGTATTCATTTCTTGTGTATGGGTCTCCAAAGGTGAATCAGTGACTGTTTTCAGGCATTCGATGAGAACATATTAAGCCAAATACTGTATGCTATTCTAATTTGTTATTCATTTAGGCAGGTCAGTTGAAAACAACGGAGAGAGTCAAAATTTGGACTTTTTTTTTTTTAGAAAAGTGGTTACTGAAATGAAGGTACACTCACATCTACATTCACAGGCACATGCTGTGCAACAGGTAGGGATGAAAAATACGGAGTACCAAAGCACCTGACAATCTGTGCTGTGCCTTATAACTGAGGAAACAGACTCACCAGGATGCAGCTCTCCTCGTGTCTGTTTTTTTCTTTTGTGACAGTCGTTGGAGCGGTTCAGGCTCACGACACATTGCCTGCTGAGCTTTAGAGGTGTGCTTCAATACAGTCAATAAGGATCACTCATTACCTGTATGTGAGAGACAGGTATATGTTGAAAGACATACAGGAATAAACAGTGTCAGGTACATTTATTTAGAGCTGAGTTTCTGTCAGATAACTTTCATTTGACTGAAACTGATTACCAGTGAAATATAGAATTGATTTTAAGATAATTTTTTTTGTTTTTAAAGCTCTGAATGGTTTGGCACCAGCCTACATTTCTGATCTCAGTCCATTTTCTACTTCTAGACCCAAGATCCACTGATCAGTTACTTTTCTCTGTTCCACATTGTCGTTCCACAACATGAGGGAAGCGAAGGAATGATAAGAGTGTGGCGATGGCAGTTTTCCTTGCAACGATTAGATGAACATGCCGGCTGGGGAGAAACAGTGCTAGAAGGTTGTATGATGGATTGTTGGGAACTGTGAAAGCTTGTGTCTGTGTGTCAGATTGTGTGTGCATCTGTATGCATCTCTCACTGTTTCACTCTGTCCTCTACTTTGCTTATGTGTGCGTGTATTCGTGTGTTTGCATGCAAACTGAGGTGTGGATTGAGCCTCTCAATTGAAGTCTGGGTTTTTGGAGAGGCACTCTGCGCAGCATGTCTAAAGGCCATGTTTGGCCACAAAAGGAATGAATTAATGCAGTCGTGATCAATGGAGATACACATCCACGCATTCATGTGCACACACACACCAATGGATGCTGGCAGGGAAGGTTTTACAGATTAATTTATTCTCCCAAGAGGGCAACCCTAACATTGAGACCAGTGGCTAAGCACATGTACATGTGCATTTATATGTGTGCAAGTGTGTGAGTAGTGTGAGTGTTTGTGTAGGTGGATCGTGGGAAGGTGCATTAGTGGGTTTGTATGTGTTTGATAGAGAGAGTGTGTTAACAGAGGTGTGTGTGTGTCAGAGAGAGAGAGAAGAGAGAGAGTGTTCTCTCCATGTAAGTACCTCTCGATCATCCAACAGTGCATTAAGTGTAACAAAAAGTGCCCCCTTACACACACACACACACACACAAATTAAGTTGGTTGGTCAAAGTAGCATCAGCTCATGGCCCCGAGGGATGTTGAATTTAAGTCACTGATACATTGTGTGTTTCTGTAGTATGTGTACGCGTGTTTGTGCACTCACACTGGACTCTTCAACCCTGTGCTGCAGATTTCTCAGGAGGAAACCACTTGACAGAGGATGTAGTTCTTTCCCACTAACCCCCCAGTTACAAACATACATGCATAATACACACACACACTGACAGGTAGGCACAGTCGTTGGCTTTCCATATTTCCTCCTCTGAGTGTCAGAAGCTTCCTCTGAATGTTTTACAGTGATCTCAAACTTCTGAAACATTTCTTCCTTCTCTCTGTCCTTTTGTCTAATCTTTCATGTCTGCTGAGAGCATTTATGTTGCACTCTGTGAGGTGTGCGTGTGTTGGAGCCGACAGGAGCAGTTTAATTCAGTGGTTATATGTTTGTCACGTGAGCCATGTGCGACATGGTCGTGTCTGCCTGGCATGGCAATTTTTTCTGCACCACAAACGCTTCGCATGAAGTCTATTTTATCTCAACCTGCATGCATGAGTGAAGCATGAAATATTGTTTTTTGTATAAATACAGTAATGAGATATAAGAAATAGCAACATTATTTTCCTCACAGACATCAGGATGCATTGTGATATAGTAATAAGAATAAAGAGAAAATATCTGTATAGTACTGTATATCATAGTTGGGATTCTGATTGTTTCTTCTTTGTCTTATGTTTGCTAATTTGCTACAACTGCAAACTGAATGTAACAACACACACAGTATATAATGCATATGTAACTTGGCACATGGCTCAAGCCATTTCCACACTAATGCAGACAAAAAAATGAAAATTCCTCTAAACCTTTTATTATCCACACCCAAACACCAAAATAATAGAAGGTTGTGCAAATTTAATCTTGGTCTCAGCAAAGTTAAGCTCCATTCTGTCTCTCTGACTCCAAGTTATTTTGTGTGTCAATATGAACACACCATATGAATGTTCTCAGTGACACATTTCTGATTTCAGATGGCTGCACAAGTGCAAAACATTGATTTGCGGTTGTCCAATATAATGGTAATTCATGGGTTGTTGCCTTCCTCCAGATCCTTGATCAATCACTCATTTTTATTTGTACAGTTAGTTGTTTTACAGCAGAAACTGATATACTGACTGACTAAGAGATCACAGAGAAAACTGGAGGCAACAGCAGGTTGGCTCTTAATACTTCTTGTAAGCAGACTTACTGTGGCTGTGTTGATGTAAGGTTGACAAACTGACAATTACACATCAGCATTTTCGAAAAGCTCTCTTTCCCCATCCATCCAAGGTCGACAATTTCAAATCAACAAAACTCACATGGGAGAGCATTATAGGAAATCTTCCAGGGATAGAAAATGTCAGCTTAGTGGGGACCGAAGGCCAAAATCAAGAGAAGAATTTGTGTTTTCAGTTTAATCCACATTATTGTGAACGTTGTCAAAAGAAAGTACAAAAAAAACCCAACAAACAAATAGCTGGCTGCTGCCAGAGGCAACACAGATCCAGCCCTCAGTGAGTTGTAGACATTCAGGGTAAGATCATTTAGCACATGCTTACAAACAATGGAGCGTATTGATTGTTAATTTGATTAAAGTCACTGTTGAACACTGGCAGTATTTACCGTATGTCCTTGCTCCTCGCAGAAGCACAAAATCCCCTGAAGGCACATGTGCACATAGCTCAGAAATTATTAGATTGGTTCATTTTCAGGACATGGACACAATAAATGTAACACTCCCTTTGGATGGATACTCCCTTTCTGAAGCTTGCAGTATAATATTAAATTTGAGAACAAAATATTAGGTACAACTTATATAACACATCTTAGTGATATCCTGTACCCATATGGGTGAGACAACCCATAACCCGTTCAATATAATGCAGTCCAGTTCAACAGAATAGCAAACCATGGCCTCAAAATTACCAGAGTTAAATCAATACCTCTCTTGCACAGTCTGAAGACAACTCTGTCTCCTAGAAAGTACCTTTATATACAGCATTTCTAATTCACAGCAGAAAAATGTAATGCCACATTTTGCATCTGCTGAGTCTTAAAATATTTGTACGGCATGTATCTGCAAAATGTTTGACAACATATTTTATTTGTTTTCCTCTATGATATTGGCTCTTGCAATATACAATATACAGTATATATCTGCTCATCGCAACTAAAGCATGATACATTTATTCTGTGGTTATGTTTAGGTACTCAAAGCACTTGGTTAAAGTGAGAGAAAACTCTTCGTGTTGTTCAAATATTGAAAAAGGCAGATGAGAGGAGACGAGTTTACTTTAATAACATTTAACCAAAAACATGATTTTAACCTAACCTTAACTGAAGTGCTTTTGTTGCCTAAACCTAACCACATGCAGGACTAGATGCAACAGAGTTGCAACAGTTAGTTGATTAATTGATTAGTCGATTGACAGAAAAGTAATCTGTTACTATTTTGATAATCAAATAATCATTTTAGTCATTTTTTGATCAAAAATGCCAAATATTTGCCTGTTTCAGCTTCTCAAATGTGAGATGTGTGTGCATCTAAGAAATTATAACATTTTTCACTATTTTCTGATGTTTTATAGACAAAATGATTAATCTGTAAAATAATCAGCAAATTAGTCAATAATGAAAATCATCATTAGTCTCTGTTGTCAAAGTCATGCGTATTGTATGCCTACCGTCTACCCCGACCACCTCCCCCCTATATATGGAATTGTGATCAGTTGAAAGCCATAAAATGCTTGTTTTTAATTTATAATTTCATTTTTTGATTTATGTAAATAAATAAAACTGCTGATTTGGGTCATTACAGGAAGTAAATCTCCATCCCCCAGTTCTCCCATCTGAACTCCTCATGTTAAAAACAAACCATTACAGGATAAGTAACTGGGAAGGTATGTGGGACCTTGTAAACAGATTACTTTGGAAACACGGAAACAGCAGAAAACCACATGACGAGGTGAGTGACAGGAAGAGAGAGAGCTGGGAAGAGCATCGGGCTCACGCTTTTGTTCATAAATATTTTTACAGTTTGTCTCTTATGAGAAAGAAATGCTCTAAACGTGTAAATGCACCTCCATGCTTTATGCAATAGATTTGTATAATATATTCATGATTGCCTTCCTTTTCTCCTCGCTTATGATCCCTAACTCACCTCCCTATCAGTCTGTCTCTCTCTTGCTGGATATCACGTGGAGCTCTGATTTTCTATTTTGATTTTATGCCCAAGTTAGAGAGGAAGCACTCACTCCTGTCTTAGTCAGTGATTTTATACATAATGAGAATTTATCAACACAGTCTTACATTTAGTCAAAAAGGTACTCACTCACATATATACACACACTATCCATCATTCAGTCTGTGTTGTATACATACACCGTGTCTGTGTGTGTGTGTGTGTGTGTGTGTGTTTGTGCCTCCGGGTCTTGCCTCAGGCTGATGTCAGAAAGAGCATACCTGTCAGCCAGATATTGCATCATTCTACATAAGCTGCAGACACACAAGCACACACACACTTTTATCAAGTTAAAAAAAAAAACAACTACTCAATGGCCCTCCTCCCTGAGGACGCACTTACTGTGCAAGACCTGCACAGATCCACTTTCCTAATGAGGGGACAGGAAACAGAGGACAGAGAGGGAAGAGAATAAAAGGTGAGGAAGGAGGTATTTCTGACAGAGTGGTGTGAGATTTAGAAACAGATAAATCAAATCATTTAGAATATGGCAATATATTCATGTGCTGCATGTGTGTGGGGAGTGTGACTGTGTGTTTGTGTGGAACTACAAGAATTTGGTGGGTTTTATATGTCATTTGGAAATGGGTTTCTTCCTCCTTCTCTCCCTGGGCACATGTGATGAATTTTCATTACAGAGTTTCCTTATTAAGCCTGTTTCTGGCAGTGTGTCTGCCTTGCAGTCACATACACACACACACACACACACACACACACACACACACACACACATACACATACACACATTCACTGTCTCTCGCCTTTACGCGCACAAATACACTGCACGCACGCACAGGCCTCAGATGAGAGCCGCTCTGTGAGCAATAAGGGAATTAGTGTTTATAACAAGCTCGGATAAGACCCCATACTGGGAACTCAGAGGGAGAAGTATACGTAATGGGCCTTGATGCACCAAAACACACACAAACTAGTCGTTATGTGTTATCCACACATGATGCATAACTCATAATCCTGTAAGTTTTGTGTGTGTGTATCTGTGTATTTAAAATTATAATCCATTCCCTCTCTTTCTCACTCTCGTATCCTCTATTATACTTGATTTTAATAAGCACACTTATGCTGATAATTGGCCCTTCGTCTGCTTCTCCTCTCCATCTTCCTCAGTTCTTCTCTTCAGTGTGTTCTGTCTTGTCCTCACAACTCTGTTATTTGCCCCACTTTGACGTCACAGCATCCTGATAAAGCCTGGGACCAACCTCGGGCTGCTGTGTGCTCCGCTCAATATCGAACACACACACGTCAACTCAGGGAATGAGCTCAGTAGGAATCAGTGGAATGATTTCTGGTTAATGCCATTATATTCGTACAGGAAATAGCTTTTGCGGGCCATAATGATATTAATGGCAAAATAAAAGTGCTTTCAGCTGTGTCTAGAATATTCATTGTGTTATGATTTCCTAATTACACCCAGTGCAATTCTTACATAAGGTTGTGAGTCTAATGAAATTTCTTCTGAAGAATTTTTAACCCTAAGCTCTACAGTTGCTGGATAAAAAGTCGATTTTGACCATGTTTTTTCTACGTGCTTAGTCGAGTAAATCATGAGAGGTCTTAGGGGTTGATCAATAAGGAACAGGCTGCAACTGCCATCTCTGGTTATACACAGATGAAGAGACACACACTCTTTGCACACAAGAAATACAAATGATTATGAAGGTGAAAGCAAAAATCATTATTGCTAATCTTATTAAATGTGGGAAACCTAATGGCAGTGGTGGGATTCATCAGTCCAATGAGAGCTTTTGGGACACAGAAAATGTCCTTCCAGTATACTGTGGGTATGTTCAGCATGCGATAATGTCTCTTAAATGTATTCATTTAATTTACTTGCTCATACAGACACACACACACACACACACGCACAGGGGCTAGTGCAGTAGGATTAGCGGTTGTAAAGTGCAGGAATGGCAAACATGTCCACACTCTTCCTCGTTGTTATTCCCATTAGTGTAACAGTTAGAACATCAGGGGTTGCCACATCAGTCGTAACCCCTGATGTTCTTCTCTCCTGCCTCAGTGAGGGATTGCCATGATTAAACCTTTAGGACTGGAGCTCTACTAAAACAGGGATGGGCAAGGGGAAAACGATGAGATGAAAGCCACGCAGAGGCAGGGAGAGGTGCGGGAGCGGGAATGAAAATAGAAAGGGAAGAAAGCATGGAAGGCAGGGAAAGACAAAGAGGCTTTTAAGTGAGACGATCCCGCTGTTTGGTTGAAGGGATAAACATGTTATTCCTGTAGAATCACACACCTGTGTCCATGCTGCCGTGATATAAGCAGAGTGACATGTCAGACACTAATGAGGGATAGATATATTCAGCGTGCTTCTCTGTCACGTAAGGACAGCCATAGTGAAGTGCACTGAGCTGTATGATGTGCGTGCTTACGTATGAACCTACAAGCATGCTCCTAGTGGAGGTCAGATGTGTGTACATGTGTGCGTACGCATGTGTTTGTGTGTAACTCAGGTGGTTAGTGCTCACATAAAGTCTGACATGTGAGGCCTGGCATCTCTTGTTCACACAGGCGGAAAGTAAGGTCAGCCACAGACCCTCTGCTGCTCCAACTCCTCTCCTGAGGCAAACATTGACATACTTATAAATACATTTTATAAACACACACTCACACACAGCTTGTTGCTGTTTATCTTATCATACCATAGATCTCATGTCACCTCTTAACAGAGCCGATGCGACATCATTTAATCACATCGGGATTTGTGCTGATAATGGCATTGTTGTTGATATTTAAGCATCGCTGCACTGCATCTGTCTGACAGTGACAAGGACACACCGGCACATCGAACCACTTGACTGACAACTCAGAGAGAATCTGCAAAAGCATTTTCGCACTGCAGTCGGTGAAATATTTCCATAACATACCGTACATTCACAGTTATTATCGCTTTCTGTAATGGAGGCAGATCAAAAGCCAGACTTGTCACGGCTGCTTGTTATACAGAACATAGCCTTACTGTAAAAGACTGCTTTTCTTCACTAAGTTTATTGTATTTAGAGATGAGCTGCAAAATGCACCATTAGTCCTAGCAGATAAGGGAGGAAGGTTTCTTTCCTTTTTTTATTTCCAGAGTCGGACTGATGGACTCAATAGGATAGGATGGTTAAAGAGATGAGTGCCAGTAAATAGCAGATTTTCTTAGAATAACCTTGACGCTGAGAACCTCTGAAACACTTCCCCTCTGAGCTGATAAAAAGATACTGTATTCCATTCGATTCATTTTTGAGCTTTGCCGAAGCCTCAATTCAACACTTGTGAACAAGCACACAGACACACTCAGATACAGAGACGTGCACAAGCAATTTGATTTAAGGTGGTGAAGATAAAGCGTGATGTCTTGAATAGCTTGGTGTGCCTTCACACCTGAGTCTGTGTGTGCCTGTGTGTGTTAATGGGTGTATATTTTAAAGACATAATCATAATCATGAATGTGCACCACACAATGCGATTGTCAATAATTCTTTATTGCTTTGCAGCATTCCTACATCCCCATTCAGAGGGATGTAGAGATAAAATAGTTCCCATTTTAGTTGTGTTTCATTGTATCACAGGGACCAGCCGACACTCAATAGCAGCGTGCGTACAATTCGATTTTTGAGCATCCAGACAGTTGCTTAATGTGTCCTAGAATGATCAAATGAGAGCCATCATAAAGGGACATGACGATGACACAACAGGTACTTGCACACTCAGAACGTCTGACTAATGTTGTAAACATTGCAGTCCCTCATTGCCTTTAATTTTAAATGAGATGACAAAATGCAAAAAAGCTCCTTTGGTCTTGCTCTTCAAGAATCTAAGCACATAAACCCTTTATCATTAAATGAATGCCAGATTTATGCTGAGTAACATAAACATGACTTCTTTTTGATCTCCGTATTCAAATTCGAAATCCATAATGGACCTTCTCGAAATAAGATGATACATCTCAAGGGATTTATCCTGAAATAATACATTTGACACATTTACTGGTAGGAGATACACTCTGTGATCAGATTTGTCGGGACATACCTGTCTGGTTCACAATGCAAATGCTGTCTGACTTCATCATTTCAGAAAATAATATATTTGCATTCACATTACAGTTTCACTACAGCAACAATGAGGTGAAACCACTTAGCAAACATAACGCTGGATGCTCAATCATCTTTGATTTTAAATATACAAATGAATAACAGGGATGACTACAGAGTTTCTTTTAATGTGTTTTAATGTGTGTGATCATTTCTGCCATTGAGATGTCAAAACACCCAGATCACAGTGCCCAATTTCATAAATTCAAAGCAACACCTGCTTCTGGGAAATCACTGCTGGTATCCCTAAGGGTGGCTGAATTGTTGCATTGTACTTCAATGCTTTTGTTTCATCTCAGGTATTGTGCTACCTGCTTCGATCTAGCAGATATTCAGGATGCATGCTCGGAATTTGTTTTACAGAGAGGTTGCAATGTCAGAGTGCCTTCAAGTGCTTTCTGACTTTGGGGACAGCCCTTCGTTCCCTCATAAACATGAGTCACACACCACATTATCACACATAACCTTTTAACACATACACACACGCTTTTACCTGGGCAAACATTCGCAAGCACATAGATGTGGAGCTGTGAGGTTGAGAGGTACTCAATCTGCCTCTGCACTTTTGTGTTTTACAGTTTGTACTGTTCTTTTGTACACTATTTTCTCTATCCACCTTTTCACTTAGTCACAGTGTACCTTTTCTCCTTTTTGCCTTTCCGTTCCCATCGTTTCTCACCTCTTTCCTCGTCTTCCATCTTTACCACCCCTCCCTGCTCGTCTCCTTTCTTCACATATCCTCCCATATCGCCTCCTACTCTCCGTCAACTTCAAGGTTCATACTGACTCAGTATTCTGCAGGTATGGTGTTATGTTATGGCATCTGAGTTTCTAGCTGGAGAAACAATCACCACTAGCACATGAGAAAAAAGGACAAACATACAGTATACCTAAAACAAAGGACAGATCAGACCAGACTTACATGCACCAAGAAAATACCTGCATCTAAAATGCAAGCCAAGCCTCCAGGGAATTAATATTTGACATTGAAAAGAGAAGAGCACCACTAAAAGTTTCGACTAAAGTTAAACCATTACCGACTGGAGAAACAGGAGGAAAAGTCTGCAAAAAAAAAAAAAAAAATGCCAGTATGAAGACTTAAAGATATAGTAGCTTCAGCAAATCTTTAAATTTGTTCCCAAGTCAGTGAGGATGTTTTGAAAATCAGCTGCAGACAGTGTTGAGCTTTGAAACACCAGCAGCAGAGATGTGGGAATTTGAGGGCAGCGTAACAGAATTATGTATCTTTAAAGTCAGAGAGAATATAGTGGCCAACAGAGAGAGAGTTTTAGAGCAGATCAAAAACAAGAAAAAGTGCTCAAAATCTACCATCTAAAATCGTTATTGGCAGTCATAACTGCTAAACCTTATTGACAAATGACGTTCAGTGGGGACACTCTGTTCCCACAGTGATGAATGTGCTCCATTCACATCAAGCAAGCATCACCTTCACCGTCCTGGACCTTGTCATGGGAATTTTGTTGTGCTTACATAATCTTCTGGCAAAACTAGGCCTTTTCAATCCACCACTAAATTCCCCTCGGTCTCACTGGGGCATTACACTCACACATGGATGCACATATGGACACACACGTACACACACCATTCTACACAAACTTGTATCTGCACATGTGACATATCCGCATCAACCTTTTGCACTTGCTCAGACCAACCCATTTATACATGCACACATACACACAGAGTGTATCCCAGTGCTCTGGATTAGGGATACAGATTAGAGATTAGGGCCAGCACTGGGATTACACAGTACTCTCCAGCCCCGCCTCCACCATAGATCAGAAGCACCTCTGGCCCTATCATCTGCAGCAGTGATACAGCAGCTACACACACATACGTAAACACACACTTCGAGAGAGAGAGAAAGTATGCGAGTGAGGATTTCACATCAGTGATATTCGTTCCTTAATCCTAAATTAGCAAAATGTCATTATCTCTGAGGATTTTCATTTTCTTTCTCTTCTTAGTCCTCACATTATATTGTCTTATTATCTCTAAGCTCTTTTCTTTCTCTGTCCCTCTCCCTCACTTATACATACAACACAATCCTGAAGTCACAGCATTACTGGCTGAATCTAGCATCACTCACACTAATCAAGTATCCCATTCCCTCCTATCACATAATTTCCCAACTTGGTCAATTCCATGGTGTGTTCCTGAGCCCCAGAGAGACAGAAGATAAACTGAAGGTACAAATCCACACTAAAGGAAAGTCAAAGAGAAACAATAGAAGTGAATTATCCAACAGGACTGGGTTAAATCGGCTATTTAGGAGCGGAGAAGGACCTTGAGAATATATGGCTGAAGCTTCCAGGGAATCTGTCTCCTACAGTAGATGGAGTGTTAAAGGATGTGGGTGAGGATTGCCTGAGGACTGGTGAGATGGTATATCGATTGCTGATTCACTATCTAGATCCTTGATTTTCTACCTGGGCGTTTGGGACCTCCTGTGGGGTCACACACTATTTTAGGGTGGACATGATAAGATCATTTAAGAAAAAAAGAATGTGATTGTGAAATATATATATATATATATACACACATATATACAGTCACACACATGTAATCATTGCAATGGATGCTGCTTTTCCCTGTCAAGTGCATTTTCAGGGAGAGTTACTATGAAGTGAAAAGAGAAATTAAAAACCATTCTTAGGGACATTCACAGCGAGTTTAAAAGGTCATGAACTACTGAGCTACATCAAATCCAAACTCACACACACACACACACACAATTGCGCGCACACAGACTACAAACAAAAATCTAATTTTCTCGTCATTAAAACCAAGTGCTATCAGTGTTACCCGGGTCTCTAGTGATTGCTGAAGAAGCCAGCTGCTTTAGGGACACAGGGACACTGCCCTTTTTAAATAAAGTTTAACTTGAACTTGACAGACGTTGCACAGAATCTACAGACTTTAGCAGAGTGGAGAGAAGCTTAGTGGGTAGCTTAGTATCTGTTGACAAGGCTGGCACGCAACCAGGCTGCCAGAAGCGTTAGTATCCAGATCCGCTCAGAAATTGACTTGTCTGTGGTTCTCCAGTGTACTGTATATTTTAAAGGCTAATAGTAATGGCACTCCCTCGGTGTCTTTGACTTCGGCTAAGGGAGGCTTTCAAAATGTTTCATCAGTACCTCTGTTCTAATTTAACATGCTTGTCCATGCTTGTCTGCAATCCCTTTATCTGTCTGTTACCTAAAGGTGTCATCAAAATGACTCGTGCTTTACTTTCCCCCTTTGTAGTGCAATGATTGAAATTTCTGTGTCTTTATTTGTTAGGTGAATGCCGTCATGCCATTTGGGTGCCTTGCCCTGCGAGATGGGCGGATTTATGATAGCATGTCTGATGTCACAGACAAATATGAGATTGGACAGGTCCTCCGAGCGTAAGTACCATAAAGCCTTATGATGGGTTCTCTGTTGGCTCTTTTTACTCCTCTCCCATGTAGAATTTATGGGCACATTCCAATATTCCCAAATGGTCTTTATTCCCTTCACAAATTATTTCAAAATTGAATTGGATCACTGCAGATTTGGTTTGGCACATCACACGGGTTTCACTGAGGGAATGACAGAAGGTAATAGCATGAGGCTAGTGTGTAACAGACTTAAGAGACACATTTTGTAAAATGATGCCAACCAATTGTCTGTATATTTTTGATCACAACAGTTCATGAAACACATTGTTGGAAGTCTTTAATTTATTCACTTGAAATATTCTGTGTCTTTAAAAAAATCCTTTAGACATATTTTCAAAGAGCTGTGAAAATCACTCTGCTGCTTGACTGGCTGAATGGTGTCTGTTTTCTACTCCTGAACACCTCTTCTTGACACATTGAAAGCACATACACAGACACACACACACACACACACACACACACACACACACACACACACACACACACACACACACACACACACACATACCAATCAGTGTGAGAGGCCATATGGCAACATCAGCATCTGGCCTCAGAGATTTCTGCTCATCTTTTATATAACACACACACACACACACATCAACTCAAAATTAAGTGCACACACTGTATATGCGCAATTCTTGATTTTATGAGGACAGAAGGTTAAAGGTAGCAAGGCCATGGTAAAGAAAAAATATGTTCATTATTCTGTATTTCATTTTCTACTCTAGTGTGCCTTAAACCAATTTACTACCAATATGTTAATGTAATGATTTACAGTAGAAAAAGAATGAAAAATAAAGCAAGAGCGCCAATGAATTTTCTCAGATAGTATTTATTGGGCCTGAAAGATTTAATGTGAAAAGTTGTAGTTTAATTTTGCATTACACAGCTTGTAAAAATCTATTTGGGTCAAGTACTGTAAACCCGTAAGACTCAAACCCAGACGATGCCCAGCTGTTGGCAGCAAAAGACCCATTTCTGCATTTTTATTTATGGCCCTTTTATTCTTATTCCAACGACTCGCCATCCAATTAAATTCTTTCACTGTTTTTGACCAAAACAGCCAATATACTGTCCCTCCCCAATGTGAATATTAAGCCATTTGTTTCTTGGACCATACTCTCATATGTGATCAACGATGTCCATATAAATTTTTCTGTGCTTTCATTCTTACAGTAACACTTCAGCCACATGTCTTTCTTCTGACATTTACCTTTTTTGCCTTCTGCGTCTGTTCTCTGTCTTCTTGCGTAGGAAGGAGTTCTGCGAGCTGTGCCTGGCTAAAGACAGACAAACAGACAAGGTGTTTGTCTGCAAGAAATTCCTCAAGAAAGACGGCAGGAAAGTCCGCAAGGCTGCCAAGAACGAAATCATGATCCTGAAATTGTACGCAGTCAGTCTGTGGACAGATGGATGTATGATTGAGGAATGGAGAGCGGCAGAGAGAGGGAGAATAAGAGAATGCTTTGTTATTTTTAAATTTCTGTTCATATTCGCACTCACACAATTCATGCAATAACCCTGGCTGCTGTGATAATGTGAGCACAGGTGTTTGTAACTTCTGCTTTGCTCTGTTTTTGAAGTATCTACCCAGCTAAAGAGATTCACACCCACTCAATCTTGTTTGTATATAAGTCTATTCAAATTACAGAGAATGGTTAGCACCTTTCAATGCATGCAAGACCTTTCACTGTTGCAAGGTTACAGTCTGTGACTCATTTTTGCTGTTTCAGGGTCAACCACCCAAACATCCTTCAGCTGATCGACACATTCGAGACCCGGAAAGAATACTTCATCATCCAGGAACTGTGAGTGTGTGTTTTTACTGTTTCACTATTTATCTTTCTTGTGCAAGCATTCCTGTGTGTGTCTTAATTGTGCGTGTGTGTCTTCATGTACCTTAACACACACAAATCCATCAACTCAAGGGTAGGGGTTCAGTCTATCCTCTTATTACTGTGTGCTCTGTTGCTCTCCTTAGCCACAGAGGAAGATTTTAGATTTGATGAGATATTTGCTCTTGGTAACACTCATCATTACTCAGTGCTCCTGAAGCAATACCTTGCCATAAGAGAGCCTCTACAGAGAGCTTGGGATCGACAGAGTCCTTGTCTCTTGTGACTAGTACCTTTTTCAACATTTGCAGCTTTATTTCTAAGCAATAACATTTATTGAAGCTGCGTCTACAACGTATTTCCAAGCTGTTACTGCAATACAGAGAGGCAGACTACGATCAAAGTTATTGCAGTCATCTGTGTGTGTATGTGTGTTGGTGTCTGTTCATAGCTCACACTTTTGCCCAAGCAATAGTCCTCCCGCTGGAGGCGATACTCGATGATCACACAAATCATTTATATTCTCTCCAAAGTTAACCAAGTCTTTATAGAGTAATGACCAATACTCTAATTTTTAATTGCTCTGCAGCACTAGCTTGTGGCTAGTTGAAGCAGATTGCCTTACTCATAGACATAAAAACAAGAGTGCGGGGCTTTTGATAACTGTGTTACGGAAAGCTTAAAGTGATTTGCTGTGTTGCAACATGTGGTTAACAGAGGCACCAACTTGTATTTATTTTTATAAGTATATTTGCTCATGTGTGTACCGATGTTTTTGTGTGTGTGTGTGTGTGTGTGTGTGTGTGTGTGTGTGTGTGTGTGTGTGTGTGTGAATGCATGTAGTGCTACAGGAGGAGATGTATTCGATTGGATTCTGGACCAGGGGAATTACACAGAGAGAGACGCCTCCAATGTCATCAGACAAGTCCTTGAGGCTGTAGCGTACTTACACTCCCTCAACATAGTTCACAGGAACCTGAAGGTACACATTATGGTGTGTGTGGCAGGGTGTGTGTGGTAAGTGCCATTACTATAAAAAGAAATAAAAAGGATGGTGACTTACATTCTAAAAATACAGGAAGAAATATAACAAATAGATTTAAAGAGTGAGTGGCCCTCTTCGCCGTCACGCCCCGGAAAGCAATTTTCTGCATTTAGTCAACAGAATCTCTGAGGAGACACATAAAAGCATTGCACTGCCATCTCAGTTAATGACTCAACATTTGATAGAATTTTTAGCAAGAGAGCAAACACTGTCTTTATGGCTCAATGCTATCTCTAGTGATACACACACACACACACACACACACACACACACACACACACACGCACACAAATTCATATCTTTAGCCCTCATTATCAACCGATTAGGGTGGTATAACAGCGTCTCTTGGGCTTCAGACTCCCTCTACTGGTAGAAGCAGGGATCTTCTTTCAATCTGGACTCTTTCATCCTGTAAATCTATGAAACTGAATGAAAACTACATTTTCAGATCAGTGCAGAAGTACAAAAAATTCATAAACAGGAGCCCAGATGCTTCCTTCACTCAGATAGGTGTGTTTCTCATCATTGTCAGCGACAGATCCACACTGGCAGACAGCAGTCATTTGATGTTTTCAATCCTCAGCATTGTGGCTAGATTGAATCCAACAACTTCATCAAAGTCAAAGCTAGTGATGTTATGCTCAAAGCAGACTATTTGACACAGTTTGTCACACATGTTTCAAGGCCTTGTTTCACCATGCCAAAAATCATGTGACCACCCTAAATGAGGCCTGATTACATCACACTTGTTTCAGAGATACAGGGTGTGCTTCTCAATCTGCCACAGTATTTAATGAACTTTCCATTATTTACCGCCTGAATAGGAGTGTAGGGCTGTACTTGTATGAGAACACTTATTCTGCCCCTCATTTTGTTTAGCTGGAAAACCTGATGTACTACACAGAAAACAATCACAACAAAGTAGTTCTGCGAGATTTCTACCTGTCCAGGTTTGAGAATGGACCCATCACAGAGCCTTGTGGAACACCAGAATACCTGGGTAGGATACTCTCTATTTACCAGTATTTGTGGTTCTGTTTTTATATATAACTTAATTCCTTTATATTTTTTCTGTCTCTCATCTGTGTCTCATCTTATTTTTTTGCTTTACCTTCTGTTGTTTATATGGGCCTGCAGGCATGCTTTAACTTTTTGAGTTCTGTCTTCAACATGCTTTTGAAGATGATAATCTGTCAGAGATAAACTGCCACAGTGAAAAACAATCATTAAACCCAATAAAACACACACACACACACAGAATTGAAAGCATCTAACTCTTGCCCGCTTCCCCCTCTTCTCTTTTCATCTCCTCTGTACCGTCTCGCTCCTTTCCCTCTCAAAGGTTTATGTGAGGGCAACTCGGAGTTCAGAGCTGTGCTTTGGCCTGGTTCTCTGTGGTGAAAGGCCAGGACAGTTATTCATAACACTGAGCCGAGTAATTAGACACATAAATAAGGAAAGGGAACAGAGGCCCTGACAGGAAAAAGAATGAGGAAAATTGAGTGTGCAAAGGGGAGCTCTTGCCTGTGCAGGGTAGAATTATGAATGTGGTGGGATGGTTTATAAATGAAAACCCAGGCCATTTGAATCTCTCCTCCTTTCACTGTCTCTCCCTGTCTTCTCTCTTTGCTGTCTCTCAGCGCCGGAAGTGGTGGCTCGTCACCGATATGGTCGTCCTGTGGACTGCTGGGCTGTGGGTGTCATTATGTTCATACTGTGAGTCTCCGTCACTAATTACAAAAGCTATAGCTGATCTTCCACAACAATACAAATTGAGCTGCAAATACATTTTCAACTTAATTATTGTTTTGTTTCACAACCAGGAGTTTTGGGGGGGAGGGTTTTTTCATGGTTTTAAAACAATTTCCCTTTCTGCTTTATGTATATTTCCCTTTTTGCAGCTTATCAGGTAACCCTCCTTTTTATGATGAGACAGAGGAGGAGAACACAGATCTACATAATCGCATCATCTTCTGTCGCATTGTTGCTGGCGAATTTGAGTTTGATTCTCCATACTGGGATGACATTTCACCTGCAGGTACATAGCTCCACCACACGATGGCAATAAATACCCAATTCCAATTGAATTTTCAGAGGACGTGCTGGTACCAGAGTTAGAAAAAAGCCTACTGTATGTTTGCCTGAATTTAAAGTAGATAAAAGTAAGATCTTAAATAGCTCAAAATTACCATCATATATCTTACTTTTCACAAACAAATTGTCAATCAATATCCATGAAAATGTACATTGTCTGTTTTAAAAAAAAAAAAGAAAGGAAAAGACTACCTTTTGCTATTTTCTTATGATGTCCCTTAAATTGACCTTTTGACTTTTTTGTTGCTTTTTCTCTTTCAGCTAAGGAGCTCGTCTGTCGACTCATGGAGGTGGACCAGATGCTGAGAATCACAGCGCAAGATGCACTTTGGCATGAATGGTAATTGTGTGCACATATTCGCACACTTCTAACTTCAGCACACACCTACAGGGCTTGCACTCACTTAATGACTTACGGTCTGTCACCTGTGTCAGGATTGCAGGGAATGGTGCATCAGAGAAGAACCTGAAGGATGGTGTGTGTGCCCAGTTTGAGAAGAACTTTGCAAAGGCCAAATGGCGGGTATGAATTCTCTCTCACTCTTGCTTTCTTTGTGTAGCAGTAAATGAAGTTGCTGATGATAACGGCGAGTAAGCAGCAGGGGTAAAGGAGGAGAGACAGGAGGAAGACTAAGGCCAACAATAAAGATGACCGCAGTAAAAATGACACCAGGATAATTGGTTTATTTGTAACAATGATGGCACATAATGTGCTTTTAGTTCAGCATACAACCCTGCAGAGATATGTTTTGAATTTGCATTATATGTTGATTATCATAAGAATGTCATTATGATGTAAATGCTGGAGACCAAGTGGGAAGAAATCGAGATGGTAGTGCTGACCTAACAGCATAAGTAACAGCTATAACCCTCTTCTCTCTTTCCACATATGATTCCCAGGAGTTGAAGGTATTGTAGCTCATTGTGAGGGAGAGTGGAAGGACAGAGCATTGGCAGAATCTCACATTCAGTCTGGCATGATTCAATAACAAAACATCTTTTTTTTATGGCTGAACGTCCTTTTGAATTAAAAAGAGGTACTTACAGGTAAAATAGTCAATAATAATCGACCATTTGGGAAACTCTTCAAGTTAAACCTCAGTCAGCCTTGAGATGTATTGATCATGTTTTGACTGGTGAAGCTCTCGTCACATGCTCTGTTCCTGCCCACTGTCACTCTGCCTGTCCCAGAAGAGATCCATCCACTCTGCCCCACTTTTCCTCATTGGATTAGATCAAGATGTTCAAAGTGGCCCACTCGGTTCCTTTCTTACTCCTCATCTGCACTAGTCTGTGAAACCAGATTGGTACAAACAAGATAATGATCAGCAACAAGAGGGTTTGCTCATTACTTGTGTAGTTTCTAGATTAGTGTAGATAAGGAGAAGGAGAAATGGAAAGGATATGAGGGATGTAGGCCACTGTGGACTATTGAAATGAAGTGACTTGAACTATAAGGCCTTCTGTCATTCCTCTTATGTGAATCCTGGCTCATTGCCCCATACTGTACCTCAGTGTTACATTCAAGTCATACTTAGAGCTGTACAGAAGCTGCTCAGTCAAGCCATATTGCAATCAGTGACATTTCTGTGTCAAAATGGCTTTTCACTTCCAGAGAAACAATTCCCTGGTTTAGAAACAACTTCTAAGCTCACACATTTTCCCTAACTCCTTTGATGTTTGTAGATCGAAAGGAGACAGATGAGTGTAAGAATGAAGGAGAAAGACAAGGAGTTGCTTGGGAAGAATGAGTCTTGAGATTGATTCAAACCAGGGTACAAGATGTCTTATCCTCCTGGAAGTAAATAACTCGCACTAATCTTTCTGCACTGTTCAGTTCACAAGAATCACATCACAGCGCTTAGTATGATGATGCTAAATCATGGTGCCTTGACAAGCTTTTTGTGAAATACTTGTCTTTAAAGCTTATTTTTTATGCTTTGCCACAACCAACTTTAGTATCAGTTTTTTTTCTTTTAGGGAAACAAGTCAATATGGGTGTTCATGCCAAAAGCAGTATATTGTAAATATAAGTCTATTTTATCCTTCTGTCCTTTTTCTTTGCCTCTGTCTGTTTTGCAGAAAGCAATCCGTGTCACCACCTTCATGCAACGACTGAAGAATTCAGAGGCACTGATTGACAGTTCAGCCGAGGTACAGGGCAGTGAGGAGGCAGGAGATGGGGAAGGGGGTGTATCCCAGGGGACAAGTGATGAGGGAGAAAAAGGGGCGAGTGATGGAGGTGTGACATCAAGTAACGTGTCTTTAGAGGTGACAGTTGAAAATAGACCAGCAGGTATTGACCAGGATGGAGAAAAACAGGAAGAAGTAAAGATGAGTAAAGGCCCATCCGTAAAAATTTCCCCATCAGATATTCAGGAGTCTCTCTGCCAATCAAATGCAGCACCCAAACTTCCACAGGAGGAGTCTGATAAGATTGGTGCAAAGAAAGCAGCAGGCGATGGAACCAGGAAAATAGCTGCCAATTTGGGTCAAAATAAAGTTGCTCCAGAATCCACACCAACCCCAGTGGTGACCCCTAAACCCCCCAAGCTGACAGACGGTATTTCAGGCACTAAACATCCATCCACCTCCCCTGATCCCAGCAGCAAGCGTAAAATGGCTGCAACACTCCATGGACCTCCACCCACAGCCTCTGCTGCTACAACAGCCTCACCTGAGAATAAGCCAGAAGCCACGCAGAAGGAGCAGAGGGATGAGACTGACGGAAGCTGGTGTCAGACCCAACTACCTGAGGCAGTGGCAGAGAGGTCAGTGGGAGCACCTGTCACTCCAGCAATTGGGCCTGGAACTGGGGTGGATGCAGGTCCAGGAGTTAGGCTAAGGGGTGATGCTAGCCCAGTGGTTAGAAAGGATAAGGATGCCAGGAAAACAGACAGATATAGTGCTGAGTTTAGCATAGCCAGGGCAGGTCCTGCGACAGGACAGGGTTGTTATACAGTAGGCAGCTCTGCTAGTTTGGGCCGGCATGCCACACCATACAACCCAGAAGTTGGGACTGTAGGCATGGGGATAGCAGGGAGCTATGGGAGTCCGTACAGTTCTCTGTATACGACTGGAGGAGGGGTAGGGATGTACGGGACTGGGCTACACCATGGAGGAGGTGGGAGTAGCACTACAAGTGACTGGCAAATGGACAGTGTGATTGAGCAGATAGAGAAGCAAATGGCTGCTGTTCTGGAGAAGATTGAGGGAGACATGCCCTCGCTGCTGGAGCAAATCAGTGACTGCCCCCCTGAACCACCACGTGCACGGAGCACACATGCCTCGCCTGCCACCTCCCGTACACGCTCCTCACAACACTCCTCAACTGAGAGCTCGGCCACTCCTCCACCTCTTCCCACCTCTCCCAGGCCTGCGTTGCCTTCTCTCCCTCGCCTTACTATCCCTCCTCCCTCCTATCCCCCACCTTCCCCACCCACACAGGCCGCAGGAGAGCAGGAGGACAGGGATGGACAGAGGGGCACTGCGCGTCCCAGCCAGTCGCCCAGAGCTGGGATGGGCAGGGGGCTATGAAACAGGTGTTCATGATGCAATACACAGCACCTGGAACACTGGATTTGGGGACGAATAAAGTATATCTTGATTTCTCTTGGTCTTGATTAACAGTTAAAACTTGAGAGTTTAAAGACTCACCCAGAAGAAGAATCCACTTGATCCCCAGAAGAAAAGTAACCATGCAGTGTTGTTTGGTTGGTTGACATTGAGGTGACTGGTTAAGAGAGATCTCCCCATGGCATCCAAATACTACATATTATTACTGGAGTGTAGGGGAAGCAGTCCACTGCATCTCTCAATAAATTTCTGCATCTTAAATCCAGATTGTGTGTATCATATGATCACCAAACAACCTCCTCATGCTGAAATCCAAACACTCAGTGCAGTTTGAAAATTTTGCATTCACACAAGTAAGAACAGCATGGTACAATTCTCAGCTAATAGTGAGAGTGAAAAACCTGAGGAAGCGTTATGATTTGCATTGTCCACTACAAATTGTAAATACAGACAGAAAACTGAGTTCCTAATTCTTGCTCTACTCCCATGTTGTAAACTACCTTATGGTCAAACATTTACTTTTTTCAAATCAGCTCATCCCATGTCATTATTTATGTTCCTTTTATTCATGTAGCTATTCATTCTATAGTGAAGTTGCAAAATCATGAGCTTGCAGTCATACAGTTGTACAAAATTATGTGAAACTGGACTGATCAAGCCTTTCCACTGAGATTGAGATTTGTTTTGTCATATTGTGTATTTAAACTTGAACCTTCACTCAAAGTCTTGTGAGTTGCTTCACACTTGTTGGAGAGCCAGGGGAGAAATTCCCTAAATGCAAAATATTGTACAAAGGTTGCACGGTAACACATGCAAACACACACACACACACACACACACACACACACACACACACACACACACACACACACACACTCCAACCCCTCTTCCTTTTCCAAAGTTCTCCAAAAACCTTGCCCATAACATTAGTTTTCATTTTTCTTAAATTTTGTTTTGGACACATTCATTTGGTACTGTTAATTGGGCAGTGCTGTCTAGTTGCTCCTTTTTAGCTTCAAGAGTGTAAAAAAGTGTTTTTTTTCTGAATTTCATTCTGCTTTTGGATCTATGTAGCTCCAGGTTATGTGCTTTTTTCCTGAACAAGTGTTAGACATCCACTATTCTGTCCCTATGTAAACTGTACTCTGTTTGCAAGTCTTTCAATAAAAATCCAAAATTAAGATCTTGAGTGGTTTCATTGGCTGAAAGTTTCTTTTTAACGTGAAATGATAACACTATAAAAACTGTTATTTACATTAAAGTGTCTCAGATGTAATGGGAAATGTGTGTGTGTGGGGGGGGGGGGGGGGGGGGGACTGCTTGGTGCTAATGCTGGCAGAACACGCCACGCCTACAAGTCCCATCTGGCTCTGCGTGAACTTCGGATTAATCTACTTGTGAAGGCACAGGGGTGAAAAAAATATTCGAAGTTGCAAACAGTGAATATCCGATTGAAACAAGCAATAGTGTAGAAGTCAATATACATTCGACTTCTAGGTTGTGTGGTTGAAAACTAAGAGTGAATAATAAACGCTACTCGTGATATATCAATCTGATTAACTTTTCGGGGGACCCCCCTGGACCGGAATGATGGTTGTGCCTGTAACGTGCACATGTTGCTGCTTTGCTTTGCTTTCAACTGAAATAGAGTGAGGGGAAACGGTTTGGGAACAGCCGGGCAGGCAGCCGTCCAGCGGAAAAACTCACACACAGCCCGCCACCCTGACACACTTTTCAGGTCGCCACCAACGGCAGAGTTGAATTCTCACGTTGTTTGTTAGGTTTTTTTTGCTTAAATACAAGCCGATTTTTAATACTACAGATCAGGCCGAGTACTATCGGATGTGGTAAGTTCTGCACACTTGTGTAACAAGCTCTCGTCTTGTTCATGTTAGCCCCAGCTAGTTGGCTAATGGTAGCTAGTTAGCTAACGCAGCGGCACAAGAAGGGAAAAAGTCGTTGGGTGGCTAGATAGCTCGAAAGCTAGCTACACACAAGCTAACAACTACGCAGTCGTTTGATCTGCGTTATTGGTAGTCGTTAACGTTAGTTGCCGTCGGCTATCTGAACCATTTCAGCTCTCCACCACGGCTAACCGTTGCTAAAGAGCTACTGTAGCGCAACTGTTAACGTTAAACTAGCATTTGCACATTTGATGTGCACGAGACTGCTGTGTTAATTAATGTTCTGTGATAAGTAACGGTAACTGGAAAGCTAGTTTGCTACAATCATCAAGATGTGCGCAACGTTAAGAGGCAGCCACTTGCTAACTTGCATCACGCAACGTTTGCTAGAAACCTACTGGCAATATTTCATCTTGATAGGTGTATTTTGTTTGGTTAACGTTTCAATAGCACGGCAGTCGATGTTACCACAGTAACGTAATCATCTTAGCATGCCAAGTTAGGCAGCCTGTTAACGTGACATAAATGATTAACATTCGTTTCAACTCTGATAGAATAGTGAAAAATAGTGTTTTTGTAATCAGGTAGCAGTAAGAAGAAGAGAATGGGGATCCCCTCGACATGTGTACCCGAGAATATGCGGCCCACTCTTTTTCCTGGGCCTTTGTCATTTACCAGGCACCCCCTCCCCCAATACTCCTCCTCTGCAAGGAATGCTCACCCCTAACCTCAATGTGACTGAGGGCCCAGACGCTCAGCATCACTACAGCTAGCAAGTAGCCCTACCTAATGTTTTACCTGGCTCCATTTATCGTTGCAGCGCCATCAAACATCATCAGTGATGTGTTTTGCTCAACTCAGGAAATAGGTTTATCTCTTCAAACCACAATACACCAATTGGTGTTGCAGTGAGAATACATCCAATTCGCTTACATACCCTAAGAAGTGTTATTTCCTTTCATAATGCATTGTGGCACCTCTGGTGTGAGCTTTGTGTATGCAGTCTAACGTTTGTTCCACGACGAGTCGGCTTCACAAAGATGCAGTTATTGATGTGTGACGGGTCTTTACTTTTAAGAAAGCACAAATAGTTTATACTTGGCTGGAACTCTTCTTGCACTTTGTGTCAGACTTGCTTTGTGAGCGATTTTTTTTTAGAAGAATAGCGGTGTGTTTCTTGCATGGATAGCTGGAGGTCTTGCAGTTCATTGTACAGTAATACATGGCATGCATCTTCTGGCATCAGGGGGCGGGATGAAAGCGCGTTGGCTTTGGCTTCGCAGCCAATGAGCTGAGGGCCTGGCTGAGCAGCGTGCTCAAAAGCCACCCTTTCCTGTTGAATATTTCAGCCCATGCGTCACAGCTCCTCCGCCCCTTTCTCCCCATCTGCCATTTTGGTTTTGTTCCCGTCTGCAGTCGCAAAGCCAGCAACGCAATTACATAGGAGAGACTCTCAGCACAACGACATAGTGACTCGACAATATAGTGCAGACTATATTAAATCCCGCATCGCGTTTCTCCCCCTCGTACTAATCGTCGAAATCATCGTTATTACTGACATCTAGACACTGCTGGAGAGGAGCGGGTTCGCATTGGGAAGGGCCCGAGAAGGATTATTGGTAAGAAAAGGGAAATCAATGGAGCACGAGTGTAATGGCTAGTCTTTCATTTGCAGAAATTGATTATACTGAGCGATAAAGTTAGATGGTGGTGATTTTTTTGGGTCAGGTGCCGGAACATTGAACCACATCGACAGAGGAGCCGCGTTAGCAAGCTGTCAAAATAAACCCGTTGCTGTCTTTTGCGAGCAGGTTGCAACATAGCTACAGCTGCTAGCTTGTAAAGTTGTGTTCCGCACTGGGGGCAATACAGGCCTCGGCCGAGCTGCTAATGGAGAGGCTGGCAGGCTGCTGTTTTCTTGCCTCTAAGTTATTAATGTTCCGGCTCCTGCCAAATCACTTAACTGATTAGTGACACGCAGCCTACTTAATCGGTTTCCTCTTGGTGGTGGTGGCTGATTTTCACCTTTTCTTAAACCTTGAAAGTTTTGAAAATTGGTTTTAGTTACCATATATTGTGTTTAGCAGATAAAGTAACGTTTACAGTAACAGTACTAACTAACCGTGTTGCTCAGTGCTTTGCTGTATCATGCCGGATGCCTTCATTTTCATTTTTGACGAACAGCGACCGCTTAGGTGAGGCTAAAAAAAAATGTACATTTTGTTTTAGCTGGGTGTATTTGCGTAAAACTTGGCCGGATTCATTTTTATCATTAGAAGTTGTAGAAAGTTTTTTTTATATAAATGTTTAAGTTTGACTTTGGTTACTTAGCTGCATTGGATGCGGAAATTGTCGCTGATCCTGTTCGCCGTGCGGTGGGAATGTGTTCGAGATATTGCGGCCTGTTTCACTTCCCGAAGTGACTCGGTTTGTCTGGATTATTGCCTTAATCACAGTGTGCCTGCGTGTTATTTTTAACCGATTATTATCGCTAATAAGCGTGTCTGTTTCTATATATTTATACCGATGATAGTTCAGCGGTTCAGTCCTTGTGTCCACACCTGCTAGCAACGGTGAGGTGTTGCTCACTTTACCGCAGTGAAGTTTTAATGATTCAGCTCTTTTTGTTGAAACGATGTTGGGGGTCCTTAAATACCGGTATAATAAACAATAGTACTACATAAACAAGCCAGCGCTGTCTCTGAGCATGAAAAGGACTGATAATGCTGCTATTCATGTCTCTTCCCAGGCTCAGTTCGTTTTCTAGCAGATTTGTGTTTGGCTTTCAGCCAGCCCAGCTGCTCCCTAGACTAGAAATCCTTTCTCTCCAACATGAAGATGATTGGGTAGCATTTAACTTGGATACTCATCATAATGGAGTCATGGCAGTGAATTATATTTTTCACTTATTTGGTTCTGAGTGTGAGTCTATTGTTTTTTGTTTTTTTTTTTGTTTTTTTTGTTTTTTTGAAAACCCCTGTGAAATACAAGTGTGGACACTGAGTTGCATCTCTGTTTGATTTAATTGTTAAAGCTGCCAAACTCAAATTATTTCATTTATCCATTGTAAATAAATAAAAACTTTGTAAAAAGGGAATGTGAAGTGCCAGGAACAGCTTGTTGTTCTGCCTTGAATGACTGGTGAATGTTCTTAATGGTGTTTGTTGATGCACAGATGTCCAGCTCGCCGCTGTCCAAGAAGCGTCGCGTGTCAGGAACAGAGACGAAGACGGGATCCCACTGCTCCTCCTCTAACTCTGTCAGAACTGATCTGTCCCACACACCTGCCAACGTAAGCACATACACTTGATACATACATATACATTTTGGTTTAAAAAAAATTACATAAATTGATTGCAACCCCTTTTGTGTCTCTCTAGGGCATGGCTAAGAATGGCAATGATGCTGAGATCGATGAAGGCCTGTACTCCAGACAACTGTAAGTGTTTTCTCTGTATAATCTTTGTCCTAATCAAAAAAAACAAAGAAATATTTTCAATATTCGTTGCTGATGGTATTTTCTCTCCTTCTTTAGTTATGTGTTGGGCCATGACGCCATGAAGCGCATGCAGAACTCCAATGTCCTAATCTCTGGTATGAGAGGTCTTGGAGTGGAGATTGCCAAGAATGTCATCCTTGGAGGAGTTAGAAGTGTCACTGTGCATGACCAAGGAGTTGCAGAATGGAGAGACCTTTCCTCTCAGGTGTGTGGAAGCATGCACAGATATTCCCATTTTGTAGTAGTACAGTTTTTTTTGTTGTTTCAGTGATTTAGACAGTGGTTCACTTGGTCATTCAACTTAATTTGAGATTCGTCTGGTTTTACATAGCCTTTGAACCCGATTACAAAGTGCAGCCTGGCTCTATCTGTTATGAGTCATACATGTTTTATTGTTGCCATCCAAAAAGAGTAGTGCAGCCACCCCCTCCCTTACTAGCCATGGGCTGACCCAGATTTATCAGTGGGTGGCCTCTCCCTGGGTCATAATCACAGTGGAGCTAAGGCCTGTTTTAGGACATTATTACTGTGAGGGATTGTGTTGGTCTATCAGCCTGTGACCCTGAATTCAGACGTGTCTATTCAAGGCAGATTAAAATGTGAATAGACTGCTCAGGTGTGTTCATTCAGGAGTCTCAGCAAACACCTCTTTGTGTGAATTTACAGAAGTGTATATGATTAGAGCCTTATGTCAGCTGCTTCATCATCCAGTCTCAGTTTAACCATGTGCCCTCAAACATTTCTATTTCAGCCCCTGGCATTTTTCCCAGGGTCCCTTTCTCATTCAAGTTTAATTAAATAGCCTATTTATATTTCTGTCACTTACTTGACATGTCATCCATCTTTTATAAAAAGTGGCCTTTAAACTACCACTTTCAAAACGGGTCTTCTCCTCTCTGATGTGCTCTTCCTCCCAAACTAAATCAAAATTTTGTTCACCTGGGAAAAAAGAGCTTTACAAAAACTTTTCCATCTGGATAAACCTGTCTGTCAGTTTCATGTTTTCCAAACAGTGACACATTCCTGTACAGACATGGTCGGGGGTTGTACAGCAAGATTTTGTATGTTTTACAACAATTATGTATTTGTTTTAAATGATCTGCACGTATGTTGTCAGACAACTTCTCAAGTATAAAATAAGTGAAATTGGACAACAAAAGACTGGAGAGAAAAAAAAACTAGAGCTGCAACAGTTAATCGATTAGTTGTCAACTGTTAAATTAATCACCAACTATTTTGATGATTGATTAACCGTCTGGTGTCAACGATGTTGTATACAACATAAAAGTACTCTACTTACTATTTTTAGAATATCTCTAACAGATGTATGTAGCGACTTAACTGCCCTGTAGAGCACTGTTGAGCCATTAGGAGCAGTCACTTGTTCTTATAATCTATCCAGGGCCTTCATAATCCATCATGTTAATTTTGGACACTTCTGAGAAATCACAAAAGTGATAATTTGATGTTTTTTGTGCTTATCTAATATCAACTGTATAAACAACTCTTTCCTGTTTTGGTCGCTGGCAACCAATCACAAGTTGTGTTATTGGGTGGGGACTGTGCGCAAAGGGCTGAACTAATGTCGGTTCCAAAATGTGGTATCGCCGATTTACAAACATGATTGTAGAGATCTATGCTGTGTCCTGAGCATTTAGAAAATCCACTGAAACACGGAAGCGACCATTAGAGAGTAAATAATGTCAAGATAGTCATCTGAAGTTTAATGAGCTACATAAAGACATGATCCTTCCTCTGTGCGCACCACTGGAGCATGAGCATAATCATGCACATAGTGAGATGTGTGTTTGCAAATGTTTTATTACTAAACAGAAATTGAGGAACAACAAGATCAGATTGGTGGAAGGGATGTATCAGGCAAAAATGTTGTTTTCCATTAAACAAAAAACCACACACACCAAGAAACAGATATGGCCAGTTTTGATAAGATAGAGTAATCCAGACTTTGTGAATAGAGATTTTATTTGTTTTTTTTTTGTTTGTTTGTTTTTTATCTGAGGCATTGGTCTACAAATGTGAAGACAGCAAACAGTTGTTTGTTGTAAAAAAAAAAAAAAAAAAAAAAAATCACCCAGACACTAATCTGGACAGTTGTGATAAAAATGTAAATAGTTCTGTTTTTCTTTTGAGACTTCATTTTGTTTTTTACCCAAGGCCTTGAGATATAAATGTGAACATGTTAATCAATTGCACATAGTTTGTTTTTGTGGAAAATGGATGAAATGTGAATTCAAATTCTGTTTTACTTTTTCTTGTGACTTTGTGGTCTTTTAACTTTTATTTGTCATGTGATATCACTGCAGTATGCCTTAAAATAGCCCATGTTGTCCTGAAAAAAAATCAATTACCTGTAATTAACAGTATTGAAATTATACAAATATTTATATATTAAGAGAGTTGTAGCACCAGTAATAGAAAAAATAATGTCTCAGACACCAGGTCGTTAATCAGTGTGAGTTTTTTTTGTTGTTGTTGTTTTTTTTTTAAGGAAAAAAGTCAAAATTCTCTGATTCCAGCTTCTTAAATGCAAATATTTTCTGGTTTCGTTAGTCTTCTATGACAATAATCGGAATATCTGTGGGTTGTAAACGAAACAAGACATTTTGAGGACGTTGTCTTGGGCTTTGGGAAACAGTGATAAATAGTTTACCATTTTCTGGCATTTTCAAGATCAAACAACTAATTGATTAATCGAGAACATAATCGACAGATTAATCAATTAAAATCGTTAGTTGCTGCCCTTGAAAAAACCTGTATGTACAAGTGTAAATACTATATTGAAACACACATTAAATCATTGTGTGGAGTAGTAGGTGACAGAGCTTAAGTTTGACATTTTGTCAGCCAACTGAAAAAGATAGAAAAAGAAGTAAAGTTGTCTTCACTTGTAAACATTTCTTTTCTCTTTCAGATTTATGTGCTCTCTATTCTCCTTTATTATATTTGGCACCAGTTTCCTGGAATTGGCAGTTATTGCTTGATTTACTCGGTATCACTTCTTCCCTTACATTTTACATTTTTTATGTGGTCAGTTTTACCTTCGGGAGGAGGATCTGGGGAAGAACAGGGCAGATGTCAGTCAGCACCGTTTGGCTGAACTCAACAACTACGTTCCTGTGACAGCCTACACCGGAGCACTGACCGAAGACTACGTGACCAAGTTCCAGGTATAACTTGAGTAGAAGCTTGTGCTCTATTCATGTCAACATTCAGGAAAAAAGTGTTTAAAAAGTGTTAATTTTTCACTTTTTGCAACATAGGTGGTCGTGCTGACTAACTCCACTCTGGAAGAGCAACAGCATGTGGGCGAGTTCTGCCACAGCAAGGGAATCAAGCTGATTATCGCAGACACACGCGGTCTGTTCGGGTAAGATCCTGACCATTTGTTTAAGGTTTACATGAAGTGTATACCCACTTGTGTGTCTGACACTGTCTAATATTTATGTTCATACACTCTGTTTTATAGCCAGCTTTTCTGTGACTTTGGTGAGGAGATGATAGTCCATGACACCAATGGAGAGCAGCCACTGAGTGCCATGATTTCCATGATCACCAAGGTTAGTGCTGACATCAAACCCAGAAAGTTTTTCAAACCACTTGCTCCTTTCTGAAATAAGGTCAATTTATTTTTAAAAAAAACAACAAAAAAACTGTTCATTCTTGGTTTCTTCAGGACAATCCAGGTGTTGTGACATGTCTGGACGAGGCTCGTCATGGCTTTGAGAGCGGAGACTATGTCACTTTCACAGAAGTCCAGGGTATGACAGAGCTCAATGGCTGCCAGCCTGTGGAAATCAAAGTTCTAGGTAAGGCCTATTTCCATTTCAGAAAGACATGTTTCGGTTCGTCTGCCTGTGACTGTTACAAATTGACACGACATGCTCTCTCCGTTCAGGTCCATACACCTTCAGCATCTGTGACACAGCTGGCTTCACAGATTATGTAAGAGGAGGAATTGTCTCCCAGGTCAAGATGCCCAAGAAGATCGCTTTCGTAAGTGGCTGCCATTTTCCACACCATATTATGGCATGATGACATGGCAATAAACTTCTCAAAATGCAACTTTTTTTTCCATTGTACAGTCCCTCCAGGATTTTGCTGAGTTTTTTTTCCAATGAAGAGTCTTAAGTTATGATTTCCTTATGAAAAGCATACTCCATATCACAGAAACAACTATATTTCCATGCTAATTTTTTTTATTTAATGAACATTAGAACCATGGTTTCAAAGTTATATAAAAAAGAAAATAATGTCCTCGAGTTTCATTTATAAGCCTTTATTAAATACTTTCACCTCAACATTAGCACCAAATTAAGTAGGTCAATAATACCATTAAAATAAACCCATTAACATAAAAATATAGTCAGTCACAGGCCTCGATGCAGCCACTTCAGTCACAGTAGAAAAGTGACCGTCCAGTGAGGATTTCCGCTCGTACTCTACCACAATGTAACGAATACAAAACCATTTCCCTCCACTGACATGCAAAACACTTGGGAATAGTTTTGCACGGTCAATGGCAGTAATTTTTTGTTGGCAGGTGAGATTTGTCAATCTTCCATCTGAATGCGTGCCTGAATCCTTCCTGAATGCACTCTGCTATGATGCAAGTTACCTCGACACGAAATGCGACAATTAGTCCAATTCACAAGCGGCCTGTTGATTTGGTGATTTTCATGTGGAAAAGGTTGCGGTAATTCAGCGAAATTGCAAGCTCTCACGAATATCGCACAGATTTCTTGAATTTGTGAAAATTACTGTGATTACAAAAGCGCAATTTCCTGGAGGGACTGATTATAGACCTCTTGGATTATGACCCTAATTTTCTGATATTTTTTTCTTTTTTGCCTCTGATCAGCAAAACAACTGTTTCTAATCTCATCACAGTGCTTTTGCCACATTATTTGCTGTTGCTGTCACTAGTGGAAAAATTTCTGCTGAGTCCAAACTTACTATCATGCATGCATGTCTTGCTGTGCAGAAATCCCTCTCTTCCTCCATGGCTGAGCCAGAGTTCATGATGACAGACTTTGCCAAGTTCGAGCGTCCAGGACAGCTGCATGTGGGCTTCCAGGCTATCCACGCCTTCCAGAAGAAACACAACCACCTTCCTGCACCTTGGAGCCAGGTAAACCTCACTCGTGTTGGTGGGAATACTACAGTGGCTGGAAGTTACTTTGATTAAATTTAATGAATATGGATTGAACCCAACTCTTTGCTCTGTGTGATGATGGCCATTTGACTTATTAGAAATATTAGTCATATTGGGGAAACTTGGTGTAAGTAACTACTGTTTTCAGTCTGTTTTCTTCTGAATTTAAATAACCTCTATCATGATATGCAGAAACTAAAATCACTGTGCATGAATATTTGTGCAGCACAGCGTAACAAAACATAAAATCATTTAGTACAAGTCGGTTAGCTTTGTTTAGTATTTTGTAACATTTCATAACATGCTGAGGTCTGTCTTTCAGGCTGATGGTGAGGAGCTGTTGACATTGGCCAAGGAGGTGAACTCTGCCCAGACAGGAGCAGCTAAAGTGGAGCAGTTGGATGAAGCTCTTATTAAAAAGCTGTCATACCTTGCTGCTGGTGACCTGGCCCCTGTCAATGCCTTCATTGGAGGTCTGGCTGCACAAGAAGTAATGAAGGTCAGTGGGGAGCTGTAAGCCAATTGAAGCAGATAGGCCAGTCTTACACTATTTACCTGTGTTCTGTATTTTTTTATTTTTTTAGATCATGTTTTCAGTCATAAACTGCTGTTAAGTCAAAGAAACGGGTTCAGTGTTGTGTGAAGTGGTGTTTTTCCTCCCTGTGGTTCAACATGTTTGGACATGATGCACTGCTCTAACTTGTTTAGATCAATCTATTTGTCTTTCATAAATGCTTTTCAAAAATCTTTACATGCTCTTTGTATTTTTTTAGGCATGCACAGGAAAATTTATGCCCATAATGCAGTGGCTGTACTTTGATGCCTTGGAGTGCCTGGCTGAAGAGGATGGAGTCACTCTCACAGAAGAAGAGTGTGCCCCTGTAGGTGTTCAGAGCAAGTCACACACACACACACTCTAATACTGAAGGCGCATGATGGTGACAAATGATGGTGTTAAACCTGTTTTTGTCTCATCTTTTTCTCCCAGAGGAACAGTCGATACGATGGGCAGATTGCAGTGTTTGGCACCAAACTGCAGGATATGCTTGCCAAACAGCGCTACTTCCTGGTGAGTCGGCCAATGAAAAACTTTCCAACACGTCCTCTGGCACGCTGTTGCTGAGGGAGATTTAAAGGACGAGTCTGGTGATATTTTTCTCTTGTCAACAAATCCCTAAAGGACCAAAACCAGTAATAATCCTGTGATAAACGATCCTACCAACAAGTATTGTCGGCATAGTTGATGTTTCTCTGTGCAATAAACCTCCATTTGTGTCTAAAAATCATTAAAACCATATCAGGGAGCCACATCATTGCACTGGGTGACATGTTCATTTATTATAGAGCTGCAACAATTAGTTGATTAATGGCGTAGCTGACCAACAGAAGATTAGTCCCTGACTATTTTGATAATTGATTAATCGTTTGTCTCCTTTTTTCTTTTTTTTTCTTTTTTTAAAAGAAATTCAAATTCTCTTGTTCCAGTTTCTCAAATGTGAATATTTCCTGGTTTCTTCAGTCCTCTATGATAGCAAACTGAATATCTTTGGGTTATGGACTGTTGGATGGGACAAAACAAGACATTTTAAGGTTGTGCTTTGGGCTTTGGGAAGTGATGATCACCATTTTTTCAGACTGAACGACTAATGGAGAAAATAATCAACGGATTCCTCAATAATGAAAAGTCATTAGCTGCAGCCCTAATTTATTACCATGAACATGGGCCCTGTAGTTTATTTTGAGTTGATTCCACATTCACTGTCCTGGTGCTATAAATATGGACCAAAGCATCAAATCCATGGCTGAAAATAGTCCCTTACAAATGCACTATTTACATCTGTAAAGAGTAATGTTGGCTAGAAACTACAGAACCCATCTTTTAATAAAATTATTAGGGCTTTTTTAAGAATGAAACTATAATATCTGACCTACTTTTGTTTTTGTTAATTATGACTTCAGTGGGAATGAATGGTCTTGGGGCAGAGAGTCACACAGACAGGGGAAGTGGAAAAGTACATAACAGGCAGAATAACAATGTTGTTTTTTGTCTATTTGTGGGATTTGTTGACAATAGCAAACAGAATATTTCCAGCCATATCCTTTAGCAATGGAACTCTCTCTGACAATCTCTGACATTGCCACATTACAACATTTTTGACCTGGTATACTGCAGGCACCATCTGTCACTATGGTAGAATACATGGATTTCTCTTCAGAGTACTGTAAACAGATGGTATTAAATGGTTTCTTAAAATGGATCATACAGTAGAGCTAGGATGACTTAACTTGTTTGTCCTTTGACTGTGCCAGGTTGGAGCCGGTGCCATTGGCTGTGAGCTCATGAAAAATTTTGCCATGATTGGACTGGCTTGCGGGGAGGGTGAGGTCATTGTGACAGACATGGATACCATAGAGAAGTCCAACCTCAACAGACAGTTCCTCTTCAGACCATCAGATGTCACGGTCAGTATTACCACAGTATTATATATATTATTGTGCTCATCTGGTGGATAAGAAGCAGCTAGTGCACATAAGTTCACCATTTATTGATTGACTTTGATATTTCCGAGCAGCGCTGCTTATGGATTTCCTGCATTGTAAACTGAGTGCACTTAATGTAGCTGCTGCTAATAGATGATGTCATGGTGCAACATTACATGGAGGAGACGGAATGCTTTGAGTCATTGTTGGTCATCTTTCATCAGAGTATTATTTCTAGGTTTGCTAAATAAAGATGAGACTTTATTGTCCTAGAGGGAAACTTGCCTTGGACACACAACAGTACTACACATCACACATCTCATGAACACTGTGATTAAAAAAAAAAAAATACAATAAGTGACTCAGGATTAAAAACTGCAAATCAATAAATACTTTGAAAGGTCACTGCGTTTTATTCTCAGTATCTCAGAATTCAAAGTAGAGCTATTGGAACACTTTTATTGATGTAACTGTCTAAATATTGGAACATGACATTGTTCGCTCAGCTTATTCAAGGGCAACATTGTTTCCAAAAAAAATTGTGCATTGAAGAACTAGGGCTGTGACGGTATGGATTTTTTTTCTTACTGCGGTGAAAAAACATCCCTGCTGATAGGTCCCCCCCCCCCATTAACATTTCTTCTTTTTTTTTTTTAGTCTTTCTTGGACTTTACAGTCCAAAAATAGGTTTTAATTGATAAAAGGTCTACATCTGAATGCTAGAACCTCCGTTAATGCTGACCAGTGTGCAGATGATCGCCACGTTCGTACACTTGTCTGTTAATTTAAACACACAGGTCACCGCCTCAGGTGTTACCGGACAATGAAGCAATCCTGTCTGAGTGGAGAGCAGTTAGCCCGGCTAGCTGGATAGCAGAGTCGGAGATACTCTCATGCCACCACATCTCTGCAAAGATGAGAGCACAGCAGTTTGTTTTTTCTCTCCCAAGTCTAGTTTATTGTTGATGGGGCGACGTTGGCGAGGAAGATTGACAGGAGAGCTGGTCAACTGGGGTTAGCCTTTAGTCTAGCTTGGATGCCAGCTTGCTTGCCGTGCTTCCGCTTTCTCAGGCACCACTTTTGGCGTCCCCTAGGCAGTCGTTCTTGTGGGGCGATTTCTAGACCTTGCAACCTGGTGCCCAGAGCAAGCAGAGGCAACTCAGATTTTCCCACGTATCTCCATCCTGTTGTGTTTGGCGTTTAAAGAAAATTTGTGGTGTTGACAGTAATAAGCTCAACCCCGTGGTAGGCGTCACATGACCACGGTTATCGTCACAGCCTTACGAAGAACCCACAGCAGACAGATGTGCATTAGGCCATAATTGTTTAAATGTCCTATTTACCATCATACAGGGCCACAGCTTTTTTTATATAAGTTTTCTCCTTCTTTAAATTTTATGTGTTCTTTGTTCAGTTTAACTAAATTAATATCATTGGTATGTATGTGTGGTAACAGAAAATGAAGAGTGACACAGCTGCTGCAGCAGTGAAGCAGATGAACCCATCCATCAGGATCACAGGTCACCAGAACAGGGTCGGCCCTGACACAGAGAGGATCTACGACGATGACTTCTTTGAAAGCCTTGATGGAGTGGCCAATGCACTGGACAATGTTGATGCACGTAAGTAAAGCAGAAATTTTTAAGTTTTTAAAACATCTTCTTCTCTGTACCTCCTGTATTTAAGCTCTTCCTTGTGTGTGCCTTTTGTACAGGTATGTACATGGATCGGAGGTGTGTGTACTACCGTAAACCCCTACTGGAATCTGGTACTCTTGGTACCAAAGGCAATGTCCAGGTCGTGATCCCCTTCCTCACAGAGTCCTACAGCTCCAGCCAAGACCCACCTGAGAAGTCCATCCCCATCTGTACCCTCAAGAACTTCCCAAATGCCATTGAACACACACTGCAGGTCAGTAGATACAAACGCACAAAGCTGCTCTTAAGATTGATTTTATGATGTTTACAAAGTCAAAATCACACAATCACAAACTCATGGTCATAGCATTCTGTCACATATCTTTTTGTTAATTTACTTGACCCAAGATCTCATGCCATAACTGTATTTAATCATTCATTCAAACATGAGAACTGAAGACTACAATGTCTCTGAGAATTGTGATTAAATGGAGACATAGATGATTTTATTGCACAGCCCTAGACAATGCCACTACCTCACTCTTAATAAAAGTTTTACACACATACTGTACTTCTGACTTACTGAATTGAATGTATTTATTTTGTTTTCTATATTCTCCTCTATTCAGTGGGCCCGTGATGAGTTTGAGGGACTTTTCAAACAGCCACCAGAGAACGCCATGCAGTACCTCTCGTGAGTAGACTTCCCTGGCATTACTGTAGTCACCCGTATATATCTTTTGCTCTATTCATCATGAAAAATTGTTCAGATTACATTAATAAGAAATTTCTTTTGATATTCACAATTGGAACCAGTGATACTGCCTACAAATATTTAAAGAAACAAAATCCCACATTTAAAACAATTCTTAAACTAATCCTGCTAACTCTGGTGAACAGCAACAGATGTTCAAAACTGCTCTCTGCAGCTCTTCGCATGCTCGCATCTAGTTTTTTGATTGTTGTCCTTTATTGGATTGTCCTGGCAGAGATCCTAAGTTCATGGAGCGTACTCTGAAACTTCCCGGAGCTCAGCCCGTGGAGGTGCTGGAGGCTGTTTACAAGAGTCTCGTCACAGACTGCCCCCACAGCTGGGCCGACTGTGTAGCCTGGGCACGCAACCACTGGCAGTGCCAATACAGCAACAACATTCGCCAGCTCCTGCACAACTTCCCCCCAGATCAGGTACACATTGAGCTCACTGCATTCTGAATATCACAGCTGTTTTGGAATCAAAATCTTGATTGTATTGTTAACAAAAAATCCCTAACCATATTGCAAAGTATTGCTCTTGCGCTCCTCTAAGTATATAATAATGAAATAAGTAGAAAGGAGATTGGATGTAGGACTCTCGTCACTGTTGCTGTATGAATCTGATGTTCATTCCTCAAAGAATTGAGTTCACATTCATAGCATCATTTTATAATCTCCTGGCCCACTGCACACATTGTACAACATGTGTACACTTTCAGAATAACCGGTGTTGTGAATAATACAACACTGTAGAATTAACAAGGCTGTATGCCTGCGATAGACTGATGGTTGTTTTCCTGCCTTTTGCCAATCTGATTGGCTACTGTTCTTCTGAAAATGCAAGTATGGAGGAAAGATTTATGGTATGAACAGAAACTCATGCTTCCGTTTTTGATGACTCAGAGCTCAGTTATGGTTTAAGATGCTTCAAATATTATGCATAAGGAGGAGGTGCAGATCATGAACCACAATGTGCTCGGTTTGAGGCTGGAAACTTCAGTTGCGTGTTGTTTTTCTTTCCCCTCACTTCCTGTCATGTATTATTGGTTTAATAAAGGCATGCAGTCCTTAAAAATATCTTTTTAAAATGTAATCCATAAGTAATGGGAAATGTTATTTGGCCATTATTGTAAAATATCCATTACCCAACCCTAGCTTTTTATGTTTTTTTTTTTTTTCTATTTTAGTGCTTAAGTATTAATTTATGATCTGTGTCTTTCAGCTCACTAGCTCTGGTGCCCCCTTCTGGTCTGGCCCAAAGAGATGTCCTCACCCCCTAGAATTCAGTACTAGCAATGTAAGTATGCATTCATTATGCGTTTATTTACGCCTGCTTAAAGCATTATTTGCTCTGAACTAGTCTATCCAGTCTCATGATAATAACAGAACTCCTCTCTTTTGTAGGACCTGCACATGGACTATATAATGGCAGGAGCCAACCTGTTTGCCCAGACATACGGCTTGCCAGGCAGCACTGATCGTGCAGGTGTGGTCAAGCTCTTGCAGGAGATCAAGGTGCCACCCTTTACCCCACGTTCAGGGGTCAAAATCCATGTCTCTGATCAGGAGCTGCAGAATAGCAATTCCTCTGTTGGTAAGATGCAAATCTGTTTTTGGAGAGGTTATATTCTTAGCTAATGTCTTGCATGCATATGAATTATTCATTGTTTGTAATAGCTTATACATTAAAGTCGTGGTACGGGGGTCATTATGGATGCCGTGAGATTTATGGAACCTCTGATCTGTTTGTATTTAGATGACTCCAGATTGGAAGAGCTGAAGGTCCAGCTGCCTTCTCCTGAGACCTCCCAGTTCAAACTCTGCGCCATTGACTTTGAGAAGGTACACATCTCTCCTTCCATGTCTACGTTTCTCCAATCGCCTTGAGTATAATGATGGTCTTCATCCTCCACTGATTGTATTCTTGTTTGTGTGACTGTGGTGGGCTTTTTGTTTAACAGGATGATGACACCAACTTCCACATGGACTTCATTGTGGCAGCATCCAATCTGAGAGCAGAGAACTATGACATTCCCCCTACTGACAGGCACAAGGTGGGGAAACACATGTTTAAGACCTGGCATTGCCTGTGGGGGAAATAATAACCTACCAACTCCTGATCCTTCATGGCCTATGCTCTAGATGCTGCCCAGAAATTTAGAATTTTCCTGTTATTCTTATAATGGAGGATATGTCTCTGTGACAGTAGTACCCACTGCTTATGAGTAAATCTGACATTGTGAAAAAACTATTTCAAACCCAATAAGTTTTATCTGTTAAAACTAAAATGACAAGAACTCTATCAAGCCATGAAGAAAAATATGTTAAACAACCATTTTTTCCCAATGTTGTGTTCTTTTGCTGCAAATCTAACTCTTTCAAATAACAATGAACCCTTTTTTTTTTTTTCATTCTTTCTTTTTTCATTATTCTGGCATTCGTCACCATCCACTCCAGAGCAAACTGATAGCTGGCAAAATCATCCCTGCCATCGCCACCACCACAGCTGCAGTGGTGGGTCTGGTTTGCCTGGAGCTCATCAAGATTGTCCAAGGACACAAAAAACTGGAGTCATACAAGAACGGCTTCATGAACTTGGCCCTGCCTTTCTTTGCCTTCTCTGAGCCCATCGCCGCTCCCAGACACAAGGTAGGCAGCTGCACATTTCCGTCACTGCTTGTATCGGACATCTGATGTATCCCCACTGCAGGAAAAAATGTTTTGCTATTAATACTCCCAATGTGTTTCAAGTGTCCTCTGTAAAAGGCAACACAAATGTAGTCATCAGACGTTTTAAGCTCCAATGATGATCCAGCCATGCTAATACTGATGCACCAGGCAGATGCAGTGCGTCCGCCTGGGTGCAAATGAGTTCAGCTCAACTTCTCACGCTGATGCAATCAGTGTGTGCTGAGGAGAAAAATATAATTTTATAGTGTTTTATGACTTTTAGTAAATGTTTGATGGAAATGTATCATGTCTTTCTGTGTGGCTGACATTAGCATCTCATTATCCCAAAATTATTTTTGCAGTACTATGAAATTGAATGGACGTTGTGGGATCGCTTTGAGGTCACAGGGATGCAGCCCAATGGGGAGGAGATGACACTCCGACAGTTCCTGGACTACTTTAAAGTAAGTTCTCCTCATCTCCTGTTTTCAGTTTGTCACCATGTGGTTCCATACGCCCAATAACTGACCCAGTTTTTTTTTTTTTTTTGGTTAGAATGAGCATAAGTTGGAGATCACCATGCTTTCTCAGGGAGTGTCCATGCTCTATTCCTTCTTCATGCCTGCTGCCAAACTCAAAGAGAGACTGGACCTGCCGTGAGTACAGCGTTCACATGCACACGACTACTTCTCTAGCCTGAGGCATGTAAAGTTTGAATGACTGTTTTATTCATCGCCATAATGGTATTCCTCTTCTGTGTGTCCCATAGGATGACAGAGATTGTGACTAAAGTGTCTAAAAAGAAGCTGGGCAAGCACGTGAAAGCCCTGGTGTTTGAGCTATGCTGTAACGACCTGTCAGACGAAGACGTGGAAGTGCCCTATGTCAGATACACCATCCGCTGAGCTCCACACTGAACCCACCCACAGGAGGGTGGGGGTTGAGGGATGGGGGGGTGGGGAGGTGGATGTTCTAATTGAAGAGTTGAGGTGGGAATTTCGGGGTGGGTGGGTTGATCCAGGTCAGCTGTATTGGATCAATCATTTTTTTTAGGCCTGTGGTTTGTGTAAACCTGTGCCTGAGTGTACATAGCCCCAGTAAGCTGACTTAAGGATACCTGTATGTGTGTTAGGGATCCAGTTGTGCTCAGCTGTAGGAACAGGGGTGTCACCGGAGGAAGGGAGCATGTATACTGGAACTCTTGATGTTTCTAAGTGGCAGAACCTCTCCGCTCAGTTTAATTCTAAGCCTTAGATCTCTTGGTACTTGATAACCCAACTAGTGTCCCTCAGAAACATCCTGACACTCTTCAGCACCGAAGGAGGAATCTTTTAATCCAGCAAACTGTCTCCCTTCCACTCTACTTGCTCTCTTCCCTCCTCTAACCCCTGTCTCTTACACCTGGCCCCACTTACTGTTTTATTTTATTTTTCAAAGATGCACCTCATTAAGTAACGTTCAGCCAAGAAACCCAAATATAGCAACACATGTATTGAGAATCAATTTTGCCCCAATGCCATGTCACTGCCCTTAATTATACCTAAAGCCCCAAATTTTAAACCGTTGAACCTGAAGACATTGAAACCCAACTCGACTGCCTCTCCTGACTGGATAATTATCTGAGTATCTCACGCCTGCAGAATAGGAGCCCTTGCCGGTTTGAGGCGTCACCAGGTGTTTTCAGCACCCGTACTCCAACCTCATCTAGCACTCTGTGGCTTTGGAGGGGCTCTTGCACATGACATCAGTTTTTTTTTTTTTTTTTTTTTTTTTCTTTATTCTCTTTATATTTCGTGTGTTTTGTTATTTTCTATTTTATTTTGGGGGGGCAAACTGAGTTTTTGCTCACACACCTTGTAGATCATAAACTGTCTTCTTTCTACTTTGTTAACTCCAAATGACATTACAATATAAGAGCAAGGCAATGAGATGTATCTTGAAATGGGAGCACTTAGTGTGATAGTGAATAAACATGTTAAAAAAAAAAAAAAAAAAAATTTGAATGTTGTGTCGTTATTTTATGTTTTTTAAGGTACTGAGAGAAATGTGGTTATGTGTCAGGCTGAATATGTCACTTCTGGTTTAACACTTGAAGCCAAACAGAAAATGTGCGTGTCAGATATTTGCAAGGGTTTTCCTGTTTGACCTGCTTCTGGCTCTTTAATCAGAAGTTTCGTTACAGAGCATATCCGGGAAGTACAGTCTAACACCAGCTAAACGCCTACCTGTGAATTTACAATTAAAAACTAAGCAGATTTTTTTTTTTTTTTTTTTTTTTTAATGCAGAGGATGCAAGAAATTATCAAACCTAGCTTTGAAATTGCAGAATATTTCAAAGTCATTTAGTTATTCAAAAGTGCGCTTAATGAACAGTTTGCTGTAGTTACAAATTCGCTGTCACTTCCTCTTGTGTTTCACACAGTATTGTAGTTTATTCAGTCAGGTATTCTGCACTGCAAAGTAGTTTTTTTCTAAAGTTCTCTCATCCAGTTGAAAGTTTGGAGTGATAAGTTTGTACAAACCAAGTTTTGAACTCTTCCTGGCGAGAGCGGATATATGAATAGGTACAACCCTAAAGGATGTGGTTGAGTCTGAGATGAGGAAGAAAGTGAGGAGGAAGGAGAGTGCAGTGAACTCTGAAAAAGCTTCCTGCAAACAGCTTGCCGTAGGTTTACTAAAACAGACTAAGGCTGGTGTAAATTTGGAATATTTCGACAGTTCTCATTTTGAGAAGGTGTAATGGACTTTTGAAGATGCGTTGAAAGACAAAGAGAAGATGGAACTGGAGGAGACTGGTGAAACGAGGACTTCCTGGTATGCTTTTTTACATTCATCGTTATCTGTTTCTGGGTTGCCACATACTGTATCTTAATGCTGAAAACTGACCGATAAGGGGTACTGTAACATTCAACTGAATCTTTTACTTTACTACGTAGGAGGCATGTATATTATTTAAAGTTAGCAGACATCTGGCATCATGGTGACTAAACTTATCGTCTTGACATTACTCAAAAGTACTAATTGAGAAATGAAAGGAAGTTAAGATTGTCCTCAGTAATCAGTAGTGTACTTCTATACAACTGGAATCACAAAAGAAATCTGACAAATCTGTCACTCATTGGGCACACGCTACCCGGATCCCTTTCAGCAATTTGTTGTTTTATTTTTTTTACAGATTTATCTCAAGGAAAATAACACAAGTATGTGTGTGAATGTCTGCTTGGCACCCACTAACAGTTTTACCTTTTTAGGACTGTAGCACCAGGAGAGTCACACTCCATCATCTATGACCATGCTGGGGTAAGTCACACCACCTACCTGTTTTTTATGACCTCTGTCCTCCTGCCTACAGCCTAGCTCAGCACTCTTCTAAAAAACACAAGAAACTCACTTTCACACAAATTTCTGCTTTTAGAAGAAGAGAAAACAAGACCCAGCCCCTGAACATTTGAACAGAACCTTAGAGGTGAGTGATTTCTCACATTCACCATTAAACTCTTTACGTTCCAGTGCCCCATCTTCATCTTCATTTCTCTCTGTTTCTCTGTAACTAGCGGAAGTTAGTCAACCTTACCTTTGTGACCGCAATGCTGTGTGCTGAGCTGAGTGAGAGACGTGAACATGGTGTTCATGTGTGCAGCCACAGAAGCTCTCTGAATGCACAAACCTATAAATGCTATTTATATCATTTCTTGTCGATGTGACTTTCCACCTTTGGTTTTGTACTTTCTTGTTATGCTGTAATCTTTATCATGTCTCTATCATGCACAGAGACATTTACTGCTGTTAATTTAAATATATCATCCCCTTACTATGCTGCACATACAGCTGATGTGGTTAGAGTGGCAAAAAAACAGGCAGACATCTTGTATTTTACTACAGAGGCAGTGTTTCAACCTTCTTCCTCTTTGAAAGAGTCACACAGGAAATGAGAGATCTGCACCACCATGCAACATCTCACACCTCTCGACATCTCTTTCTTTCCACTTTCCTGAACTCTCATGTCTCTATCAGGCTCACTTTTTTTTTTTTTTTTTAAACTCATTCCGTTTTATGTCCGGCTCTTGTTTTATTAGGATGAAGAGGAGGAGGAGGATGAGATGACGTGTGACCATATGAAAGATTCAGAGGTGAAGTTTTACTCATTTGCAGATGCCAGATGTGTGTTCAGTCATGTTTAAGTCCTCTAACATACAGCCAGTAATAGTTGGATGAATTGGCCACCCTGATAAGCGTGTTGACCTTTTTGTGTAGACATATCAAAGCTTGACTCTTGAGTTTGAATGCTGATTTTATTTTAGGAGCCCAGTAATAAAAGGGTCAAACCTGTGGCCAAGTCCAATAGCCTAACAGGTGTCATCACCCCAGTGAAGACCCCTGCTCTTAAACGCATTGGACAGTCTATTTCGGTAAGAACGCATGAACACGTTCTTATTGTTTTATGAAATGAACAACTAACGACTTGTGCATGCAGGCATTCAACTACTCTGCTCCTCCACAGCGGTCTATTAGTTTCCGCACAGAGGCCCGACCTTTGCCCCCAGCTCCCTTACGCTCTCGCCCAAAGGCCTCATCGTTTCCTCGGAGACGCAACAGCCAGTGCTGGAGTGACACCGTGGAGATCCATGACCTCACTGCTAAGGAAATCAAACGTCAAGAGGTAAGAGGGGCAGTGGGAGTTTACTTCAGCTGCAGAAGCTAAACATTCTGCAGGGGATTTAATGTAATATGTAGTTTTTTGGGGGTTGGAGGGTTATGTGGGTCAACCTGTGGAGCTGTGGTTGCACTGTGGGGGCAGGGTGACTAGTGCCTACTCTTCATTTCCGTAAAGCAGCTCTACATGGGGATTATGAAAGAGGATGTGAGCTGGCACTAGAGGCTCAACTTCCTTTATTAAACAATCAGCTGTGAGAGCCCACGCCGTCCTGTCATCTTATGCAAGTGCGTGTTTGTGTGTGTAAATTGTCTGCGCTTGCCTTCAAATGCTGTTGTCCAGTTGTTTAACAGTTTTGACTCTTCTGCAGGTGATCTATGAGCTGACTCAGGGAGAGAGACAACTCATTGAGGACCTCAGTCTGGTCAAGAAGGTATTTGTCTACTAAACGCATCCACAGGATTGACCTCTATTGTTTTACATCAGAACAAATTCTACTGATGCTGGTTGAATATATGGAACCAGTCATTCCAGTTGTCCTGACACAACTTGCACACACTTTCATACACTTCTGACTGCACATAATACGATTCTTTGCCTCTTTGTGTGCTGTCAGGTGTACTATGAGCCCATGTTGAAGTTGGACATCTTGACAGAGAGTGAGCTCGGGCAGATCTTTGGTACTCTGGACTCTCTCATTCCTCTCCATGAAGGTGAACAAATAATCTTTGCATTGCACTTTGCATACTCTTCCATTATCTAATTCTGGGCTTGGTTGGTGATAATAAAACATTATCATTTGTTTACTTTGAGTGGAATCATGTCATGTTTCCAAAAGATTACAGGCAAATAACCAACTATCAAAATTCATTATTGAATGTTGTGTTTTACACATTTGAAGAGTTTTCTCTGATTTATTAGATTGATTTTGTTAAATGTGATTTTGCACACATTTGCCATACATGGATTTATATTTAGTCTTGTAGATATTGTAATATAGATGCTAACTATGTTTCCCAGCCCCAAAAGCAAGTGTGTAAAGCAAAGCTTTAGGGGGAGCGTTCTTGCATTCTTTCACCTATGGTTAATGCTATAAATAAGCCAATGTAATGTCTTTTTTTCAGGTATAGGAAGCTGAATAAGCTGAGTGTGATGTTTTTGTGTTTATCTGTCCTTGAGCTGTAGTAACACAGGCATTCTTGTCTGTTTTTATTTCATACCAGATCTTCTGGGTCGTCTTGAGCGGCTGAGGGGATCAGAGAAGACAGTGGGAGAGGTGGCGCCTACTCTGATAAGTTGGGTGAGTATCTCCATGGAAACCAAGGACAGAGAGAGAAGAAGAGAAAAGGGTACAACCCACCTTCACTCCAGTTCCTGTATCTGCTCTGCTATCTTCCTCTCTAAACCAGAGTCACTGAGTTCAATCTGTCTGTCTACACTCTCATCTGAACCGCATTCTCCTCCCCTCCTCTTCTGTGCAGTTCCCTTGCCTGGAGGCCTATGTTACATACTGCTGTAACCAGGTGGGAGCCAAAGCCCTGCTGGACCAGAAAAAGCACGAGAAGAGAGTGGAGCACTTCCTGCGCCTGTGTCAGGAGTCTTCGTTCAGCAGGAAACTGGACCTCTGGAGCTTCCTGGATCTCCCTCGAAGCCGTTTGGTCAAATACCCCCTTTTGCTGAGAGAGATACAGAAGTGCACACCTCCAGAGCACCCTGATGAGGACGTGTTGCCTGATGCTGTGAGTTGATGTCCGACATGTTCACTTACTTAAGATGATTGCTTAATCGATGTCAACACTCTGGACTTCCTGATGTTGGTCTTACTGTGACAGGTCTGATATTCTCATCCTCATTATATCAAGTTTTTGAGCAGGCTGGGATGTGAGCAGATAAAATGCACAATGATCCACAATTCACTGGTTGCCATGACAATAACGAACACCGCACTGTGGACCCTTTAATTCAAATATGAGTGTTTTTTGGAAAGGCTCTGAATGAGATCACATTGGCAGTTTAAGAAAGATGCGTGTACAGTCTGCTGCTTTAGATAGACCAGAGTTCTCCGTATTCATTCAGTACTGAAACTGCTCATTTAATCATTCTCACAATCTTGTAGGTCAGATTTTTTCATGGTAGCTTGAAAGTAAACCTCTATCTGTCCGACTCTGTAGATTCTAACACAAAAATCCAAATTATTAAGGCCTACATTTACGTACGTATATTCAGTATTAATGGGTTGTGACTAACATACTGTAAATTGGTATATCCACTGAAATCCATCAGTCTGCATGTGTGGGAAGTCAAGGCATTTAGATTCAGCTAATATTTACTTTTTAAATCAACAATACACATTGGCGCCTCCAAATGGCAAACATGATTCAGTAGCTAGTGATCCTGTGATGTGACATTAGCAACTTGAAAATACTTCAGTCATGTTCACTAATTTGGTTGGTCTGTAATTACTTATAGCAAAGGAGACTCAGGGAATGAGAAATGGAAAATATGTTGCTGTTCAGGAGACAATTTTGGCATTTGACATGTTTGCGGTCTCTTAAAATCTGTATAAATGTATATCATATGTAATGAGTTTTATGCCATTCTGTACCCAGCCCAGATTCTTCATTTGGGACAAATTTAGCAACTCTAAAAGGTCTCTGTGTAACACTTTGTTCTGCTCAGATGGACTTGATCCAGAGCATTGTGGCGCAGGTGAACAAGAAGACGGGAGAGGCTGAGTGTCAGTTCTACAGGCGGGGTCTTAACTACATTGAGGACAGCCAGAGAATACCAGAGATCGGGCAGTCCCACTTCCTCCACTGCCACGGAGAGCTCAAGAACAACAAGGGCCAGGTAGCAGCTCAGTGTTGTTATGTTTAACTCTTCTAATGTCCCATTGATTGACCTTTGGTGTTGTTGATTTGTTTGTATCTCAGTTGAAGAAGGTCAAGTCATCCAAGATAGGGGTGTAATGTACTGATAAACAGTCTGGATCCATACACTCACAGACCTTTGCTTCTCTCTGCCTCAGTGTAGATTTTTAGTTCCCTCATATGAGTGTAGCACATTACCCTGTATTTTGAAATAACCAGGAAATCCTGCACAATAGTGACCACTAGATTTGTCTGTAACATTTCAGTCCTCAGACCTTCGTCAGATAAAATAAATAGCACCAGTATCAAATGTACATAAACATTTCTGAATTTATGAATTTCTAATATACAGTATAACAATACAAAGTTTGTTTTATGTGGTAACCATAAAATATGATAATAATAAAATATATTTTATTATCAGAATACAATTTTATTCTTCGTTTTTGACATTTTTATTTCCCCAATGTCTGTTTGAATATTTTTTGTAAAGCCATATCTCTCTCTTTGTGTGTCTGTCTCCTCTGTCAGCGGCTGCATGTATTCCTGTTTGAACAGGCTTTGGTGCTGAGCAGACCCGGGGAGGACAAAGATGGAGGTCAGGTGTTCAATGTCTACAGACAACCTCTGCGCAACGCCCTCTTAAATCTGGAGGAGATCCCAGATGGGGAGGCAGGAGGGAGCTCCTTCAGGGGAGCCTTCACTGGAGGAAATGATAAAGGTAACATATACTATATAAATCATATGAAAACATGATGTAGATCTAATTTCCTTGTGTATGCATGCATGACCTACATACTCTTTGTCACATTGTTTTGAGTTAAATTTAGGCTGCTACAACTAACACTGCCCTGCCACTCCACCCCATTAGCTGAAGTGAAACCTACAATCTCTTGTACTCAATATCCTTCCCTCTTCTGTCTGTCCTTCCCTCTTCTAGTGAAGAACTGTTTCCGTGTTAGCAGCAGAGGGCGCTCCAAAGCTTACTCTTACAGCCTGCAGGCCAACGACTCCTTCAGCAAGCAGCAGTGGATCACCAGTCTGCGCCAAGCAATTGTCCAGATGCGAGATAAGAAAGCTCAGAGCAGTCAGCCGCAGCCACCCCCCCACGCTGATACCCCCCTCCATCACATGTCTTATCTCACCATCAACTCGGATACAGAGATGGTAGACCAAGACAGTCACTGACTGTCTGACTGATCATCAGGAGGCCTTTGGAGTGCCTATATATTTGTACATTGACGTCAGAAGGCATAAAATATGGACTTATGATTGTGCTTGGATGCACACATAGTATTTTCTACCTGGTTAAGTTTCTCTTCTTGCTTTTTCTGATGGATTATATGAATGTAGTAATGTGTACTGTACAGCTTGGCAGTATTATTGACTGTGATTTTAACATGTAAAATGTTTCTGTTGTTATTATGTTGTTTTTTTTAATAAACTGACACTTAAAAGTTTATCGAGGTACTCGTGAAAAGTACACAAAGAGAAGTCTAAGTATAGCCAACAAGATCTACAGAGAAAAGATTAGAGATGATTATCCTCCCTCCCTCTTTCTCTCCCTCTTTCTCTCTCTCACTCTCTCTCGGACACCAGTGACAGGGCAGGGGAGAGGGGTAGACTTTCAGTTCTAGCCTACAGACTCACAGTGAAACAGTAGACGTCCCCTTATGCATTTTTAACAGCTCAGCAGGTGATGGGAACAGTTTGGTTGGGACAGTTTGTCCACAGATAGAGTGACCAAGTGATCAGGTGAGTCCAAACTGCTCTGTTTATTTGCGAATGCTACGATATTTGCCAAGCGTTATTTGCAAACTAACTTTATATGCAAGATTTTATCCTTTACCTGCACAGAACAGCAAAAAAAAGTTGATTTGGCTTTAATAACATGTCAAAAGATACCTTGGTTGTGAGATTGGCATGTCATCTTTTATCGGTTATATAATCTTTCTCTGTACGGATTAATCAATGAACATCTGGGGCGAGGTGTCCAAAAATCTTTTTATAAATATGTGCCCTGAAGCTGTTATGTTAGTATCTGGATTCATTGAGGTCTCTGTCAGACCTTGACATTCCAAGCTGTTCTGCATACTGTAATTACGAGAAAAAATTGTGTGCCAGAATGGATCAACTCAATCTATTCAAGATAAGGATTTACCTTAAAGGGATGGTCATTCACAAATTAATCCTGTTCTCTTTCCCTCAGCTGTGAATGACACCCCACTGCATTTTCCTGGAAAGAAAGGATTAAATACCCTACTGTGCATCATTCATTTAAAAAAAAAAAAAAGAGGGACTCTTTCTCTCTGTCAGGCAGCTTATGAACCACCACCACATTCTGCTCACCTTTGACCCTGCATGTGAGAAAACTGAAACTTACCCAGTCTGATTTGCAAACTACCTGCTTTGCATTTCTTGGGGAAGTCTTCTATCTGTCTCAGGATCACTTTTGGTTGACACATCTGAGGTTTACCAGTAAAATAGGATGCCTGGAGCCAGTGGCGTCAACGTGGAGACCTCCTGTGAGGCCCTGTGTCGAACCCTGGTGTCCCAGAACGGCCTCCAGAGAGAGACGGCCGACATCTCCCAGTCTGTCCTCTACACCTCGCTGATGGGCCTGCTTCTGGTCACTGACGATGAGGTGTGCACAACACAACATCGCATAGATCTTTCATTTATTTTCAGACCTTCAAGTCCGTAGTGATGTGACAACAGAAAATCTGTCAATCCTGTTTTGTTCTTTATGTGGAATTTATTGGACGCTCATGACACAAATGTAAACACAAAGAAATCGTACGAATTAATGGCGAGTACACATCAACACACACGTGTTTAAGCACCTGTCAGCACTCCTTGGTCTCTAATAGGATGAATGCGGCTGACCTCCTTTTAGCCTTTCTTGTTATGCTAACGAGATAAGAGGGCTAAATCTGTCCTAGCTATTTTGAACACACATATACACACAATGACATGGCGGCGGGGTTAGGGCAGACAGACAGTAACATGTTGTACGGACACAGCCAGGGGTCAAATAGTAGGACACACGTTATGACATGCATGTGTATACTTTTACAAACTACTTAGACTAGTTAAATTAGGCTATATACTGTACTTAGATGTGACAGGTTATATATTACTGGTCAGTAGCTCTTCTTTGTTCACTTTATTTTCCAGAAAGAGCAGCTCGCCTTAGGAAGTGGACGGGTTGGCCTTAGAAACATTGGGAACACAGTAAGTGTTGAATGATGCAGGATGTTATTTAAACATTTAAAGAAATACTTTCAGAGTCACCAGAATAAATTTTATACTTTGTCTCCAACTTAGTGTTTCCTGAATGCAGTAGTCCAGTGTTTGTCTCACACGCGTGGCCTACGGGACTACTGCCTCCTCAAATCCTACAGGCATGAGAAGTTCTCCAAAGAGGAGGCAAAACTTATGGAAGGTGTGTTCTCCTCTCCTGCTGTTCCCCTCCTCTGCCTATTATTCTGTCTGTGTTATGTTTTCCTATTGTCTCATTGCTGCTTGTCTTCCTGTGCCAGCTTTCTCTCAGATGCTGTCAGGCTTATGGGATGTAAATGAAGGAGACACAGTTGTAAATCCACGACAATTTTACAATATTTTCAGAGAAGCGGTGCCTTACTTCAGTGGATACAGGTGAGAAGATACGTGGAGGATGTTTTTTCTTTCTATGAAACTTTTGTGCAGGCAACATTTCTGTAGTTCAAAGGCAAATCCATTAACTACTTTGTATATATATATGAAGGTAGATACATTTTTTGACTGTAGATACCAAACAGTATGCCATCCACTTTTGTATCAGCACAACTGTTTCAAGGACAAGAGATTAACTGTAAACTGCTTTGCCACCAGTACAAATGCTCTTTTTTTGGTTTTGTTCTAGAGACTTGTAAAGAAGTAGCTGCCTATAACAGTGACATTAAGAAATCTCTGTGTGTCTTCCTTTCTGTGTTTAATCCAGTCAACAGGATGCTCAGGAGTTTCTCAGGTTCCTATTGGACAAGCTGCACACAGAAATCAACCGCAGACCCTATGTTCGACGAACAGGGAAGGACCCCGAACAAAAATATGCCCGATTTAGGTGAGTATTTTTCTGTGGCAAAAAATTCCATCCTTGACATTTTGAAACCCATCACATGAACACATTTTGCTCTCTCTCTCTCTCTCCCTTCATTTCTAATGCTCCTGCAGGATTTCGGAAGAGGCCGCTGCCATGTGGAAGAAGCACTTAGAGAGAGATGACAGCAGAATAGTAGGTGAGGAGAGCAATCCAGTGATCCTTCAGTCTCATCTGCTACATGAGTTTAATGTAGGCAACCACTGATATTTCTTGCCACTGTTCACCCCCCTTTTCACTCTTCTGACAGACTTATTCTCAGGCCAGCTGCGGAGCTCGCTGCATTGCTCAGTGTGCTCCCACTACTCCAACACATTCGATGTGTTCTGCGATCTGTCGCTGCCCATCCCCAAGAAGAGCTTCGCTGGGGAGGTCACACTGAGGGATTGCCTGGACCTGTTCTCTCAGGAGGAGAAACTGGATAAAGAGAATTCCCCTGTGAGTTAACATAGAGAAATCCATTATGTTAGGGTCAAAGGTCAATGACTTTGTATAGTTCTTGCTGAGAGCAGTGAGCTAGGGGTGGTTTTGTCAAATACTGATTTTTTTTTTATCAGTTTGTACCCCATAATTTATAATTTTATTAATTTAACTCATGATCTTTTCATATATGTACTGTAAACAAGGAGAAAACGTAACTGTAGATAACATGAATTGGTGTAGCTCTCTGATGATGGGTGCTCATCTGAACCCTAGTTACCTGCTCTTAATCGTCTCTTCAAACATACAAGGCAGACATCCTAAAAGACTCACTCAGTTATCACATGGGGTTAGTTATGTACATCAGACCCTGTGCAGTTTCAAATATTTTTTAAAATGTTGAGGTTTGCTTGTGTTTGTTGATGTATTTCAGATGTGTGAGAGGTGTAACAGGCGTACAGAGTGCACCAAGCGGCTGTCCATCCAGAGGTTTCCCCAGGTTATCGTCATACGTATCCTTGGCAACAACTCTTATTTATTAACCTTATTAGTGAGCTATGTTTACATGCAGGAAGTTATGTTTATGCTTAACAATCTCAATCAGATCTGAATCGTTTTACGACGTCACGGTGGTCTATCAGTAAAAGCACCGTGTATGTGTCTTTCCCGCTCACTAACTTGGACCTCAGTCCCTACGGACCTGTCGACTGCGGTAAAACTACCAAACTTTTCTCTCAATTTATCTACTGTGTATACATGTCTCCTTTATTCCTCCATTCATGCATCAGCCCCTTTCATGTGTATGCTTGGGTCAACCGTGTGTGCCACTGAGTATGGTGTAAAGTATGGCGTACAATGGTTGAAATGATAAAATATGCAGGAAAGGTCTGTCCTACCTTAAAAAGAAAGAAAAGCAGCCTATGTTAAAGCAATTATTTGAAAACTTTGACATCAGTGGATAGAGCACACTATATAACACAATAATAATGATACAATATTCCAGCTGTCTCCAGCTGTACTTGAAACATGGATATTATGGTTTCATGGCATGACGGGACACAAGGACAATGATTAATTGATGAATTATTTAGTTTATGAAATGTCAAAAAATAATGACAAATTCTCATCCTTCATTTCATGATACGGAAGTATAAGAGTGTAGAGCTTTAACCAAAAATGTATGTATGTTTGCTTGATAATTAAAACATTTCACTGACTGGCAAAATTATAATCAATTATGTGTAATAATTAACCAACTGAAATACAATGTAATGGAAAATGAAGGTGCTATGTTTCAATTGATATTGTTAGTAGTTTCTTGAATGTAACAAGATGATTTCTTTCTTGGAAAATTCACACAACATTTTAAGTATATAATAAGTCATTGTGTCTCTGTTTGTCCCCATAGGCCCCATTCTGTATGATTTATATGCAATATGTAACCATGCTGGGACGGTGAACATGGGTCACTATACAGCCTGCTGTTCAGATGAGAATGGTTGGTGCTTCTACAATGATTCCAGGTGAGACTTGTCCTGCACTCAAATCATTTTGTTTTAATATGCAATGATCTGCCAACTGCAAAAAACCTTTTTCGTCTGTATTGAGACACCCTCTATATAAACCTGGAGCTGTTCCTCACAGTTACTCTCCATCTACCCACCTACAGTGTGACTCCAGTCTCAGAGAACCAGCTTCAGACCAATCAAGCCTATGTGCTGTTCTACCGGCGCAGCAACAGCACCGCCACCATAAGGAAATAGACCTCAGACTGGCTGAGGCAGGCAGCCAATCAGAGCAACTTTACCTCCAGTGTCCATAGAAACAAATAGAAGCAGCAGTGCTGTAAAACTGGCATCTATGAACTTCTCAATCACAATAAGCATGCCCTCAAATAAACTCTGAGGAGCAGCAGAGAAAAGCCTTGTTCACTGTAGGGGGGCTTGAAAAGGTGATCGACCCTTCTAAATCATGGAGAGGCTGTTGAAGAGTCTCAGTGAGGGTGATAAGACAGCTCAGGCAGACTGTAGCCTTAAGAGTCCCTGTGCCCTAGTTCTCAGGCAGGAGTGAGCGATGTACTCACGCATGATGCAGAGCTCTTATTGTGAGATAATCGTGACTCATGCTTTCTAACATAACCCCAAATAAACAGAAATATATCTTGGGTGAAATAGAAATTAGGCAACATTTTAAGCTACAGTTAATGGAAATGTAGTTTAATTTAATATGTAAATATCTGTAGCCTATGCTATATCTATGCTGTCTTTTTATCTTAATCTCCCTGCACATGGACAGATGATGTATTTATTCCATTCTGGTGACTTGAACATATATATGTATATATATATGGGCTATATTTTCCCTTTAACTAAATTATGATTTCTATGTGTATATATGCATATATGTGTGTATTTTTTTTTTTTTTTACATTTGTGTCTGCTGTTATAGAACAAAAGTTAAAACATATTTTGTATATATGGGCGAATACACAATTGAATGTATTGCATAAGTGATCTTTGAAACAGTTAATAAAAGATCTATGAACAAGTCTGAGACTTTATTTTTAATGAAGTTAGAGCCACGCACTAACTTCTACTAACTGTAATGCAGTATTTTTACATTGTTGTATTGGTACTTTTACTTGAGTAAAGGATCTACACACTGCATACAGCGCTGCCAGGATCCTGATGAGTGTGCGAAAACACAAACATATAACACCAATTCTGTTTTCATTGCATTGGCTCCTTGTTTGCTTCAGGATTGACTACAAAGTCATGCTACTCACATGTTTAAAAAAAGGCCTAAAAAACCTTTCAATTCAGACTTTTTCATCTTTTTCATCTCAACTCTTGTCATTATTATTTTCTCTATGTTTTGTGTTCTATTTTATTAATACTGTAGCACTTTGAGTTTCACTATGAATGAAAACTGAGGTACAGATTAAATGTATTATTATTATTATTGTTATTATTATTATTATATGTAAGTAAGGGGGTGTCAGCCTGCTGTCGAATGACGTCGCTGCGCACATGCGTATGAGCGGTGGGCGGAGTTTTCCAGTCGGTCAGGAAGAGGAGAAAGGCGGACACAGAAACATCAAGCGGTAATCTTTTTCAGCGACGGCTTTTAAACTTTAGCCCGACTCTTGTTTTAGGCACATAAGTATATCAGTAGTGCGATGAATGCTGTCGTTACAATTTCAGAAAGTATACCTTGAGTGACAGCTATAAAAACCACGGGAAACACCATTAGCTTTCCTGCTAGCTAGCTGGTTTGACAGGCCCGGACTAACGTACACTGTACAGCTTTTCAGCCAGGAATGGGAACACAGCACGGAAATGTTTTCTGTTTACACCCTCTACCTCCAAGGCACCCTCCCTGTTAGCCAGCTGGATCGTTTTGGTCTAGATTAATGTCGTGCTTTAGGATTTAATGAAACTCGGAGGATATTAGGAGACCAGTCTGCTACCGTTACCAACGTTTTCTGAGCTGTTACCTTTGCTTAGTGCAAGCCAAGGGGAACTGTTGATAATGCATATCAAGTATTGTAATATCTCCTTATAAAAAGAACGTTTGAACGTCTATTTCACCCTGTTTGTGTGTGTATAATATATATACACTATTGGTTAAAATATGTTTGTGTGTATTCGTAGTGAGAAGTAGTGACATGCAATAACCTTGTTTCGGGCACTTTTCTGTAGATGGCTGCTATCAGGAAGAAGCTGGTGATAGTTGGGGATGGTGCGTGTGGTAAGACCTGTCTGCTCATCGTCTTCAGTAAGGATCAGTTCCCAGAGGTCTACGTCCCAACTGTGTTTGAGAACTATGTGGCAGACATTGAAGTGGATGGGAAACAGGTGAGACATGAAACACTGGCTGCAAACTTGGCATCCCCAGACCAATCCTTGAAGAGTGGGTCCCTAGCAACATGAGTAATAATAGTTCTAGTTATGCTGTCAAAGTTGTTATAATATTGTGAGCGCTTACATGTAGTGTTGTTGCCTGAATGTAAAATGCAAAGTATGCAAAGTAGGGCTGCAACTAACAATTCTTTTCATTAATGATTTATCAGCTTTTTGTTTTTTTGGTTTGTTTGGTTTAAAAAAAAAAATGTTGAAAAATGGTGCAAATGTTCATCACAGTCATGAACAGTACAAAACCTGAAGACTTTAAGTTTGCTATCATAGAAGACTAAGAAATATAGCATATAATCACACTTGAGTGGGTGGAATCAGTGACTTTTTGTCCTTATTGCTTAAAAAATTATTTGAACAATTAATCAGTAATCAAGATAGTTGCAGATTGATTTATCTGGCTATCTAATTGATTAATTAACTAATTGTTCCTGCTCTAAAAGCAATTTCCATTTTTTTCCAAAATTACCTCTGAAAATGACCAATTTGACTTTGCATAGCTAAAACATGCAATGCAATGAACATCTAGACATGATTTTTCATACCTAAAAAGATATTTGTATAGGTATTAATATTGTGAGTCTGCTTTTTCTTGTTTTTCTGTGTCTCCCTATCAGCAGCATAGACGCCCTTCTCGCTCTCTCTCTCTCTCTCTCTCTCTCTCTAGTCTGTCCATCCCCCTATATAAAGTATAAGAATAATATAATATGGGTCTGCTTAACCATGTGACTTAAGTGCTTGGTCTTGAAACTTAAATGCTCAAATGGCCCCCTCTACATATCAATTGTTACAGATTTTCCACTTTATTCATGCATGTATCCGTCCGTGTAACTCTCTCTCTCTCTTTTCTCAGGTGGAGCTAGCACTCTGGGATACAGCAGGTCAGGAAGACTATGACAGACTGAGGCCTCTCTCCTACCCTGACACTGATGTCATCCTCATGTGCTTCTCTGTAGACAGCCCTGATAGTTTAGGTACTGTTTGTGCAACATTCACATCGCTAGGCATTGAACACCTTATGATTATTAAATTAATATATGTCGCTAATTATGGCTCTCTCTCCCTCTGCTTACTGTAGAGAACATTCCAGAAAAGTGGACACCTGAAGTGAAACACTTCTGTCCAAATGTTCCCATCATCCTAGTTGGTAATAAAAAAGATCTGCGCAATGATGAGCACACCCGACGAGAACTTGCCAAAATGAAACAGGTCAATTTTTGTTTTTTTTGTTCAAAACATGCTGGTGTGCCCACAGTTGTGGGTTTAAATGTTGGAAATTAAAACCTTCTCTCTGAAATGTGTTTGTAGGAACCAGTTAAATATGAAGATGGCAAAGAGATGGCGAACCGCATCAGTGCCTACGGCTACCAAGAGTGTTCTGCCAAAACCAAAGATGGCGTGAGGGAAGTCTTTGAGATGGCAACTAGGGCAGCACTGCAGGCCAAGAAACGTGGCAAGAAGTCCACCTGCCTTCTGTTATAGGCCCTGGGAAAAGAGGGAGCTGCTCTCAAGCACAGATGGAGAGGGCAGCTTCCATTGAGATTTGACATAGGGGAGAATATCGGGGAGGGCCCAGAAAAGTTATACGGATACTCAATTTCTGATCACCCAAATACCCTCAGAAAATTAAAGCAGATCTGAAATGATTTGATAGGCTTATACACCTTGGTCCTTGGTCTATAAATAAGGTTATGTGCCATTTTGCTTGTGCCTATCAAAAACTTTGAGATCTAGAGGTCTGATGGGCAGATGGGGGGGTGGTGATTTGAAGTTGAGTAGATGTAAACAGGGGTTAAAATGTGCCATGATGGGAATGAAGAGAGAAAAGGTCCTTTCCAGGCCAAAGACAATGGGGACACAAGAAAGACAGAAAAAAAGACCAGAAAAAAGATAAATATATAAGATGATAAGGATTGAATTAAGACCATGTCTAAGTGGGTTTTACACAGTATCGCCTACATGTAGTGCCTTGAGAGCAGTGGTCAGGAAGAGTAAGGTGAGGGGTAGGGATTCATAACCTAGATGGGGTACTTTGTCATTTGTAGTGTCCAAACCTTACGTTTGTGAATGCTTTCTCCCTGTCATTGGCTTGGCTCCTTCAGGCCCATGTTCTGACTCAGGCGCTATGCAGGGGTATGCCTAAAATAGATTGTATGAGATATTTTCCCATACTGAATTACTTACCTGTACTTAAAAGAGTGTGTGTGTGTGTTTGCGTGTGTGCAACTGTATGGTGGTTTGTTTTCTCCAGTGCAGGTCTGCATGCAGTGAATGTGTGTATATTTGTGTGGGTGTGTATTAACATATGTGTCTATGTACTGTATGCATGGAAAGGCCTTCTGCGTCACTGACTTAACCCCTTGTTTCCATGCCAAAGTTACCACTGATGGCCACATTTTATGCCTCAGATGGGTAATGGAATTAACAGTTACTCAGAGTGACATAGAAACCTTCACTTTACTGGAAGACATTGTACTATAGCTAGAGGCACAATCAGGTTAAACATATTCTGAGTTTTTAGGACCTTTTTTTTGTGTGTATACAAGAGATTCATTCGATTGTGTTAATCAGTGGGTCAAATCATGAGTGGTGTAGTTGGTAAGTTGAATATTATTTCAGATAGATTATAGGCTTATCTTATTACTATAATGTTCATAATGTACTGTATGTCTTACAAGGCCTTGTAAGGACATGTTAATGATGTGTATTTCAAGTTTGCCTTTTACTCCTCAGCCCCCTTTAATGATATTGTCATTATTGTACTATAACTTTTTAATGTTGTTGTCTCTAATTTTCTTAGTATATTTTAATCATTTTACTTAATCCTACTGTTATGATCAGCTTATGATAAACTGTAACCATAGTATTGTGTCATTTAATTAATTGATGGTCAAGCTTTGGGTGCAAGGCTGGAAGGTTTTGGGGGTGGGCTGCTAGATGAGGGTTTTTTTTTTCCTTTTTGTTTTTTGTACTGTGACATCTTGGGATTTCTGGATTTTTTGTTTTATCAAATAAAGCTGGTATTAGGGTTTTCTGTTGTAAGGTGGGTGTGTTTTCTTTTATCCATTTATTCATCAAGAATGACAACAATTTCCAATATGTAATTTACTTTTTTCCCCAAATACAAAGACTCATGACCCGTCAAAATAGCGGTTTTTGTATTATTTATGTGATGGGAATAACACAGTAACATTAATTAGTACTGTGCGTATCTGTCCAGTTTATCAGTCAGGCGCTTCTATGTAGGGTTGGCCTGTTTGTCTTGTCCAATCATCGTCGACATTGATATGTCCGCTCTCCAAACACCAATCACATTCCAGACTGAGCCATCGGTCCCGCCCACTCTGAAATGTTGTCTTGCTGTGGCCATTTTACACTTGGTTCCCTGAAAAATAAAACACACTTCTCACCTGGGCTATCAAGCGTGACATTTAAGGAACTGTTTTTAGTTACATGCTGCACTGGTAAGTGTTTCTCCAGTGTCACATACAACCGCAGTCGTGTTTGCAACGGCTGACAACCGTTTGGAGACAACAGCTTCTCTTGCTTGGACGTGTTAGCCAACGTCAGGCTAGTTAGCTTGCCCGCTAACTGAGATGACCGCCACACGTCATTGTTAAAAATACTCACTTTTAGGGGTGTGAGTATGCTTTCTGCACGCCCAATTTATGTCTAATAGTGGCGCAGAGTTGTACCTCTATTTGTTTATGTGTGGCTTTTGCTAAGTTGTTGCAAAGCAGCGACTAAATGGGATATTTTAAAGTTAAGAGAAGTCTGGAGTAGTACAAAAATTGGTGATAGTACTAAGAGGTAACGTCATGTGCCTCTTGAATGCAAAACCTTGTACAGTACATCACTATAGTGCATCCTGGAAGTCTTCTACTTGGTGCACTTTTTCAGTAGCAGTTGCTCACAAGTTTTGAATCTGTGTTTTTCCTTAACAACAAGGTATATGTACAATCTTTTTGCCTTGATTCTTCTGATGATTGCTTTGTATGCTCTGATGTACTTCCAGGGATCTAATGCTGTAGAAAAAGGACAGAGACTAGGAGCAGTGTCAGTGGATCAGCATGGACTATGAGCGGAGGTGAGTTGACTCATTAATTTCATGCCTTTCCACCCTGAAGAGTACATGTGTCAGACCATTCCCTCAAAGTTTCTTCTGTGGTCAGCAGGGGTGGAAGAGGTGACCGCATAGGTCGATATGGCAACACCCACAACGATCACAACTTTCGGGACATGGACTACCGAGGCTATGGCCAAGAGGACGAGGTGACAGGAACGGGATATGATGTCAGAGCAGAAGAGGACAGACTGTATGGACGTGACGAGCAATCACTGAGTGTCCATGACTTCTCACCAGGTCGTCTTCAAGACCGCCCTGGGTTTCACCAGAGAGGGGATGGGCGAGGGGACATTGGGCGTGAGGGGAAAGGGCTCCAGTGGCCCCCTTGCTCTCAGTCGCAGCCTGATCTAGCCCCTCCCATGCTCCAGAGAGAAGAGGAGGGATCTAGGAGGGAGTTTGAGCAGTTACGGACTGGCCTGCAGGAAAGGGGTAGGGGGAAAGGTGGAAGAGGCTTCCCTGAGAACACTGCCCTGCATTTAGGGAGTAGGGAGGCCAACTGGGGTCGTGGTGGTGCCCATTCTGAACAGATGGAATACAATACAGCAAGACAGAGAGAGGAGGACAGGTTCTCTCGTGGGGCAGGGAAGAGGAGGGTAAGCCATAACAGGTCTAGCATCTTCAGAGAGCTGCTTCAATAAACAAAAGTTTTCTTCTTGGCATTTGTTGCTAATTCATGCCTCATTATGTATCCAGGCTTTTCCAGTGGGGTCAGAGGAGCATGGCTGTGGGAGTGCTGGTCCAGACCTATCTCTTGAGGAGTTGGATCAAAGGGACCAGGACTACCGTGCTGATCAAGACCACAACCAGAGGCCCAGCAACATCATAATGCTTCGCATGCTGCCACCTAATGCCACCGCCAATGAGGTTAGTGCATGTCTCTGGATATTTTTTGTGTCTTGACACTACATTGGTCTAATGTGTCTTGTTAGTAAGTTAGTAAGGTCATGTTTAATAGTAGTGACGCCTCTTTGTCCAAAGATCCGTGCACAACTTCAGGAGCAGGGGATCCAACCAAGAGAGGTTCGCCTCATGAGGAACAAATCATCAGGTGAGAACTTGTCCATTGCCCCAAATTTTTTTTTTTTGTTCTTTACTCTCCCGTTCTCACTGTCTGTCATGATCATCCATTACCAGCTCTTTCATGTTCATTGCTCTTTCATGTTACTTTGTCTTATCTGCTGGGTCTTCTCCCTCTTATTAATAATTTCCTTTTCCTTCTCTCTTACTGTCACTGCCTTCCTTCATACTCTGACAGAAAGATAGATTGCTGATGCAAAGAGCTCATTTATATTTATATACAGGCTTTTGCTTATATTCCCGCTTTGACTCTTTGGTCTTTCAGTGTCTGTAACCCCACTAGTGCCCACAGGGCAACAGCCATGCACCCTCCAAAGGAGTATCTCTATCCATATTGGCCTTTAAGACCATAATGCATGCAAACAGCCATAGGTTTTTGGTCTTCACTCTATGGCTTTCATTTCGCTTCTGGCCTAGGTTCTCTTATTGTCTTTACCCTTCCATGATTCTGCCTCATCCATCTTGAAGAGTTGTGACTGAGTAGATGAACATGCTCACAAACTAACATGTCAACTGAGAAATGAGATGCCGAAGCAGAATGTGTCTGATTGTGTTTGCCATTGTAGTTATGTTTGTGTGTGTGAATGCCAGGATATAGTTGTCGCAACTACCTCTCAGCTATGTGAGCGTCATTCATACCACTCAGAAAAGCTTGTGTTTTTCTAAAGGTTTTCCATTAAGGTCATTGTCTCACTGGCCTCCCCTTTGCTAACTCACTGGTTGTCTGTAAGGTGTGCCTACCTGCCTCAGCCACACTTACAGTCCCCCACACTGCTCTTTTTTTCTCACTCTTACATCACTGTTTCTGAAAATCTTTTTTTGAGGATAAATCACTCTTAGTTTTGAATGTTTAAATGATGATCTTTTAGACTACACACCATATGATGTTTGAAAACGGTTATAAATCTAAATATGTTGTATAATGTGTTGTCAATCAGTTACAGTAATGCATGGATATGGAGCGTTTTAAGATGAGACATTCCACCACAATGCTGCATAGTTAAGACTGCACTCTGACTCTAAGGCCCCATTTACACCTATTATTACCATGTGATCTGTATCTGGATAATGACATCTGATATCTACGGATCTTTGCATTTACACCTGGTATAAAAAATGCGTTCTCATTCTCTCAATTGTGCTCGCATTGTGATTCGATCTCGATATGCAAATTAGCTAGGAGGAGCTGGCACACTTTAACAGGGAAAACTCCTAGTCACTGAAACTACTTGCAGGGGTTGCTTTAGCTGAGGCAGAGCTAGATGACCTCTCAACCTACTGTCTTTCTTTGGAATGTGGTCACGTTGCACAGATTGCATTTACACCTGGCTGAGATCCAATTTACACCTGTATTAACGTGCGTTTTTCCTTATCCTGATCCAGATACATGATGTTAATACCAGGTTTAAATGGGGTATCAGAGCAGCAGAGGTGATATGTGTGTGTGTGTATGTGTGTGTGTGTGTGTGTGTTGGTGTGTGTCTGTTATTTCTGTTGGTGCCTGGGTGCTTCATCATTTAAAGGCAAATAGCTCAGACTCAAACTGATGAGTGGGTAGGATTCTCCCTCTCTCTCTCTCTCCCTCTTTTCCTTGACCCTGTTAAGATACTTGACATTGCGTCCTCCCACCCTTGCTGAGAATTTGACAGTGTCTCTCCAACTGACTGTCAAGTGCATTATTTCCAAGGGAGCGAGGAAGCAATGCTTTGTTTTATTAGTGCTGATACAGGGTCTCTCTCTCCTCTGTACATGAAGCACTAACCCCTCACTGCGTTGTTGTTATGTTGTTGTTGTTGTTGTTGTTCGGTTACCATGGCGCTGGGCGGTGTCCAGGTCAGAGCCGAGGATTCGCCTTCGTCGAGTTTAATGTCATACAGGAGGCCACCCGCTGGATGGAGACCAACCAGGTCACTCTCCCCTACACAGACACACATACACATATATACATGCATACAATGGGATTCAAGGGTTAATATCAAGAGAAATGTACAGTCACAACATGCACTGTCATGATATATTCGAGTATGACATTTGCACAGAGTGGAGAATCATTTTTTTTCCATGAGGTAGGTAGGTTTTTATACTTTGAGGGCAAATTCATCTTTTCTTTCTACTGATACAGAATTCCACAAGCAGGCAAACTCATGTTACATCATGCTGACGTCTGTCTGGGTTGCAACTGCAAAGTTTACATTACTGGACCTTCCATTACATTTGCTTCTTATTTGTCTGATAAAAGATCTCTTTTGATAGAGGACTCCTCTTCCTTCAGTGACATGTTCTCACTCTCTCTCCTAAGTTTACATTACCACCTCTGGGATAGTATGACAGTGTGAATATAACTCCTCACATGGTCTATTGTATGTTGAATCAGAACCAAAATAGTATTTCATTTTCTTGTTTTTTGGGCCTTTCACATCTGGATCATCCACCATTATTACATTTTTAGGATGGAGCTATTGTCTATTTGGGTGACGAAGGTGGTGACAGTGGGATGGGATGTGTGGAAATCTGTGAAGAGGTATCCCCTTAAGGGGGGGGGAATGACACAATTGAACAAAACGCATTCTGTCCTTAAAAAATGGACACCCACACACTACACATACACCATCTCAGTCCGTCCCAATTTCCTAAAGCTGAAGGTTGCAATTCTCTGGTGTCCTCTGTCTTTCAGCCTCAGTTCTACTCTCTCTTTCTCTCTGTCCCTCCCTCCCTCTTGCCCCTTTCATTCTCTCTCATCTCTTGTGAGATGAGGCCTTTCTCTGGCATGTGTGGCCTAATTATCGTTGATAATCATCCTTTGTTCCCTCTCCCTCTCTTTCTTTTTCTTTCAGGGAGTGCTGTTGATTCTGGGACAGAGAGTGTCGATGCACTACAGCGACCCAAAACCACGTGCCAACGAGGACTGGCTCTGCAACAAGGTTGTGTGTGTGTGTTTGCATTGTGTGGCATGCATACATGGAAATGTGTGAATTGCATTCATGTATCAGTCACTGTAGAGGCTCGTTATTTTTTATAAGCATATTTAACAATAGCTCATGTAACATTTCAACAGTGTGGTGTGCAAAACTTTAAAAGGAGGGAGAAGTGCTTCAAATGCAGTGTGCCCAAATCAGGTGAAGTTTAACTCAGCTTCTATAAATATCTAACTGTTCTCTTTCATACAATAACACAAGCTCACTCTCACCAAATGATAATACATAAATAACATGTTGTCTTCCCTCAGAGGCTGAGCTGAAGTTGCCCCAGTTGCAAAGGGATTTGCCCATTGGTCTTCAAAAGGAGAGTGCGCAAGGCTTACTGCCCCTGCCAGCACCCTACCACTCTTCTGGTCCTACTGTCAACCCAGGACAAGCTACACAGCAGGCAGATGTTGCCAATGACAGTAAGTTCATCACCCACCACAGCAATATGTTCTTATATTCAGAAAGACCTACTTTTATTGTAACCGTTTTATTTTTATGTTTTGGTTATTTTATCAATAGATTGATTATGTGTACTTTCGGAAAGTATTGTTTAGCATGGATTATAGCAGGTAATTTTTTTTTTTAGCATTTTTGCCTTTTCCAATTGTGAAAAGTGCAGAAAGACAGGAAATGGTGGTAGAGAGAGTATGACATGCAACAAAGGTTGGAGGCTGGAATAGAAATGCATACGTTGCAGTTATGTGGAATGTGTCTTAACAAGTAGGCCACCAGGGCGCCCCACTTCTACCACGTTTTTAAATAATTTTATCTACCCAGCTTTAGTTTGCAAATCAGAAGGGGGAAGCATGGGATACTTGCTTTCACAACACTGTTTATTATCTGGTACCTGAATTGTTAAATGTTTTTGGAATATAACATTCTCTCATCCTCCTCTACACCAGCTCTGATCCTTAGAAACCTCGGCCCGCATACTTCAGTGGAGGCCATTTTATCTGCTTTGGCTCCATTTGCCACTCTTTCCCCTTCCAACGTTCGCCTGATCAAGGACAAGCACACACATCTCAACAGGGGCTTTGCCTTTCTACAGCTCTCTACCATAGTGGTGAGAAACATCATGAGGCACACATACAGCATACCAATATTTAATCAATTTAACAAACATATGCACTCACACACAAATGCACACTCACTAACTCACAGAGGTCTGTGTGTTTTATCAACAGGAGGCATCTCAGCTGCTCCAGATCTTGCAGGCTCTCCAGCCAGCTCTCTCTATTGACGGGAAAGCTATTGTGGTGGAATTTGCCAAAGGCTCCAAACGGTAAACACTTACACACCCAAACTCGGCTACAAAGAAAACATAAGAGCAATGTGCATCATTACTATGGCACAAAGAATAATATAGTGGATTCAAATCAGTGATTACCACGTTACATTAAAGCTCAAATTGGTCATGTGAATGAAGTGGATCAGAAATAGTTTTGGAGCTAAAGTTAACCTTGAATAAATGAGTAGGCTAAAATAGAAAGACTCTTACGTATTTCCACATCACAAGAAGAGCTATTTTTGAAGTGTACATCACCAGCAGAAAGTCTGAAATCACTGAAACATTCTTTGTGCCTCTTTTCTACGACAGTGATGTGTTTCTGACAGATGGCAGCAGAGTGAGTGCTGCTACAGTGGCCAGCACAGCTATCGCTGCTGCACAGTGGGCTGTAACACAGGTAACCTGTCTGACATATCAACACTCCAAAGAAAACACTAGGGGACAATACATGTTTTCACACATATTTGTATAATTCTGATAGTATTCTCATACTTTGTTCTTGTCTCATGTCTTTTTCATTCTCAGACTGCTCAGAATGGCTCAGGTGGAGGCCAGAGTATAGAGACAGCAGTGTATCAGCAGGGGGAAGCAGTCACATACAATCAGGAGGGGCATGAATACTCTGGGCCAGATGGCACCACTTTCAAGGCCCAGGCAGATACCAGGGTTGCTGCTTTGCCCGGTACAGGAGCAGCCCTGATGGGCGCATACACAGCAGGAGCTGCCCCAGGTTGATATTGCATGTTAAATATAGAGTAAATTACCCATACAGTCTATATAGCTGTATAAATTTGAATTTAACTTTTTTTCCCTTGATCTGTGTGTGTGTGTTTGTATGTGTGCCGCTGTGAAGCTGTCATTTCGTCTGAGGCAGTGACATCTGGCGGAGCCGTCGTGCAGCAGCCTCTTATTCATACACAGACTGCTCTCATCACCACAGCTACCACCATACCAGCCACACAGGTACAATATTATCATCTGACTTTGCTCTTTTGCCTCTTGTATTCTTGCATTATATTTTAGCTTTCTTGTTTTTAAGAGCTCTGTCTCTCAACAGGTTGAGATTGTGGGAAAACCACAACCAGCTACTCCCAGCCAACCTGCAACACCGGGCACTGAACATGAGCTCCAGCAATACCGTAAGTCTTTGTGTCTTCAGTGTCCCCCTCAGGTTGAGAATTTATTTCATGGTGTTCATGGTGTTGACATGTCTGTGTGGGAGAAATGATTGGAACTCTTCAGTAGTCACTTTAACTGCTAGGTGTTGATTCTGTGTTTATCTGAAATAATATGAAGCATTATGCTGCTGAGTAACAGTAAAGCTAACCTTTAAGTTTTTAAATTTTATCTTTGACCCTGAGACAAATATTCTGTCTTTGATTATAGCTGTGCCAGATGTGTCCACATACCAGTATGATGAAAGCTCTGGCTACTATTACGACCCGCTCACAGGACTCTACTATGACCCCAACTCCCAGGTAAAGAGTCAATGTACTGAAATTAGAATGTGAAGCAAGCACTTTTTGAAAGACTTGTCTGAGTATGTCTTCTTCTTCAGCATTTCATCCTCTTTTTTTACGCCCCTTCTTTTTGCAGTACTACTACAACCCTCACACTCAGCAGTACATGTACTGGGATGGAGATAAGCAGACATACATTCCTGCTGCTGCCGGCCAGTCCAACACAGAAGGTGCTCCCACGAGTGACTACGCAGGCCCTTCAGACTCACCGTTTGCTACCCCTGGCAGCAAGGAGAAAAAAGACAAACCCAAGAATAAAACTGCTCAACAGGTACTGAATAAAAGTTGAAGTACTGACAGATGTGTACAGAAAATAATAAATTAAAATTAAACTGACCTTTGGATTTTAAAGTGAACCTCAATCATAAAGTTACTTTTTATTGCTTCTTTGCTCACTTAGGTCTTTGTTTTGTGATTGTACATTTGTACAACTTGGTCAAAGGGTAGTTAGGATAACAGCTGTAAAATACAATATGCATGATTCAACACCTCTGTTACTGGACAACATAACAATGACATCTTACAATACGTTCAGTTCAATATGAACAAACTATGGCTAAAATAACCAGAGTTACTCAACATCTGACATACAGTACCAGTCAAAAGTTTGGACGCACCTTCCCATTCACTTATATGGTACTGTATTCTCTTGCATTACATTGTATAAGTGTTATTGGTATTGTCCCACCCATGTTATATAACATTTGGAAATCGTGAATCTTCTCCACTCCTCTGTTGAGTTCCTTTAATGGCTAACGTGTCTCTTGGTGTTTATGTTAATAGATTGCTAAAGATATGGAACGCTGGGCAAAGAGTCTCAATAGACAGAAGGAGAACATGCGCTCTGTCTCTTCTTCCCCTGCCGTCGGCTCCACTGCTCTTCCACCTGGTTACACTAGGGCACCTGGCCACAGTCGCCTAGATGACCGTCGAGAATCTGCTAGTGCTGATGCAGGCTATGCTGTTCTGGAGAAAAAGGTACATGGCACTTACAAAGACACACATGCTTAGCTGTAAACACCTGTATACTTTTAGGATAGTAGAGTATCACAACCACCCATCCTACTCTGATGCAAGTGAAAAGAAAAATGAAAGAGTATTATATTATTAGTAACATTGTTGACTGCTCTGATTATCCCATGGACTTTGTTTTTTCTGTCCTGCAGGGGGCACTGTCTGAACGGCCTCAGATTTTTCTGGACCAGATCCGACAAACTACAGAGGTAAGAGAATGGTCCCTCTCTGTGTTAGTTTTTCTAGCACCCTGTCATCTTCTAGATGATGTTACAAATATTTTTCTAGATCATCATATATGATCTGTGTCCATTTGTTCCTCAGTCGGTGACCCTGCATCTTTTTTTCTGTAGTCTTCCCCTCCTCTGCAGCAGGGTCTGGTCCCAGCCTACAGTGGAGAAACTGACAGCGAAGAAGAAGGAGGCGAGAAAGACGAGAAAGAAGGGAGAATGACAGACTGGGTTAAACTGGCCTGTCTCCTGTGTAGGAGGCAGTTCCCCAGCAAGGAGGCCCTTATTAGACACCAGCAGCTCTCTGAACTACACAAGGTGGTTATACAAACTGTTTTCATCTCATTTTACACCATTACAACCGCTGCACCTTTGGTTTCTGTGAATGCTGTTAAATGGCTGTCTCATACATTCTTTTTATCTGTGATCTAGTGGATGCCTCAAAAATAGAAAGGTCAAGCTGAACGACATTCCTCTTCTAATCATGTCTAAACTTGCACTTTTTTTTTTAACTTGTCTGCCCTCAGCAAAACCTGGAACAGAGAAGAGCCCAGCAGGACGCTTCAGGAAAAGAGGTTGGTCAAGTCTCTGTCTGTAGCAGTAATTATGTGTTTCACTTATTGCATGCAGTTAGCATTGATTTAATTGTCTTATTTTCTTGGTTGCAGAGATTTGCAGATGGACCTGAACCTCCTGATAAGAAAAGGAAGTTTAGCCCCATGTAAGCAGCAGTGACTTTACAAACAGGTTCTTTAGGTTGATGTCTTTTAGTTGTTTGAGGTTTTCATTGTGACCAAAGTGGTCATTTACAACATACGGGGTACTGCAATGTATTGTTCCTCTTGTACTGTTTTAGGACAGGGTGTTCTATTTTTTTATTATGTTGATGATCTTGCTTGTCATTAGTGATGTTATTGCCTGTAATTAGTTTGTACTAACTGTTATTGTAAGGTCTGTTGCTTACTCCATACAAGACACAAGTGTGCCAACTATAGCAATGGTGGATGTGACATTATCAACTTAGAGGTTTGTATGTGTGTGTGTGTTCAACATTGCTTTTTTCTCTTTTTCTCTCTTTAGCGATGGGATCACAGGCACTAGTCTTGGTGCCAGGATGCTGCAGGGAGGTGTGAAAAAGGGGCTTCTGTTGCACAATATGCAAGTGGAATGAGCCCTCACCCTGAAAAACCTCAACGTCCTGACCCAGACAGGACAAGGACAAAACCCAGCACGCAACACGTCACCATTAACATCTATATAGATATCTATAGATAACCCTCTTGATTTTTGGTTTGACATTACATTTACCTCAACAGTGGTAATACACTCATATGAACTGATCCTGTAGCAGTGGATGTCAGGATATTGCACAGAATGCACCTTTTTTGCTTTCTTCCTGAATGATGCTGTTTTGAGTTCTCACTTGCTTCAGAGCTTGTGTGTGATAAACAAGCTTTATGTGGTTGGGAGACATTTGCTGTGGGAAAATGAAAGATCGGTATCGATCTTTATGGCAGCAAATGGCATTTTCTAATATTACTGTCTATGCACCATAGATTTTTTTTTTTAATTTAATGCTGTATGCCTTGTCATTCAGTGAATGACTGATCTGGGCATGAACTGTGTAAACATTTAAGAATGAGCACTTTTTTTACCGCATAGGGAGCTAAGAGACTGTGGCCGCATGAACTGGACAGGGTCCACACTAACACTAGTGTGTAGACAGTGTCTCAGTTTGTCATATTACAGGTATGAACTCACAATGTAATACATAGTCTTCTCTGGAGAAAGTTATTTTTTATTTCTGTATGTGTTCAGTAATGTGACTGTGTTTCATCAAGCTTATGTAAATTCAGAATAACACGTTTTCAGTATCGATGATTGATGTCTTGTATGAGCAAAGCCAGTAAACAGTAGCTATTATTTCGACATTTTAACTTGAAATTTCCAAACTTGAGTTTCTGCAAACGGTGGTTTTAAAGGGGGATATAATGTAACTCTTGTTATGAGGTCCCTAATGCAACATCCTGACCTGCAGAAATCTTATTATAGGTGTTGCAATGTACATTTATTTGCCCCATCAAATCCACAGCCATGTTGAGGCTGTTTGGTTTCCATGGTAACAACAACAGACGGCTGGGAATCGTTTAGTTAGCTTCAGCTTCAGTTTAGCGTTAGCAAGATTACTTAGTAGCCAAGTAAACGTTGTCTATTACATGTCAGTAGTTTGATATTTGTTTTATAAAGTTACAAAGCTGAACTCGGTGTAACAGGCCAGTTTGCTGCCTTGCTACAGTCACATAAGGTAGCTAGCGTCACTACCTTTTGTGGAAAATATAACGCCATCCCAAACTGACCAGGACGCCTGAGATGGATGAAGATGTCTTGTCGGATGTAGAGGGAGATGAAGAAGTACAGCAAGAAGGACTCGGAGAAGAGGAGGTATAACTAGTTAATCTGCCTGAGTGATAACTTCTAAAGAAATATGAATAAAGAATGGCGGCCAATTTTGTAGCTTAACAGTCGTTAACCTACCTGTAAATTGGGCTTCAAAGCAGTTTATATTATATCATCCTCAGTTCTACATACAGTGTACCACAAGATGCTGGCTTCAAGAGATGTTTAGTCAACGTAGTCTCCTTACTGAAAAATTCCAAGTTTCATCCCAGAAACGCCAAACACAAGGGAGATCATGTCTTTGGATAAGTCGAGACAAGTAGACCCTCCAGCCCCATTACTCCCTCCATCTCCACCACAAGGGCCCGGAGGGCTCCACGCCAACGATGTGCCAACTTTCATTAGAAGCAAATTTGTTGAACTCTTTAACCACATCAATAAATAAAACAATAGCATCTCTATAGAGAAGGCCTTTGTTATGGTGTGGCAGTGTTTCCTCCAAACCTTTGTAATGCCCTAACAAGCTCTGCCAATAAAATACTTTAGATTATAGATGGTTAGGATAGAATCTTGGGTTTATTTGTAAGTAATTCACAAAAAAGCAAAAGTGGGTGGCAGGATTCATGCTAAAAGGTTCCATGAGTGTTATGTAGAGGAGCCTTGTGTGTGGGTGCCTGTAGTTATTTGTTTTTCTGCTCAGTACATTATCCCCCGCAGTAATTTGGGCAAGTGTCATCCGTTCATACTTTTCCTCCATGTGTTCCACAGGCACAGGCTTGCTCTTTGACACAAGAAACTATTACTCAGGGGCTCTCATTACTGTGCCGAACGGGAAATGGACTAGGACATGCGTTTGTTAAACTGGACCTAAAAGACAAGTATGAGAGCAAAATTAAATGCAAAACAAACTGTCTGGATTTTTTTATTCAGATAATCATCTTTTATTGTCTATTCTCTTCTGATATTTTACTTATTTTCCCTTTGTCATCACTGTACTCAACAGACGGCTGAATGACATAGCTGCAATCAGCAGTTATATTCACCTACGTTTCCTGGATGTGTCCAAAAACCGCCTAACTGATCTTTCTCCTCTGGCATCACTGACCCAGCTACTTTGGCTGAAGGCAAGGATCACTCTTCATTATTCATTAAGCAAAGGACCTCTCTGGCGCTGTCACTATCATGCACTCTAACTAGTGGTGAATCTTGAATGCAACTCTTCTTCTTTAGGTTGACAATAATGCTGTAGCATGCTTCAAAGGGCAACCTTTTGCTCAGTTGACCTACCTGCAGTGGCTGAGTATGGCAGTGAACAAGCTGACAGAGCTTGGTGGTCTTGTTGGACCTGCCTTAGAGAGCCTCAATCTTACAGGTTGGTCTGTTGGTTTTATGTCAGGATAATCGGTGGTTATGATACCATGTGAGTGATCAGTGATGTTTTCCGAAAGTGAGGTCAATCAAACGCTCACTATCATTGAGATTTAGGTATATAAACTCTTATCCATCATTAATAAAATATCTGGAGTCTAATGTATATTTTTTTGAAAGGCCTTGATATAACATTTTGGAACCTTTGTGGCAGGTAACAGTATTCGGAAACTGACAGGACTTCAGAGTGCTTGTTTTGCCAACCTGGTAACTCTAGAGCTGAGGGGAAACCAGTTGGATACCACTGATGGCATCAACCTTCCCAACCTGCGGCAACTATATTTGGTAATAAAACTACCATCATTTGGTCCTTGATGAAGTTGATCCATTACCACCAACCTTAATGCACATGCAACAACCCAGAGAACAGTCTGCCTAATGATTCTTCTTCTCCATTCAGGCCCAAAATGTTATTAAACGTCTGGAGGGTTTGGGGAGGTTAGAGCGCCTCACCACCCTTCACCTTCGAGACAACCAGCTAGATTCTCTGAATGGCCTCAGCCCCAACATGAAGTGTCTCCAATACCTCAATGTCAGGTATACAGTTGGCACAAACAGATCATGGTGGTTTCCATCATCAGTTTAGTAAAACACCAAGTAAAATTATATATCCTAGATTATATGTCCATTATTCTTCTGTCTCTTTCTCTCTCCCTTAGAGGTAATGTAATCTTAGATGAGAATGCCCTGCAAAGCCTTGGCCTTGTGTCAAAATCTCTGCGAGCTTTGATCCTCTCTGAGAATCCACTGGTGGAAACGACGGACTACCGGATGTGGGTTCTGATTCTCCTTCCAAAGCTGGAACGAATTGACAAAGATCCTGTCTCCCCTGAGGAGAGGACTGAGGCCTGGGAGAGAATCAAGGTAAAGCTCAGAAACATAATCCTCTGTGGCATGTTCAGGTAATAGTTTTTCTTTGCTGATTGTTTTAATGTCATGTATGTCATTTCAGGAACGTAAAGAAGAGGAAATACCTGAGCCATCAGACTTTTAGTGATGGCCAAAATGAGGAAGTGTTTGACTTCCTTGAAAAGATGGGCTTGGTGTAGATAGGTGGCTGACTTTGTTGAATAGAAAGTGTTGTATATCTTGCATCTTGTATGACGCACTGTGTGTCATCCATTAATTCATACATTAAGGTATATCAAATATAGCTGGTGTCCTGTTCTTACACTATTGCAGCCAATCTATTTTTTTCCACAATAAAACTTTTTAAATGTTTATTTGTCATGCATTCATTGACATGTACAAATTCACATATGCAGCTGAGGAGTTACACAGCAATGTGTCAGTGACTGAGGAATAAGCAAAGGGGGGTATTTGAACCTTGAGTTGTTGGACAAACTGTCCTGTGTGTGTTTCCCTGAGTAAGGATGAGAGGGCAGAATTTACCACCATTTCCCTGTTGGCAGCCATCCAGCTACAGTTTTAAAGGGACAGTGACATAAAAATCTACATATGTATGCTGAGGTATACTGTCCACCTAAACTCACAGTATGCACCTTGTATCAGATAATACAATTGTTTCTGACTAATAGCAGTTACCTGAAGTCACATTCCCACACCTCACCATTACACCACAACCGGGAAGTCAACTGCTCATCTCACTGGAAAGACTGCATATTTTATATTGTCTTCAAAGTGATGGGTGGCAATTTCTGTATGTCTATTTCCTGATAATTCATCTACAAGAAAGCACTCAACTATCTGTAGTTCTCCATGTTTTAGTTGCCTTTTTCTGATTATTTCCAAGCCTATGTCCACTCTACAATCATGATTGTAATACTTTGGTTATTTGCTCATTTTAAAAAAGGGGAACTCATACGAGGTAACCTCAGATTTACGTGTTTCATGAGTTTACAGGGATTTTTGAAAGCAGCAACTTGCACCACTACCGTTCCTCCAATGACTGGATTAGGTGGGAGTGGCTGTTGCAGCAGACTTAAGTCCCCTCCTCTGTCGCCTTCCTCCTCCTCCTCGGTTTGTACTTGGACCGGGCAGCTAGCAGCGGCGTGGCCCAGCACTGAACCTACGACACCGGGAAGTAGCAGCGTTATTTAAAATAACCGCGAGTAACTCTTTCAAGTGCAAGCGACTGTCTGCAGAAAACAATCCGTAAACCATGACTAGCTACCACAAACCCGACGAGAAGACCCTGCAGGGGCTGAAAGACATCGCCAACAAGCTGAGGATCCACTCCATCAAGGCAACATGCGCCTCCAACTCTGGGTAAATGTATTAAAAGTTTCACATATTATGTAAAATAGCATGGCTAAATTACATTACATACAAATAAATTACGTCAACTGTTATAACGTTGCTGTAATTGACGCAGGCTCCACCTGCGGGGCCTTGTCGCACGTGCTGCAGATTAACTAAACGCGGCGGTAACAGTAGCCGCTGCAGACAACGTGCAAGTAATTATAAAGTAGTTATGTAAGCGTTTTAACTTACTTTGGGTGTAAAGTTTGCTTGAATATACCGTCTACGCTAATGCTAGCATAAGCTAACAAGTTGTGGGTGTTTCTCAGACGCGGACATAAATGGAAACAGATGGCAGCGTCTATGTCGACCGTTTGAATTGTCTAGTTTTATAGTCGGTGCTATGCAGGTGAAAATGAAACTTTCTAATCACAGTTACTTTTAAAGGCATAGTACGTAACTAGCTGTTAGCTAACAAAAAAATATCACATGATTGTGCGAAAGGACGTAAGTTATCTCGTGGTCAGTTTGACGCTCTCATTTTTAAAGTTGCAGCTGCATCCTAAATGCCTGACAGACAGACATGTACACAGATGCACTCACACAGTTGAATTGCTTCCAGGAAATCTGTGTCAAGTATGATAACCGCAAAAAGTAGTTACTATCTAGTCAAAAGGTCACGTATTGTGTTACTTCATCTTAAAGGTCAGTGTTCCCAGAAGCGGTGTAGCAACCTGATGTCTTCCTCTTCTCTTCAGGAAATGCAACAGGTTCAACAAGGAATATAATAATACCAGAGTTTCCTTGTAGACAGGGGTGTAGTTTTATAGCTTCTGTGATCTAGACACTATTCTAACATTCAGCCAGGATTATGATTTAAGCCTGTACACGTCCATCATAAATCCAAAACTAAAACTTTCTCAGTTTAATTGGCCTGTAATTGAAATCATGGGTTTTGGATAGCACTAAATTAGCACTAACTGGTTGTTGCGTGTACGAACACCAGTAGTCTGTTAAATTCTGTGTAGGGAGGACTGTTTTTGACACATTTTTTCCTGCTATATTGGTTTGTCATAGATGAGACAACAGCCCCTTTTAACATATGTTTGCATTCTTGTTTCATAGCCTCTTGAATCTAAACCAGAGCACCAAGGAAATAAACATGATTTGTAAATATTCAGTCAAGGACCATAACTATATTATGTTATTTGTAGCATCCATGAATCACCTGGCCAGGCACTTCACATTTAGATTGCCCCCATAGTTACCAGTATAGTGCCTCACATTTGCATTACATCCTCCAAGCAATCTAATATTATGTAGTTTACCCCCCTGGTGCAACTGTAACCTCCTCAAAAAGGAAATGTTTGTTTGGTAAACCTGTTTTGTCACTTTCTTATGTTTGTTAACACGGAAATGGAGGAATGCCTTCCTCAATGTCCTGAGTATGAAACCTTTACAGATGGTGTGATAATGCTGTCACCTTAACAAAAGACATCTTTAACTTTTGACACCTGACACTTGGCACATGATGTTCCTCATTATTTGACTGATGAGGAACCTATTACACCATCTGAGTGTCTGATTGCTTTCATTATGGTGCTCATGAATATACTTGAATTTATTTCCCAGCAGGTTATCCCTCAACAAAAGGACAATGGGTAAACAGAGCACTGGGTTTTTTTATTTTTATTTCAGAGCTTAACAGTGACCATGATTGTTTGTTTAAAATAACTTGGTGTGTTGCAGGCATGGTTGTAATAATGACATTTTAAACTTAACCCACATAGGGAAGCTGAGATGCTGTTGGGTAAAGTGGGATTTCTAAACATGTCTATTTCAATACTCTGACCACTATTCAGCAACTAACAGTTTCACAAGTTTGCCTGTCTTTTTTTTTTTTTTTTTAGTTGTCAAAAGTGGAGTGTGGAAACTTAACTGAGATGATCATTTTAACAATTTTAAATTAACAATTTATTGACATGAGTGATTATTCCTAATCCCAAAAGATAAGAGGCTGTCTTCAAAAGCATAATTTCTTGTAAAATTGACTTTCAAAGTTTGTCAAGACATCATGTTTTCCTGCAATGACTGACTGTTGTATAGAGGTGTCTTGTAGTCAAACCAAAATAAAGTGCTTTTAATGAATTGTAATGGCTGATTAAGTTTAAGGATTCCTGAATGTAGCAACACATGCATGTATGTGCATGGTGTGGATTTTGTTTCCTTCCTTACGTAACGACATGCGTACTGTAAACTCACTAATGAGCTGTTCGTTATTCCTCTCTCCTTAGCCACCCCACGTCATGCTGCAGCGCAGCAGAGCTCATGTCTGTGCTCTTCTTCCACACCATGCGCTATAAAGCAGATGACCCTCGCAACCAGTGTAACGACCGCTTCGTGCTGTCAAAGGTTGGTACATATTTTTGGTTACGAAATGTATTTATTCTGTAGTTGGTCAACACACCTTTTTAGATTGAGCACCACTAGCTAGTGTCCTTTAAAGACCTTCTTTTTTTCCCCCCTGTATCTAGGGCCATGCTGCACCTGTCCTTTATGCTGCCTGGGCAGAGGCTGGTTTCGTGAAGGAGTCTGACCTTCTCAACCTGCGCAAGTTTGACTGTGAACTGGAGGGGCACCCCACACCAGTAAGTCAGGAGTTCTGATTTCCTTTAGAGAACAGATAGAATATGATCTACAAGTCACTTTCTATATCATGTAATTTTTTTTCTTTTCACCAGAAACTGGCTTTTGTTGACGTGGCTACAGGATCTCTGGGACAGGGTCTTGGGGCTGCCTGTGGGATGGCCTACACTGGCAAGCACTTTGACAAATCCAAGTGAGTATGTACACAAAAACTGGACTGAATTAAGAAGGCAAAAGACGACTTGCATTAATCCTGGTTTTTACCATGTTTTATTTTGATCTATCTTTATCTATTATTAGTCCACAGAGCATGTTTGTATTGTATTAAGTCTAAAGTAGATTAATAAAGGGCAGGGGGCTGATGTCTCTGTTGACATACAGCGTCATACATACTGTCTTGTTGACTCAACACTGTTGAACAGGAGTGTAATGTGTTTACTTTCCAGACTAGTAGGCACAGAACTGCTTTGGTTTCCTGTGGTGCCTGATGTACTGTAATCTGGTTACCGGATAAATCTGTAGTGGTGTAGTTGTAATTGAATTAAATTGCTCCCATGCAGGAGCCTGCAGCAAGGCTAAAAGTTTATTGCACTGTTGCAACAGTATAATGTTCTAGATAACAAAAATATTACTAAAAGATTTAGATGTTCCCATTGAGGCTAATATTGGAAACTATTTAACAAGGATGCCTACCAATCTGTTGCTAATTGGATTTTATTAATATCCATTACAAATAATTCAGCTGGTTATTCTTGATGTCACAGGTCAGACAAAATGCAATTTGGGTCAAGTAAATGTTACTCAAACAGGTTTTGAGTACAGTTTTTACTGCTTTTATGGCACTGCTGATATCACTATCAGCAAACTGACAATGAAATAAGATACAGAAAACAAAACTATGTGAAAGTAGAAGATATAATGAATCACTGTTTGTTTTGGTCGGTGCCAGTACAGAATAAGAAACAATCAGTGATTTGAATGACTGGTTTTGGTCGAAATTTAATATTTTTCATTCAGTGGTATATACTGAACTACACTCAGAGAGCAAGATCCCTGCAGTCCTGTGGGCTAATGTTTACTTTCCCCTGAGTAGTCCACCTCAGGTCTCATTTATGCTAATATTCCCCCTCTCTTTCTATATTATGTTTTAGTTACCGCGTATACTGCATGATGGGTGATGGAGAGTGTTCAGAGGGCTCAGTGTGGGAGGCCATGGCCTTTGCCTCCTACTACCAGCTGGACAACCTGGTAGCTATCATGGATGTCAATCGGCTTGGTCAGAGTGAGGCTGCACCACTGAAGCATGACATGGAGACCTATCGCAAGCGCTGTGAAGCCTTCGGGTCAGTACCAACCTACAGCTTTCCGTTCCTCCACTTTTTATCTAATTTCCTTTTGGAAACATTTGATGATAGCCCAGTTTAACCTTTTGATAGTGTATGTTGAGACACTTCAATATTAAAACAGCCTTTCTTGTCATATTTACATTTATCTGAACAATCAGGACCTTAGTATCCATCAGTTTCCAAAGTTGGTTTGGGATTTTATGTTCTAGATTCTTGGCTTGAAATTGCTCTTCTTGCACATTGTTTTTATCACATTGCTTTTATCACATGCTTTTTTTTTTTATCACATGCCTCCTGGGTTTTCTCTGCTCTTCTTTTGGCCTCTTCACCTCTTTTCTGTGTGCTCCCCCTCCCCCAGTTAATAACATCCCTCTGTTAAGGGTTAATAATTGTTGTGATGGAAGGGCTGCTGTTTAAACATGAGCCATATTTGTGTAGGTGGAACACGTATGTCGTGGACGGGCACGATGTGGAGGAGCTGTGCAAAGCCTTCTGGCAGGCTCAGCAGGTCAAGGGCAAACCCACCTGCATTGTTGCCAAGACATTCAAAGGCAGAGGACTCAAAAGTAAGTTGAGTTTTCATTTGGTGAATATTTTATTTACCAAACCTTTATTTTTTTTATTACCTGAATTTGACTCATGAGACATGGTCATCCCTTGGCTATAGATATTGAGGATCATGATAACTGGCACGGAAAGCCCATCCCTAAGGACAAGGTAGATGAGCTCCTGAATGACCTCAAGTCACAGATCCAGGTCCCTAACAAGACCCTGTCCCCTGAGCTGCCCAGTGACGATACAGCCCCTGCAGACCTAAGCCTCATCTCCCTGCCTTCACCCCCAGCATACAAAAAGGGAGACAAGGTACCTTTGCTTGTCACTTATGTGCATCTTCTTTTAATGCAAGCTAGTTTGAGCAGAGCAGTTTTTGAAGCATTTGTAGTAATTTGTACAAAACCCCTTAACGATGAATAGTCAGCAGGTTAAAGTTCACTGTTACCTTTGTTTTAGCATAAGTCTGTTTGTTGGTTTAGTGAGCAGTGGTCTTGTCTGATACCGATGTCCCCACCTGAGATGACCTTTTTAATATATATGTAGAATGTTGTTTTGTTGTATTAATTACCATGTCAATCTGTATTTGCTTATATCGATTTCCTTTTTTGCCCTGTCAGATGTCAACAAGGCGTGCATACGGTGTGGCTCTGGCCAAGATGGGCCAGGCAAGCCAGAGAGTGGTTGCCCTTGATGGAGACACCAAAAACTCTACGTTCTCGGAGACCTTCAAGAAGGCGTTCCCTGAACGTTACATTGAATGCTTCATTGCTGAACAGAACATGGTACACAATTTCAGTCTCCAGTGGTGATTTGAATACTCTTAATGCTCAATTTTTAAAGGTATAGCTAAAGTAAAACTAAGTTTGCATAATTTTCAAAAGACATTTTCGTCAGTTCCTACAGAAGTCAGACTATGAACACTGGCTTGTCAAGTCTTAAAAGTTATGAAAGACAGATAAATTTAGCTCTCTCTACACTGCCATAATCTGATCTAAATTGGTCTAATCTGTTACTATTCATTCTCTAGTCTGATAATCCTAGCCTCTCACTGCTGCTTATCACTTGTGGCTAGTTTACATGAGCCTCCACTCTTAGACACCTGCTTAATCACATCCCCTGTCATTAAGACTAACCCACACCACTGATGTCTGTGCTCCCTGCTGCAGGTTGGAGTGGCCATAGGCTGTGCCACCCGTGACCGCACTGTTGCATTTGCTAGCACATTTGCTGCCTTCTTCTCTAGAGCCTATGACCAGATTCGTATGGGAGCCATCTCTCAGTCAAATGTCAACCTGGTAGGGTCCCACTGCGGAGTCTCCATTGGTAAGATTTAAGTTGACGTGCCACTAGTTTTCTATAGGACAGAATGAGTGTGCTCTGTCCTGAACAATCTAATTCTGCCTTCAGGTGAGGATGGTCCTTCCCAGATGGCCCTGGAGGACCTGGCCATGTTCCGTGCTATCCCAACATGTACTGTGTTCTACCCCAGTGATGCAGTGTCCACAGAGAGAGCTGTCGAGCTAGCAGCGAACACAAAGGTTAGTAGGCTACCCCTTTTGTAGTGCTTTTCCTGTCTTTTGTGGGAGTAACATTCCTATGTTATGTTATAACATGGCACTCTTTGTTCTCAGGGTATCTGTTTCATCCGTACCAGCAGACCAGACACTGCAGTCATCTACTCTCCAGATGAGAAGTTGGAAGTGGGCATAGCCAAGGTTTTGATCAATACGATGATTTTACACATATTAATCCTTAAGATGTGGCTATAAACAATGAAATGAGAATAGACACCAGAAATTTGATGTACAATAGAAATAACTGTGTATATACTTCACCAGGTGGTGCGCCAGTCTGCCAAAGATGTGGTGACTGTGATTGGAGCTGGTGTTACTCTGCATGAGGCCCTTGCTGCTGCTGATATGCTGGCCAGTGAAGGTAAACCCACACTGCCATCTAGTGGATATACTGTATGTAGGAATTAGACCGACTTCCACATTTCATAACTACCATCTAAAACTCCAGCGTTTTGGTAAATCAGGGGACGGGGTTATCAGCTGCTCATTTAGCTGTTATGGTCTAATAAACATGTCCTAAAGTAATAATTTCTTAATGACTTCCTTTTTAGGGAAAAACATTCGTGTGATTGACCCGTTCACCATCAAGCCCCTGGATGCCTCTACTATTTTGGCCAGTGCCAAAGCCACAGGAGGACACATTATCACTGTGGAGGACCACTACAAGGAGGGTGAGTTGTCTTCCTGTTGCTTCTTTCTTTCTGTGCTTGAGTATCCTATTGCAGGATTGAGAGGGTTGAGGGTGCAGATTTTGACGGTTTCTCCACTCTGTTCAGGTGGTCTCGGTGAAGCAGTGCTGTCAGCAGTGGGCTCGGAGCCCGGCATTATCGTGACCCGGCTGGCAGTGAGCGGTGTTCCCCGCAGCGGAAAACCCCAAGAGCTTCTGGACCACTTTGGCATCAGCGCCAAGTACATTGCCCAGGCAGTTCGTCAGACCTTTGCTAACTAAGGACTGCACCTGATCTCCCGCTCATTGCTGTTCCCATCACAACCACCTTTCTGCCCAACTTACAGCTACCTGGCACAATCACATGAAGACCTCTTAACTTGTCTGCTCTAGTGCCATCTTGTCTTTGATTCGAGTGCAGTGTGCTAACCCTGTATTGTTGCTATCACAGATTGAGAGAGATGGGGATAGGAGTGCAGTGTGGTGTCTAAATGGCCCAGATCACTGAATACTGTAAATGTGGTATGTTGGGAGTTGTTGAACCAGCAGCCCGTCCAGGTTCTGATCCTTTGTGAACTGTCAGGCCACGACTTTGTTGCATTCCACTCAACATTTTTTTTCCACATTCCTTACAACCATGCCTCATATTTTCTCACTTGGAAGGCTCTCTTTTTCTATGAAGCACTGTCTGTTTCTCATAAATCTAATGTACTAGATCCCCTTTGTAGTTGTGTTCAATCACAGCCTTTAATGCTTGAGCTTAGTGGTAGAGAGTTGTTTCTTCAAAGCTCTAGTGTGAAAAGTTTAACCAGTTGAGTTTTGAACTGTTTGAGCATTCCTCTAATGATTCCTGACCTCTCGCATACCACACAATGTTACTGTTGTTCCAGGTCACCGGTGTATTGCTCTGGTGTGCTGAATTAAAAAATCATTAACCCAATGCCATTGGTTGTCTTGTTTTGTTTGTTTTTTTGCCATGCTTGCAGTTGTGGCTCTATGGATGACAATGTTTGTCCACTGAAACATTTGATGGATTGTAATGAAATTATGTACAGATGTTGATAGTCAAAACTTCTCTTGTTTAATTTGCTTAATTATTCCGCTACTATTTATTCCACAATCTGTACTTTTTTTGGACCTTTTCAACTGCTGTAACTTTGTGCTGGCAAAAACAATTCAAATCTCAAACTATGCAGCTCATTCAGCAGATGTGTGCTATTTGTTTTCTAGCATATTCCAGCAATTTTATATACCTTTTTTTTAAACATCAAAATGTATAATGGCAGTCTATACGAGAATTTGATCCAACTCAGTTGGAACCTTTGTCACAACTGCTCGGACTTCTCTTATCCTACAGACTCCATTCAAACTTTGAAACGTTCACGAAACTTTGAATTTTCAAAATTGTATTCTATGTTGTGATATCTTTTGTACATTTGGAACAATTTAAGTCCAAAGTGAGGCCTTGTATAGCAGTTTTCAGATATCACCAGTGTCATGTGGCCAGGTAGAGGGGGGAGCAAAGACTTTTTAGACCAGAAATTCTAAACTAATTCCTCAAGCACGTATCATGCATTGAAATGTTGCCACAAGCCTCCTCTCTCTCAAAATAGAAATATATTTCCCACAGGAGTTATAGTTTTTGAGATCGAAACCTTACCTGAAAGGGAGAGTGCAGTCACGCTCTCATTGATTGAAATACAAACCGCAGGTGGTTCCTCCTGTTTCTTAAACTTACACATTCTCTCTTCCTTCAAACATTGTGTGTAACCTTTTTCAAAGGCTTTAACAATCATTATCAGAGACTGAAACATCTGTAGAAACTACAGTATTTATCCTCGGGCACAACCAAGTATTTCACACTGACACATATTTCCAACAGCAGGCTGAAAACAGGAAAGGCACATTTTACATAGCGCTGAACTATTTTTTAATCAATTAATTGTTTTCAGTTACTTTTAGGCCATAATTTCAAACATTCCCTAGTTGCAGTTTCTCAACTGTGAGATTTGCTGCCTATCTTTGTCTTTTGTGATAGCAAATCAAGTACTTTGGGGTTTAGACTGTTGGTGTGACAAACACGCAATATGAGGAGATTACCTTGGGTTTTAGAAATTGCAAATGCCATTTTTATGACATTTTACAATTAATTGATTAATCAGAGAAAGTAATCAGCAAATTAATCGATACTAAAAAACAATTGTTAGTTGCAGCCTTAATCTCACATGAGTAGCGCCATCAAACTGAGAGATGAAAACTAAAATGTGATGGCCTGATTGATTCTAGAGGCAACAATTATTAAAGAACCTCGGATACTTCTAAAAATTTTAGTTACCAGCAACGCCCATAAAGCTGAACAACACTTGCTACTCACCCTTACAGCCAGCACTGTATGTTAAAAAATAACCATATAATTCTATTAGCAGAACAATTACTTTCAGAGTCTAAAAGAAATCAATAAATAAAAAATAAAGAAATAAAAGAAAAGTTTAAGGAAATCTTAAGTACATAAAAATCCCCCATCATTATGTGATTGTTTAAAATAAATAATCACAAAAAGTGCAAATTGTTAGGTGAGGTAGATGAGACAATGGAACAAAAAAAAAAAAAAAAGAATGCTCAGCAAAAACCTGTTTTGAATACCTCTCACCCACTACAAGCTTGTAGGAAACATACTGAGCATGTGAATGAACAATTCAGAGGTGGATCATGCTTATCGAAGTTTCTATGGAAACTGAATAACCACTGGCATCCATTGTACAGAAAACTCCATTATGTAGGAGCAAGTTACCAACATTTCCAAGCTACCTTTCAAGCTTACAAGGTCTTTGATACCAAAACATAGGTTTTCACAGGAGTATTCCTTTAAATTATTGTAGGCTAATGTCTACAATAGGAACTTAATTAATAACAGACTGACAGAAGCAGATTCATATATATACCGTTATAGCACATGTGTGCATTTAAACTTGTCGCTTGTTTCACTCTTTCAACAAGTAATTTTTCAGATTCATAAGGACACATTAGCATTTTCCAACCAATCAGCATGAACTGCTGCCCTCCAAAGCTTTTTAAATGCCTCTGGCATGACAGAATATTTACAAAAACGTCTTCATTCGCAATGCAGTGTGAACTCTGATGTTATATTCTGTCAAGATGTTTTTATTTGACATTTTATTTCAGTTGCTACATGTCAGGTGTTGTGCCTGCCCCCCCCCCCCCCCCCCCCCCCCCCCCCCCCCTCCCCCAGGCTAAGAGTCAATTATCACTCTTGATTGTTCTGAGGTGAAACCAGTTTGGGAAGATGCAATCAGTACAAGAATATGTCTTTATGTCACCTGTCTATTGGGCAGTAAAAATTAAAAGGGAGCATTGTAGAGTGAGACCATATCTCTGAGAGACTGTAACAAGAGTAATCTGACAGAGTCGAAACTTCATCAGATAGTCCAGGAAATCTCCACAAGGCAAGACAACCTGTGTCTGTCTCTGCGTCTTTTCTGCACAACTGTACTGTTATTCTGCTTCTTCAAACAAAATGCACCAAAAGTGGTGACCTGTTGAATGTTTGAATGACTGGAGATACAGGACTGACTTACTTATGACACTCTCAGAAAGAAGGGCTGAGATGAACCAACAGCTGGAAAAATACATCAAATACTTACATACTATCACTGAGATAATGATAATATGAAAAGCCAGGACCAGCCCTCAGGATGTTTTCTGCTACCTTTTCTTCACTAACATTTCCTGTTTGCCCAAACCTTGGGCCATCACAAAGCCATTTGCCTTCAGGGGGGCCATCAGAAAAAGAAATTTCATTGAACCAGGTGAAAAAGTAAACAGGTTTTTTTCTGCATGACTTTTTAAAAACTATGCTGCAAATGCAAAAAGCATTTTTCAGCCTGTGAAGGAGGTGTGTCGTGGCTGAAACGGGGAGGTTAGTTACTCTTTAAAATGCACGTCCTAAACAGTCGTGTGAGAAGTGCAGGTGAAGACATACTGATAACCTGAACCGCAGCAGGTAAACTCAACATTTTATCTCCTTCACTTTGGTTCAGTTTGGTTCAATCTGTTTGTTTTGGAGCAGCGCAGTGAGCAGCAGGGGAGTTGAGTTACCTTGATGCGGAAATTCTATGAGAGATGAAATTCTATGAAAATGTCAAATTTAGGCGAATAGAAGATGAGAGATGCTCTATGTGTCATTTACAACATAAAAATCATTATCAAATTCAATAGCCAAAGTAAAGCTATTTCAACTCCTAGAAGGGTAGGACCCAGTTAGGAAACAGGATCCCTTAATTTAACTGAACCCTGAAAAAAATTAAGGAGTTCTGGGTCTGGATGAAGGAACATTTTGAACAAGATTTTTTATTTAATTATCAATATCAATGCCTGAATTTGTTCTTGAAAATACAACAAATTTGAGGAGCATCAATTGACCTTTAATACAATTTTTAGTGTTTCTTGTGCTTTTCTTTAAAAATCATGTTATTTATGTCATGTTGTCTTTTTCCTCTAAGCTGTTATGTGGGATTGCTGCTAAATGAAATTTCATTATTTGTGCAATGACAATTAAGGATCTATCTATGTATCTACCGACTCAATTTTAAGTAGTTAAGGAGTGTGTTCAGAGGAAATGTGAGGGGAAACTAAAGCCATGTTTAGGGTTTTGTGTTTCATGGTGACATCAGAAGAAAACTAGACACAAAACCCGATTCTTGTAGGAATATTGCAGTGAACAAAGAAATAGAAAAAGTCATTATTTAGTAATACAGACAGGAATATCACAGTGAAGTGAACATGTTTTTGGAAATGTGAGATGAAAGAAAGGAACTCTGTCTCTAAAAAATCCAACCGTTTAATATTTCATATTGAGGTGTAACAAAGTTTTCATTTCTGTGTTGATATCAGACTAATTTATAGAAGTTCACTAAGTTCTGCTTCTTGATAGTTTCATTTCATTGCAGCTAATTAATGTTTTAACCCTTAAACTCTTATTTTCCCTCAAATTTCCCCAAAGTGTCTTCAAAATGATAAAAAACATTTAGTTCCATATTGTAGGACAATGTCACATCCATATTGTGTATCTGCTGGTTGTATCTTCATTGAAGCTACATCACACTTCTATTTAGTGAAATATTCAAGTCAGTGTGCATTAATAAACATTTCTGTAAAAGCAGACCCAGGACAAGATGAAGAACACCATTAAAAGCAGGCTTTAAAATGTTAGGCCAAAGAGGACAAGGTGTAACTCAACTAAAAACACACACACACACAAACACAGGTACTTAGTTTACAATGTTGGTTATAGTTTTCCTGTCAGTGTGCTGATGAACCTGTTTGTCTTTCTGAACAGGTGACCTCTGACCTTCTTCACCTCTGAGTTGTAGTGACCCCGGGCTTCATGGGAGACGTAGTCACAGTGAAAGAGGGCTGGATTATAAAACCAGGTAAACATCTGATTTAAAATCACAAAAACAATCAGATGGATCAGTTCAGAAATGCAGCAGGTCTGGTCAATTATAACAGTTTCTCTGTCTTTCTTTTTTTTTTCTTAAAGGAGAGTACATTAAAAACTGGCAGCAAGGTATTTCCTGCTGAAGAGCGATGGTTCCTTCTTCGGGTACAAAGAAGAACCAAAAGACGCCAAGCAGCTGGAGACGCCGCTCAACCACTTCTCTGTGGCTAGTGAGTTTTGCAGAACCTGCACAGTGCTGTGAGGAACATCTAATATGTAACATATTAGTGAATAAGGCCCATTGAGTCTATAGGGAATGTTGACTTGAAAAACAAAATCTTAACACTGAAGATGAGACTAAATGACGTGTTAACATGGATTTTTTTTTTTTACAGTGCATTGAGTATTTCACAGTAATCTCAGCAGCTGTTTTTTTGTCCTACAGGCTGTAAAGAATTCCTTCCAGACCGATGACCAGCTGTGTTTCATCATGGAGTACTACAGGGGAGAGGTGCGATTGTCTTTATTTATTTATTTATTTATTACATATTCAACAAAAATACATCAAAATACAAAATATCCAGATGGATTCATAACGTGCAGCTTTACAAACACAGGAGAGACATTTCATGTCACAATTTTAAATAAAAATACCAAAATGAACGAATAAGCTCAAGGTTTTTCCACCACTGCACAAAGCAGTCAAAACATGTCAAGGTTTGAGATCAAACATGTAGTCTGTATTTAAGAACATCCTAACATTATCTAAGCTGAGACTAAATGAACCTCTTTGGAGCATTTCACATTTATTTGCCACATAGTGTTGTATGTGCACACTGCCATGGAGGCTTAAAGATTTTGCACCAAAGCAGAGTCAGTACCAGCAGAGTCTAGTTTTCCATTATGACATCTCAAAATGTTAATAGAACAGAAAGTACCTGCAGAAATTTCAAACTTCTTTTTTAACTATAAGCTATTTTCCGCAGTCTACTGATGCCACCTACTGTTCAGAAAGTAAACATCAAACACTTGATTCATGGTTGTGGCCATATGAAATGAACCTCGATCAATACAATATATCCATTAATCGTTATGAATGTGTCTGTGCCGCTCAGGCTTGGAGGAGGAACCAAACCAAAGGGATCTTGAGGCACAAGTTCTTCTCTGGGATCAACTGGCAGGATGTGTACGAGAAGAAGGTGCACACACACACACACACACACACAAACACACACACACACACACACACACACACACACAAACACACACACAGCAGGCTGATAAGCCTACTAGGCCTAAATTAAGCTATGATTTTCGTTCAGAGACATTTCACTGAGCAGAATCCCATTCAGTTCCTCAGTCAGTAAAGTTACAAACACCCAACAGTAAGGAGGTCAGAGGTCACAGCACCCTGACAGCAGACAAAAGCCACAAGAGTTTTGTTTTCAACAGGACAGGTGTGTAGGTAAATCAGTACACTTAGAAACATTTTGGATTATTCTTTGGATTAAATTGTGATGTCTTCTGTTTTTATTCCCCTTTTACTCTTCTACTATGGTTTTATATTTTCTTCTTTTTCTTTATTTGTTGGCATTCTCATTTCAGATGACTCCACCCTTCAAGCCTGATGTGTCATCAGACACAGACACTGGAGGACAGGAGTAGTTTACTGGTCAAACCATCACCATCACTCCTCCTAGACAAGGTACCAACCTGACACCACTCCTCCTCCTCTCTCTCCTGCAGCTCCTCCTGGTGGCTGCTTAATCTCATGATACTTAAAACCAGGGAATTGAGAGATACTGTGAGATTAGATTAGATTAGGTTTGACTAGTTTATATTAGATTGGACTACTCTAGACTAGACTGGAGGGTTATTGTGGCAGCAAATCGTAGCAGGATACAGCAAAGAAGAGTAGAATATAAATAAGAATATAGCACATGGGTTATTATGTATAACAATGAAAACACATTAAAGCATTAAGCACAAACATAAAAATGAAATGTATGAAAAAAGGTGAACATGTCACTGCAATATGTGTGCAGGCTTCAATATAACAACAGTACAAAACAAAAAATTAATGTCAAACACAACATGAAAAAATACAAAAATGACATACAATACATAATAGAATAGTATATATGTAGGCTTCTGAAATAGATGCAGCCAAAAACGAGGTGAAAGTGGAAATCCTAAGGGCTAAACAAAAGTATAAAACTAAAGTAGAACGCAAACTGGCTGAGAGGACCCTTACCTCAGCTTGGTCTGGCATGAAAACAATCACAGGCCACAAAGCAAGAACAGAGCCAACATTCCTATGAATGGCTTCAGGTCAGATAGCGAATTTGACAAAACTTAATAAATTCTACCTGAGATATCAAGGAATTTGTCAGGTGCCAAACCGCACTGATGATAGGGAGAAAAACATTTGGTTGCGTAAAGGTTGTGCCCGTGATTCGCAGTCTAGCTTGAGACCCCGATGGTCGGCCTGTTTGTCCTTGTTCTCTTCTCCATGTGCTGGAACATGTTGTACACGGGCCCACATATGTAGGAAAAAGAGGAATAAATGAGGTAATTCGTTCACAATGGTTTGCTCCAGGCATCACACAAATCTCACAAACATTGGTGAACAGATGTATGACATGTCAACAAACCAGGAGAAAAGATGATGCAATAAAGCACAATCATTTGGAACCACTAGCGAGTCCCTTTGTAAATATGCAAATAGATTTTATACATATGCCAAGTTGCCAAGGATACAAATATTTGTTAATACTGGTGCATATGTTCTCCAAATGGGTAGAAGCATATCCCACGAGGAGAAAGGGTGCAAAAATAGTTGTCAAGTCCTTGCCTGTTAAAAGACGTTATTCTTAGGTTTGCTGTACCGCAGGGAATAAATAGCGACAGAGGCCCAGCTTTTGTGGCAAAGATAACTCAGAGTCTCGCAACAGTGCTAGGATTTCAGTGGCAGTTGCATGTCCCTTATCATCCACAAAGGTTGAAAGGATGAACTCTACTATCAAAGAGAGACTGACCAAAACTATGATGACAACAGGTCTGAGATGGCCTGATGCATTGCACCATGTTTCATTTGTACTGTAACATTGTACTGTGACATCCCGGTCTCCTGACAAGCTCTTCACTTTGGGTTAACCAGCTCCAGCAATTCCTTGACGTGATCAGTTTGACTTTAGAGATGAAGTTGAAGGACTTAGATGTAAACTTTAAGACAATCAGCACTTTGTCCTGGAACAGAGAGAAGTTGAAAAGTCCCTCCTTTCTCTAAAGATAAACAAGAACCCTGGTCCTGACAATATCAGTGGCAAATACAACAACAGGCCTGTGTTCTCTGAAAATTGTGCAATTTTCACTTCCACAGGTCAGTGCTGCCATTGGCCTGTGTTCCCTGAAAATTGCACAAATTGCACCTGTTTAAGCAGGGTAAGCTGTCTGAAGGTTCAGATAGGGAAAGTCTGTGCTCTAATGGACAGTACTGGGCCTACGTTATTTAGGCTGGCTCTTCCATTCTGTGTCTCACTCATCATCATCACCTACCCTTTTGGTTTGCTTTCTTTGTTTTTCCTGCCCAACAACATCTCCCATCACAGACTAAAGATTCATTCATTCATTCATTAAAATACTCTAAATCTTGTGTGATCTGTCTACTAAGTCTAGCTTACTGAGCCTGGGCTGTGAGGATTTTCATGTCCACAGGACGTGCATTGCCTGCATTGGCCTGTGTTCCAGGATAAAAGATTATCGAAAGGACTGTTGAGCATTAATGTGTCAAAATTATTTTCTTTATAATGTATCTATGTGGATAATTTAATGCCACATAATATTGTTTATTTTCATTTTGTTTTATTCGTGGTTCTGAACGGTAATTTCCAGGGGCGTTGGCTGGACTGTTAACCACCAGGGGCTGAGCCCAGATTCTTCTCCATCAAAAAACTTAAAAATATACTTCTAAATAGACTGTTTCCATGCATTTTTTTTCTTGCATGTGAGGGCTACACATTGCTTAAAAATGTGAAAATTGGCGAAGGAAGAAAGGGTTTGGATCTGATTTACCATATAATCTGCACATGAATATTTCAGCCATTTTAATGTCTCAAACCTAAATGAGCCTCATATCAGATACCTACAACCATTATTACTAGGCTTACATGATGGAAAAGCCTCAAAACCCATAATACAATGGCAATTTCACAAATGAGAGTTGAACATGGCTAACTACTGAAAGTGACTGGGTAAACTTTCATAATTTGGTTGCAAAATCATTGCTGATGGACCTACTTGATATGAACCACAATATATTATTGAACACAATATACTGTATATTACACCTGACACTGACCTACAGTGATGTGCGTGACACATCTAAATCATTTAGATTTAGTGTTTATTTCCTAGTTTAACATTTAATGAGTGAGCCAACTTTTTAAACTGACTAAACATTATCAGCTCAGCCTTAAGGTTTGTTTTATGGATTTTGAATTCGTCATAACACTTACCTTGCATGTTATCACTGTTTGTAGGACTACCAGACTGATCAAATATAAAACTTTTTGGCTATCTAACACTAGACTAGGCTAGTTTGGTCTCGCTAGCCAAGTTGAGGCACAATTAAGCTCTCATTGCTAACGGTTTAGCTGGCTACAGTGCAAAGTACATTAGCTATATATAACTTATGCTCTTCTCTTATCATGGTCACATAACTTGGACTGCATACAGACATTTAAACACCTTGTTTTCCTGGCTCAGCATGAGAGGATGTTTGTGCCACTGCTTAAGCTTCAACCCCGTTACCAGTAAAAAATCATATATATATTCATATTCATATATACATTTTTTCCTCACACTGACTGACTGTGTGAACTAGGGTTTGGCATAGTAACCCCACCAATTGAAGAACTGACAGAGACCTGTCAGCCAATAAGACACAAGTATTTCTACATATTATTTCCTGGAAACTTTCTTTCTTTTGTCTTTAGTGACAAATTGCTCAAAGTGGAGAATTATTCAGGGCTAAAGAGAAAATCTTCAGGTCTACGGCCCCAAATGCTCAGGCCTGGCGACAACCATGGTAATTTCTATTCACTCATCTCTGTGAAATTGTGTGAAATTCCAGGTTTGATCTAATTTAAACTTTTTTTGCTTAATGACACTTACTTAATGACACTTGCTTACTTACGGAAGAGGATTAGGGCCATTTGAAAAACTTATTTGAGGTCTAAGTTTAAAGTCAGAATTCTGAGTTCTTCTACCTTAACAGTAGTCACAATAACAGAGTTGTCACCCCCCTCATTCTTCGTAATGTTGATTACACCTGGGGTGCAACGGCGCTTTCCTAATAGTGGACAGTATGGTGTGTACTTGGTTGACCACTGTAAAAAAAAAAAAAAGTACAATTAATCGTATTTTACAGTTTTTCTACCCAGTTGAATATTGTTTCCACAATATTACCTGTTTAGAGGTATTGATGCTAGACACAATACCCCTTAAATCATCATCCCAATCATTTTGTTGTTCACCACAGTTCTTGGCTTTTTCTGTAGGCGGCTCATCCTGTCCATTGGCCTGGGGCTGGTAGGCTGATGTAACAGTGCACAGTTTGATACCCAGAGACTCAAAGACACCACAGTTGACTTGCAGATGTACTGGTTTATGCAAATTACCTGAAAGATATGATTCAATCACAAATATTCTATGTCACACATACACTGTGTTTTATATATATATGTGTGTGTGTGTGTGTGTGTGTGTGTGTGTGTATATATATATATATATATATATATATATACACTGTAACTGTACCTCATTTACAAATTCACGTTCAACATTTACACATTCCTTGGTTAGTAAAAATTCCTCTCCACCACTACAAAGTACAATGTTGACTATTTTCCTGGACACCTCAGTTGCTGTTTTAGTTTAGAGGGAAAAGATCCATGGCTGTCAGGCTGTCACTTTCTTCCTTTCAACCAAGACCTTTGCCTTTACCACCTTCAAAGGGGGTTACACATACTTCAGCCCACCATAATGCTACCTTTTGCCCTTTGCAGTGGTGAGAAGTGGACCAATTAGATCGCCCCAAGGACACTCCATGCTTCTCTGACATGGATGGGATGAAGGACAAGTGCAACTGTCTTGACTGTTTCATGCCACTGACAGCAGGGGACACTCATCAACCTTTAAAACAGTGAAATGAAATTCCATCAAGACTCACTAGTATCAGGGTATTGTAGAGTATGACAAAGTAAAAAACATAAGTGTACTGTATTTGGTGCAATGTCAGGGCAGGTTACAGGAGACTTTGGTTTTACATATTAAAATACTTCTGCAGAATAATTGCATAAAAAATTAAATGAAATGCACCACAATTTATGTAGAACTTAAAAAGTATCAGATCCAATGGTCAGTATATAAATTACAATGAACACACCCATTACATTTCCTTCAGATGCACTAATAACTCAGTCAACTCTCACCCATTTGTTGACATCCTCCCACAAGTTTGACCAGTGGTAGGATGCCAATACCTTCTCCAGTGTTTGGCGTCTGCCCGGATGACATCCAGTGGCAAGGTTGTTTTGGCACTCCTTCAGGACATTACAAGCTTGATCCATGTTACACACCACCAAGTGAAGTTTGTCCTGGAGCTTGTAATACAACTCCTCATCTGAAGCAGCAGGAAAAAACAACATTCATTTAGTAGTGTGTCTGTACAATAACTGGGTAGGTTAGGCAGTTCAAGAAAATCCTGTGGCCTTGACAAGTTGTAAATATGGGTTAAATATAACAGCTATTAGTGGTAGTACTTGGAGGGAAAAAAGGAAAGGAAGAGGGGTTAGACAGAACACCTCATAATAAACAGACAACCTATAATGTTCCTGACATCTCAGTCTTAACAAAGGCTTTATTCACACTGTTACTTAACTTTCACCGGGTTTTTTTTTGATGCCTTGTGAATCACTGCCTCCTTGCTCTCAGGATTTGTGAAGGTGACGGTGAGGTTGTACACACCATTCATCAATTAGTGTTTTATTTCAGTATAGAAATTCTCCATCATTATCTTGGTGAAACTAAATGTAAAAAATCTTAAAATCTGATAGATGATAATATAATGTCACATAATGTTAACACACGGTGAAAATTAATCATATTGTGGCAAGTTTATAGTTCTTCATTAAAGAGCAACAGCTAAAGACTGATTTACACATATAAATTAATATTACTCCTTTTTTTATTCACATGAAAAAAATATAACACAGCACCTCTGGTCTCAAGCTGAAAAACGGATAAATTCTCAATAGAAAGACACGCACTTTCACCAAACAAATGAACATAACTCATGGCACAAAACTTATGAAATTAAAAGTGCTTTAATGTTAATTTGAATTCATCGAGCAATTGATTTTGTAAAGGCCAATATTCTAAGTTAGATTTATTAGCTAGTTAATGTTAGCTAACATTAGCTAACAAACGAAGCACACCTAGCAAGGAGGAGTCGTTTCATCACTGTGTAGCGCGTGAATGCACATTTGTGCCGCATTTGAAAACTCTAGGTGCAGTTAGTGTAATGGTGAATGGGCAGACCTTCATCTCTTCCCTCTCAGTTTCACAGGTTATCAATCTGGGTGATGGAGGCACTGGTATTTTGGTGTGTTGTTATTTAGCTAATATTTCATGTGTTTTCAAGGTACATTTTGTTTGATTTTTATGTTAATTCAATAATTTATTACATGCAAGTTACATTAAGCTTGTAGCAAGTTTTGCTAGATTTATAACAGACTGGAGCTTCTTATGCATATGTAATTGAGGTTAGTAACAGACTACGTTAGTAAGTTAGCTAAACTGTGATAATACCCTAACTAAATCAACTCTGCGCCCAATAGCTAATGTTATGTAACATAATCTATTGTTTTTGGTATGGTGACCAGGTGTTAGGTAGATAGCCACAGCAGGGCACCAAACAAATGGGATTACAGCCAAGGTGTTGATTTTATGCCTTTGTTGTTTTACAGTTAAGGGTTAGTTTATAGCCTACCAATGCACAATTAATAATCAGAGGAGGTTTAAACATTTCATTTGAATGTGTGATATTCCCATAACATTAGCTATTATTAGCCCTGTCAATCATCATAAAGCAGCCTCGGATCGAAATAAAAGGAAGAGAGAAGGAATGAAGAATACAGACTTTGTTAACAATATGAATTTATCCTAAGCTCAATATTTTCAAGGGACACTTCACCTGCAACTTTTGTTTTTTAATTGACTAAATCACCAACACTTGTTGCTGGGACTCTTTCAGAAGCTAGTCCAGCAAGCAGCAGCAGCAGCTGCAGCAACCATACACATTTTCTTCGGGAAATGCAAATATTCTACGAAGCAAATGTTAGCACTAAATGAAGATGGTAAACATACCTGCTAAACATCAGCATGTTAGCATGCTGACTTGAGTATTTATCACAAAGCAAAGTACAGCAAAATACAATCTCATAGAGTTGCTACTTTGGCTGTAAACTCTTTTCTTGTTTTAGTTTAATATCATTTTTGCCACATTTTAACAGATAAGTGTGATGCATGTTATATGGCAGTGGTCAGACAGTCTAGGCCATGTTTATTCTGAGTAAGAAAATAAGTTGCGCTAAGATTGCAGAGAAAGGACAATAGGTCACAGGAGGGATGGTAAAAGGTGCATTGTGTCCTAAACCAATAACTGGACCAGAAGGAGTTCTGTATCTTAAATATTTATGTCTGAGATCCAGACGTCAGCACCCTTCTCTATAGCAAAATATTCCAGGGTGTTGTCAAACTGAGGTTAAGGATGGGGTTGAATGTGGTCAATGGATTACTGCATGTCCCTGTCAAAGAGTTAAATGAATTACACGTTAGTGTACATTTGGACACGTCACTATTTACTTTGGAAGAGCACATCAGGACTTAAGTGTTTCTGTATTTAGTGTTAAGTTGTTCAACGTACCATTTGGTGTCTGGATCCTTCTGTCGTCTCTGTCTCATCAGATCATTGCCAGTTGAGCGAGAAAAAAAACCCTTCATCTGGCCATGAATTAATATATAATTTTCACATAAATGTCAATCACAGAAGCTGTTGTCTGAGACGTGACAACCTGCACACAAAATTTGACAGGTTTTATGTGTATGTGTGGTAACTGGGCAAATAAAGAAGGGCTGTCAGCAGGTTTCACTCCACAGTGAAAATCCCAGCTAGACTTAACACTCAGCCAGTGGCACCTGCTTGGCTTGGTGTTGAGTGTGAGGATGCACACACACCAGAGTACATGTGTAAGCATCACAGTGTATGTAGTGTGTGTACAGACATTATGTACTGTATGTACAGAATGTAAAGATGGGCTCATTGTTCATTTCTCAGTGGTCATGTGTGTTTTCATACATAGCTGCTAGTGGAGCTTGGCCAAACATGGTTGACTCCGATCTGAACTGTCTACCAACCCCGTCTCTTGTTGGAAAATGTCCAAGATCAGCATAAATAACATAGATCACATGATGATGTCCATAAAGAATCTATCACAAGTGTATGACACATATTGTGTACCAGTTTATATCTCCTTCTGCTGGTCCGTCCCTCATCTTCTCCACAAACCTTTCGCTTTCTACCCAGTGTTAGCAGACAGTTATAAAAGGGAGAGGAGACAAGGAGGAGCAGGGCGGGTCTGTGTATTTTATGCTACGATGAACGAGGGCCTTTATTAACAATGTGAGAGTTTATTTTTTTGACCTCTCCGCCTCCTAGATATTCCTTCCCATCCTCTTGCTCTCTCTTCATTTCAGCATTCTCTGAGTTGAGAGAGCATGTCCAATATGTTTAAGTACTGCTATTGGCTGACTCAAAACAGAGAAACTTAATCACAGTTTTTACTCCCAGGGTTCACAATCTCAAATTCTAGGGTTTTCTGGAAATGTTTCCTCTCATGTAAACTCTCATTTTGACTCGCTCTTCACACTTGGCTTGGCGGAGTTTGTTCCCTTCGGTCTGCTCGCTCTTTGGATTTGCTTGATCCTTGCTTCAACTCTGAACATCTGCAAGTCTTGGACTACACTCTCTCGAACTGAAATAACTCAAATTTAATAAACATCCAACAATGCCAAGAACATGGATAATGCTCCTTTGTTTGAGTGGCACAATTTTATCAGGACAAAGCCAAAACTCTGCACGTGACATAGAATCACACTTGGAAACTTCTTCTAAGAGACCGGAGTTAGAAACAGCAGTCATTCATCCACCAGGAATTGATACAGGAGTGACACTGTTAGATACACATGTTTCGGGTACAACTTTCCCTGCAGGTAAGCTGCTGTTTTTGTCTTTTAAATGCTGTCTGTTTCTCTCTGCATGCTCTTAGCTAAAACATGTTTTTATACCTGGAATAGTTTAAAGCACATACATCAGAGTGTCTGTAATTGCTTTTTTAATACTCTGCTTTATGTTTTTGTGAAGAAGAGAGTGAGGATGAGCATTTCCAGGTGGAGGCAGAGGAGGAGAGGAAGCAGCAAAGAATTGATTTTACAAAGATGGAGGCTGGTAGACAAAAGAGAGGTGCCTGGGGGAAGAGGAAACATGCACCTACAGTGGAGGCCAATGCATATAGAATAGTATGACCACACACTTGATTTTGCTGTGTGCATACAGAAATGCACATTTATAGATAAAGATAAAACAACTGCACATGTGATCTTCCATAAAAGCCATTTATGATGGTCATACTCCGCTCTAAGGTGTATGTTGATTTGCTGCTGCTCATTGCAGGCAGGTTTGGGGCGACCCCTAGACGGCTGGAAGAAAAGAAGCAAAGGAGAGATGGAAACCAGCGCTCTCATGGCTGTTCTTAAGGAACTTCACACTGAGTGGAGGCGGCTAATGGATCAAGGAAAAGCAAAAAAGAAGGAGGAGGAGGAGGAAGAGGATGATGATGATGATGATGATGAGGAGGATGAAGATGACGATGATGATGACGAAGAGGAAGAAGAAGAGGAGGAAGAGGTTTCGATTTTTAGTACAAAAGCAGTGCCTTGCTTTAGTTAATTGAATCACCCAGTTGAGTTAATGAAGCAATCTTCTGTCATGTAATTTTTTCACTTTTTTTGTGTCAGGAAGAGGAAGAAGAAGAAGAAGGAGAGGGAGAAGGAGAAGGAGAGGAAGAAGAGGGAGAAGGAGAGGGAGAAGGAGAGGGAGGAGAGGGAGAAGGAGAAGAAGAAGAGGAAGAGGAAGAGGAAGTGACAACTCAGTCTCCCAGCAATCAAACAGCAACATACACCAACTTTACAGAGTCTCCTCTCAGCGAGTGTCAGACTACTGACAGAGAAATCAACTGCAGGGGCATCGGCATGACTCACCCGCCAATCATCCACAACCTGGAGGCCACAAAGCTGGACATGGCAGGTGTGTGTGTGTGTGTCTTTGTTGTGTTGGTAGCTTCATCAAACAAAATGAGCATTTTTGTGCTTAGTAGGGTGATACAAATAAGAAGTGGTGTCACAAAAAGCGATACAGCAGTGATATTGATTACATAAGAACTGGTTTATTATTAAATTTCTTTAGGTTGCCAGTAGCTCTGATTGTCACGTTGATTCCACAAGCCATGTACTTTATTGATTTTTAAAAACCAGTCATAAATTTAGGTTTATTCATGATTTTCTGTCACGGTTACTTCAATGTCTTAACAGCAGTACATATAATGTGGCGGGAAATACTATAGATCAAGATAGTGAATCATTAAACTGAAAAATTACATGTTGCTTTACTTCCAGCAAATTTCACTGATTAGACTGATTATATTATTTAACTTAACCCACTACATCACATATCATATCATCTGATTATAAGAGAACAACATCCAAAGCATCACTCCAGATGTTTTCTCCGGCCTGCCAAACCTGGACACACTGGACCTGAGCAAAAACAAGCTGGATGATGAGTTGTTCAGCCAAAACCCCCTGTCTGTGAGTAACACTGTGTGCATATTACAGCTTTGACCTGCCACTGTCCAACAATACTGTATACTCCATCACTGTCACAGTCAGATATTTAGTCCTGTACTCATCTGCATTAATCACACCCACGACATTCTGTATGTTTAATCATGTTTGAATAATTGCCTTGAGTATGAAGCATGGGATACAAATAATGATGTGAAGCACCCAACCAAGCCCACCCAGTAGCACCTGACTGCAGAGCTGCTGCAATGCTCCAGTAGTGCCTGCTCCACCCTCAGGCAATGAATGTCACAACTGCACCTTTTTTGTTTCTTATTGCTGCTGTTGGTGTGTGTTTGAGGTTTTATACTTGCAAAATGTTAAGTTACCATCAGCATATTTTTATGGTAAACTGTCATCATGTGGCATCTTTTCTCTTCTGTGACTGTCCTACCAGACTTTATTTGCCTTGAGAAAGAGAGACAGTGAGACAGACAGAGAGAGAATGTGTGTGTGTGTGTGTGTGTTATGTAAAGCATCGGGAATTCAGGGTGACCAAGTTCTTTTGTGCTCTGTATTTGAACTAAGAACTTAGGTGTTATTGATATGAACCTTTCAATAAAAAATAAGTGACACTCTCTACAGACAATTAACACTTTTAGGCTTACTTGTCTGATGGTGAATTGCCTAAAAAAGCTTTATGTTACACCAAGAAACAGAAGATAATGATACATGAATTTATAAACCCTTAAATCTAAAATATTATGTTTTATAGCCATATGCTGAATTGTATTTCTGTTTTTAGTATTTAGTAATTAGTATTTAGTACTAGTGTTAAATGTCCACTGGATGTTAGAGTGCCACATTTACGTTCAATTATTTTAGCTATCAAGTGTTAAATGTTGAACGTAAAACCTCAACACACACACACACACACACAAGGAAAACAAATGCGTATCTTAAACAATAGGTTACCTGAGCAGCTACCTTTTTCTATAGGTGGTGTAGTTAAGCTTGTGTAAAACTGGTCTGACGTTGACCCAAACAACTCCCTCTGGTGGAGAATCAGCAGCCTGCTAAATGTCAATGAGTTTTATAAGCCAGTTTTATAAGCATCTTGCATCTAATTAAAATAAAAAGCAGGATGCATCCTGTATCATTACAGTAATATAAGAGCACTGAAAATTACATTAACTAATCCACTCTAAGAATAACCTTTGGTCTAACCTCAAAATGTCCACAGGCCAAACACAGATCCTGACCACACTGCAGCAGCCTACCACACTCTGACCAATCATTATACACCACTTTCAGCATACTCTCACAGTATTGGCTGGATAGACCTGTTGGAAAACCAGCTGCAGCCAATGATGTGGAGAGTGAAGTGAAATTATTTTTAGAGGATTTTTTATTTTTTATTTTCTGCTCACATCCCCGTAATGACAGAGGACTGATGGACTGGCTAGAGGGATACTGCAAAAGATCCAGTCCACTGCTTTTACTTGACACACATCAACCACAGAAGCTTTCAATGAGGAGCCACAAAGAGTGGCTTTACTAAAAATACAACATGATAGATGACATGGAAGAGATGCACAGATTTGTCATTCCCTCATTTAGTGTATTTCTGTGAACTCTGTGTTTGCATCCTGCTTGGCGAGACGGGAGGGAAAATTATGGATTTCGAGACCAGTATCCATTTTGTCTGTTTTATCTTCCTGGCCTGGTTACCCCTCTTTTTGTTGTGTGTTATATAGAACTTGACCTCTCTGAAGAAGCTGAACTTAGATGGCAACCAGCTTACCAGGATCCCGATGCTGCCGCCATCCCTGGAGGAGCTAAAGATTAACAACAACAAGCTTAGTTCACTCAACCCTCCTTGTTTCAAAGGTAGGAATTGTGTCTGTGTACATGGAAGAGACACAAAATCTGTATGCAAATAATGTTAATGATATTGATTGTTCCCTATTGAGGTCTGACGAACCTGTTGAAACTGGAGCTGGAAGAGAATAGTCTACATGACGGCAGTGTGTCACCTCAAACCTTCAGACCACTAAAAAGTCTTCTGTACCTCAAGTTGGACAATAACCGCTTTCGATTACTGCCCCAGGGTCTTCCCCCCTCTCTGAAGGTATGCTGATATCACTTTACTGAATCCTGTAATAAAACCCTCCTTAAAATGTTAAGATAATCTACAGGAGGCAGCTGGGATTCACTATTTTACTCAGGGCCACTTCAGAAAGCCAGACACTGATTTGATGACTATTTATGTTACCTTGATGACCCAAATCATGCAAAAGTCCTGAGTGAACAAACATCCATTTCATCCCTGTCTTTCTGTGTCTTACTTTTAGGTGCTGAAGATGAATCAAAATCTGATTGAAGAGGTGACAGAGGAGGCAGTGAGGGGCTGCGTCCATTTGAGAGTGCTGGACCTGAGTCACAACCTGCTGCATGAACAAGCCATCGCTGACCGTGCCTGGATCCGTCTCAAGTACGTCTATCTATCTATCCATCCACACATCCAATGAGAGCTACTAATTCCTCAAAATAATGTTCTGTAGTTCCTTCATCAGCCACAAGAGGGTAGACTGCTGTTATTTGGAGATGTGAACATTTTTTATATTTTTTTTTGTTCAAGCAGTTATCAGTTTATGCTTGTGGCACTTAAAAGATTTGAAAAACCTATTTCCATTTACAGATTAGCACTTTTCTAGTCAGATCATCAATACTTTACTATTCCTATCATCAATATCAATATCTCAGGCTATGATTCACACATAAAAATGCACATAAACACATTCCAACACAATCCAGCTCAGTCCTCACAGTAGCTCCTTTAGCATGGCTGTCAGTATCAATATTTATGACTGATGTTCTGACACATACTTTTTCTCTCTTCTTCTTCCTCTCTTTCTTTCTCTCTCTCTCTTTCGCACACTCAGACACACACACACACACACACACACACACACACACATGCATGCACACATATCACAGAAGTTTTGACAGCTGACCATGTGTACTTAGATGAGCAGGTGTGTGAGTGAGATCTTGAGGGCAACTGTATGCCTGAATATGTATTTGTGTATGTATGCCTCAATGTGTCTGTGAGGGTGTGTGTGTGTGTGTGTGTGTGTGTGTGTGTGTGTGTGTGTGTGTGTGTGTGTGTGTGTGTGTGTGTGTGTGTGTGTTGTTTAAATATAGTGAATTCCAGTGGGTTTTTCTTTGCTCCCTGGGATCCTTGTGAACCACAGTGGGAGCTTCAGGGAAAACTGAGGAAAAGAAAATGCAAAAGAGAGAAAGAAAGTCAGAAAAGAAATGGAAAAAATTGGAGAGAATATGAATTGTACTTTAAAATGACTGCATGAAAGAGGAAGCAGAAATATAAAATTGAGAAAATAGGAAAGTTAGACAGAAGAAATGATGGGATTGTGTATGCACAGATGGAAAACAGAACAACACAAAACCTTTTCCAGAGAGGAACAAACAGATTATGTGAGGACAGGAAGAGACAACTCAACCTGACCCTTGACCTTATTAGTGGCGATATCAGCAGCCTTCTCATAGGTCCTGTAGGCTTATTAGCAGGCCCACTATCTTAAAAGCTTACCACAGCAATGCATAGACAACAGAGTGTGAACAAATTCAACTTGACCTGAACTCCACAAACACAGCAGGATAGCATGATACCTTAAAGGGCAAAAGTCACTAACGAGATCCGGCATCATTTTCACACTGAATAAAATCTGATCCGCGTTGAACCACTGGTGGAGAAAATATCTACATCATGTAACTCAGCAGGGGTGTGTGGAGAAATAGAAACAGAGGAACAGAATGAAAAGCAAATTGCTTAATGATGAAATAAACTGCAGTGTGCTGGTTTCGATTAGCAAAGCGCCTCTGTTCCATGTTAGGGAACTAGTATTATTGTTGCCTCCTGCTTGGAATTGGAGGTGCGAGAGGAGAATAATGGAGTCTACAGAGAGCTGGGGAATGGAGCCTGGACCTGGTATTTGTTCATCTGACTGCCAGCATCTCTCCTCATTACTTTGTTAATATAATCTCATGTCTATACTGGGTGTTTGTATGTATGTGTAGATGCATGAATTATATAAAAGTATGCAGAGCTTCTGTTTTCCCTGTTTTTTTGCTTGCAGTAAACTTATCCCAGATCTGTCATTAGTTTGTGCTCCTCTGGGTGTGTTTACGGTCGCTGCCAATGTGTGGACAGCATACAAAGCGTGGACACATGCATAACAACTGTGCATCCCTATGCATGGTTCTGTCTCTCAAGGTACATGCGTATTACGTGAGCAGAATCTGCAGTAGCGTACAATTAATGCTATTGCATTAAGAGCCATGAAATTAGTTATCTCTCCTCAGGGGCACAACTAACAGCTTTCATCTTTAAAGACACATGCACACATAAAAAAAGAAATACACACACACACACCCAAGCCTGTTTGCCATCTACTCCCGGCTCTTTATGAAACTGTCAGTTCAAATAACAGTCTTATCCGCTCTCCCTCTAGTCGATCAAAACTTCAAACTGATCACATCACTGCTGCAAGCCAAGAGACCTGACTCCAGTCACCACATGTTTACTGACAGAGCCGCAGCATGTGTTAAGTGATTTCATAAATATCACTCCTTTCAAAAAATCCAAAGCAATAACATTTCATGAGTAACATGTTTTCAATTACAGTTTTTAATTTATGCTGTCAAACATTTTTATTGGGAAAATGATCGTTATCTTGACTTTTTCTCTTTTAATGCTGTGTGGTGCTCTCCAGCTTAACATAACATCCTTGTAAATGTGTCACCAGCTTCAAATATATCCAGTAAAACTACTGGCACAATATTAATTGATAAGTGACACAAAAGTGGTGACTTAGCTCATTTTATTTAGTTTTTAAACAGAAAGCAATTTTTGCTGATTGAATGATTCTTTTTTTTGAGTGTCCATGTGGTTTTTATTAGTTGTGTCATTTTGACAGTGAGGCTGTCCCTGGAGAGAATCTCTTTGTAGATTTATCATAGCTGTGGGCTCATACTGACTGCATGGAGGCACAGGTTCAGTGATCATCACACCAAAGATGTGTGCGTTGTGTTATGACGTGTCTGAGCCTGATAGAACCAGCACAAATTGGTTTCGTAATAAGCTTACATAAATGGGAAAACAAGCACACGGCACTACACAAAAACTCTTTGCCAACAATGCTGATGCATCACACTGAAGTCAAGTGAACACCGCTGACTTTAATCTTTGGTTTATATTTTTGATTTCCTTTATGGTTGCAAATTATATTTGAAATGGCAGCATTTTTAGTCTTACAGTACAGTATGTACACTACACATGCATACAAATACCCACCGTGGATGTGCCATATAGACTGTAGTACTGCTGCAGTAAATTATTAAAGTCATATTCTATGTTCAAATGAATGCAAATGCGCTTCTGTCTGTATTCAACAGATGTGACAAATGTGCTATCTGGAAATAAATATTTCCAGATATCAGCTTGTGTTCATAAATTCAGTGCACATGGAGGCCTGCAGCATAATGACATGATATAGCTGAAGCCATCTGCCATCATCAAGCCTGTGCCATCATCCATCCATCATTCTATTTCTTTAGTCCAGTCTTGGTCCGTCTAGCCTGCTTGGCAGAGCCACTCTGCCTGGCTACGTTACCTATCCTGGTTAGGTTGCCAAAGTGCGTAAGCCAGCTTGTGTAGTGCTGGCACGGTGGGCTCAGCAGACAGGGAACAGAGTATATGTGAGTATTGTACTGCTATATGTGCAGGAGAGCAAGACAAAGCTCTCTGTGTGCTGGTTACCATTAGAACCCAACACCCTTAGGATGAGCAGCCCATCAGATTGATTACTCCTGGCCCTGCTTTACAGAGACACACACACATTTGTGCACACAGAAACTTCTGGTTTTGTGTAATTGCTGTGTGCCTCGCTATAAATGTTTTATAAATTAAGTAATAAAATGTTGCGGTGTGTGTGTATGTGCCTATTTGTTTGAATATATTAGTATCTATTTGTGCATTTGCATTTTCAAATTCATATGTTTGTGTTTTTAATCATCTTTGTTTGTATGAGCATTTTTATTTTTTGTGTATGCACTAATCATGTTGCAAGTTCCTGCGCATGCATGCGTGCGTGTTGGTGTGTGCATGTGTATGTGTAGGTGCTAGTGGCTGGGAGTGTAGAGGGAGGAGGACTGTAAGAAGAGAGGACTGTATGTCCCTCTGCTCATTAATACCATGTGGAGCTCTAAACAGCAACGGACTGCTGCTGAGCTTACTGGCAAAGATTTAGAATATAAATCAGCAGCACACAACTGGTCTGAACTGGTACTGAGAAATGGATGGAGCGATTTATTTTGAAGGTTTAAAAATTCAAGCAGAAACCACATTTTCACAGCAATCCATAACTGCCAAAATATGTGTAGGTTAAACAAAAGGCCTGCAGTGTGTGTTGGCTCGTGTGTTTGTGTATGGGGCTTTTTTCCTATCTTTATTCATGAGTGTGGTCTTTCAATTTGAGAACATGATTTATTGATTTCACATTCAGATTTTGTAATGTTTTCTCTCAAACCCTGCCCTCGCACTTACATAGCCCCTGCTTGCATTTAGATTTGCTCTGCTTCTGCTCAGACTGTATGCTGGCATTCAGATGTATTGTTGCTTGCACAGATTTCCTGCGCTCCAGCTTCAGCCCTTCTCCTCGCACTCAAGCTGCATCTGTGTGTTCATGAAATGTCTACTCTCAGATTTCACCTCTGCTCTTAATATTAATTTTTTTTGTGCAACAACCCTGTCAAAATTCCCCAACCAATAGAAGGCCAGGTGTAGTGTTGACCAATTAAAATGATCTACGCCTCCTTGCGTGCCCATTTGCTTTACTTCTTAGAGCGTCCCATATGAGAATCCTGTCCAGAATGGACATATAATAGTAGCCATTTAGCACACCAACAGGAAGCTGGTTTGCTATATGACTACTATTATATGTAGCTATTATACTAAAAAGTACAGGCACTGGTATATATATTAACTGTCCTTTTATTCCAAAAGTTGTATAAGTAAGCAAGGGAAGTACATTTAATAAAGCTCTGGAGGGTGGGGGCGGATGAACCCAGTTAAAGAGTAACTGCCCATATGCTTTGCAAGGACCAAGGATCAATTCATTGGTCAACACTACACCGTTCTATTGGTTGGGGAATTTTGACAGGGTTGTTGCACAAAAAATCGAAGAGCAGAGCAGAAATCTGAGAATTCACAAATGCAGCTTGAATGCGAGGACAGGGGCTGAAGCTGGAGCAGGAAATCTGTGAAAGCAGCAATACATCTGAGTGCAAGCATACAGTTTGAGCAGAAGCAGAGCAAATCTAAGTGCAAGCAGGGGCTATTTAAGTACGAGGGCAAGATTTGAGGGAAAGCATTACAAAATCTGAACGTAAAATCACTAAATCATGTTCTCAAATTAAAAGACTACGCTCTTGAATAAAGATAGGAAAATAGCCCCATATGTGTGTGTCTTCAGTTAAATCTGTCATTGTGCTCACTCCCTTGTGTCTTTACTTTGTTTTCAGTAAAACATTTATAACTGTGTTAATGTGATGTTTTATTACACCTCTGTAAAGCAGGACCTTGACCTCTCTAGGGGGCCTTGTTTGACCAAACTGAGGGAGGAAGGACTAATGCTAACCATGACCTTTACTGTGATATTGACAAATGATCAGAAATTGCTTAGTCAACCAACGTTTTGATTTATTAAAAGATGTTAACCCCTTCTTTTTTTCACACACCATCTTCCTCATCATTCATCATTATACAAACCTCACAAAAACACAGATGATTAATGTAACCTGGAGTTGAGAGCTCAAGGGAGGGGAGTTAATGCAGAGGTCCTAAGCCTTGTTTATAGTCACGGGAGGCACCGTGGTGCGGGCCTCGGCAGATGGCACGTGAACTATGAGCATGCACAGAGGCTTTTATGGTCAACATGACTATTGAGGGGGGCATGAGGCATACAAACAAAATATTCTGTGAATAAGCAAGAAGTCAATGAGTGTTACTGGCAGAACGTCATTATCTAACATGGCATGCTGAAGAAGAATTTATCTGCTTATGGCTATTAAAACGCGACGCAAGAGGAGATGGTCTGTCTGTCCCTTATATGCAGAGAGAGGTCCCGATGGGGAATATAGACGTATTGTTAGGCCGATGCCTGCTATTGAGGAGGAAATGTACTTCAGCTACTTTTGCATGTCCACGTGCAGCACACGCCTTGTTACAAGTATTCAGAGGTGCATGACCAAGCCCCTCAACAGCTTGTGGGGCCTCCATGCTTGACATGAAAGACACAATGACGTCATTTTTAGTGCTTGCACCCTCGTGCCAGGGACACTGTGTCAAGCATAAACCTAGCTTTACTGTAAGTCATCTTTACGAGTAGCAGAAATGCTGAGGCACTGAAAATCCATCAGACAAATGCCAGTAGTAGCTTCTCCCACATCCATAACACTCCATGCGCTCTTTTCTCATTGGTTCCAATTTCACTTCACTGTGTGGTCATTGGCTCACCACTTGAGGGTGTTCTGAGCCCATTGGCTGTTCAGTGTGGTCTACAAATGGCGGAAGAACAGGACAGGAAATGAGCTTTCTCTCCTGCTGCGAGCTTGTGCTGTAAACTCACAACAGCTGTGCAGGATCTTCTAAAAAAACACTGAGCCCCTATACTGTACTTTAGCCTCAGACCCCACGTATCGTTTGTTCTCTTTTCCCGCAAACCAAAAAGAACATATGGTCGTTCATTCTCTTTCCCACAAACCAAACATTTTCTTGCCTTATCAGCCACAAATTCCATCTCAAACTGACATTGTGCCTCCCAAGGCCCCATAATTTTCTACCCTGCTGCTCCCCTTAACTCCCCACAACCTAGCCTCCCACTCTGCACTCCTGACTCCCTGCCTCCCCAACGGCACCATGCAGGGGTCCAGTAACTATAAAACATGAAGGCCACAGTGAAAAGCCTTGGAATCAGAGTAGAAATGAGCATTATTACAAACATTCTGCGAATATGGTGTTGGAAACTGACCTGCCTTTATAAAAATATCTAAAAAAAAAAAAAAAAAAGATGAAGGAAGAAGAGTTTTCTTTAAAAGGTCTTCTTGTTGATATCTCACTGATACTTGTGATTCTTCTATGTGTTTCCTCTACCTCAGAGCCCTGGAAGCCTTGGATCTGTCTTACAACCGATTGACCTCAGTCCCCATGAATCTGCCTCGCCGTCTCAGTAACCTGACACTTGAGCACAACGACATCAGTTACATCCCTGCCTTTGCGTTCCGCCACCTGCGGCCCGGCCTGCAGTCCCTCTGTCTATCCCACAATTCCTTGAGCAATGAGGGTGCAGAGCGAGTTTCTTTTGTTGGAACATACCGCTCACTTAGTGAGCTCCTACTGGACAACAACCGCCTGGGGGAGGTCCCTCTCTCTGTTCGACAGTTTAAGAAACTGCAGGTGCTGAGACTGGACAACAACAAGATCAGGTAGAACTGCACTTTCTATACAGTCAATTTTTATTTTTCAAATATGATTTTTATAATACAGGGATAAGCCACTGCTTACTTGATACCCAATCCTGGCCTAATATCATTAGCTCTGCTGGTGCAGCTCCCCTTGGAAATGACACAAGGAGCTTGGCAAAGAAGCAAAGAAGGAAATTGTGGTACTTTGAATGTCTTATGCAAATTTATTTATTCAAATCAACATTTCAACAAGTCCTCATCAGCATAAAGATGAAGACAAAGACTATTGTTGTCACAACAATTTTTATTGTTGTATGTGAACTGTACAAAACACTGTGTACCCTTTGATCTAAAACAGTAAATCTGGTGACCCAAGAAAGGATTATGCCATTTCCTTGACCTTGTGTTTGTCATCATGGTCAGCAGCCAATATGGGGCTTTTATCCTATCTTTATTCAAGAGCGTGGTCTTTCAATTTGAAAGCATGATTTATTGATTTCATATTGAGATTTTGCAATGCTTTCTCTGCGCTTAGATTTGCTCTGCTTTCGCTCAGACTGTATCCTGACACTCAGATATATTGTTGCTTGCACAGATTTCCTGCTCCAGCTTCAGCCCTTCTCCTCACATCAGGCTGCATCTGTGCGCTCGTGAAATGTCTGCTCTCAGATCTCAGAAATCTGAGAGCAGACGCACACAACATAGCAGGCAACTAATAAATCAGCGCTTGCGGTAGGAAGGTGAAGAATTCAGTACGTATGTCTAAGTCTTAGTTTTTGTATGTTGTGGTTTCAGGCTGGTGAGAGGGTGGGGAGTGTGCCACCCTAGTAATTCTGGCTCCATCTTGGCTTCAGTCCACTTGGAAAATAATCTGCTGGAGGTGGAGAGGATCCCCCCAAATGCCTTCTCTTGTGTCGTTGATGCTCAGGGACTGGTCCTCTATCCACAGCAGGGACAAAACAAATAGGCTGCACAGTGGGACAGAGATACATGCACAGACAAACACAATATATGCATGTATATCATCATACAACTGTACTTTTCTTTCTTTCAGAGTTTGCAGAAATAAAATCTTTATCAAGTAGTTTGCTCAGTCACTCAAAGCTATCATTTTAACATCCCTAGATCTGTCTTTTTCTCTCAGATCTTATCTTTGATTGGAAAACTGACTGTAATGTTTTGATTTATGTATATTAAAGCAAATGAAGAGTTCATTTGCAAAACAGATATCTCCATTTAAATTAATTTTCATTAAGCATGTTTTTTTATTGTGCATTCCAGGTAATCAAACTGTATCAGGTATCAATCAAACTGCAGCTGGGTTGTTTTGATTAAATAAAAATAGCTCATAGTAACTTACAAAAATTAAACTTTATTGAAAAAATGTTGTTGTTTTTTTTTTTTCAAATATAAAGTTTGTTTGTTTTTTTTGGGGGGGGGGGCAGATAACTCCATATTTCATGTTTCAGAGTTAAACAAGGCAATGTAATGGATATAAGTTTCTCTTAATGTAATATTAACATTCTTTAACATAAAGCAAGTAGGTCAAATGCTGAAAGTTGCAACAAAACAGCCCATTACTGGGCAATATTACACAATTTTAAGATCATACCTTGGAAAATCCTGGCTAGACTACAAAACCACTGAGCATGAATGTGCCAATGTTTTAAACTGCAGAGTGTTATGAAAGACCACAGCTGTCCTTTTTTAAAAGAGGTACGACAGTTGTTAACCAGACAAGCTCATTGCAGAAATGACTCATTGAGCCTTAAGTTTTTCACAGTTTTTTGTTTACAATCAATTCTTTGGGAACTACATTAACCTGGAAAATGATTGAATATTTTACAGTATTCCATAGTGTAACTCCATATTCCATGTTATTTATTGTTACTCCATGTTTCACAGTATTCAGTTTAACTTAGTCCTCCATGTTACTCAGTTTAACTCAGTATTCAGCATTCCTCTTCTTTTTACGCCCTGAAGGAAATAACATCATGAGTTCTTCAGTTTTTTCCAAATTATCCATCTTTAAAGAGGACTTTGAGTCAAAGTTACACCTAAATAGGTCTGTCTGTGGCCTGACTCACAGTACTCTGTGCGTCACACCCATTTTACTACATAACACACCCACTTGGTTAGGTTTAGGCATCAGGCGTGAGATGGTTAGGGTTAAGGTAAGAACATCGGGTTGTGTCATGTAATGAAGTGGGTGTGTTGTCTAAATGTGCAAGATGCAATTGGACCCTTCTGTTTCAGACAGCACATCCCTGGCTGAACAGAGCCGCAGACATAATGTGTCACCTGACCCAAATACTGCGTGCTGATTCACTGAACGGATTCATTGGGTTCTGTTCAAAAACAGCACTGGTGCTTTCTGCTGTAAGACGTGAACTTGCAATCCATTGACAATGGACAGTAATGGTTTTTGTGACAAAACGTATTTAGGGTTCAGAATGTGCTATGTGTTTAAAATAACTCAGTCAGTTCTTTTTTTTAAAGGATGGCATTCATCGTTTTTTGCAAATGAACTCAAGTGTGTAATTTACACAGTAATAGAACTGATCATTGTATAAAATGTTCTTGGAAGTGTTTTGCAGTGGAATCTGGATCTGCTCAAAACTCTGGTTTTATTCTGTCTTTTCATTAAAGTATTAAAGTGATACTTTTGAGAATATTTAGACTGAAATGGATTAACCCATGTCTCTGGTCTAAGCCCCTGGTACTTGCAGGGCTTGCAAGAGGAGCCTTTGGTCAAGGTAAGTAAAAATAAAATAGGGCTGTTTGGATGTGACAGGGATACCGGCGGGGTCATGAAGCAGTCATATAGGGTCTTTGGGGTCCCTGAGAGAAAGTAAAAATGCCTGGTGACACAGTGTGAATCTAAGAGGCCCATTAGGAAGGAAAATATAAACATCACGCAGGTTCTCTATCATCAGATGAGTTCCAACATAAACATCCACCACCAGCCGCTCAGTTAAAATACATAGGGTCACTGACTGTGAGGGGGGCCTCAGTCAGGGCCTCCAAACATGTAGAGGTGACGTCAGTCGCTGTAGGACTGTGTACAGTAATTGGCGTGCAAGTATGTATGCGTGAGAGGAGTGGGTTCGTGGTGGGAGAGGGGAGATAGGGAAAAGGTGAGGGACATGTTGAGGCAGAGAGTGGAGCTAAGGGACAAACAACAAGCTGATTTGGGAGAGACAATACAGCGATTGTTCTTAGAAAGTCTCTAAGCTGATCAGTGAAAAATGAGACGAGTAGCAGTTCATGTCTAGTTGAAACCAATGAGACGTGGCTAGAAGACGGAGAGGAAAAGAGATTTGAAACAGAGGGAGATGACGAAGGGAGGAAGGCAAAGTGCTGGAGCACGTTCAGAGCTTTTTTTCCTGTTTTGGAACTAAAGCCACTGGAGCTCTGGTGTCCTGCCAACCTTATTGACAAAGTGACTTCTCAGATCTCAATGTTCTCTCTGTCTCTTTCTTGCTTGGTGTATTTATCTATTTTTTTTCCAAAGATCTTTGTTGAAAAATTACAAATATAACCTATCAAGTAATAAAATGCGACCACAGCCACAGTGCAAACATTCATTTTTCTTCCTTTGCTGATTTTTCTTTCAATAAATTTCACAATTTACAAAACAAAAACACACACATAAGACACAGATCACAAATACAATGAACAGATAAAGTGCTAAGTGAATAAAGTGCAGAGAGTTCAGTGACTATTCAGGTCAGTCTGGAAACACCTCCTTGAGTGCATGTAGGTCCAGATCAAAGATCCAGCACATGCCAAGGAAGTCTTTGACCCCTACCCAAAGTTCTCCTCCTTCTGAGTTCAGCAAACATGTGTTTAATGACAATGTTGCTGTCAATCACAGTCTGTTTGATGACAATGGCACATCTGGTTTTCCCCACTACTGTATCTCACTGTCCATCTCTCCTGCTGTGTGTCCCTCTCCCTGTGTCTTTTTCTCTCTTGACTCCTCATGCACAGTTAAGCACAAAAAAACCTAACAATGGACCATTCTTCTGTTACATTTCTACAATCTTAGCCTCTTTAGCGATGTTTTGAGCAGTGTGATGAGAGTATGATGCGAGTGAGAGCCTCACCCGTAATATTTATGTGTTAGTTACCCTCAAAGCAGACTTGGTGAAATATGGCTCGAGGAAAAACCACAAACACTTTGGAACTACTCATTTTGAATTTATCCTTTTATTTCTCTCGCTATGTATTATTACCAATAACTCAGGAACATGACGTGAACATTATATGCAGTTTCTTCGATTCACAGCGTACCCTGCTGCAATAAAACTAATATCTGTATTTGCAGTCTCACTCAGAGCAAAAAACAACAAAAAAAAAATAATTAAATATTTTATGATAGCTGATGCAAGTGCCAGCAATTCTCCACTTCAATGTTGCAGTAGTCTCTTTAATTTGCTAATCCACCCATGCAAAGACACAACATACTTCACAATATATCACTCAGAGTAATGAATATAATTAAAATAATAAAACGTCGGGTCGTACTAAGTGTACGAAGTCGTAATTTACAGGCAGTTGCACTTGCTATGTTGACTAGCTGGCTCCAGGTATAAGGTTTCAACAGAGAACAGTGTTTCTGCGGCTCTAAATGAAGAACAGAAGGTCCCCTGCAGACGCTAGAGTTACAAACCCACTCAGAGGGAGAGAGAGAGAGAGAGAGGAAAAGAGGGAGGGAGGAGAACTGAGGTAGGGAGGTATAGACAGTTTTAATGAGAAAGAGAGAAATGAAGCTGGGTTATTGAAAGGAAATCAGATGACAAAGTTTACCAGGTTATGACAGCTCAGCACATACATGCTCTGAATATGTTACAGACATACATATATATACTTTTCACTCTCTCTGCTTGGGCGTGTAATCACATGTTAGTTTCTGCTTTCAGTCTTGTGCATGTGGTGCAGTCTCCATTCTCCATAATTGTACAGTCATTTTGCAAAACAGCACATTACTGTCTAAGAAACTACGCATTCGCATTTATACTGCAGTTCCTGTGCGTACAGGCAGAGCCGAAGCTTCTCACAGAGACGACCATTGGCTCTCTTTTTGCAGTTTTCCTGTCTTTGTGCTTTTTGCACAGATGGATGCTTCAGCTTTGATCTTAAATCCTTAAACCTCCTCTCTACACCCTGTCACACGGGGTATTATCAAATTTGACAGGCTTGCCACTTCAGTGCCGTCCATCATACTGTGTGTGACATGTCTAAATTGTTAAACTGACATACCATCACACCCAACAGATGTTTTGCATCCCATCGAGCCAAGGCCAGAGCCGGTTTGGAAGACGTTGACCAGAGAGCTTTTCCTCGATCATGCTCTGTCTCTGTCAGCTTCCTGTGTTTGTTATTGGAGGAGTGGGGGGAGTGCTTGCTGATAAAATAAAAAACACCAGTACACTCACAGAGAAAATCAGCAAAAGAATTCCTTTCCCTGACTCGGATGGGCATCAGACGTAAACAGATTAAGTGAGACAAGGAGGAAGAGGATGGCTGGAGGGTAAAGGAGTGAGGGCAGTCCCTTTGCTGGAACATGAGGTTGGGTTCCAGTGTTAAGGGTCAACTATTTAGGGTCACCAAGAATGTGCTTGCAGACAGAATAAGCTAACCACTTGGCCAGGCCTGATGTCCTTTAAAGCTACAACATTAATGAGTGGGAAGTAAACTATTAGCGGGCTAAGTTCCAACTCCAAAAATGCAAAAACAACACTTAAGTCAATATTCTTCTCCCCCCTGCATAGAAAGGCTCACTCACTGTATAGCAGCAACCCACGCAAGAGCTAACAAGTGGGTGTGCTAATCTCTGGAGACACGTTAGTTGAACACTCGTAGGACAAAAAGAGTTTAATTTGGATGCCAAGCCCTCTAGCTACAGACCAACACCATAATCAACTGAACCACAGCGAGCGCAAGAGAAAGAGAGACAGGCAGACAGAGAAATAACGAGCGAGATACAGAGAGAAAGACTGAATCTACAAAACGTGAGAGAGAGGAAGCAGAGAAAAGAGGAATGTTATCTGCAAAGGCCTCTATCAAAACTGTTTCCCCTGCCAACACCCCTGCAGGGCATTGATCTGGTCTGCATGCCTTTTCCGCCACTGTGGATACTGCACTCACGGAGAGAAAGAAAGGCATATAACTGAACTAAAACACAGCCAGGAGTGTCAGTCTCTTCTTGTGTTGATATGGATGATCAGGAAAACGATTATGACCTGACACTCATAGAGCTACTGCAGCAGAGCGCATGGATAATGTGTAAATAACTGCAAACGTCTGTGTGGCCGACTTTGTACAAGGTCGGAAAAGCTCCCAGATGGTGGCTTGCCAAACTCACTGCCTCGCTCTGGGTGCTGGCAATACGGAGAGAAAATCAGAGAGTCAGTGAGTAAGAACGCTTCATCCTGCCAAAACAAAATTTAATAGAAAACCGTGAGAAGACACAAAATCATACGTTTTATAATCACAGTCCTAGAAATACATTTTCTCCATGATCCTGACGGAGTTTGGTGGTATCACCATGTTCTCTCCCAGTACTAATCAGTGAGAGAAATGTGTAGCTAGATTTTACACAATTATATAGTGGTTCGTTAAAAAAAAGTTCGCCATGACTCAGCATAGAGTCAAAAAATAAAATCCAGTTAACACTTGCCCTTTAAAAGACAAAACTTCAGGTTTTTGTCGTCCTAAAACAATTTCCAAAAGCAACACTTTATAAAAATAAAAATAGTGGTTAAACAAAATGTCCTGTGAGCGTGGCCTCCATGGCAAGGTGATATTGAAAAAGAGAACATGTTTTCATCTGAGGACACTTACTCTTTACTTAACGATTTCATTACATTCAGCCACAATAAAGGCTTTCTTTGGGTCCCCATGACACTGCATATTGCAATTGCACTGTAGTGAAGTCTGTCTGAGATATTTCAGACAATGCCATGTTTTAGCTTGTGTTTTAATTGGCAGTGCCAAAATTACAATGTCTTTTATCTAAATTGTCTCAAGAGCAGTTAAACATGTCAATTACAGACCTTGGATGCAAAGTTCAAATTGAGTACACTGTCTGCTTCTTCTTCTTCTTTCTCTTCAGGAAACATCACCATGATGTTTCTATAGGGAAAATCATCTTTGTATCTACAGCAATTGCATCTACAGTGGATGTACAAAAATAACAGGAACACCCAATAACATATATATAAGTCTTTACAACAGCCTGGCTATAAATATTATGCTTGTGCATCATAATATTCAGTCTTTTGATGATTGATTTTTTACATAGGCTATTCTAGGGTTGGTGTCATAATATATTCCTATGTAAAGTTTTCTATAATATTTTCATGGAACTTATCATTGGATTACTAATATTAAAACTATAATACAACCAGTAGTACTGTACCAGCAACTATAACAGCACAGAAGTACTGTAGGCTACTCCGGCCTCTCTCCCTCCTCCTCCTCTTCCTCCTCCTCCTCCCTCCATCCAAAAAGGGGAGAAAGGAGGCTGGCTTGTTAACTTTATGGGCTCGACCCCCCCGGCTCTCAGTCATTTCCTCGGTTTGGAGTGAAACGAGCACACACAGTGCCCTGACACGGTTCGCAGTGGCGCACAGTGGTGGAGGAGCTGTGGCTGGATGTCAGAGGACCACAGGGAAATACTGCAATAATCCCTAAATGTGATGAAAATATAGGGCAATTTTTTTTTTAAATCTCCGGGATAATCTGACGCACAGAGGGAGAAAACACCCTTCAACCTATTTTTGGAATTTGGAATTAATATCTTATTTCTGTCCAACAGGTAGGGGAGATGGGTTATTTTATTTATTATTATTATATTGAGTTTTTAATTAGATGGGGGCAACTTTCTCATTCATTGTATAGGCTTACAAAAACAGTAAATATGTATTAAACCAGGGCAACATGAGAAATCAGCATGTTTAATGTGATTTATAGAAACTTTTGAACTATATACTATATAATAGTGATATCAATAAATTGAATTCTAACACATCATAAAGTAGCTATAAACTCTACTGTTACTGCAGATGTGCTACAGATTGCTGTATATTTACGTTTTTTAATGCTTTCTGCAGATTTATGTTCACAACTTTAATATTTTCAGTTAAAGTTTACACATGGTGTGCAGCGCATAATAAATTTGTTGTTTATTTATTTGTTTTTTCCTCAATATTATTGTATTTTAAATATGATATGCATCTTGGGGCTGTTTAATGCAACCTGTTGTCACATGTCACATCAGACATTGTAATTTGCTCTCAGTCCGGATTTGCACTAGATGGCGCGATGAGTCTCAAAAGACGAAGCAGTCATTAGAAGATGAAATAACAACTAAGCAAACCTTTTCATGCTCACTTTATCCTGAAATCAACTCACCCTTATTCTCTCATCAGACTCTAAATGTAACGCATGGCATTTATAGCGGGTCTTTTACATCCATCCCTGCATCATCATTTAGGGAGAATAATTATAGTGAAACGTGCCAATCAAGTCAATCCGTTTTGGTACACAGGCCTGCGCTACCCTCCAATTCAGCCTCTGTATACACACAGTGTTCAGATTGAGATGTGTTGAGAGAACTGTGGCTTGAGGAACGCTACTTGGCAGGGAGATTATTATAGCTGGACAATAAGTGCCTGTTTCACTCACTCATCTGTGTTTTATTTTGTCACATAATCTAATGCAAACAAATATACGCTCCTCAATTTTCTAAGGAAAGAAGGACTTTTTTTTTTTTTCTCTGTGGCCTCATTCTGTCTTGTGCTGATGACCTCATATCCACCAATGGTTAACTACCATGCATGAGCCATTTATACCAGTGTATTTAATTGAGTCACCTTGCTGTACAAAGACAGAGTGTAAGTCTACTGTGGAGTCAATGGTCAGACAGTGAAAATAACGGGCTAAATCTGTCTGTTTCCTGTCCTTCTAGTCAGCCTGCCTATTAGTCAGCTTCCTACACCTGTATGTCTACCTGCTCTGTAAATCCCACTGCCTGTCTGTCCATCCACCTGTCTGTCTTTTTCTGAAGGTTTTATTTCATAATGTTGTTTGTCATCTCCATATTTTCCCCTTACTACTACAATTTTAAATTCAAGCCAGAGTTAAATCTGTGCTCTGGAAAACTTTTTTGGAAACTTTTGACAATAAAACATGCTGATTGTTCCATTTTGGTTCTGCAAAAAGCAGCCATTGTTTACAGTCTCTATTCATAGCCCACTTATAACTGGCACAAACTTTGGAATACTCCACATACTTTGAATGAGGCATATCTGCCCACAGGAATGGATCCACAGGTCAGCTATCCCTCTACTCTTGACTGATTTGGCTCTTTTTTTTTTTTTTTTTTTGTTCTGTGTTGCTCTGCTCTCTGATCTGCCCTGGTTAGGCTTCGTCTCTGCTGCAGTATTGAGAAACTTGCCACCACATCCAAGCTTGGCGGCAACAGAGAAGCTGCCAAATAGTTCCTTTTTTTAGGGATAGCAGTCACCAAATTACAGCCGCTGGGGCAGTTAACTCCACCCGAATGCTTCTACCGGACCCGCCTAGCACTAACAGCCTGTATAAGGGAGTATATGAATTTGGGTTGTGTGTGTGTGTGTCTGTGTGTGTCTGTGTGTGTGTGTATCAGCCTGTCTGGCTGTGTGTGTTCACATGTGTGGAGGGAAGGAGACATGTCATGGGGAAATAAGGGAGGTCAGCAAAATGACCAGATCATTTTCAAAACAGACTTCAGATTTTGAGACAAAAACACATAGATGGTTTACATATGTGTTTGGGCCAGCATGTCATTTCCACAAGCAAACATTTGTGTGAGTTTAACATTTATGTTGTTTTAAGGGTCACAGTTTACTGGAGCATTTTCGAGTTTGAATCTTGTTCAGAATAACATTGGCTTAGGAAAAAACAAAATATCCCGTTGGAGCAACTCCAACCAAAATTAGATTTATTATCTGCAACACAATACAAAGCCATTTCAAATATTTTTTTTGCTCAGTCAGCAATTTGATCACTTTGAACTTCCATGTGACGGTAATCCGCACTGAGTGTTGACGTGGCGGATGCCAATATACCAGCATTCTGGCGCCAGCTGGAACTTTTGGTAAGCTCTCTGCCCCACCTTAACTCCGCTCACACAGCTGCCAATGCAATCGAAGGAGCAGGACTGATGTGACACTGAGTATGAATACACACAGATAAAATGAGCCAGCATTTTATGCCTTGATCGATACTGTAAGGCTTAACGGAGTTTGGCACCTCCGGCTTTGAGGGCTCATGGCAGTGCCAAAGGGTTCATGTAGAACAGCAGCTGTCAATAAAATGTGCAGTAATAAAAGGGTTTGTGTGCATATAAAACTTGATGATTTTTCAGTTAGCAATTAAGGGTTTCTTTGAGTGGTATGATAAAAAAAAAAGGTGGCAGCAGTTCATTATAGTCAGAAGAAAACGGGGGGTGTGTGTGTGACTGGGTGTGAGGTAGCGGTGACTGCCTTTCTCTCGACTGCGGTCATGGGAGACCAAACACTGTGTATTGTATTGCAAAGGAGATGATTATTCTTGGCAACACAGAGTGCATATAGCTTAAATATATGATTGTTTAGTTTGACTGAGGCAAAGGCTTCCTTGTGGAAACTCCAGTCACATCAAAGTAATTGTGGTGGATGGGAGGTCTGACAAGTACCCACCACTTGATGGATAGTGCATATAGGAAATGTAAAGCTAATCTCGGAGGCAGGGTGTGGGAAACTCAAACAACTGATACCCTTGTAGGATGGATTGTTCACCAGATGGTGCTTTCACTGACACTGCTGTCTTTTTAAAATTGTCAGTTGACATTAAACCACCCATAGATTCGTCTCTGAATCCTCTCTCATATCGTCTTCTGTTCCTTAATCCTCGCCTCACCTCTCACACCTATTAGCAAACCACTGGAATTCGTATCTTCATTAACGTGTCTGTCTTCTTTTACTTGTCATAACAGCTTTAACCACTTTTAGAGGCTCAGACAGTCATATTGTGTGTGTGTGTGTGTGTGTGTGTGTGTGTGTGTGTGTGTGTGTGTGTGTGTCTGTGTGCGTGTTTGATTCGCACACTTGGCATGAGCTGACACACCCTCAATACAGATGGGGATTTTCCTGCTGTTTGATCTACTCTTTGTTTTATTGAAGGAAAATAATCATTGTTGTAGGGCAGAGAGAGAAGTCTCCGTCTTATAAACTGTTAAGATGATTCTGAGATAGGATTAGCTAAACAGACCAAAAGTATGTGGACACCCACATGCAATTTCTCATTTTATCTAATGCATCTAATGCATGCGTAACAGCCTCCAATCTTCTGTAGAAGGCTTTCCACAACAGTTTGGAACCTGGCTGCAGGGATTTGGTCCCATTCGGCGACAAAAGCATTAGTGAGGTTTAAACACTGAGGTTAGGCATTAAGGCCTGGCTCACATTCAACATTACAATTTAGGTGGAGATTGTATGCTTTAGGATTAAGATCTTCCTTTGTTGGAACTAAGGGGCTTCGCTCAAACCCAGAAAATCTGTCCTAAATGGAGAAGTACATTACTGCAAAGATGGTATTGCTTTGTATATCTTTAGTAGCTTCATCTCTCACATCCTTCTCTCTGCCGCCAACACACACCTCCCACTCTTTCTTTCTTTCTTTCTGTGTCTGCCCCATAATTGTCATTCTACTCCTCTTTTTTTTCTTTTCAATGCTCTCGTCTCTTCACCACACACACACACACACACACACACACACACACACACACACACACACATGCACACACACACACACCCGCACACTTACTCTACACCACCTCGGAGAAAAACACACTAAGCAAGACAGAAATAGCCGACCATCCATCCATCCATTAAACCGCTCTTGGCCTTTGGATGGGAGGAGAGCCGAGGCAATAACAATTGAGATTGAAGCCTTTGGTTTGTCTTCATCTCAGACCGGATGTTTGACGTCTCACAGTTTAACTGCAGGGAGAGGAGAGGAATTCATACATGCACACACCGGGGCCAGATAAAAGTGGTTATTAGAGCCAAAGTACTGCTTGATTGTGGGATGTAGTTTAGTCTTATCGCCATGTTGTGATTTTAGTAGCCTTACATTTCATTCCTGGATGATGATAGACTGTTCTTGTTCCTGCCTCCCTTTTTTTTTCTCATCCATCATCCCTAACACCTCTGTCTGCGAGGCTCCAGCCACTGCCACATCTCAACAAATGGTAGACAAATCATTGGTTTGAACACTGAAAAATGGCTCCTAAGATTAGAGCTTTGGTGTTATAGTTTTAGATTTACAATCTATGCTTGGTATACCTCCCATCATGCTACACGGCACAAGCTGCAGAAGTTGTGGGTGTATAAATAAGTCTGGTGGTATCTTGTGTGTGTATTCCGGCTCTTTTGTGTGTTGCGTGTCATTGTGTGATGCTGACTATATATGCCCTAGCTGCGTCCGCTTGGCTGTATTCTTCTGGCCAAGCCAAGGCCAGTGGTGTTTTTTCTTTTCTGCAAAATGGTATAATTTGGCAGCTATTTTTATTGCAGGGAACAGACTGCAGAGGCCAGTTATTCATGCCTCCAGGCCAGGTCCACATCATGCACAGGCTTTTTGTTGTACTGATTTTAATGTCCCTCAATAATTCTTTTATTTTTATTTTAAATAGAGCAAAAACGCCTTTAACATTTACAGTTTTAGAGTGCTAATTCATTGCCCACACACTGTATTTGGATCACATATTTGTATTTCTTTATTCAGACACTGTTTTTGTTAAGCCACTACTTTTGCAATTTAAAGGATTAGGAGTATAAGTTTAGAGATCTGTGTGGAATGAGAAGCATTTCCGCAACATTAAGTAGCACCGGAAACTCCCTCACAAGCTTTTTTAAACAGTCTCCCTTTTAGGCAATTCAAAGTCCTGTGAACAACCAGTGGCACCAGAAATTTCCTGGAACATTAAGTGAAATAGCTTAGAAAAATACTAAAAATGGTGTCACATTTAGAAGAATGACACATACGTGACAAAAGTATATGGAGTGTCATGTTATGTCATAGGAGATGTGTTGAAGTTCCACATAAAGTGCAGTGCAAATCCACCAAAACACAATATCCACTTTTACCTTTTTTTTATATTGCTCTTGGTGTCAGTCTCTCTCTAAACCTTCACTTCTTTGTCTGTTGTGTAATCCCTCTCGCTTCTCACTCCGCTGCTCATTCTTTTCATCAATCTCTTGGTGTTGATAATGCTGATAGCCAGAATTTGCTCCTAATCATGTTGTGACATGATCCTTGAACTTCTCTGAAAAGTCTATTTGCATGCTAACTATGGGCACCAAGACTTTTCATCCCTCTGTAGGATTACAGAGCTGAGGATCAGGGAAGGAATTAACACGACAAGGTTAGAGATTATAGGGTTTTAGGTCACCCCAGAGTCCAGTGTAGGACTAGGCTTTTTTTGTGTGTAGGATTAGCCTCTGGTTAAGGGTCACAATTTCCTGTTGCAGGGATCAATTGGCCTGGTCATAATTTGTTATTGTAGGAATTAGATTTTAGGTTGAGTGGGAAGGGGTGGCTGAGCTGAAGTGTTAGTTAGGCCAGTGCAGACAGGATAAAGCAAGCAAATAAACACACACACATACACACACACACACACACACACTCACTCCCATGTCTGGTGACCTCAATTACCTATGACATCATGGAGTCTGTGTTTCATGACATGCGTACACACTCAAACACATGAACATGCACAGACACTTTGCACTTGAATTCCCAGTTTCCCCTCTAAATGAATGGTGGCTTTGTTTGACTGCTCGGTTGCAGGAATAAAGTTTTCCACCGCTGAGGTGAGGCCCTCTACACTATCTGATTGGCCAGTGAGAATAGACTTGCTCTCTTGGGAATCAACTCAGCATGCAGGAAGCAGACAGTGACATTTTGTCGCAGTAGTTTTAAGTGACTTTCGTTCCCAGAGTTGATTCCTGGCAAGTCTACCAGGGGAATGAGTCCATTTCTCCTCACCAGTCTCCAGCTCCTGGTGTGCCTGTTAGGTGTGGCATTAACAGTAAGGCTTTATAATTAAGGATAAGCAGACCATATCATAATATTCTAGTGTCCATTTAACAATGACAACTATGCTTAGTCTACATTGCAATTCATTTATAGCCCTCATGGACATGGCCGCATTAACCTGTTAGGATGACTGTGGTAAAAAGTTTGCCTCCATCTCGCCCGTATCTCCCACCGTCTGTGCATTGTGCATGAACTCTGTCACCTCCATGTCCCTGTTTAGTAAAGTGCACATAACAGACTGTAGATGGCAGCATCATTATTTGCTCTATTCCAGATTAATAGTACCTCGTCCCAGATTATCTGTGTATCAATTTGTGGTAATTAAAGACAATTTAGTTCAGGAATATGCATCATGTGAGCACAATATAATAATGTAGATCTTAAAACTGGATTTTTACACACGACCTCTTCCTTGAATAGACCTAAAGAATAAGTCATGATACACGACCTGCCTTTGTTGATAATCAATTGATAGACAGTGAACTTGGTGTTTTTGGAGCCCCTGGGGCTCTGGGGCCCAAGGGCAGTTGGTAATCCAGCTTTGCTCATGCAATTTTCCTTTCAAGTTTTCTTTTCTTTCCTTTTCTTCTTCTTTTTCTGGCATTTTACAGCACCCCAGCAACATTTAGATGCCATGTACATATTCCCGTCTACCCTTATTGACATAAATGTAATGAACAAAATACTAGAAACACCTCAGTTTAACACTATTACAACAATTTAACAGCACCACATTTTACAGCCTTCACCACAATTGTTGAAGTTTCAACAAAACCTGACCATCATAACTTGTATTAATGTAGTATTTATCCCAGGCTGAACTGGGAACTGTGTGTGTATTTTTTGCAATAAAACTGACACTGCTCTCCTTCTTTCTGCTGTTTTTTTTTTTTTTTTTTTTTTTTTTTAAATTCTACAGGTGTGTGAGATAAAGATGTTGCCACATGGGTCCCTCCTGCTGTTGCTATGCGTGCTCCAGCTACTCTCACCCTCCTCGGCCCTGCCCTTCGAGCAGAAAGGCTTCTGGGACTTTGCCTTGGACAGTATGGACACTGGCGGGATAATGACGATGATGAGGGACGAAGAAGAAGGCTCAGCCATAGACGAGCTCCCCCCGACGCACATGCCCATGTGCCCCTTCGGCTGCCAGTGTCACCTCAGAGTTGTCCAATGTTCTGACCTCGGTCAGTGAGAGTGTGTATGAAGACAGATGCATGTCTGCGACTGTGTGAGTGTGTCAGGAGGTTCAGAAAGGAAAGCTGAGTGTAATATGATTGAGTGACGGAGTGAGAGAGAATAAACTGAGCCTTGTATGACTTTCATAGGTCCAGAGAATAAAGCCCCCCTTTGGTGTATTATCTAAGAGAGGAATTTCTCCCTCGGGATAATGCTAGTGTATTTTGACAAGGGAAGGCATCTCTTTGAGGGATTTTGTGTTCCAGACTTTGTGTGTAGATACTGGGTGGGAGAAGAAAAGAAAGGGTTTGACCAGAAAAACAGGGGGGAAAGACTGAGTTGGCAGAAGGAAGGAGGAAGAGAAAATGAAAGAGATGGAAAGGGATCAAGAGAGTGAAAGAGGAAGGCAGAGAGAAAGAGAGAAAGAGCCATATTAATGTTAGACAAAAAAGGGACACTTTGATGAGAGGAGATGAAAAGTTTATTATTCCCTCACTGTCTTTAAATAGATGTTTCATTGTTTTTGAGACAGGATGTTTAATGGAAACCTAAAACAGGAGGAGAGGATGGAGAGAAGAATGAGTTTAACAGGATTTAAAAATGTAGGAGAGCTGTGGGTTTATGTACAGCATAAGTGTTTTTGTATCAAGATAAGGATGTGAGGATTATGAATATTAACTTTTATGAAAAGGGGAAGTGAAAAGGAGCTATAAGTAATGGTTAATACAAAAATACTTTCTTGACAATTAAAAAAAAACACATAAACTACTTAAAAATATGATTTCATGATGCTTTTATAGTCTGCCTGTGACTTGATTTTAGTTTCCATATGCTACAATTTCCTGGCTGTGGATATTATGAGTGTATGCTGTCTATTCTTATAAGAGCAAAGAAACTGTATTCAAGTCGTATTTATGGATATAAAGATTCCTCATATTATACTGGCTATAACTCCAATAAGCTGTCTGAATTTAGACATAATGGTTTTGTCGAATCATCATTTTACAAGCTCTATATATTTACTGTCCCATGGTCTTTCTGCAGAGGGTAAATGTGGAAGCGTATAATTTCTGAGATGTCAAGTGCTTATTTAGAACAGATGTATTTTGGCGGTGGCGTCTGTCTCCTCTAAGTGTACATCCCAGCATGATGTCAAGCATTTGTGTTGAGGGGCGCTTGGGTTTGAGAGGGTGCTAGTTTTGTCAGTTTGCGGTGAAGGCTTTAAGATTTGTGGTAGATATGGGTGAAGCCGCTGTGGTTTGGGGTTTAGGGGGTTAAGGGATCCAGCTAATCTGGGTGTGGATGAAAGTCTTTTCAGGTCTGTTTATTATGTCTGTTAGGTTTGATGCAGGCGTAAAAATGTGAAGGTTTCCAGCTGGCAGGATGCATGTCGAAAGCTGCAGGTGTTGACTGGAAGGTAAATATTTCTTACCACATGAATCCACCTGATGACACTCTGCGCATGTAGAGTCATATTTCTCTCACAGCTGCTGTAATGACTTTAATAAATTTGGGAAAAGTAATTCATAGAGAGTCTTGTTTATAATTAAAACATAATCCTCAGGAGTTGATCTTTTACCCACATTTTTAATGAATTTGTTCTCTGAAGGTACAAACTTGCAATTTAATTTCTTGGATAAGGCTACATCCTGAAGCTCCAAGCCTCCTCAGATCTCTCAGCTGAATTGAACTCAGAGTTTGGTCCTGTGCGGTGAAATGGAGGGTGTGGTACAGTACAGCCAAAGTCATATATCTAAACATAACTTTAGATGGACAGCTCTGGGTAGAGCCCTCTGGGTCAGATGTGGTTGGTGGCAGACTGGATCCCAGTGGGACAGCTGGCGCTGGCTTCCAAGCCGGCCTGATTGCATCATGGTCGTGGTCCAGATGAGGTTTGCCCGGGTAGGGATTCGCTTACTGTGGCCTGTCTGCGCCACTGACCACATCTAATACACTCGTCCACGTGGCTCTATGATGTGGTCTTGTTAATGATCTCTGGTAGTTCTGTTTGCGCGTGTGCTGAGTCATTTTTCCAGAGAGATTACTAAGTGGAATAATGCAGGTGTATTTCTTAACGCTGTCCACTTGTTGTAACCCATTCTTAGCCTTTATGAATTTATTGCTTGGAAAACAATATTCATAAGCAACCCCAACCATAACAGTCTTTGGTGTTAATGCTCGTAGTTGATGTTGCTGATTGATTTTCAACACTTCTTAGCAGGTGTTTCTGTCACAAAGAAGCTGAAATTAAAACAATTATGTTCTCAAATAGAGTGGCAGCTTCACTGCTCGTACATTAACAAACACAGCTTGTATATTTTTCTGTCTGTATGTGTCAGGGTTGTGCCCATCTCCCTTTTATTTGATGTGTGATTTTTGCTGATGGTATTTAAGTCACGTCTTTTGTGACTTCTGTCAAATGGAAACCAGATGGAAAACATCTGTTGTCCCCATCTGGTGTGAGGGAATTTGCGTTTCTGCATGTGTGTGTGTGCGTGTCTTTGTCAGTGACAAACCAGTAATGTTAGTAATATTCTACTTTGACATCTGTGTGTGACCTCCATGACTGTGTCTATGTCCACCTCTCATTAAAATAATAGCTAAGGAACCCCAAAGTACTCATTTGACATTGTGTGGGACTATGATTGGTTTAATTTTTAGGCCTGATGAAGGTTTTAAAACACACAGTGACTATTTATTTTCCGAGGTCTACATTATGTCTGACTAAGATATCCTAAGAGTGTGCCCATTGAAAACAAAATGGTTTTTAGGGTGTTGGTTTACAGTCATCCATGGAAGCATTTAATGGAGTATGAATCCCTTCTGTGTTTTTATTGGTCTTGTCTTCAGGTCTGACTGAGGTGCCAAAGAATATTCCTCCGGACACCAAGTTCCTGGACCTGCAGAACAACCGTATCACTGAGCTTAAAGAGAATGACTTCAAAGGCCTCACTAACCTATATGTAAGAGACACACACAATCTGGTCACATTCATAAAGTCCCTCTCAGCAGCTCAGCACCTCTCGACGATGTGTAATCGACTCAGCTCAGCTTGTATTGGCTTCAGTAGTGTGAAATATTATTATAACCCTCCGCTTTCCCGGGGATTTAGAGGTTCATCTCCTTTCTTTTTCTCCCTCCACCGCCCTCTGCTCTGAGAGCTTTAATTGTATTAAATTTTGAGCCCCAGGCCAAATGGGAGTAGTCAAGCTCACATCCTTGCCTCTCTTAGCGGGAAGGCTTTACTCACTCCTGACCTGCATTCAAGAGCACTGACCAAGAGCAATATTGAGGCTGGCAGCGTAGGAAACTCCCGACATGACATTATACAATAACATCTCTATTAAGGTCTGTTTATAGGCTACATCTGTCTGCATCTTTCAGCCAGCGCAGGTGGAGAAACAGTCTGCTGGATGATGGGGCTGCTGTGAACAGTTTAATTCAGTCAAACACATTTCAGTAGAGACAGGAAATGCAAACACAAGCTCTTGTGTATTCTTTGATTTTAGTGTTCTTTCTTTGCTCTTTTGACTGTCTGGGTGCTACTGGTGTTTTCACAGGGTCTGTCTCTGAGGAATAACCGTATTTCCAAAGTCCACCCCAGAACGTTCATCCCTCTGAAGAACATGCAGAAGCTCTACTTCTCCAAGAATCTGCTGACAACCATCCCCAAGAACTTGCCGGCCTCTCTGGTTGAGATGAGGATCCACGAGAACCGCATCCAGCAGGTGCCAGCTGGTGCCTTCTCAGGACTGGGCAGCATGAACTGCATAGGTTAGAAATGCTGATGACTACAACAAATCTAGGCTATATTCGGAGGTGCTCACCACTGCCTTTGCCACTGTAGAGCATTGGCATTGGATTTTGAAGATGAAAGGAACTGTATTTTGACATGCCACAAATATTCTCTTTATCTTGCAGAGATGGGAGCAAACCCCATCCAGAACAGCGGTTTTGAGCCTGGAGCCTTCAAGGGACTGAAACTGAATTATTTGCGTATATCAGAGGCCAAACTGACTGGGGTGCCCAAAGGTGAAAACTCATTTCTTGTGGCCAAAATGCAAACATATTCACAATATAGGCAGGAATAGTCCGGCATTTTTAAATACACTAACTCACATTCAGAGGAAAAGATTGATACCACTTTCATTTCTGTTTGGCGAATGTGAAACTACAGCCGGCAGCCAATTATCTTAGCTTAGCATAAAGACTGAAAACAGGGGGAAACAATTAGCCTGGCTCTGCCAAAAAGTAGAAGAAAACCCTAACAATTTGCAGTTTTACAGGAGATTATGTGCTGCGGAGACTCCAGTTTGGCACATAAACCCGCCATAAAACCGCAAATTGCTGTTTTTACAATTTGATTTTGGTGCAGATTTAACAAATGAGATATAACCTCTTAAATAGTGAGCTTTAGGAACTTTTGGACAGACATGAGTGTGGTATCTATCTTCTATTTAATCACTTCTAACCAGAGAGAAAATTTTAATATGGCAAGTAAGGCCTTAGCAGCAGGTAGGAGACAAAAAAACAATTGACAGCTATGGGACAAAATCAAATCTCACCCCAAAGTAGAGCCTTACAGGTATGGTGTCTGTCTTTCAGATCTCCCAGACAGTCTCAATGAGCTTCATCTGGACCACAACCAGATTCAGGCTGTAGAACTGGAGGACTTGAGCCGCTACAAAAACCTGATCAGGTACTTTCCCTCAACAACATCCTAATTTTTTACCATAACTTCTCTTTTCCACTGTGAAGTCTCTGCTTGCATACCTGTAAAGAACTATCCTGTGTTTTTAATACACATTCCCAATCAACAGTGCCCCTTAGGGGTAATAAAATGAACTACATTGACATGTAACTAAAATGTAGAAGAATAAAACTCCAACTTTATGCTTATGTGTGCTTTCCTACTCCAGTCAAAATAGCAGCATTGTCTAATAAATGAAAAAATTACAACAAGTGCCTTAAGTCGATTTCTCCTCCACTACACTAGTTTTATTTCACCTGCTTTATCAACACTTATCTTGGATCATTTACGGCCACATTGCTGCCAGGCTGCTGCTGTGTCTAATTCTCACCTGGCTTAAAATGCTTTTCTTGCAGTGATAATAATCAGGGAATTTTCAGCCACTCCAGCTCACACTTGTTAAACAGTTAAGCTAAATGTACCATGCAGTGCCTTTTTTCTGACTATTTCACATTTTCCTCCCCCTGCCTCCCATTTTCCAGGTTGGGCCTTGGCTTTAACCACATTCGCAACATAGAGAACGGCAGTTTGTCCTACCTCCCCAGGCTGAGAGAGCTGCATCTGGACAACAACCGCCTCAATAGTGTTCCTAAAGGGCTCCCAGATATGAAATACCTACAGGTGAGTCTACCAAAGTCTGCATAATGATAATAAACTTGTTTTGTTTTCAATCTGAAAGCAGTGTCTCTGAAATATTTTACATAATGCCCTGATCACCGTCTGCTTTGCCACTCCTGCTCTCTAGGTGGTGTACCTCCATTCCAACAACATCAGCCAGGTGAGTGTGGATGACTTCTGCCCTCGAGGATTTGGGATGAAGAGGACATTCTATAATGGCATCAGCCTGTTTGCTAACCCTGTCAACTACTGGGAGGTGCAGCCTGCAACGTTCCGCTGTGTCAGCGACCGGCTGGCCATTCAGTTTGGCAACTACAAAAAGTAGAGACGGGGAGAGAGGGAGATACTGAAAGATGGAGAGAGTGAGGGGAAGGGGATGGAGGAGAGCAGATAATTTAAATAACAAAACTTGAGAGATGGAGGGAACAGAGTTAATATTGAAGAATTATTTTCTATTATTATCATTATTGGTTTATTTTTTTGGAGAGAGTGTGATTGATGGAGAAGATGGGAAAGAAACTGACGAAATAGAGAGACAAAAGAAAAATAGAAACACATTCACAGAACCTGAAGGGAGTGGAAAGCAAAGTGCTTCCGGTACTTCATCTGAGTTTTTGCATTCTTGTATTTAAGGGTTTAAAGTTGAATGTTTTGCCATTCGGAGTGGATGAAACAGAGGAGACTGTCTGAGAAGAATGTTTTTCACCAGCCGAAATCAATGAAAAATGAGTACTGAAAACTTGTGAAGCATTTCATTCCATTTTTTTTTTTTTTTTTTTTTTTACACAATAGCGCTTATTGTGACAGATATCATTTTTGTTTAATTAACATTTTGGTTAAGAATATGAGTAAAAACAAATAAATAGAAGAGCAAGGCATTATAGATTTTTTATATATATATATATATATATATAAAAAGTTGCTCAGTTTGACTTTCTGCGTGTGCTGATATGGGAGATACATCACACTGTGCCTGTTTTACTGGTTTGAAGTCACTTGGCCTTCAATTCTGCCATTAATACTGTCTTAATAAACTTTTAGTCACAGAATTGGGGCTATTTTCCACAAAGACAACTGCACAAAAAGTAGACAGTAATTCAACTTTATAACTAGTTCAACAACACTTTTGTATATATCATGGGAGATGATTGATCAACAGGAAAATAGGCACACTTTAAAATTCCCCTCATCAGCGCTAAACATCTTTTCTTATTGATCTGATTGAAAACACCAGCCTGCCTGTTTAAAAAGTCTATTTAGTACAATATTCCTTGAGGGGACGTTAAGTTAGTGGGGGTTTGCCCCAATTAGAGAAAAACACACATCCGCTTTGCTTTGAAACAATGAAGGCAGTGTGTTCACATAGTGCTACAAACAATAGTAGTGTTGATGCATTGTTTTGCACAGTTTTTTATGTTATGCTTTATCTGCTTGAGGGTTATTTGGGGGGGTTAGTCTGTTTACTTATGTGGAACTACTTTAGCCATAAGTATTCTGTCCTGTCTCTGTTCTGTAATCTGACAAGCTACTGCTGCATGTGAATAAAGACATTTCTAGCCTGCTGCATTAAGCCAGAGAACAACTGATACCCTTGGGTTGGATGCTGTGTGAGAAATAAAGAAGAAATATCAAAAATGGGAAACATTTTGATGAACAAATACAACACTTTGTAAAGATTAGAAGCTTAGTCATTTTATTTTGAGCCCATGCTTGAACACGAACACATGCAACACGCCTACGTTAAATGCGATGTACTGTATGACAAAAACTGATGTTTTGGGCATTTGACGGATTTTAGGAGGCTGGATCAGACAGAGTTGTTCATGTTATTTTGATACTGTGGACGGGATGTCATCAGGTCCTTATATGTAAGGCCTTAAAATGTCAGTACAAATACTGGCCTGAAGTAATGAATTTGTCTTCAATTTGAATCCGTATCTTAATTTCAATATGAGCACTTCATCTGGTATGTTTAAAGGGAAAATAAAGTCAAAATAGCCATTTTTTCAATCAGTGTCAACATAGTATTTTTGCGTCAGAGTACAAATACGTAAATTATCTACAACAGTATGTCAGCAAAAGAGATCAACGAGTCTTTTTTTATTTGACGAGCAGAATAAAATTGTAAAGAATGTTTGGAGATAGAAAAAACTCCTTGTTGTGGAAGTTTTGATGAATGTTTTTAGTTATGACAGATGACTTGACCGGTTGTACTATACTTTTGTGTCACATGCTGTATTTTGCAGATGTAGTCCACAGTGTGTGTGTGTGTGTGTGTGTGTGTGTGTGTGTGTGTGTGTGTGTGTGTGTTAGATTACCTTTGTCTGATGGGATTCAATCACACAATTTCGCACTCTTTCATCTGCAGGGTGCTTCTTCAGCACTGATGAACACACACAAACAGGGGAGAAAAAAAGATGAGCAGGCTGAAATCTGCAATCAATCTGCAGCATAAATCTGCACAGTAAAAAATACAACTATAATACAAATACAAACTAATAGTGTAAATAATGTTATATAACTTTAAGGGACAGAGTCAGACTGCATATTTATTATTATGTTTCAGATGAATATAAGGCTACGTTTCAGCTGATATTCTGAACTTCATAATAGTTCAATATTATGTCAGGTGACATAACTGTAGGTCTACTGTATGTAAGCATGATGCATCTAGATTAATACTCTTTAATCTTTATTCTATATGGTTATATATCTATGCATATTTACTATTATGATTAATATGAATCATCAGGGATGAAAATGATCATTTCTTTTCCATTTTCAAAATTGCCGCTCAGTGCGTCACCGCGGTGCGCCCCTGTCCATCTGGCTCAATGATACAGCCGTGTTTCGGCGAGGCAGAGCGCACTTGCCTGTGTTGACACTGGGTGGATATGCGGCGATGCTCTTGCGTGTGAAAGCGTCTGCAGCCGTCTCTAAACAGCTACGGAGAGATTTCGCCTCAGATGAGAGATTAGGAGGAGGAGGAGGAGGAGGAGGAGGAGGAGCGACCAGCATCAGGAAAAAACGGTAGGCCTATCTTTCGGTCCATCGCGTCTACTTGGTGGCAGCGGCCCGTCGATTCTCAATGGAAGCCGGGGGATGGATTTGAAATGTCGCAGGGATGTGCTGGTGAGTCGGCTGGTGCAACAGAGCTTGTAAACAGCCTAGAATTAAAATCTGAGAATTAAGAAGCAGCTTTTGTGGACGACAGGTGAATTCTTGTACCCAGCGATCCTCTCGATTAAATGTTATCGATACATTTTCGCTTTAAAACACACGTTTTCCTGTATAGGCCTAACGACAGATATTGGTAGGCTAATCAACTGGATGGAAGGCTCTCTGTATTGATAAACGTGGCGCTGTTTCAGCTGTGGTCTGATCTGTTTTTGGTATCTATCATATTTTGTTTCCTGTCTTATGAAATTCATCAGCAGCATCCAATGATAACGGCAGGGTTTGCTACTGCATTTAATTGTTTGGAAAAAAAGGGGGAACTCTGATGTTGGATTAATTTGATCTGCAGGCATGAGCCTCTCTTCCACATAGTATATGCCCCATGGAAATGTCACTGCTGAAAATAAGCCATTCTAAATAAAGAAGCAAACATGACATTTGTTTGTAGCTGCTTGTCATTCCCCGGCTTATTTTAGCTTACAGTAGACTACACAGTGGTGCTGAGACAAATCTGCTGGTGCATTTTTACTCCTTCAGGTCTTTTTTTTTTTAACGGAAAGCATGATGATGAAAGGAGGAAGAGGAGGAGAGAGGTGGAGTGAGCCCTTCCTGGCCCAGGGCAGGATTTAATTAGTCTTGTGTAAAATAAGGTACCACATCACGACTCATGTAATACAATAATAATGACTAGCAGTGATTGTCTTTACCAACAATAATTTCCTTCTTCCTTCTCAGTGATATCTGTGGTCAGGAGGTGATGGCAGTGCTGACTGAGCTTCACCACCACTACTACCCATTCCTAACGATGGACAGCCCCTTCCTGCACGCCTGAGCCTGCACTCAGCGCTGCCTCCTTCCCCTCCTCTCCTTCTGCCTCTCCTTGCTCATTTCCCATCTCTTCCTCCACCCTCCTCACCCAGCTGCCACTTGCTCCCCCCCCCCATCGCTCCTCCCATCCCTCAATCCATCCAATTCCCCCACGTGCAATTTCACTGTATCTTACTTTACTATGGCGTGCTGTGGGCGCTCTCTGGACTCCCCATGCACACTAGCCTTGCTGGTGGGCTTCCAGTTTGCTTTTGTGCTCTATTTCTCCCTTGGGGGCTTCAAAGGACTTGTGTCTGTCCTGGTGCACACCACAGAGCCGGAATTTGATTACTCTCGACCCCACGACGTCTACACCAACCTCAGTCATCTGGGAGTGCCGCCTCCCCCTCCTCGCAACTCCGGCACTGGACCCCCTGCTACCGGACCACCACTGAAAGACTGTCAGATCCCCTCCCCGCTGCTGGGTGAGTGAGAGAGCAGGGCTAAGTGTATGCTGTTATAGGTAACATATGTGTATACTGCACAGTCACAGTGAACAATTGTGTGGTAATTTGCTAAATTGTTGGTCGGACAAAAGCCAGACAATCAATATCACTTCAATGATCACTTTCTTTTTCCTCCAGTTGGACCTGTGTCTGTGCATCTTTCCTCTCCTCTGTCACTGGAGGATATCAGACAGAGGAACCCGTTAGTGATGCCAGGCGGACGCTACCGGCCTCCAGATTGTGAACCCCGCCACCACACTGCGATAGTGGTACCATATCGGAACCGGCAGACCCACCTCCGTGCCCTCCTCTATCACCTCCACCCCTTCCTGCAGAGGCAGCAGATCCACTACAGCATCTACATAGTACAGCAGGTCATTTGATTTGTGAAAATGTCCCTGGCAGTATGTTTTTCATTGTGTTTCTCTCCAAGAGCAAAAGCATATTATTGTGCTACTATAACTCATTGATAAACTCATTGCATTGACATTTCATACTGTGTGACACTGGTGTATACTGGTGTGTCACAGATGTAACACACATATTCTTGGCATACTATTAACACAAATATATCACTAATGTACTACTGTTGTTACCATGCTGGTATAACATCGGTGTAATACTGGTATAACATGGTTATATTACTGCTATAATGCTGCTTGGCAGTATTATTTTTATTACTCTCACTCTTTATTGGTGTTATACTGGTGTAATACCTCTGACAGAGAAAGTTAATCAGTGAATGCTAATTGTTAAAGGATAAAGCTGGCAATTTTCTATTTTTCTTTAAACCAACAATGAACTGATCCTACTTACAAGTAAGTGAGTAAGTGTGTGTATCCAAAGCCTGATAAATCTTATTCGTCTGTGCTGTAGAGCTTCGTTTTATCCAAAAAGTTAAAAACACGTCTGTGAGCCACATTGAGGCACTGGGTGACGTATTCCTTTGCTACAAAGATTATGGTCATGGCAATATGTTTAGAAACGGCTCCAAAGAGTAATAACAACAATCACTTTTTTTGTCTCCAGAGAGTAGTTCCATGTACGGCAGATGCCACTGAGCTGTGCAGGAACGCAGTTCTGTTTACAGTGTTTTGCTAGCCTGTTGTGCTACATATCACAACCTCTTGGCTTTGTGCTACATTGTAAATTTCTCAAAAAACTTCAGTACAAAGTCAAGAAGTTGTGATATGTAGCACAACCAGCTAGTGATTATAATCTTGGTGCTGAAGGAACATGTTACCCAGTGCAGCGGTGTAGCTCATTGACGTGTTTTTAATATTTTTTGGACAACAATGGAGGTTTGTGGCACAGAAGAATTCAACATATCAGGCTTTGGATACACGGACAGTACTTGTAAGTACAATGAGTTCATTGTCTGTTTGGCTCCCCACATGAGATTTGTTGACAATAAGAAAAATATAGAAAATCACCGGCCAAATTCTTTAATTTATAATAATATTATAATCTAATTTCTCATTTATTAGGATTCCAATTAGCTTCATTAAAACAGAAGCTATTCGTCTTGGGGTCCACAAACACCACATTATTGCACAACTTCAAAACTACAGTAATTATGCCTTAATGTGTGTAGCCAGCATTCCTGGGCTACCATGTAGAAAAATTGTAACCATAATAACATATGATTGCTGTTCTTCTTGTCAACAGTAAAAAATGTGTGCTCTCCCAATGAACTTATTGTCGGCTCATTTTGATCATCCTACATATTATCAATCATACTTTTTGACCGCAGAGTGACCTCAAATTGTGTTCCTTAGCCATCAGAATGAGTGAATGAGCTCTTAAGACATGTTTTAAAATGAACACATTCCTGTGTGTGTGTGTTACTTTCTCTGTTTACGACTGCAGTGGGGGAATGGTACTTTCAACCGAGCCAAGCTGCTGAACGTTGGTGTGCGGGAGGCCCTCAGAGATGAAGATTGGAGCTGTATCTTCCTGCACGATGTTGACCTGCTGCCTGAGAATGACCACAACACCTACACCTGCCACAAACAGTTTCCCACACACCTGTCTGTGGCCATGGACAAGTTCAGATACAGGTAGACGCACAGAGTGAATTTGTGTGTTGATGTGACTTCTATATAAAACGCATTGCCCTGAGACATTATTTTCAAGATTGTACATTGGTGATGTGACCCTTCCAGGCTGCCGTACCCACAGTATTTTGGTGGGGTGTCTGCAGTGACCCCAGACCAGTATATGAAGATGAATGGCTTCCCTAACCAGTACTGGGGCTGGGGCGGGGAGGATGATGACATTGCTGCCAGGTAAAGAGGATGAATGGAGCACACACACTGCATGATGACAGAGTGAACTGTAAACTGCATGTGACACATGCGTGGGTGTTCAGCATCAGCTCTACATGCTCGGCCATATCAACCTCTCTACTTCTTGTACTTTTTTTTACTGTCTTTTACTCTACTCACTCGTCCTTTTCTCATGTTTACAGTTTCAGTACCACATGTTTTCCTTTTCTTTAACTTTTATTTTATGTGTCTTAACATCATTTGTCATCTTCACGTCCCCTCCCACCGCTGTGGCTTTGCTGTGTGTCTCTTGGAGTGGGCTCAGTGAGTATGTTTGCATGGATTAACTAGCAGAGTTGGGCTGGGCTGCGTGCTTCGGAGTTTTCAGGCAGTTTTCCGACTCCTCTCACTTCTATGCTGCGGTCCCCTTTCTCCGCTCTCTGGCTCCTCTAACATTTACCAATCTCTTATGGCACTGAATGCATCAGATAAATCAAAATCCAGAAGCTTGCACAAAGCAGAACTACATTAAACTTTCTGTAATATTTTGCCCTTTGTGCGTGATGTTTGCAACTTGAAAAATGTATCATATATATATAGGACGATCACAACATTAGTTACATGTTTTGATTGCCTTAGATGACTGGAGTGGTACACAAGGACCAGAGATGGGAAAAGGGAACCACAAAGTTTTCCTCCGCCTATAGTTCACATAGAAGTATGTTATTCTCATGAGTCACCCACAATTCTCTAGATACTTAGATGGAGTAGTGCTATTGCTTTGAGTAATAGAAAATCGCATGAATAGTAAAGCACGAGGCTTTGTTGATCAAATATTATTCTGACGCAGGGATTAAGTTTCTTAGATTTATGCTTTTGATTGAGAATCTGCTGTTTCTGCTGACTCCTGTTGTGTGCTCCCTATCCAGAGTGCGTCTGTCTGGCATGAAGATCGTACGCCCTCCAGTGGCCATTGGTCATTACAAGATGATCAAACATAGAGGGGACCGAGGCAATGAGCAGAACCCACGCAGGTACAGATGGACACACACACACAAAAATGATGTAGAGACTTTAGTGGGATATTTTTAAACTGTAAAAATTACATTTGACACTGGCAAATTCACGCTCATATTACAACACTAGCTTTTGTCCTGGCTTCATTCCCGTTGCTAGAGACAGGCATCAGAATTATTGTCCTCCCCTCGTTGGCTTAATCTTTTCCATCTCCAACGCCCCTAGCATGTTGAGTTTTTCCAATAATGGTTGTTTAATTTTTTTGTTGACAGGCTGTTGCTGTTATGTGGGGTTGGCAATTTTCCTTTGCCGGGTACAACAATTAGTTTTCTCATTATTTTTTTTTCCTGCCCATAATGCTTTGGAAAGACTTTACTGATTATGAAAACAAGATCCTGCAAACCAGCTGTAGTGCCACAAGCTGCATTCACATGGAAATATATCTCAACTATAATAAACCACCACTGTTCTTCAATGCCAGGAGCACTTTATTAACTTTTATGGAGAGGTTTTTTTTTTCATGTGGCACTGTTAAAGCTTGACCCTGTTTGTCATTGTAGATTTGACCTTCTGAAAAGGACAAGACTCAACTGGCGCTCTGACGGCCTCAACTCTCTGACTTATGAGCTCCTTTCCAAAGAGCTGGAGCCCCTCTACACTAACCTCACTGTCAACATCGGAGAGGATCCCCATCTACCCCCGGGGAAAATACCCATTCCTGTAAAAACAACAACCCCTGTTCAACAACGTAGCACCAGCAAGACCGGAGGCACAGCCAAACAGGAGAAGAGTGGTGAAAGCAAAGGGGCTGTGGCGGCAAATATCACTGTGGCCAAGCCGGATGGTGTCAAGACGAAACCTGCTGAGTCAAAGGCAGCAAATCAAACAACACAGGAGAAAACAGGTGTGATGAAATAGAATGAAGTGTATAATAACAGAACTGCATCTTATCTGTAGCATAAAGTGGCTTCTCCTTTCACTTTGATCTGAAAGAAAAAAAAATGGAGGAAAGCAAAGTGTAGATCAGTTCTGCTGTTGGACTGAACCGTACACCAGTTTTCCGTGTCAGTGCAGGTTCAAATTGAAGCAATGGAGCAAACGAAGAAGCCACTTTGTCTACAAGGGTGCATTCAGGAAAACGACTGAGTCACCTCTTCTTGGTTTATCATCCACTGAATGTGACTCTGGCGGTGACTGATATGAGTCTGTGGTCACACACATAACTAGGCTGGGACCAACAGAAGAAAGGCGAACACCTCAGTCGTATCCAAGTAGAGTTGCAAAACAAACTAAATGAAAATGAGGCAGCAAATATATAAATCTCTGCTCTTCTCCAGACATTGCAAGTTGTAAGCAACCCATCTGCTGCCAGCAGACCTGCAGCTTCATCCAGTCTGCTCCCAAAAAAACTGCTGCTGTCAGTCCACCCCCACTCCACGGTGGGTTTGTGTTTCTGTGCCTTCTCTCTTTTATGCGCATTTTATAGACTGGTATAGTTGCTTTTAGACACTGACCTGGGGTTAATTTTATCTCTCCTGCCTTGTGGCAAACATATAAAAGCAGGGAGGCTAAAGCTGATTCTAGGTCAGAACAAATATTTGTTCCAGGACTGCCGTTTTATATTTGTGTGCATTGATCAAGCGCTGACCAACTCCATAGTTATCAGACAATTCTAGAGTTTATATTTATATAGAGAGACTTCTTTATTTGTTTACTGGTTTGTTTTACTTGTCCTTCCTTACAGTCTGGTGCCTCTCTCTCTGAGTTTTAGTTTCTAGACAATCAAATCATACGGAAAGATAACTGTATTCAACAACACAAAGTATATTGTCAATATTATCATGACTATCTTTATGCCTGTCAGATAACCATACATTTAACATGGCATGATAGTTGTTGTCGAGTTTGACTATATTCTCGATAAATGGACAGACTTGTGCTTCTGATATTATCTGTGATTTTATTATTTTTCTTTTAGATTAGTCAGGTATAGAAAAAAGCAAACTTACAGACAATATTTAAGGCACATGACTACACATTTGCAAGTTTCAGATTGTGTTTTAATATCAAAAGTGGTCATAGTTACAATAAATCACTGTGTATAGATTTAGGTCAGCTTTTTACTAGAAGGTCTGACGTATTCACAGAGGGTCTTTCAGTGTATTATGAAAGGCCCAGATGCATCTAAGTGTATAAATGAGTGTCTGCCTCTCCTTGTCTTTCTTCATTCCCTAGAACAAAGCTTTTGTGTCTTGAAGGAAAGGAGACAAGGAAGAAGGAAAAGACAGTGTAATAGTTTTATTCTGAGGGCTGCCAGATCAGGACATGCATGTAGGTCATTTTTATAGACAGATAAATTTATCTAAAAGCCACTTACTTTCTCCGACATTCAGTTTATTTTCCACATCAGCCATTTGGGAATGTATCATTTTGAGTTGTCATCCTAGTTGATCTTTTGCGGAGGGAGAGTTTATCAGGTGAGGTGCTTAGTTTGTGGAGGGGGACTTGAATCTGACCACTTGTAGGCTGTAGGGTTTCTTGCTGCTATTTGACTAGGGAAATGGTTAACTGTATAATCGCATAGCTTGAAAAATGACGTAACACAAATGTTGTAACACAGATTTTATGGTGTGGAATTGTGTTCTATCATACTAACAGGTAATGTAGTACTAATGCTAATTTGAATGTATGTAATTTATTGATTTATTTATTGAGTCACTCATAGAGCTAAATGCGCAGAATTCTAAAGTGATTTTTGCAGTGTGGATGTGTTTTAGTGGTTGAAGCGCCCATTTCCATTGTAGAGCAGATTATTATCCCTTTACACCATATCTCCACGTTTCTTATGTTGACACCGTGCCTCATGAAATGAGTCCATGTTATGCATAGATTGAAGGCACACTGCTGGGTTATACTGTATGTGAGCGCCCTCAAGTGGCATTGTCTGGCATAGCGCCAGCCAAGAGTAACCAAGGACTGAATGAAACTGCAGTGTTGTGACATGAATGTTAATCATGAACGTTGCCCATTCACAGGTTTCAGCCAATCAAATCTTTGCATCACATTGTGTGGAGGGTTTCTCATTTGCATAGTATCACATGATTGATCTTGCCAGCTTAAAGGTGTAGAACAACTCTGAATTTTACTGGTTAAGAGAATGAAAAACTACATGGTGAGAGTTTTATGAATGGATATAGTTTTATAGAAGGAATCTATGTTTATTTATTGAGAAATATTACCTGCTTGAAACAAAGAGTGCTGTACTAACAGATTGTCTTGACGGAGTTCATAGAGAGACAATAAGGCCTAATGTCTTAGCTTTATACAAAATAATCATTTAGTTGCATATCAATATAATATATATCCACCATTTATCATACTGCCAGGGACAATGCCTATGACATGAAGCAGTGACACACTGAAAGCTTTTAAGGGCGTTATGTAATCTCAGCAGATTAATCAGCAAATTGTGAGCTTACCTGAAAATTGTTCTATATTTAATAAATAGGCTAGTTTTTATAAAGGATGTTTCGCATAAGTGTTGGAAATATATGCTGTGTAGTTGAATGCAAATACAGTAATCAGGATTGGGTCTTCATGGTAACATTTTTTTTTTTAATTAAAAGATTTAATTTGATCATGAGGTCATTCTGTCATCAACAACACACTTTTGAGAACATGATTGTTGAGAAGCACCCGACCTGAAAGATGGGATGTTGAGAACTGGTGAATACGTTACATCACTGATAATGAATGACCATGATATTTGCATCAGTATTCTTATTTACTGACCTTCTCTTTAGGATGAAAGATTCTGTGTCTCTGTGTGTGCCTGAGTGTGTGCATGTGTGTGTGTGTGTAGAGAGCAAGGTCAGCAAAAAAGGCAACAGAAGCATTAACTGTGATGGACACTATTGTGACAGAAAGCAAGTATGTAAACCAATAAAACACATAATCAAACATATGTCTCTTTCTATGTTTTTTTTTTTATCATTAACTTACCAAACACAACTCATGCAATGGCATAAATGTGGAGCTACAAATAATTATATAAACACTATACTATAAATACTCTTCAATACTTACAGTGATTACCCTTCCATAACACTTCAGGCCTCTTAATGAATACAGGCTTTAGCGCTGCTCCACCAGCTTAAACATTGCAGAGATGCTCATGCTAGCTGGAAGATTAGCAGTCATATATCATCATCAACACATGCTGTAACGCATCTGAAATGGCACTAACCTGTTACGTCACGCTGTGTGTTGCGAGCTGTGGTGTTATGTGGGCATAAAGAGCAGGATTAAAAAGTTGGATATGAGATCATACCTATAAATAGACAGTAACCCCCAGCTCTGTGTGTTCGATCTGTTTCATAATCTCAAATTGTGTATGACTCACCAAGAGAAGGCCAAACACAGATTCATGAAATGGGCAGACAAAAAGAGCACCTCACCGATCAAGTGCAATACAGACTCCAGCCTCAAAAATATACCAGCAGTAAACTGTTGGTACTACAGGACTACTGTATTTTTAACACATTTCCTGTTATTCAGTCAACCCTTTGCATGATATAATTTCTTTAGAGCAATCAGTGCTTAATGAATACCAAAGCTGTCTTCTATATACAAGATGGAGCTGGATCACATGCAACAGTCACCACATGTAACAATAAGTTAAGAGGAGACTGTCAATAGTAAAGCAGCTCCTAAACTGTCTATACTAACCACCCATGATAGAGAAATGTGTATCCAGTAATGCTGTGAGACACCAAAGCGCAATATCCTCTACTAAAGTCGTCACACCTGGATGTCTTCCCGTGAGATGTTCTGTGACCCTGTCACTCTGTGACGGCAGCAGTGACAGTCTAGTTTGCACTTTTCCTCCAGTGGACTGACACACTGGCCTGCTGAAGTGACTGTGGCAGGCAGACACAGAGGGCTGAGACAGCCTTTAGTCACCTCCTGTTACTGTATGGCCTAGGAGACGCAGCTGACCTCTCAGACCCTCAGCAATACTTTAGCCATCTTAGCACACGCACACGGACATGTCACTCATGCACAAATACGCGCACACAGAATGATATATACATAAATAGCCTTTAATACCATTGCACAAGGACGCACATAGAACACACAGACAGTGAGAGAGATGAGAGACTGTTGTGCGTTGCACTTTGTCATTTCACAACCTAATATGTTGGATTTGTTGAACATTGTGTATATTGACATAGGAAAGTTGTGTCTTTCAGGTTGTTTGTCCCACAAGAAGTTTATCATTCACAGCCACAACAATGTATACATTTTAAAGTCTAGTCTGCATCATTTTCCAAATGTCAATAACAGGACAACAAATATGCACAAGACACTGAAACCATGCTGTCTTGGGTTTTAATATTTAAAACAATTAGCTATGATATTACTTCAAATAACTCAAAGAATCAGGAAAATGCTATTTATATGTGTCATATCCAGTATGTTTTGGCTGTGACACATACTGTATACATAGTAAAACCTTAAATCATAAAAGCTAATATAGAATAACTTACACATTCATTTAACATATTATGTTAGCCATGCAATCTAGTGTCAATTTTGGACTTCTGACATATCTATGAGTTGAGTGCTCAGTGGAAAAGTCTTACACAGACACGAATGTTCATATCTGAATATATAGTATCTCCATATTATGAAGGTTGAACTATTTTAGATTTTAGACATTTAAGACTGATTAATGATGGAAAAACAACAGGATGAATCTCCGATTTTTCTCCGCAGTCACTCTTTTAGTGTGAATCATTGCCACGCATTGATGTGAAAATCTACCAATAGTAGGTCACAACATTTGGTTATATAACCACCCTTAATGTTCTGCTCTGAAAATCATCACATCATTGGATATGGAAATAAAAGATATGAGAGGATATATCAAGACCCTAGGGCATCTCACGCATGGGGGACAAATAATGAGGAGGAAACGGGATCAGCCGTCAGGGTCGTCTGGGTTGGACCCTCGTTCCCGTCTCATCCCACGGCTGCTCAGCTGCTCCTGTCATCCATATTTGCAGCCTCAGTGGACAATTTCCTCAGCCGCGGGCCCCCTCAGTGCTCACAACAACACATAGATCAAGTGAATTAATTCTGCTATTGTGGCACTGCACTGGAGATCTAGGTCATGCAGTCATGGCTCTGTTTTTTTGTTGTTTTTTTTCTGTGGCCACCTAAAGTCGTGTCAACATCTTCCTATCTTCCTACACAATCTGACCTTGACATTCCCAGGTGATTTTCCACAGAGGTGTGTGCGTGTGTCTGTGAGCATGCTCCTGTGACTGATTGTGTTCATGTGTGCGCAGCCGCGTGAGCCAACATGTGTGTGGATAGATGTGTGAGCATGTCTACATGTGTATGAGTGTGTTGTAGGTGGCATAGGTACGATGAGATGTGTTATGAAAAAGAATGAGCTGCTGTCTATACTTAGGGCTTGCCTGCAGCTATGTGTGTGTGAAAGAGAGGAAGAGAAGATAGAGAGCAGAGGAGTGGATGTGGGAGGGTGAGCAGAGTGAAAGAGGCAGAGGGAGGATGACAGAGAAGGGAGTAGGGTGGGAGGGAGAGGAGAGGAGAGGAGAGAAGAGAGGAGGGAGGGTGCAGCGAGGGAACTGTGACGCACGCTGATCGACTCTGCTCACTGCTGATTGGCCACGGTGACTGCCAGTCAGAGGAGCTGGGAGTCAGGCACTGCTAGGAGAGCAGATTATGAAGCGGAGCTCAACCAGCGGCAGTCTCCTCTCATTGTCTCAATGGCTGCACACGCATTCCTCCTCTGCTCCCTCGCCCTGCTGTCTGCACTCAGCCGGCCTGGGCTCTCCTCCTTCGCTGAAGAAGAGTCGCAGCCGGGACTCACCTATGATGAAGTGCCTGAAATCCTGGACAGAAGGTAAATCCATCCTCTCTATGGCTGTGAACAGAGGAGGGGTGTAGGGGAGGGGGAGGGGAGGGGTATGGGGAGATGCATGCAGGGATGCTGGGATGCTGATGTGTTCTCTTAGAGTCTTTTGTTTCTCTCCTTCACCTCCCTTCCCTTCTTCCCATCTCACCTTGGGTGTATCAGAAATCATAAAATGCAGGCAGTATTGGTTGTGTCAGTGAGAGCTGAGCTGCGAGGCTTTGTTTGTCTCAGTCTTGGGGACTGCATCAGACGCTGCTCATCGATCACGGATGGGGCTGTTGTCTCTGTACAGTAGTGTTGGGAGCTAAATAAGGCTGGGGCAGTGGGCCTGCAGGAGAGGTACAGAGACAGAGGAAAAGAGAGAGGAGAGAAGAGGGGGAGCCGCACGGAGGGAAGGTAAACAAGGATGGGACAGGGAGGAGAGGAGAGGATGCATCAGGGATGGTCTATTGGGGTCTGTTTACTGATGCAGTCATTGAGAGAGAGAGGGAGAGAGAGAGAGAGAGGAAGAGTGGAGAAGGGAATTCTAGCCGGCCATGTCTGCATAATGCCCATGCAGTCCTGCAGGTCAAATCTGGATAAAATATTCAGAGCTCAAACATAGAGGCACTCACAACAATGTCACAGGGATGGGACTGAGTAGGCAGCCAGGGCCCTTTGCTAGCCCCAGTTCCTGCCTGCTTACAGAGACATCAAGGCAAAGACCAATAATATTGTGCCAAAGCCATGTAAGGCTCTTGAAACTATGCCATGCATGACGGCTCACACAATCCTCTATAGCGCAAATGCTTCAAAGCCATAATATGCTGCAATTTCTGACACAGTTCTCTTTAATCATTGTTTAAACAATTTGTTAATGTCATACAAAGTGCACTTTCAACACAATAATACACTCGGGTCATTGGAAACTAAAAGATTATTACTGTCATGCTTTCATTTATTGCACAAACAATCTTATCTGTACACATGCTCGCAAGTCTGGAGAACAAATAACTTGGATTTAGAATTCAATATAAAACGTCTCACGGGATTGTTCTCATTCCAGCTCAATCTAGTGTTTGTGAAACCCTGACAGATCCCTATCTTAACTTTTCACCGCAGTCACTCCAACACAGAATGGCTACGTTAATTTCTCCTGGGGTTTTTGAGTCTATTCCCTGGATCAAACTTCGTATGTAACTCCACAACGTAACAGTTCTGGTCTCTAGTCACAGCTCTGACACACTCCAAGATGCTGTTATGTAAGAGCAGCCTTTCATGCCTTTCTTTCATTTCAGGGACCTTGTAGAGTGCATAACATTGGTTGAAAATGCAGAATGAGAGGTACAGTGAGTTAGAAGCCTCTGCTGCTGACAGACTTGGAAATGTAGGGAGATAATGAAGAGAAAATGTTCAGTAGGCCCAGTTTTTCTGTGGTTAGTGACATGTGGTACTATGACAAGTATAGAACTGGACTTGTGCCAGCCGATTTACAAAATTGTTGAAAAAAACAGAAATGCCCTCACGTGTGCTTATATCTTTTTTCTGGTACAATAGTTGTATTCATTATGATTTTTTTTTGGACTCAGAAACTGAACATGAAAGATGTGCATGTGTACTGCACACTATTTGCAAATTTATTATGATCTAAATACTTCATGGGAAAATATGTTAAAAATAGATTTTAGAAATAGTGACGTCTTTCCAGTGGATTTTTGCCTCTTTAAAAGTAAATCACAGGTCAGAAGGTCATAAATAAACTGATAGATTTGCCATTTTTACACGTTTTTATATAACTGTAATAATCTCTATAGTACTATTTATAAAACAATCCCTGCTTAATGCATTTCTGCTGCAAATGAACACGATCCAAATATGGGTACAGATTAGGGGTCAAAAGACCAAGTTGTGATTTTGTAAATGACCTCTTTACTCATCCTGACCGAGTCATCACTAGCTGAAGCAATGATAGAGCATGAAAGGAAAACTATTGCAAGATGAGATTTTGCAGCTGTAGTTTAAATTTGTTTGCAAATGAAAAACGCGTTGATGCTGCTGTAAGCTTTTCTATTGTGAGACTCTGAAAAGATAGAAAGAAAAATATGGATCTCGTACAGAGCTAGTCACAAATGTTTTAACGAGTAGCATGAACTTCAAGAAAGAATGGTTAGATGATGATCTTCAAGGACCAGAATTACTAAATAACATAAAGCTTTTTATAGGTTATTTCAAAAACTGTTAGTGACCTGATCAAATACCTATTGAAATTTTTTCTAAAATATCTCTAGCCAATGAAGAATGAGTAAGGTTCCCTGTTTAAGAAATAGAATAAGGTACAAAATACTAGTCATATTTTATGTATACAAGTCACATATTTTAATTACAATAAAAACTTAGTAAGTAAAGCTCGTAAAGTTCTCAAACGACACAAGTCAATTAGACATGACCCAATTTCCAGATCCTGCTACACTCAAATTATGCAATATCATTCACACTACCCAACAAAAAAACAGCTCCTGACATGTTTACATGGAGGCAACGATGTTGACACAATTATCATAAGCTTGAGGCATTTACAGTAAGAATCATACATCTTTACATATAAGTAAGCTTATTATCAGGCTACAAAATAATCATCTAAAATTCTGAATAAAAACAATCAGATTGCAAGACTTTTGCATGAGAAGAATTTTAAATTCTTGTAATATTTGTTTCTGTTAGCTGATGAGAATTGTAACATGAGCACGGAGTATATTTTGTTTACAGTTTTAAAGGTTTATCTACCACAGTGTATAGTCAACATGTGCTTAAATTTATCTTAAATCTGTTAAACACTGACAAACCCACCCAAATATAGACACAGATTAGAGATCAAAGTACTGGATTTCCAGTGGAAGATTGATCAGTTATCCCTTTTCAAAGAAAGATTAAAGGGTTAAAAGACTTACAGCTAATTTTAGAAATATTCATACGTAATTTCACGTCATAAAAATATGTACTCAGTTTATTTTACAGGTTGAGGAACTAAACAGGGTGATAAAAGTCAAGTGCAGATAAATAAATATATGTATATAAATATATGTGCAATATCCTGTATGCAATCACCATTCCTGAAGTTAGTCATACTCTGTGCATGCTAGCACTGACACATTTGATCTCAGAGACGTAGGAAGATTTAGAAAACTCTAGCGGTTGACCTGAGGTCAAATTTGAAGCTGCAATCAAAGCTATACTGAAATGGCCGCAGAGCTCTGAGCGGCATCTTAGCAAACTCCTAAAGCTTAATCTGCACTAATAAATCTATTAATAGGCCAACACCTGCCCAGCGTGGGATTAAGACATGTTTCCTGCCGTGACAGGGACAAAATAATTTACAGAGTACTCAGTACTTTTTAATGAATGAAGTTAGATTTTATTTTACATACTGCAAAAGTAATTCTGTCACTGAGATTAGCATTACTTTGCTGAAGCAGTTCATCCAGTACATTGTGAAATACTATCATAGCTGGGTTTGACATTTCATGTAGGCATAATACAAGGAAATGTGAGTACAGGAACACATCACTATAGTCTGATACACTATTGATATACACAATGACAACGGTGCTAGACAAAGTATCCAAACCTTAATGGCTAATTGTCTAATAAAATGGCTAAATATTACCATTTGTGTAATCTCTTTTTTTTTAAATGTAGTTTACAGTGATGAACCACATGGAAAACCAATAACTAGCTTTTATTCCTGTAGTGGGATGTAGAGGCTTGGATCCATGATCCATGGTTTACAGAGTGTGTGAGTGCAATGGCTCAGCACTCTGTGGTAGCAGAGAGGACTTGTTTACAAGTTTGGGGAGCAGACACCACACCTTCTCTCTGCTCAGCAGCACACAGCAGAGGCAGAGATGAGGGATAATCAACTATTCAGCTACGGGCTTGAATAAGGATGTCTAGTGGAAATACTCTAGTGAAAATGTATCAATCAAGACACCATGAGTAGCATAGATGACTCTCATTGTTAATATTTAATAGCCAGAACCCTTACTTAACTAAAAATAACTACAATTATAACAGACTAACAATCAACATAATGTGGTCAGGTTGATATTGTACTGTTTATTTCGACATAGGTGTGTCTTATGTGTGGGCGCACTTGCGTGCGAACATATTTAAGGATATATGCAGAGGCAGTGAGGTGAGCCAAGGAGTGGCTCTGGCATGGCTTTGATTATATAAAGGGCCTGTTCAGCACCCAGGCACCGTGTGACAGGCTGAGCCAATGACGGGGCCGCAGCAGTCCAGGGTTGCTGACCTCGCGAAACTGGCACTGGAACAAACGGCTGGGCTTTAGTTAACACTCACACACTCACGCTTGCACACATATACAGACTCCTCTGGCCCCTTTCAGCCAGCTGAGGCCTGGGTAGGTGCAGAGGAAGGAGCGCTTATTCACTTGTGTTTGGGATGGGCATGAGAGGGGGGGTGGGGGTTGCATATGCAGTTTGTTGACAATGACACAAACAGTTGTTAATCTCCTACTGTGGTTATGCACTGTTCACATGGATTCATAAATATGTAAATCAGATAGAAAGATTTTTAAAATCTTTGTGTTGTTATAGGACCTGTTAATGTTTGAGGTGCAGGTGACAAGTGCAGCATCCAAGTACCTACCATGCTACTGAGGTTTCAGTCACAACTGCCAGCTGCCAAAGGCGTAGTGCTATTGGCAGCCATTCATACACCAACATGCTTACCCAGCATACATCTGGGCAGATATAAATATTTGGACTTACCATATAAAGAAACTGTCATACTGTTACTCATCGAATAGTACATGTAGGCATTACGTACAACCAAGCTCACAGGGATGTACACATGTACAAGTCAAACATTTGGATGCACCTTCCCATTCACTTGAATGAGAAAGTGTGTCCAAACTTTTGACCAGCACTGTACATGCCCACATGTGCTCACACACACACATGCATGTCCCAGGGAGTCTCTAATTAGCTAATCATGATGCTGACGTAGATGTTGGCAAACACCCACACACACACACACGCACACACCAAAATGTAGGTTGAGGAGCTTGTATACAGGAAAAGGCAGAATACCTCCCATCTGGTCACTTACTCACTCACGTGCTACAGACACCATCATGCAGCCATCGTTATCTAGGCCGATGCTTAATTAATTTGATTTATTGAGAAGACCCACCTGGTTACTCTACAGCTGTGTGATAGGTGACCTGGAACAAGGGCAAAATCAATGTTGTTGAACACTGGAAGAGCAGCCTGAATCATCATGTGGCATACCATAGAACATAAGCTATCTGTTTTCTCTACAACCTTTATTTTATTCATTCAATTGAGTACATTAAATACTTTTATGTAAAAACAATCAGCAACCTTTACCTAACCAGCCAGCCTTTCCAGTTGTTACAGTAATCAACAGGCTGATATTGATTTACTAGAGGAACTCCAAGAAATAAGTACATGTTTAAAAACTGGACTTCAACAACCATGGTCAAAGTTCAAAGTCATGATATCAGAGGTCATTTCAAATCTATTAATTAGCACTTGAACTGTCCAGAATGCTGCAGGCTCTGACATCATGCCTTAATCTCTTCATCTTGTTCACGGCCTACGTCTCTCCATATTTGGGCTCCAGAGGACCTGGCCTGTGCTTACCACTAATCCTAATCCATCTGGCACTAAACTACACAATATTGCCCAGGTGGAAACTGCACCAGATGGGTAGATAACTGCTCCAGACTGCTGGCATTGATATATCTGGCAACCTACCCTGAAACCGTAACTTCCAGTGCTATCAGACACATGACCTGATAATTCCTTTTTATTTGCTAGCTGCTGCCCATGTCTGCTCACCTTGTTTTGACCTGCAATCAAATTCCCCTCCCTGGAGCAATAAGTAAAATTTTTAAAAATGTCAGAATGGACTAGTGGGATGCATCATTTCGTTAATCTGAAAAAAAGTATTCAGCTGTGTCTGAGATATTATGCATGACACATGAGCCAATCAGTGAAAATATCACAGTGACGTGAAAAGATCCATGAGTCTGGCCAAAATCCAGTTCAACTGTTTGAAATTTTCAGCATGACAGGCAAATGGAAAAAAAAACAAACAAAAAAAACAAAACACAGCCCTATCCTCCATTTATATGATGGAAAAAGGAAAATTATAACTAACTATAAAACCCTTACAAGCCTTATAATTTTGCAAATTGATATTCAATTATGAAATCAAATCACAAGCATGTACTCTATGGTTTGTGAAAGTAAGAAGTAGTGTAGCTCAAAATTTAAAATAATTTAAACAGTTCAGTAGCCATTTGCCAACTCGTTGTTATTATAAAATGTAGGTTGGGTTTGTTCTCCATGGACAATTTAAGTATATGGGGCAGCTCCACCAACGTCTAGGTCACCACATGAGAAGAATCACAGTGTATGAACACTCCTTCACAACAGCAGTCACCACTACTGACTGGCTTTTGTGTGTTTAAACTTAGTACAAATATTCAGGTCATCTTCAGTCTATCTTGTATCACTCCCCTTGTAGAGAAGCCTTTCCTACGAGATCACAGCATTGCTATTCCATGAAAGATTACAAGGCTAAAATAAATAATATCTTTATAAACACTGCTTTTGGTGTCCTGCAATTCATAAAAAGTTCTTGGGAGACTTGTGACCAAAGCTGGAAAGTAAACAGACTGCAGTAATCCCAGGTGACGTGACAAAAGTCAGACGTTAGTTGTCATGCCCAGTCCCACAAGTCTTAGGTTTACCTTTTACAAGCCCATTATAAGTGGCTACTGTGTAGAGATTAGCAAGTCAACCCAGAAGATCACCAAGGACATGCTAGGACAGACCACACATTCAGAGCAATGGGTGGACCATTGCTACAAGCAGAACTGGCCATGCCAACGCCGCTCAGTAAGCCCATTGCTGGTGTATTACGTCTTTGATTAGACAGTTAAAAGGATCAGGATTAGCTTCAAGAAGTCCAAGGCTATGCAGGGTTTAGTTAGACTGAGAGCAGGACAGCTGCTTAGGCAAACACGTGAAGGAAAAGGAAATGCTTTGTCCTCTCTGTCCCTTGTGTACTATGTAGGTCAGTCCCACATCAAAGATTGGTCATTTTGTAAAAGTACTAGGCCTACACCACACAAAGACTGAATTTCTTCAACATACACATAAGCAATACTCTTGACTTTGCTACTAATAAAATTCTGTGGGCAAAGTATTCTGAGTTTATAATTCTTGTTGTGCAGCTGTGCATTGTGCAGTCCCATGTGAAAATGAGTCTTTGAAGATCATATATGTTGTAAAATGTGTAATTTAATAAGTTAACATATCAACTTAAAATGTGTGTGTATTTATTTTTACCACTTTCATTGATATCTAATACAACAATATAGTTATACTATGTGTATATGGTACTTCAAAACATATCATATAGGTAAGTGGTACTGAAGGAGTTAAAAAGCATAAGTTTTGTATGCTGTTTTTAAGAAGAAATGTTTGGTACACACTAGTTTAGTAGCACACGGGTGCAGTAAAATATTGAAGAAAAGGTGTATGAAAGTGGGCATAATCATTTGTGATTGACACTGACTACACAAACACTCATTTTATAAATTTATGGAATTCATTTTACAATAAATTATAAAAGGTGTTTTCATATAGGGTAGGTTACAGATCTGTTTTTGGTCCCTGTGTTTTTGCTGCAGCTGCATCAGTAGACTTAGATCAGTAGAACTTTCAGCATCAAGGGAAAATGCTAAATAAGCACTGTACAGATTATGTATAGGAGTATTATTTATATATAAAAAAAGGACCATCAACATTTCCTTGTATCTCATGATCACAAGATCTTATTGTGTCTTCTCTCATTTCCACAGCAAAGAGGACCCTAAACAAGCAACAAGAGTCAGATCAAGTAAGTAACAAATCTGGTGTGACAGTAGCCCTGATTCAATCAAACCTGTCCTGCTAATTTTGATGCTGATGTGTTGGATAGATAGTCCTGACAAATGCATTTCACCCTTAATGATGGAGACATCTTTGCTTCATCATAATAACAAACAGATTTTGAAGTGTGGCGTGTGCGTGATCCATACACCTCAGTGGCAATCCAGATGTGTGGCTATATTTAGACCCTTTGACATAAAGGCAGAAAAAAGACATTCCTTTAAATTATATGATGGTAAATCATATGTTGCTGCAACAAGATGAGCAGCATTTGTAAACACTGAACAATACTACTGTAACTGAAATAAACTGCTGATGAGTCACTGTGATGACGCAAAACAACTAGAAATAGAGAGAAGCCTGAGCACCGAGGTGTACGCAGGATCTCTTTGTGCTTGTGTTTGTAGTGTGTGTGTGTGTGTGTGTGTGTGTGTGTGTGTGTGTGTGTGTGTGTGTGTGTGTGAAATCGGCTGAACTTTTATGATTATGTTGCAATCTGCAATGCAGCATTGCAATCAGCTTAATATGTATACTGATATAATCTTTCATGGTGCAGTAATGTGTGTATATATTTTCAGGTCAAGATGGTGGGTACGGCTTAGAAAGTGAAAAGGTTATTTTGATGCCTGAAGATGAAAACCCACTCAGGAGAATACTGCAGGTACACACTCTATTTCTCCCTCACTACTGTATCCCCACCATCAGCCCCTCTATCTTTCTGTACATCCAAACACACACACACACACACTCACACACATACATGTGCACCAGCATGCACGCAAACAAAACACAGAATACTCACTCAGCCTCACTGCTTGACCTTGGATGTGGGAATATTGTTGGTCTGCACATTCACCACGGGTAAAACATCACTCCCACCCACACACATACAGTAGGATCGCTTTAAATGAGCAGTAGTTTTAATGAAAACATATGCTGTATCAGCTGATGCATCCAGGCACAGTTACATCTGTTTCATATAGATTAAAGGATTCCTTGCAGTAAGCTCTCCTAAACTACTGTATTTAGTACTGTATCTTTTACACTTTTTGGAAATTGTTGTATCATTTATCCTACCTTAGTTTCCAAATATTTAATCATATACTAAACAATGAAAAATAGTGACTTCACAGTCACAGTGAATGACACTTTACATGTCTTGTAAAATAGTGCTGGATTAGCCCAGATGCCCTTCAGTGAGATGTGGCCTCTGAGCAAAGAGATTAAAAAGCTAGAGGAGGCAGTTTCTATCTGCACAGTGCAGCCAATGTGGTCTAATAGCTACCGCACCATTATATGCAAATTCAGAAAGCTTATGTTTTCTACCCAGAGGAGAACACTGCTCCTTCCTCAATTTAAATTCATGGGTGGGTGGAACACTGAACTTTACACATTACTGACACTTTGAGGTCAGAATGACAAGCTTAAAAGAAAGGTGGATTTTTAATTAAATATCACAGCATGTACAAGAGGGAGGCACAGCAGACCTGCTTTGGATCAATTGTGTAGAAGAAATGAAGAGCTGCTAAGTGGTAGTATACACAGATCACACTGACACATGCTGTAGAAGAGGAGCATCTGATTGATATGGTTGCATACAATGAGGAACAAGATAGTTTAAATGTATTGCTGTGTTCCAGTTCAGGGGCTGGATCCTTTAAAGTCTGCATTTCTTGTCTAAATATGCACTAGTTTACCGCTGCACCACAAAGTATCTGTTTATGTCTGGTATTTACTAATTCTGGCAATTTGGAGAGACGCAGGGTCAGTAAAGCCTTTAGGGTACACATATTTTATGGGCCACATCCTTGTAAGTATGCAGCCCCTGAAATGAGGCACAGCTCTGAGAAACAATCTGATCGCCCTCTAGAGGACAGTCAAAGAATGCAACACTGCTGCTGCCTACATTTTGGTTGCCAGTTCACTGCAGTTTCTTTATTTCTCCTTTTGCTTAACTCCTTTCTTCATATGTTTGCAGCCTTTTAACTGGCATCAGCCAGGGATGTCTCACAGTAAGAGGAAGCTGCTCCAGTCTCTGATGGGGCCTTATGGCCCTCTGAGTGTGTCTTACAATGGGAAGACCTGCATTCTGTTCAAGGCCAAGCGCCTGGCAATACGCTACAGGAACCACACCTTTATTGATCTGACTGAGAGAGTCTTCAACCCCAATTCACCCGTGGACACTAAGGGCTCCATCTGCACCAAGGAGAAAGCAACGTAAGTTAAACCAAAATGTGGGCAGTCAGGCTCAGAATCACAGTCACTTTCTTTACACAGTACAACTTGTACCAAAGGAATTTGTTTGGGATTTTAGAGAATTTTTACAAGTACATTGCAAGACAGATCACATAAGTGTGCTAGACACATATAATGAGAACTCACATATCTACATATATAGCCAAGGGATCGGCATAGGTTTGATACTACTAGATCAGGAATTAGAAATAGCATCCAAGGAAATTTTACATGTCTAGAAGAGAGTAGTAATTAAATATTTAATGTGGTCTTTTGAGAATTATTTTGAGCTACTGTTCTAAATCGGATCTTTTAATTTTGGATTTGTTCTTCCACAGGCTTTCATTAAAGTTTGGTGATGTGGAAGACTTGCGAGGTCTAGTAATCAGGTAAAATGCACATTCTTAATTCATCAACATCTTCAAAATGCATTTGAACCTAAAAGTTTTCATTTATAAGCATTCAATTTTTAAGTGCATGTGTGAACTGTGTGTGTAACTAACTGCATTGTCTCTTCTGCCAGGCTTCAGATGTCAAACACTTTTTACGAGGCAGCTGGTCAAAACTGGTTTACACTAGACAGCGTTCACATCCACTACAACTGGACCCAGGAGGCTACATTCAACGCCAGTGAGGTCTACGCTCCTGCCACTTCATCCTACCATTGCCAGCACGTCAGCAGTCTGCACAAATATGACACCCTGCTAGTGCCCAGCTCCCACACTGACACATCCGCTAACTGGCACATCACTTTCACTGATTTCCAGGTACACTACCGTAGAAGGGGCACAAGCTTTGTTGTGTAACTCTCCCAGTAATGTCTGCACTTTCACTGTTATATAGTCTTCTCCTCCTGTTTCCTACAGGTGTGCATGTATGTGTATGTTTGCCATTTCCTTTTGTGTTCTGCCTGTTTGGCTGTCAGTCAGTCTGTCAGTCTGTTTACCGTCTGTTTGGCAGTCTGTCAATCTGTCTGTATACTGTTTAGCCATCTGCTAGGCTGTCTCAACCCGTCCATCTGCCCAGTGTCTCTGTGCCTGGTAAGCCCAGTAAGAGCCAGTTGTCCTCTTTAGTTCAGCCTAATCTCATCTTTCCGCCTTCTCTCTGCTCTTTCAGATCCAGGCCTTCAACGTTCAGTCGGACAAGTTTGCGTCGGCCAGTGACTGTGCCACTTTCCTGACGCCAGCCATCCTGATGGGCTTGGTGACATCTTTGATCCTGCTCCTCGTTTTAGCCTATGCCCTGCACATGGTGGTACACCTCAAACACATCGACCGCTATGAGGAGCACAAAGCCACTGTCTACTTTCCACGTAGTCCAGAGGCTGAGTTGCCAGACAAGAACAGCCTGTGAGGGGAAAAAAAGAGCCGGAGGACGACAGGGGGAGCGAGCGAGAGAGGAAGCTGAAAAGCAAGGCTGAGGGGGAGTGCAAGTGAATACAAGATGGAAAAAGTATCCTCCACAGAATATTTGTTAAACAAAATGACAACTTTGCCTGTTCATATGAAAACCTTGTAAGTCTTACCTACTTTAAGTAAATGCAGACCGTGGTTGGATACTTTTTCCTCATTGACCTGCATCTTGGCATCCATATTTTGAATAAGGCCTTTGGATGCTCAAGCCTCTCCCTGAGAGATGGTTCATGATCCAAATGTCAAAGGTCAAGGACAGTCCCGGGGCCCTGAAGGGCAACAGCGTATACAGGCCTTTACCCCAGCCAGCCATTAAAACCACAACAGGCTAGCAACTGTAGCTAATACAGCTAACATCAGATGCTCCTGATTAAATGTATGTATTACATGGCTCACAAGTGTCATATTACAAACTTCCGTCGCGCACATTGTCTTTCCAGCTTTCATTACAGTGTACTTTGTCTAATACCGCTGCAAGAAATATATCCTTCAAACAGCCAGTTTTATAGCTGAAATAGCCGTATTAGCTGCATGCCATAAAAGGCTGGTCTATCTGGGCTAGCACAGTGTTTCCTAATAATCTGGATTACAGGAAGTCTTGCATGAGTTGCATCTTAAAATAATCAAATGTGGCACAAAGTAGAAGGAGCTTGAAAAGCTTTTGAGTGTAAGACAAAGGAAATATCGGGAACCACTGGTCTAGCATCTGGCTGGAGTGAACGGACCAGCAATACTGGCCCTTCAGAGCCTTTGGCGTCTCTCACCCCACCCCTGAACAAGACTGCTGCTTGGGACTTAACTGTGAAACGGCCTTTTACAGACCAGCCAGACAAAGGGGGTTCTACAAACTAGCACAACATTGGTTAGTTGCGAAAGCACTAACAACAAACTTTCAAAGACTATACAAGGAACTATGCTGCACAAGACGGCCCGTCTGAGGGCATGGCAGGAATGCGGGTCTTGGGATGACTCGACTCTTTGAGAGTCGAGCGTTTGGACAAGGGAGGCCATGGGTCCTCCATCCACACCACTGGGTCTGACTGCCAAAGTGAAGCTACAAAGGAGTTGCCATAAACTATGGTGAGAGACAGAGTGAGACAATGTGAAAATGAAAGCTAACCGTTACAGCTATGTACAAAACAAAAACACATACATGTACAGAAGTGTCACTCTGCGGAGGTCTTTTTTTATATTCAGTGTAATCATGAACTACTATTAGGTACAGGATGACTATGCTAATCCTCATAACCAAAAGGATATACAAAGCTGTAGATACATTTAGATCTCTATACGATCATAGCTGTTTACTATCTTCAAATATTGCACAACTAATAAACATAGGTACAAGTAAGACATTGTGCTATGAGGATTGGTGAAAGTATCAATGCATATGATTTTTTCTACAAACTATTAACATATTACATTGTCTGTCTATTTGTTTTAAGTTGGGCCTGACAATGTAAGGTCCAGTTTCATCTAACTGTAAATTACAGTACAAATTCCTACCATAGAAGGACGATACTATGGAATGCCGTCCACCCACTGGGACTTATAGATGCCATTATTACGCCAGAAGCCACACTAGCAGCAGTAACAGCATCAGTGAGTCATTACTACTGATAAAAACACTCAGCATGACAGTAAGTAGATATCTTAACATTCGATATGGCAGTTCTGTCAATCTGTAGCAGTGTGAAATGTGTTCTTTGGTCATAAATGTATCCTACAAACTATGAAATGAGTGGAGGCAGTTTGTCCAAGGACCAACTGATGTAGATTGAAAAATAAATGATATCCAGAGGAAAAGGTATGCTGTGTGTATATGTTGTTTTATACTGCATACATAGGCACACTGATTACATATTCCTGTAGGTTTTCCTGGTAATTCTAATCAAACCGATACCAAATCTAAATGAAATTAATTGTAATTTTCATCAAGTATTTCCCCAAATTTTGATCATGTTGTTAATTGTTACTTAACCTGAAGCTGTCCAACCTAGTGTCCAGGTTTTCTGCCAGCTCTGTCTCCCTCCTGAGTGCCATATGCTGTCTTCTCTCACCTCTCTCTATCCTAAAATGTCAGTGCCCCCTGACTGGGACAGTTTACCTACAGGCGTCTGTCCAATCGAACTCCTTCAGGCAATCATAGCCGCATAATGAGTAATCGTGAACAGTGCCATGAATCACCTTTTCAATGATGTTTAGTTTCAGTTTTTCAGTTTACTTTTGCATCCACAACACAACACACATTTTCTTATTTCAAAGAAGGTAAAAGTGAATTACACCTTATCAAATACAATATCATTACAGCATGGGATCTAGTATGAGGGGTAGCAATATCCAACTATTTATCTATTTATTCTAGGCTTTCATGACAACACACAAGAACACTAAGCTATTGAAATTTTAATTGAAATATTGAAATCCTAATTTTATTTTCAGCTTTCAATTTGGATTTTTAAAAACATCACAAAGAGTAAATTGAACAAGATTCAATAAGAAATAAGACAGTGTCATTCGCAATCCAGCAAAACACAGGGAGGCAAATTCTGCATATGTGACTTTTGTGTAATGCCTTGATAAGACATGTTTGTTTTTATAATGACATCTAGTGGCCACAAGTGGTCAAAGCAACTAGCAGCACTTATAATACCATCATAATACCTATAGTCAGTGTGTGTAGTAAGTTGGACTTTTTGTTTGTTTGTTTGTTTGTTTGTTTGTTTTTTAGTAATATGATTCATTTGCTTTTTCAGTAACCATTAGCTAATGTAACAATGTGAGATTCAGAATGACACTGTAGTTACAAAACCCAGTAAGACTTACTTTTTCATTTCTTGGGATGTGTTGTTTGCTGTCTTACCAAAGGTGGCTGGTATCGGTCTTTCTCTGTGCGTTCATCCCATGGGTCAAGTGAAGCCAATGCGGAAGTACCATAAACCTACATGCTCTAGTTGCCAGCAGGGGGCGACACTGCCTCCAAAAGAAGTCCGTTTGTAAAGATGTCTATGGAAATATGACCCTACTTCTCACTTGATTTATTATCTCAGTAAATACTTTCCTAATGACTTTATGGTCTCAATCGCTAGTTTGGAGTCTTCTTCAATACAGAATGATGTTCATTTTGTAAATTATGGCCACATTTAGAGTAAAATAGATGATAAAGCAGGGTATGCTTTAGGGCGTGGCTACCTTTTGATTGACAAATCGCTACCACACCGGTGTGTGAGGTGCTGTAGCTGAAACCTGGAGAGCTCCTCCCCTCTTATCCAAATATTGTCACTTCTCATCACTTCTGGCTCCTAAAAACCAAGATGGCGACGGTCAAAATGCCAAACTCGAGGCTTCAAAACGAGTCCACAAACTACTGGGTGACATCACGGTGGCTCCGTCCATTATTTTTACACAGTCTATGGTTCGGTAACGTCAAGTAGCACAGGTTCTGGGTCCGCCAAAAGAGAAGGAATAAACCTGCAGGTAACTCGAAAGTTATCTTATTTACATGTTATATCTTCTTAGCTGACGAGTTGTAGTGTGTGTGAACTATCTTAAAATACTTAAATATCAAAACGTTTTTTCCTGTTATCCAGCAGCAGGTTGGATCTTTGAATGTGAATATTTTCTGGTCTCTCTAGTCTTCTATGATAGTAAACTAAATATCTTTGGATTGTGGACAGTTGCCTCTTTGGGAAACAGTGATAGTCATTTTTCACCATTTTTACCATATTTTATAGACCAAACAACTAATCAAGAAGATAATCGACAGATTGACAATGAAAATAATTGTTTGCAGCCCTAATGACAATTTAACCTCAACCTAAAGTTCAACCCAAAGATATCTATAAGAACCATAATCCATCCCCAACCCAGTAAGCATATATACAAGACTGAAATCCATAATTAACACCCACAAAGTGTCATATTGAATGAATTGAAAAAGTGAGGAGTAATGTAACTTTGCTATTAATGATTAATGTAAAGTAGCATTAATTAGATTTAATTTAGTGATAGGAGCCTACTTTACATTTACCAAGTAACTTGCACATCGCCTGTAATGTATGGTATGTTCAGTTGGCCAATCTATAGTTTTAATGCACTGCAATGTTCAACATATTGTAGCTGATATTTAAATTCTATGGAAGTCTGCCAGGTGTTTGATGCTTGTGTGTAATGTGAATATGATTAAGCCCATGCTCAGTACAAACTGGAAAGTGTTGCCTTGTGGTTCATACATGTACAGTATCAGGAGAAATCTGTATCTGATCTTGGTGTTGAAGAAAGGGTCAAGGTGTCTAAAAAATTTCATAATTAATCCTTTAGGGGCTGTACCATATTTGGTGTCAGTCTGGTCAGTACAGAAGTTGTCAACCAACTCTGTGGACCAAAGTGCTGAACAGATACACAGCCCAAGATACCAACATTTCCATTAGGCATTGTGGTTAATGGGGCAAACAATGAGACTATGGAGAACAGAAGTACAGATTGCACATCACAGTCTGTTGCAGACCATTAGCTCCACCAGATATCTGAAGTTTAAAGTCTAAAACTTAGAACCTCAGAACTGAAATGTGGAAAACAAACCTTGTGTGCAGAACAGAAGCTTTGTATTACATGGTTAGATGGATCCTTTTGTTTTGCCAAAATTGGACGCATTACTTCAGTCATTTTTTTGGAATAACCTATTTTGTGATTTACAGAGATCATTTTGACTATTCATGTTACACAGATGTACTGTAGAAGATGTACTGCCAAGTTGCTCTCTAATGCAGTGGTACAGAACAGGAAGATTGCATGAATTTTGCATGCATTGAGCATCTAATTCATTCATCCACTAGAGGTCAGGATAGCAATGTATTCAGTAATGGGTAATGTGAACAGCTGTACATCCTACACAGTGGTAGTTAAATATGATGATATTCAACCTAGAAGACAGAGACCAGACACAGTGGACAATATTCACAAATACATGTCATAAATTATTCAAATTTCATATTTTCTGACACATTATCTCACACCCTGAGTAGTATATAAAACTTGTTTTTCCATAAAAAGCAAGTTGTCAGTTACCTAATGAATAATTTATATCTGTGTAAGAAAGATATAGCACTTAAAAAATAAAAAGTCATACAGTAAATGCGAGACTGGTTGCGTATTTTTCTAAAATTGAATGGAAGTTTACTGTCAAAGATTTTATCTACTCTTGAGGGGCATCATCATCAAAAATATAGGTTGTCCTCATGTGATTGTGCCTCCACATCTGTGCATAGAATATGTAATTTCACCTAACATCCACTAGATGTCAGTGTTTGCTTGAGTTTTTTTTCAGCTGCCTCTGGATGCAATGTAACCACTAATAAATGAATGATAATACATTAAGATTTACACCTACTGCAACTAATTTACAATTAAATCTATTAGTATGCAAGCCAAAAGTAAAGATTTTATTCAAATGGTTGTTATTTGCTTGAATGATAATATTATAGCACTAGAGCTCCATATCCAATTAAACAAATAATATACAAAAATACTCCAGGAGGAATAAAAAAAAGATTGATCAGCAGCTCTTAATGACAGGGGCAAAGATTTTTTTAGATGACAGTTAAGCTGTAGACTTTTATTTGACCAAATTTCCCTCAGTGATCCAAAATTTCCCTCTTTTTCTGAGACATGCAGAAGAAGAGTCATGTTTAGTGTTTGTTGTTAATCTCTCCCCGTGCAGAACTCCAGAGCGAGGATCCTCAGAGTGCTCAAAGCTGGGGATTCGGACTTTGTGGCCACAGCCTGTGCAGAGACAGATAGGCCTGCCTGTTTTATATGTAAAGCTGCCAGCCAGAAAGCACAGGCCCGCAGGGTACTCTGCACAACTCCTTTGTTGCAGCCAAACTGTGGCAGGGTCCCACCATCTAAGCTGCTTTGCATTCTGGGAGCACAAGAGATGGGAAGGACACTAAGACTGGGAGGTGGGTAAAGTTGGACATTTTTTTTAGAGATCCATGTTCACATGCTCTTTACACAGCTTGCTCGGGCCAGCATTCTGTTTATAAAGTGATACTGGCAATGGCAGATGACAATACTAGGTCGTCCTCTTCCTCTTTTATTCTTCAACCTTTCCAATTCTTCCAAATCTCTTTTTATCGTCCATGTTTAGTGTGTCCACAGTGGTAAATAGAGATAATATTAGCCCTTCAGTGCCTGGGATTATTCTGCACTGTCAATCACTGATTCGGCCCAATGGGGCACTTTGATGTGTGTTAGGACTTGGTGAGTCGACTATTAATTGAACATCACAGTCAAGCCAATCAAAGCCTCCGAATTCCTCATCCTCTATCAGCACAGCCGCAGTGAATGGCCTCATTTTAGCCTCTTGGGCATGTTATCGTTGCAAATGAGTTGGTTATCAACAACAGCCTAGGCTATGGGGCTTAAACAAATAAACAGTCCAAGGGTAGATCAGTGGAGTTCCACTGTGTGCCGCTCTACAGTAGCACAGTCATTTTGTTTAAACATGTGCTTGGTTGTTTTCTGAATATGTGTATTTTGTTTTGATTTCTAGCGCACAGATTGGGCTGTAGAGATAAATATTTGCTGTTATGGAAGGTTAAAAATAGGTTGTTTTTTGGCAGGCGCGCCAAGTGCTTAGGCTGAATCTCTGAATATGAAAAACTAATGACTGAAAGTAGGCTATACAGTGTTTAGTCACTTGATGTGCAGCACAACGTTACCAAAACAACAAAGAGAAAGAAGGCGTTAAGAAAGAGGTGGGCTATCTGGTTGTACTCGGTCTCGCTGTAATTTCCTGTAACAGCGGGCATGGCTCTGGTTCTCTAGGCAAACAGTCTGCCTTTGAAGAATGATTTGAAAATATACATTTTAATAAGGTGCACTGAGGCGCGGCAAACGAAACACAAGAAAGAAGATAAAAAGGAGATTGCATATCTGAAAAAAGCTGATGATAGGAGTGAGGGGGCAAATAAAGGAGAGACAGAGAATAATGGGGGTAAGGAGAGGACTTGTAACAGCAAGGTGTTTTTTCTTTAATTGAAGTGGCTGGGGAATGTAAAATAGAATGGGATGCTTTGGGCAAATCAGTTGTGAACATGTTGTGAATGTAGAGCACTTTAGTGCCGTTTTTAATCTGCTACACAAAATAATGCAAATATCACAGACGTCTGCGCTGGCTGCCTGTTATTTCTCCACATAATGAAGCCACCTCTCCCATCAAGTCTTTTCTTTCAGGCAATCAGACAGCTGCTTGAGTCATTTCACACTGTTTGTTTGAAGATGGAAAAGAAAATTGACAAGTTTGGCCCCTAATACAAAAGTCTGACTATCCGTACAATTTGTGCATTTGATTTTTTTTTTTTTTTTTTTTTACTTTGTTATTGCTGTGGACATCCCTCAGCTCTCCGTCACCCTTTCCGCCTTTCTCTCATGCCTCACTCATCTCTTGTTTCTATACTCTCTCTTTCCCATCCTTCTATTTTTAGGTAGAGTGTCTTTAATTATGCATGTTGTCATAGTGCTTTTAGTATTACTGTCGTTTAAGATGATGACGTGTGTGTGTGTGTGTGTGTGCGCATATATCTCTCAAACAGCAAAATTCCTGTTTTCTGTTTGTTTACCTGGCTGGCTTTGCGTGTGAACACAAACCCAGTGTGAGGACACTGTGTGAAATGTAATCTATGAGGTGCTTTGCCCCTTAGGAGACCAGCAGAGCAGACATGACACTGTGGAAAAAGGGAAAAGGAGACAGACTAGATGGATGATAATGCATGCATGCATATATATCTTTTCCTGTTATTCCTGTATATATTATGTTAGTCTTGAAAGTTACTGAATGTGCATCAGATTCTTAAAAACACTGTCATTCCTAATTGCAGTTTTTTAATGCCATGAAAAATAAGACATTTATTGCGATCAATGTTTAAAATGTATTTGTAAAATCATTCCATGTGGTTTTAGTGTGCCAAGACGTTAGCCTGGCTTTTGCATTTCCTCACAAACCAGAAGTGTGGGTAGACATGCTGATTTTTCACCATGTTGATACTCACAAGACACACTCTAAACACCGGATTATTTTGCCTGACAAATCTTCCTCTTTCTCTACCTCTGTCATACTGTGCTCCAGTTGCTTTCAATTTACTGGCCTGTCTTTCTTTTTCACCTCAGTCTTTCTCTCATTTATGCTTTAGCAGATGCCTTGCTACTGTCTCTTCCTTCCTCTCTCTCTGTTTCTTCCTCTCACCTGTGTTCTTCAGGCCAATTGTTTTTTTTCTTCATCTCCCAATACGTCTCCTCGTTAAGCTCTGTCCACCCTCTTTCTCCTCCGCTTCTTTCATCTCCTCTCTGACCATCTCCGTCCCTCCTCTCCCAGCCACTCCATTGTTTTGATATATGACCTAATTACTTGGCTAATTGAGGTTCTTGTAGCTGCCACACAGTTTGGTGGAGGGGAAGTATACTGTATCTGGTCCCCATTACAAAATATATGTGAAGGTCACGGTCAGTATGACTATTCTTACTTTCTACTCACAGGCAATTACTGTATGTTTAAACACACAAGCTAATGAGTTTTCAATCACATAGAAGGCATACAGAGTATCTTTACATGATGTTTTTTTGTCAACTACTGTACGCTCAGTCACCAATACCACAGTTCCCTTGGCTATAATATGACTTGCAGTCTTCCGTCAGCTCATTTCTCTCCCAAATGGCTCAATGTTCTGAATTTTATCTCTGAACAAAGGAAATGACTGGTGTATAATTGCTTTTAAACACAATTATGTTCACTAATATGCATCCCATTCTGTAGATTTTTTCGATGACAAATTAATCTTTGGTGCCCTTTTAAAGAAAGCCTGAAGCACTCATTTCACTCTCCTCTCCTCTCCCCCCTCCTGCTTTTCACAGGATATCTTGCCCTCTTCATTTCCCACTCTTTTCTTTACTTTTGCTGAACAAGCCGTTTCTTTCTTTCACTATTGACTGCTTGTCAGAAGATAGCAGATGCAGGACCAAGCAGGTCTACGTCTCCTCCCGATCTGTCTGCTATACAGGAGGTTTTCTTTATTCTCACTTTCTGGTTACTTTGATAAAAGGGGTTGTGTTGATCTTGGAAGTGTTTGTCAAATATGTAACCTTGTAAATATACAACAAAAATACAAGAAATGGCATTGACTTAAATGTGTGGCATTTTATATGCTTGTTTGTCATTTTTACAAACGATGCAGTGACACACAGTAGATTAAAGGTTTCCTGGTTGGTGAAAGTCTCGTTTTCCAGGTCAGACTATGTTTTTCTTTGTGTGTGTAAATGTATTATTGTATTTTAAGCATTGAGTTAAGCACTTATTTCACAATGAGACGGCTCTTGAAGAAACCATGCAGGACATTAGAGTTTAGTGAGACTACTGATGTACACATGGCCCAAACCGTTTTGGTTCGTAAGCAGAAAGTGATTTGACCAAACAATATCTGTTCAGTGAAGTTCAGCAAAGTGCAAACATAAAAAAGTTCAACACATGATTATTTATTTAACTGCCCTAAATTATTTAAGAATATGAATAGAGGACTTCAAGTTTATAATTTGTTCCTGGAATTTGTTGGAGGCTCTGAGCAGCTGCTAACTGTATCTTGCTTATGCCTTGGGCAAGCTACTGTATGCACATATTCTTAGGTGAAGATTTTTGAGAGGATGGGAACATTAACCATGATAGATCATCTCTTGCACCTTCGTTTCCGATGGAGGGCTCTCTGAACTTTAACTACTTTTTGTAGTACATTGTCTGCTTTTTGATATACCTTTATTATTCAGGAATAGATTGACACATCTCTATAGATAGATTAGATATGATAAATACACAAATGTGACTGAATGGTACCTTGTAGTAAAACCTTTCTCACTTTTTCTCAGCGTGCTAAAATGGCATCTAATAAACATCCACATGCAATTTTGTTAAGAGGCGATGCCAGTCTGGAAAATTAGGCTACCTTTCACTAGCAGCAGAGGAGTCTCTTAAGACTTCAAATCAATCCCTGAGCATAAGCTTTTTAATCATCTATTCAACCCAGTGTACAGTATGTTGACAGCCGCTATTGAGGATGATTTTCCCCAAAAGCTTTAATTCACTTTCCATCTGCTTCAAAGTACCGACTTGTACGAGCACATTCAGCCTTGCCTTTGCCAACATCAGAGATCAAATGTTTCATTCAAGGACGCACTTTCTAGAAAGGGAGGAAAGCCCGATAATCATTCATGTTCCCTGTCCTGATTTCACAGGTGATGCACCAGGCATAAACTCATCTTTCTTCTAGTTGAAGCTACCACCGCCCCCTGCTGTTCATCACGGCAAGCTCGGCGCAGTTTGTCCTTATTTTCTCAAGCCATGAATCTTGCATGTAGTAGATATTTTGATCCAATGACAGTGCATATTCCACAGGCAGCTGTGTTCCATCTCATCGGATACAGACGTCTGCTTCTCTGCCGCTGCTGATGGAGGAAAGTCTTTGGCATCTCATTATTAATTGAATTAAGGGAGGTATTTCTGGAGCAAGGTGAGTTCTGAGCCTGGTAACAAAGAATTATTTATGGTGTGCTTTGAAATTCCCAGGCACTAATGGGACGGAGCACATCACTGTCCGTACGGATAAGAACGTTGATGCTCACACACAGACACAATCTCCTGCTTTCACTTAAATACAAACCAGCCTGGGCAGAGGTGCTTTGGCTCAGCGGTAGGTCAAAGTATGAAATATAACAACCTTGTCGCATAATTTGACACATAAAATAGGCAGTAAGTGACTAGATGTCTACAAGGGACTGGTTTTTAGATAGAACAGTAGTAGGGAATAATCTGCATCCTAATGACCATTAAGAACAACTCTTACAAATCAAAATGTCAAAGGTGCACTTCCCTATCTAGTAGGCTTTAAAATGAATCTCTTGGAAAATGGCAGGGCATAAAATTGTTGAAAATCTGCATATTTGGTGAATGTGATTAAAAAAGAAAATTCATATGTGCTGCAAGTGAAGCTCAGCATATCTAGTTCAATCACGTGAAGACGCCTACCTTCTCCACTGATCCTTTACTCTGTACTGGTATACTGAATTGACCTTGGTGCTAATGAGCTGCTAGAGATACAGAATAGCTGGTAGCCCCGAGGTCAAACTGGGGACACCAGAAAAGGAAACATGGCCATACAGTGATGAAGCGCTCACACTAATACACTGTAAATTCTAATTAGTTAACCTTACTTAAAAAAAAGTAGGCAAACCGACAGCCTTAAAAAAGCTAAGTGGAATAGATATTGTACTAACAAATGCTTATTTCATATAGTATACTTAGACTTGAGTTTAAGTAATTTAAAGAATCTGTATAGAGTATTTGATCATTCACTTTAGATGTACTCTACTATACTTTGTACAGTGGTTCCGTTTAGTTTGTATGATATTCTTTCTGAGAAGTTTCAGACCCTTCTACCCTGTTTTGGGAGATTCTCTTTCAGTTATATCAAAGGCATCACATTATTTCATCAGGTTTATGTACACTAACACCAACGCTAAATAATCAACAACACAGAACCTATTAGCGGTGTGCACGCAAAATACACCTGGAGCACACAGCATGATCTTACTTGTATAATAATATTGAGACTCTAACTGAGCTTTGTAAAACACTTAAAGACACAAAAGATGTAAAATGCTATTTAGATGAATGATGAATGCACTTCTATAGTTAATTGCTACTTTATTCAGCATATTTGCAGCGGCTTGTGATGGGACATCAAGGGATTATTTGTAAATTGTCAAAAGAAAAAAAAATGAAAACCTGAATTCTCTTTCAATTAAAACATTGCAAAAACAAAATAAGACACAGCAGCTTGGCATCACCTGTGTCATATTTAGCACTGCAGATTTTACATCCAGGATTGAAAGCTATCAGTGTTGGATGGAAAAGGAACTACACCGTCAGAAATGTCAGGATTATTTTTGTCTTTGCTGTAATGCCAGGTATGGCCCAGGTGCCATCAACTTGGGTACACTCTGCTCTCCAAAATCAGGTGTGATTACAGCATTGAGAATTGAGGAAAAGGACGGTTAGAGGAGAAACAAGAGGGGTCGTGGGTGTGTGAAGATGGAAAGGAGGGCTGGGTCATCACTCTGATGTTTTTTTTTTTTGGTTTTTTTCCTCTGATGTGACCCTGACTCAATCTACTCCATATTCTGTGCAGGATTTAATAATCTATGAATATATTAAAACATCCATTTATCAGTGCATTATTTTGTTTATGTCCTCTAATAACTTTGGGTCTCACTCACCGCATTAATAACCTCAGCCCCATGGCGACTGCATGCTACACATCGGTTTCAAGGTTGACTATGCTGTGTAAAAGAATCCCTCACTAATCCAGACTTCAGCCTCCTACCTCACTGCCCCATCCATCCAGAAAATCTCCTGGGACATGCCTTTGGTTCACGTGCATGAATCTATCATTAGGAATTATGTAGAAAAGTGATTTGCTTCTAGCTAGTAACTATAACTGATATTTTTTTTCTTTTTCTCCAAACTAGCTATGTCTTTAAGGTCATGGCTAGAAGCTCCTTTAACAGTGGATTGGGATTCATGTGGGATAGTGCACAGGGTTCCCATCAGACATATGTGATTTTACATTGTTTCAAGGGGAGAGACAGAAAGAAACAAGCTTTGCGAGTAGAAAAGAGATTTGCGGAATGTAAGTTTAATAATAATTTTCGGACTTTTGTTTACTTTGGAGCCATTCCAGCAGATATGACTATTTGCTCAACCTACATTCAGAAAACTATTTTCAAAAAAGTGCAGTCAAATCAGTACAGAGGAGGGCGATCCAACAAAGAAGCCTTTATATTATCACTTTACATTTAAAATCACCACTTACAGTATACTCATACTTACCCTTTGTGTGGAGGCTCTGTAAGACTGGCAAATGGTAAATAATGACCTGCCATTGAAACAGGATGAGAAGTGAAAGAGATTTGAACATGACAACAGCAAAAGGACAAGGGAGGAAGAAGAGGGAACTAAATTATCCCTGTCAGCCTCCACTCTTCAAGACTTCCTTCAGCTGAACTGTGCTGATATTTTTCTTTATCCTGTACTTTATGTTGGTTTTTACTTGGCCATTCACTCCACTTATTGTAGCTGCTATTATTCAGACCACATAGTACCGTCGAGTGAAATGGACCTGCTTTGCTCAGTGATATCCTGGTGCGCAAAAACACTTCACACTCAGGAACTCTCAGGGGAGACTTTAGTTTTGTGGATAAAACCTCCTAATCAGTCCAACAACCAGAGCAGATATTTTTGTTTTATTTTTTTCTGGTTTCCAGGAATAAGTAAACCTCTTTAAAATGCCATATGTCATCTTTTTACCTCAGGGGATATGATGGTGATTTGGCTGTTGACTTGGTGATAGTTTCTCCATAGGAATGGCAACATGCTGTGACAGAAACAGAAGGAAGAAGAGATGATCAGAAACAGGAAAGTGAACACCATAAAAAGAACTTCAAAGTTTATCTCTTAATACTGAAATATTTTGAGTCAATCAATTAATCAATCAAACTTAATTTGTATAACACATTTCAAACAGGTCAGTGAAATTCAAAGTGCTTCATAGATGACTGACAAGCTGATATTAAGACATTACAAATGCAAACAGTATTGCAGCGATGATCACAGCATCATTGTCTTACTTTGCCGATAATCTGTTACATTTTTTAAAAATATTTAAAACTTAAAACCACTGAAATACTAGCAGACAAGCAGGATGCAAACAATGAAGCACTGCAGAGAATATGTAGTGTATGACTCAATCAGGTAAATCAATATGAAGAAAAACAAAAATGCACATGGTTGGAAGGTTTTGGTGTTTGACCCATTATGGAAACTAAAATTGGGATTTTTAGTCCCCATAATGGGTCAAACACCAAAACCACTCGATTCTATATTTAATGGAACTGGATAGTATTATTTGTTAGACCCTTCATGTCTGGTAAATCTTTTAAATCCATGCCCCAAGTTAGTACCGGTGGTTTTCTGTTGTAAATTTGTATTTTCCAACCCAAAACAAGATAACCTGTAGCCTCAGATTAGCGGAATAACTACAAACATCTGTTGAAGTCAGTTTTAACACTTTTTTAAAAAAGTTCTTTTAAAAATCTGTGTTTAGGGGTGTGCTAGTGTTTGGATTACTAAAGTGCTACGGTGCAGTATATTGCAACATTAAGGTGAACAGTTGATGCTTTGATTGGTTAAGTAGGTTATTTGCTTTTATCTTGTACATACAGTAGAATGATCATGCAACAGCTGTTAAAAATGTGCACTGTGCACTTATTTCATCGAGTTTGCCTCATTGTATTGTCAGAATGGATCCTCACACTGCATCTGCACTGTTACTGGGCAGACTGGCTTCATTATAGTCTCATCTTCATTATAGTCCCATTAGAACAGTCCATGCTTGTTGGTTTGGAAACCTGGGAGCTGATCCAGTGACATCAAAGCACTGGCCACTGTAGTGGAGTCACTGGGAAAAGCAGTAAACATGAGATCAATAACCCTTATGCAAAAATGTAGTGAATACAAAACTATTTTGATTTGCACATTTTCACTTACCTGAAGGTATTTAATGTATCCCAATATGATTGGCTAACTGAGTTTTAGCATCAACACAAAAACACTTTCTCCTGCCTCATTTTGATGAATGTATGCACATTTTTTTTCAACAACAGAAGTTTTTTTCCACCTTAAAAGTCTATAAGTCTCCTGAATATGACACTGACTTAACATCTGCAGCTGTGTGATTGCTGTAAAGACTGTTGTGACAGGTCTGTACCAACTATGGTTGTACTTGTGGAGTTGATAAACCCAGACCGGCTGTTTCACACTGATGTTTGACCCACATATGTCAAAGGTGACTCTTCTAGTGTGAAAAAGGTAAGGCACCCCTTCTGCAGCAGCAGAGATAGGCCATTCAGTCAGTGTTGATCCCCTCTCAGTGCTTTGCCAGAATCCTTCCAGCTCTATGTGAAACATGATCTGTCACATGGGGTCCGTTGCCTTGGGGCTCTCATCCTCTGTCACTACCCATATGCCAACATGCTGCCAGTGCCACATCACTGCTGCAAAGTGTATTTAATTGACATGCTTTTATGCAGCATAACTGACCTATCATCTGGTCCTGGCTGGACACCCCCACTTCCCTATGTTTCTTATGCACACACTTTCTTTTTCTCTTTTCCCTCTTTCGTCAGCACTTTGGCAGTAATTCCTGCTTCAGTGAACCTGGGCATACAGTGTATGACTTGATCTGACATGAAAGCTGAAGGCTAGCTATTATAGCCCTGTATTAAAGCCCATGAGTGGGGGAGAGAGAGAGAGGAAAAGAGAGGCCGGTCAGTATGGCGTAATTCAATAACAACAATAACAGCATCCTCAGCCTATCCTCAGACCCTGAGAGGATGAGAGAAAGTGAGAGAGGGAGAGAGAGAGGGGGGGGGAGAGAGAGAAAGAGAGGGTGAGAGAGGGCTAGTCGCATTACTCAAGAGGAGTAGGCGTGCTCTTGTGCGCTGCATCGTTTGATGATCTCCCCGGTTCCCCCCCTGAACCTCCACTCTTTGCTCTCTGCGGGTGAGGTTGGTCAAACAAAACGACTGAGCGGACTTTCCCTGCCGGAGGAGTCGAGCTCGACTTTCCACCGAGCAGCAGAGCCGTGTGCGCCGCACCGGTCAGCGGCGCCACACCGCGGCACTTTGGATAACTCACACAGCTGCCGTTTGTCAAGGCGCATCGCTCATCCGCGTCCCGCACCAAGAATAGCCTAAACACATTGCCATGAATGATTCAGTCAGTCATCTTAGGTGACTTTTGATCTCCTCATTGTTTCTTTTTCTTTTATTTTTTTGGACTCTCTGGAAGGGGAAATTCCACGGTGGCAGCATAAACCCAAAACTCGCACTTCGCGCGTAGGGAGGGTATTTTTTGCCCAAGATGCAGGTGGATCGGAGCTGTGTGGTTTCCAGTGTATGGTGTGCGTGTCTGTTTTTACTTTTTTCCACTATAAGCACCAGGGTCACTGAGGTGGGAGGCTCCCACCAAAGCATCCCTCCGTCCGTGTAAGTAGATGCTCTTTTATGCAAAAGTGCCGCGCATCACTTGATTTTCCAAGTTTCTAAACAGAACTTAATACCGTAGTTATTTGAGTCTACAATAGATATTTAATAGCATATTGCGAACTGTTGTTGAATGGTTTCCACTGCTAATTAATGGTGTCTTCATTTTGTGTGATGATCTCTGTTTTTCCACGTTTCTGTCTCTTGCAATTTCAGTGAAAAAGCAGAAGTTACCATGTTGACTGTTCTAAGTTGTTGCCTATATTATACATGTCCTTTTATAAACTGTTTGCTGCATATTGTGTGCTTCCTGCAGGGTGAAGCTGTGGGCTTCAGCTTTTGGTGGGGAGATGAAGTCCATCTCTGCAAAGTACTCTGGCTCCCAGCTGCTGCAGAAGGTGAGTAGGTTTATTGTCTGAATTTATACATCCTGGAATGGCAATACTATAAAAAATATTATTCAGATGTCCACATGACTGAACTTGAGCAAGATTATGTTGTAGCTAGTTTTAGTCTTACAGCAAAAATACTGAGTAAAAGATGAGAGATTTTCTTTTAAAAGAAGCTAGAAATATGCCAAATGGTTTACATTTTTCAAAAAATGTTTCCACCACCTCAGTGTGTAAGCACACACAGGGACACACACTGGATAACATCATTTTGGGGAGCTGAAATTACGTGACGTGGATAAAGTGACTGCTTTAAAAGCTTGAAGATACCTTTTTTAGAGCCTTTTAAAATGTGTGTGGATGTGAAAGACCAGCTTAATGACTGGTGTTGAGTAATTTTTGAGTTGAGAGAAATGTCACTCTTTATCTCTTAAACTGCAGGACCTTTTTTTTTTTTTTTTACCCACTTGAGAATCAGTAATGCATGTTGACTACGTAGGCACAGATTTAAAAGCTTATTCAGAACATGTGCCTTTTTAAATGGGTGTCCAAATCTCAAGCACTCCAGCAGTTGCATTCACACACACACACACACACACACACACACACACACACACACACACACACACACACATGCGTGCTTAAATACACTCTTCGGAAAGCACTCGATTTATGCCAAGCAACTGAATATTCCTCCCATTTCTAACATCCCCTTACCTCTTTTCGTACCTCTCTGCAGTCTTTTCCCATCTCTCTCCCACTCTGCTTTATGGCATTTATGCAAAATTTGAGTGTGATAGAATGCAAATTTTCCAAATGGAGGGTCAGTTGATGAAGCATGAGTTAAAACTGGCTAATGGATAGCTGGTGGATAAAGGGTCAAACTGAACCTAACCTCTCACTGGGCGCACAGACACAATGTTGTGCTTCGGGCCAGAAGTTCAGGGTTCTGCTGGATGCAGAGACCCACTGTGGTGTGTGTCTGCTGTTAGGTGTCACACAGGAGATTTGATATGGCGACGCACAGCTAGGACCTGTGCGCACACATAAAAATGACATACACACACGCACTCATAAATGTATGCACATGACCACACACTGCATATTCACATGCACAGTCATATAGACACATACAGGCCTATAGCGTGGATTTCATCAGCTACTGATAAGGCAGAGTAGTGGTGTTATCTTCTTGACAGGATAAAAACTGTTCCCCCTTCTCATCTTTTTCTGCCTCCAAAAAGAAGATAACCCTCCCACAGAGTGACGACCTCTTTATGAAATGCAAATGAAAGCCGCAGGGTTAATTGAGAAAAGAAAAGACTAGAGACCTCTTTGTCAGAAAAGTGTATCTTTTCACACCTATCTGGTATATTGCGCCTTATTGGCAAATACAGTGTTATTCACTGTGCCCACTTGCTGGATCACTGAGTATCGTCAGATGTGCAGGATGTATAAATGCACACATGCACGCATATGCAGGCTGTGGCAACAGTGTCCTGTATATTAGTTATTGTGTGTCCGGTACAGTCCAGCAGCTCTTGTCCAGGGAGAGACCACAGATCCCCCCCTGAGGGCACATATGCTTTTAAATAGGCAGAAAGAATGAGGGATATACACTGTTATACATAGAGAGGAGGATGGTACTGAAAAGATTTGTATGTGTGTATGTGTGTGTTTCCCCTGGGCAGGAGACAGATGGACTCAGTCTCTCTTCAGTTATCTCTCTGACCCTAGCGTAACAAAACTCCCTTGGAAATAACCTCACACACACACACACACACACACACTATGCATGCAACATGATCTGTATCACACACAGTGTCTTCATACAGAGACACCCATTAAATGTTAAATGTACAGAAAATATGCTTAAAAAATATGTTTTTTCACTGACAAATTAAGGAGGAAAAAATATGGACCAAAAGGTTGGACGTTATATTTTGAATTTTCTTTTTGCCTGACGACGATGAACAAATGTCAAAAGTCTGGCACCTATTACATCTCCAGGTGTTACTTTGTGTTCTCAGCTGAAATGCTACAATTTGAATTTGATATTTCCTTTATGTTGGCTCGGCATTAATTTGATGCTTGATTTGACTTCCAATTTAATTATCTTTCTATGAGAGAGATTCTGAAAAAGTGCAAAAGTGTGATGAATCTAAATTAATAACATAAAACCACGCAATAAATTACTTAATTCCTTTTAATTGAGTGACAGCACTAATCCAAATATATTAGAAGCTTCATTTAATACTTTCATAGATAATTCATATAGATGCTTTCCAGTAGTTCAAGTCATATTGAATGGAAGATCAATTCTGAATGAAAAATATATGGATTAAATGATTGCATGACTGCTAAGTCAGCAAACAGCAACATAATTCCCAGCAGGACATAGATTATTGGAATAATACAAATCTAAATATTTGTAAATAATGAGTAGTTTAGAATAATCGGCAGCTTTGTTTGCTGTTGTTTTCAGAGACAAAATTTGACATCTTAAATATTTTTTTTAATCCAGCTGTAGCAGATTTAGTCTTTCATCCCCTCCTCAAACCTCCCTCTCCTTTTTCCTCTCCTGTCCTGATCTGTCCTCCCTCTCCACGCCACAGCCCGCTTCCTGTATCCATCGGAAACAGCTCTTGTTTCAAGGTTATACCAGTCAGGGCATGTGTGTATGTGTGTGTGTGTGTGAGAGAGAGAGAGAGTGTGTGTGTCTGTCCCTGTAGAAGGAAAATCATGATCAATAACCCCTTCAATTTTTTTTTTTTTTAATAAAAATCAAATGTTAGCAGTATACTCATTAGTGTATGTACAAATACAATGCATATTACATTCATACACTGTATATAGACAAACCCACACATCCATACCCAGGAATGCAGACTTATGTTTGAGACGTACTAAACATCTCCCACTGATAGTTAGAATTAGCTCTGTGTGTTTTAGCCTCTTCGCTGCTATTCTGTTGAAATCTTTAATTTCATGTATCATTGAACAACCTGTCTATATGAGCCAGCCTGGCTCTGTGTGTGTGTATGTGTTGCTGGCTGGACTAGTTTTCACCTCACTGACGTTATGGCTCCCTGGAATCAAAATAGTGGGACATTATTCCACGCTGAAATAACTTGAAGCCTCTTGGTAATGGATGATACAAGACAAATGATGATTCTTTGGGATCGTCACCGCAGCCTGTCTCGAAAGTTATCCGTGCACGCGTGCTTTTCCTATTTTTAAAAGCGTACGCTGTATCCGCGGGCGAGGAATAGGCAGCAGACGTATGTGTTTGCAGTGCGTGTGTTAAGTTTGCATACCTACTTAAAGCACGCTCAATCACACATACACACGCCGTCTCTCTCACATTCAAGAGGCGCATATGCTGAGCAAAAGAGCAGAGGATGATAGGAAGGTGTAATGATGTGTGACAAGAGTATGCTGGAATCGATTTGCCTGGATGGGGAAGAGGAGCGTGTGTGTGTGTGTGTGTGTGTGTGTGTGCATGTATGGTGCCATACCATTTCTCCTTTAACACCAAGTAGCTTAGCACAGGAAGCCACGGATATGTCTGCTGACAGTATGAAGACAGAGTGGAGTGGTTCCTCAAAAAGAAGCAGGGGATAAAAAATAAATGCCGGTATTGAAGTCGTCCAGTGAAGTGAAGAGGCGCAAGACTTACAGAGACACGCAACATGCACATGCTGGATTTATGGAGTATAGAGAGGAAGCGTTACACAGAGGGAGGAGAAAATTTTTGAAGGCTACGTTCATACACTTTCCAGCAGCTGTGCAGTAGCCCTGCGGTGATGAAAACCCTAAAAATTAAAACTAAAAGTGTCACATTTTCAGAAAAATAAGGCTTTCAAAGAATCTTAAAAATCCAAAAGGTCAAAGGAGTTTGTCAAACATGATGGATTAAGTTATTTCCACTCAATAGCATTATGTTTTGGTCTATTGGAGACCTTTCTATGAGACTTGTTTCACACAAACAGAATTCATAAATCTACAGAAGGCAGTTTCATGTTTGTCTGTTCTGGAAAAATCTGTTTTTGTTCTGAATATGTATTTTAGTCACACTGACTAGATTTAAGAGCATGACTAATTGTCTAATTTTGAAGTGGAAATGATTATGCATTTCATTTTTTCACATTCATTTAAAATTAATCACACATTCAGATGACAACAGTGGAAGAATGACTCTTGCTTTTGCTGTTTGGGGAACTGTATTATGAGCTGATGAAATGTTTTATATTTTCCACTCAGTACTCATGATAAACAGCACTTAAAGTTTTAATTTGATTTAGCTTTCCTTTTTTTAAAAAAAAATATATAAATATTTCATCACCACACTTGATAAAAAGGAATTGATTTAAGTGCCTTGTAATTCCTATGCAAATTACTCTCAACAAACATTTTGGGATTGTTTTATTTATGTTAGACATTGATTGTTGTGATCTAGTATATAGTGTATGCACAATACTAGAATGATTTCTGTGTTATATTGTGCATGTATGGAGGACACTCAGCACTGGACATATTGAGGTCATGTCCAGGAGTAGGAATTTGTATTCTACAAATACACACAAATTACACACAGTATTTTTATGATAATTCTGTCCTTTTTTAGACCCAATATCTTTAAATGTGACTGTGACTTTGAGGCAAATAAAAACAAAATATGGCATTCAGGGATATAGTATTTCTCCTCTGAATTACGTTCATTAAGAAGACTTTGAAACAGCATTTAGAAAATCATGAAGGGAGATATATTATCAGAAGAGTTTTGGCTAGTGACATTTTTTTTAGGGGATGGGATTGTGTTTTAGACCCATGACCTCAGTATTCTTAAAATCCTGGCGGCTATTTGTATGTTGATTGTATTGTCTTCTGTTGTCTTGTTTTGTTTTTATCTTGTGGTGTGTTAAATGTTATACTAGCGGACTGCACTGGAAATAAGCCTTCAGGCTTTGTTGTGTTTTCATCCTCTGTGATTGTTAGTGTATGTAATGACTGCAGTGCAGTGTTATGTGTGTTATTTAAATCATCAAATAAATTAATTAATTCATTCATTCATACGGCACTGTCTGCTGTTTGTAAACTGCTGCGTTTCTGCCTGGTTGAAAAAAAAAAAGCGATACTGATCAAATAATAGCTTTCACCTGAGTTTCCAAAATGCATTCCATCAGTGCACAGAGAAAATTAGTGGGTTATTACTTTGTTTGATTTAGATTTTTTTTCACTGTTAAGGTGGTTATTTTCCTGCTAAGGTAGGAAAATAAGCTCTTATTTGGGTTCACAAAAAAATCAAAATTGTGGTCAAACTGCGTCGCTTCAGACAAATTTTCAAGATCAGTTTTACTTATTTCTCTTTTTGCCCTTTATTTGCCTTTCTTGCCCCATGGATGACTCTGTGTATCTGTATATGTGTGTGTGTGTTTGTGTGTGTGTGTCTGTGTTGAAGTGTTGGGGGAAGTATGTGCGATGGTGCCAATCTGCTGCCAAGGGTGGGTGATGGCTGAGGCGTTCCAGTGTAACAGTGTGTCAGTGAGGGGGAGACGGCAGCAGATTAGATTTAGCTTTGGGAAAATTGAATAGCTGTCAGGTTTGGTTCAGCACGACTGGCGATGAGGTGAGGGAAGGGGGTGTGTAGGGGTGTGTACTGATGACTGTCCCTCTTTCCCTAACCTCCCCTAACCCTCCCATCACTTCTCTAGCTTCACTCTCCCTCCCTCTCTTGTTCTCATTGACCAAAGCATGATCTTGCTAAATTTGATTCCTCCACGGCTCATGAAGGGAGACGATGGAGAAAGAAATGTGTGTGTGTGTGTGTGTGTGTGTGTGTGTAAAAGAGAGAGAAAGAAAGAGCGGGTAAAGAAGGAGGAATACCGTGTCACAGAGTTAATTACAGCGTTAGCAGACGGGTTTGCAGCCTGTGCTGCTATCCTTTCATGTCCTAGCAGTTCAGCTTTAGCCAACACAGCCACTCACTCATACTGTAATTAGTGCTTTGTTGGTGAGAAAAAGCACGAGAAAAGCAACTGTGAATCAAACACCCAGCCTTTACTGTAGAGAGCTCAGGAGCAGGGAGCGAGGCCCTTTGCTACCGGATTAAAGAACTTAAATTCTTAAAGAGCACAACTGCTGACGCTGTGTTTGTGAGCTCAGAAAATCAAGTGTCTTTTGATGACTTGTTGTGCCGTTTACCTCTTTGATTTATCCCCAACCTCTCTGACCAAGTTTATTTGCCAGCGTGAAAAGTGTTTGATTTAGTAGTTCATTTGCGTTTGTAAAGAAGTTGATTTTTCTTTCCTAGTTTCTGAAGTTCTTGCAGAAGATGCACACATAGCGTTTGCATAAAGTGTAACACCTTGTGCTCCGTGCTGTTCGGATGATGAATGTGAACACTGGAGATGAATATCCACTGTCATCTGTCATCGGGCTGCTCAGGTTTGGCTCTGCCTCTGTTGGCCTGCAGATAAAGAGTATCTCACCGTGGCTACACCGGACATTAATGGGCACACACTCATACAAACACACACACACACACAGATTTCAATAATTATGACAGATTGTTCATCTGGTATGGTCCAGACTTGATTGCATGCAGAGAGTAAACATTAGCCAGCTTGCTAAAGGGGCAGGGCTAGTACTATTAAGCACATTAACGTGTGCGGCATTGTGTGAAGGACTGTCTGTGACTTGCTGCTGTCTACATCAATCATACTGCCTTGTGTGCTGTAGGTAAAGATGGCCCTTATAAAGCAATACACTGAATAGACAAAAGGACATCAGGCCCATTACAGCTACTCTGTCAATCACAAACCCATCTTGATACAACTTATAGTTCTGGTTTATATGTTATGCTGAGAATCAAAGATGAACTGGCACCCTAGCTCCTTCTTTCTTTCTCATTCACTCACTTTTTCTGTATTACCTTCAGCTTTCTGTCAACTTTTCCCTCTATCAACATTTTCACCCATGAGTTTTTTGCACTCCACCAATTATTTTTTTCCCCCCTTGCACTTTCTCTCTAAGTCTTCTCCCTCCCGCCATCGCTCTGTTTTAATAATGGATAGGATGCAGCTATGGCACTAAAGAATACATGGGAGGGGATCTTGGGACACGCCGGTGTTTGGAGCAAGTGCTGGTGCCCACACCCTCAAAAAATAGTTCTGCTGGCCAAGCACAATGTCCTGCACTCGCTGCTCTCTCGGAGGCCTCAGTGTGTGTCCCAAGTCACCCTCTCCACCTCTCCATCAACTGCGTCAACATACACACACACACACACTCAAACAAACACACACTTAGTTTGACTGTACTTTATGGAGCCCTGCACTGCGTCCCATTTGCACAACACATCTCAGCTGTGAGAGTGCTGCCAAATCCAGCTCAGTGGGACAGCTGCCCCTCCTCCTGATGACCTTCACCTGTACTTGCTATCATCTCACACAAACACTAACTGGCTAACACAAGGCTGGAGGAATACAGCTGTGCATGAGCAGCAATGTGAGATAACACATCAGCACACACACAAATTGCAAAAACTTTTTACTGTACACTCGATCTATGTATATTTATTTTAGTTTTTGTCTTTGTCTTGTTAACATGTCATGTACAGCAATGCGTTTATTGGCTTGAGGCCTGCACTAGCTAATGTACAGATTACACTGAGGTAATGCTGAGCACTGAGCAAGTGACAAATGATTACTTAGACACAGAGGATCACCATAGATCAATGTTGAGACATATTGATTACATGGTGTTGTTGGTATGTGCAGTAAACAAAGACAGATACTGTGTGGCAAGTAAGAGGTCCACATTTAGTCTGCAGAGATGAATTGTTGCTTTTCTAATCAAATTTAATCTGCATACCTGCATACAAATCAATTTAATGTTTTAGTTCCCAGTAATTAACCTGTGACTTATCCAATGGTCACGTGTTCTTTTCTTCTTTTCTTATTGGTTTTTAGTGGCAGTCGGCGTCCAAAATGTCACATTACCGCCATCTACAGGATTTAAACTAAAATCTTGACTGACTAAATAAAATAATAATAACCCCTTCCCATCCATTTCCCACCTTTTCAGGTGTTTGAGAGAAAGTAAAAGCTTCTCTCAACAGCTGCTGCACACCTTCTCCAGAAACTCCCACAACAACCTCCTTGCTGCATCTATGATTACGTCAATTTTCTCAGATTTTCCCTCTACTCTAGTAGTACAGTTAATTAGCATTGCCAAAAAGGCCCAAAACTTCACCTGATCCTTACAAAAACAAAACTCATCGTGTTTTCTGGTTGATTTGTCCTCCTTAGCTTCTTGTCTCACATCACAATATTTCTTACTTCGTCATGCTTAATTCTCTTCTGAGATCTAACCCTGATTATTTCAGCCTTCCTTACTCTCTTTGACAATTATCCTGCCATGCTGCATGATTCCCATTGCAAAGAAAACACTCTGGATCTTTCTCACGGTCTCCCTCACAGTCATTCTCCCCACATTTACCACATGTGGCAAAATCACTCCTACATACAAACAAACTATGACCAAACTTCCAACTATTTTTGCACTGCAAAGGTTTAGGAACATACGGCTTTACTGCATATGACACGTGAACCAAAAACACTCTATCAGGCAAGTACTCCAAATCAAAGTGAAGGATAACAGATTTAGTTTCATACTTTTCATTCACTACTTCATCAAACATCCTCATTCTATAGCTGTCTGTTAATCCTTTACACTCTTTAAATCTCCTTGCATCCACTCTGCCTGAGACTCCATCAACGACACTATTTATTGGAGCTTTCTTGCTAGGCAACATGTCACTGGATACATATCCATCCCAGAACCCAACACCAAGATTTTTTAAGGCTTTTTCCATCTGTATCTTTGACATACACTTGACAACAATCAAGCTGGAGCGTTTAATGTAGATCAGTTTAACTTCGCCCACTTCTTAATCCATCTTGCCACAGTGTGCTTTTCTGACAAAGCTCCACATCCAACACCTTCTTTCAAACCCCAAATCTTCATTCCAGCCATGTAGGTTTCTTTTTCATGTTCTCTCTCACCATGACTCGATGAATCAACTTTCTTTTTCTTTCTCTTCCCCAAGGCTCTCTCTCTTCTAACTTCAAAATTCTCATCTTCCCTTTCCCTTGTTCCCTCTCCATTCACTTAATCAATGATTAAGTTGAAACAACATTATATCAACTTAATCATTGAATTGGCAAGTTGAGTTTACTGCTGGCTGGGACTCTTCAAAAACCCCTCAATGGTCTTCTCAACTGTTCGGTGGAGCTCAGTTTCAGTTGTGATGTCTTGTTGAATTGTACTTACCTAGACCTGATTGAGCCATCTCTAGCACTCCTTTGAAGTATGTTACAGTAGGTCCATAAAAGCCCTTGAGTGCACTGCGGTTTTCAGAACTACACCTTTTCAGGGGCCTTCCTTCCATGAAGATAGAGGCAGAAAAAATGCTGTTGGCATGTGACCAAGGTATGCTGGAGTTTCATAGGTAATCACATTTTTTTAAAATTATGTTTAGTTTTAGAGGGCTTATATTGAACAGATGGATACAAATACCCCCAAAAGTCTGATAAATTTGTAATATGTTTTCTTTTTAAAACTAAATTGGTTGAAAAGTCCATTTAGAGGTATGGTAAAGGTTTTACTGCTAACATTCTTTTTTCCCTTTTTTTTAATACCAAAACTAAATATTGCCATACAATACAAATGCAGACATAATATATTATTATCTATTACTAATACTACTTACTACTATCAACCATCAACTGAAATTCAGGATACCACGAATGTAAAAAAAAAAGTGCCAGTCTTTGACTAACAGTCATAAATGCAATGAACAGCAATAAATGTATATATATAGCTGTGAATGAGGTATGGTTGTTGATACGATGTTGGTGTTAAAGTGGTCATTCAGTCAGTTGCTTTTGTGTGTACAAACCCAGGAACATAGCAAACTTCTTTCAGGCTAAAAGGCATATACAGTATGCAACAGCTTAGAATAACAGAGATGTGTCAAAGAGCATCTCAGTACAAACAACTCAGAGAGAAACAGCATTTCTTAACACTGATGCTGACCACATGCATTCCCACATTACTACGTTTTTAGTAGCAGTCACAAAGCATTAATAACCTCAAGATTGTTACAGGAGTATGATAGGGACTGTGATTTACTCCACTGGTTTGTACAATCCACAGATCTCAGTTCAGTAAGCACCTGTTAGACGATGTGGAACAGGATGTTCATTGCATAAACGTAACACCAGATCACGATCAGTTTTATTGAGTCAACATGGACTGTGATCCCTGTGGAACTATTAATACCTTGAGCCCGAGCCTTCAAGAACTGAGGCTGCTCTGGTGGCAAAAGAGTTCTTTGTTGTTATCCTACAAAACCAGTCACAATTTCGCCGATCCAAGATGATGATATCAGATGTTTTGTCTTGTCGGATCAATAGTCAAAAACCCAAAGAGGTCTCAAAAGTATTCTTCTCCACTGTATGTTGTACATTTAACGGTGCAGTGTGTAAGATTTAGTGGCATCTAGTGGTGAGGTTGCAGAGTGCGACAAACTGAATACCACCCCCTACTCCCTCGAGCTTGTAAGAGTGGCTGCGAAACTCGTGAAAAACACAAAGGCCCTCTCTAGAGCCAGTGTTTGGTTTGTCCGCTCTGGGCTACTGTAGAAACATGGAGGTGCAATATGGTGGGCTTAGTGGAAGGGGAACCGCTCCCTATGTAGATATAAAGGGCTCATTCGAAGGTAATGAAAACACAATTCTTATTTTCAGGTGATTATATACTAATGAAAACATACTGATGAATATTATATTCCTTTTCTGCCAAGTCTATTCCTCTAGATGCCACTAGATTCTACACACTGCACCTTCAAGGTGTTTCCCCCATTTTTTTGTGAGGCCTTTAAAAGCTAACTCAAATTAAACTGCAGTCCAAAAAGTGTAACTTCCCATAATAAATCTCCACTTGCAAGGATGAGTACTGCCTTTATATATCCACCACAATGTTTTGCTCTCTCCTTCTACTTTCACGCTGGCTGCTGCTAGAATCAATTTGAGACTGTGAGAATGTATGGGGTGGAATAGGGAAGCAGCAGGCCACATTGTATGTGCTGCTAAGCATGAAAAATGTTTTCTAGGACTCTGCTGAAACCAACTGAATGCAGGCAACTACAGATAGACTGTGGACTATTAATCAGTTCCATGTGAACAGATTAGACCTGCTATTATGTTTTTTGGTGAAGTGAATTATGGTGTGTGAAAGAAAAAGTAGAGTGGTGATGGTAGAGAGGCTAGTTCCTGTGCCTGCTTCTTAAGTTTTGAAAGGGAAAGGTTTCCTTTACTCCATAAAGGACTTATTTTAGGGTAGATATGTTTTCATGCTGGCATAGATGATGTCAGCTCCAGGCCTTTAGGAGCTTCTGTGTGTGTGTGTGTGTGTGTGTGTGTGTGTGTGTGTGTGTGTGTAGGTGGGGGGTAAGACATGATGGCATGGCATGTGAGGACATTGAAAGATGGCGGTCATTAGAGAGAGCAGGGATTTGGCTTCCACTCTGAGGGGCAATGGTGCATACCCAACAGACGCAGTGCACCCTGGGAAAAACTCCTGAGTGTCGCTACCAGCTATGCCATGAGGCCTTGTGTGTGTGTGTGTGTGTTCGTGTCAGTGTACAGCTGTTATTCTACTGTTCCTTTCAATAGCCCTTAGGCAGCCTTTAAACACTCAATCACTGTGGAAACACACACACACACTCACACACACACACACACACATGCACTCAGGAGCTGCGGGTGGATGAATTGTGTTGAGGAGCTAAATGGGTGAGGTGTGTAAGTGGTTTCAATTATGCTGAAATAAAAAGAGCAGCATGGCTTTTGCTCACAGGGGGGATGGGTACGAAATAGGGTTTTTTTTAGTTTTTCACTTGGAGTTTAAATGTTCATATTTCATTATAACAGCTTAATACAACATCAAAGTTGTGTAATATGAAAATTTCTGTAGTTTTCTTCAGAGCTGTTGAAGTCTTTTTGGGCAAGTCTCAAGTAATTTGAGACAAGTCAAAGTCAACTCAAGTCTATCAGAGCAAGTCTCAAGTCCTTAAGTTACATGTCTTCATTAACAAATTACAAGTCAATATGTCTTTCATGTGTGAATGCTAACCATTAATATTGCACAATATTTGAACATTTTCCTTTCAAAGCTATGAATAGTGTTTTAGACATGCTTGCAGCGTGGCTTTACAGATGGCAGTGTCAGTTGTTTCCTTTGGTCCAGTTTGAAATATCTCAACAACTATTGAGTATTTGCGGTCCCCAGAGGATGAATCCTACTGACTTTGGTGATCCCCTGACTTTTCATCTAGCACCACCATGAGGCTGACGTTTCTGTTTTTAACAAAATATCCCATCTCAACAACTATTTGGTACAGAATATCCATGGTGCCCATAGGCCAGATTTTTTGGTGATCCCCTGACTTTGACCTGCTGACATTTGTAGTTCTGACTGAAATGTCTCGACAGCTTTTGGATTGATTACCGTGAAATTTGATTCAGACATTCATGTCACCCCTCAGGATGAATTGTAATAACTTTCATGATCCCTTAACTTTTCGTCTAGTGCCATCATCAGATAACCCATACTCACAAAAACCAGCAAAACTAAATTCCCATCAGCCTGAGCTGTAGGCCTACTTTGTGTCCAGTGCTAATCAGCAAATGTTAGCATGCTAACATGCAAACTAAGATGCTGATCATGGTAAATATTATACAGTACTTGCTAAACATCAGCATGTTAGCATTATCAATGTGAGCTTGTTAGCGTGCTGACTTATAGCATGGAGCTCAAAGCACCGCTTTGTCTAACTGCAGCCTCACAGAGCTACTAGCATGGCTTCAACGTCTTCTGGGGCAAGTCTCAAATAATTTGAGGTAAGTTCATGTTGGCTTGAGTCTGTCAGAGCAAGTCTCAAATCCTTGAGGATAGATTTTATTAAGTCTTCATAAGTAAAATATTGAATATTAAAATGATGTGTGAAAATGTATTTTCTGAGCTTTTATAGTTTTTTTTTTAATGAAGCATGCCTCTAAATGTGGTATTAATTTTTATTGTACAGGAATATTACCAGGTCAAAACTTGAGATTTGAATATTTTTTGGTTTCAACTTTCAAGTTAATACAGGTCTTTTAGGAGTCTAGTCTCAAGTAAGTCAAGTCTCAGTGCATTTATGTCCAAGACAAGTCCCAAGTATGTTGTAAGTCTAACTCAAGTCTCAGTTTTAAGTATTTCTACAGCTCTAATGTTGTTACATTTGGATTCATCAGTTTTTGGTGAATATGTACACACCCACACTGGGGGATAGTTTGGTCATTGGGAAACTTCTACTCCCCTGATTCTCCAGTGGGTGACTCCCTGCTAATATAAATATTTTAGTAGTAACTGAAATTATTCACTGTTTACTGTCCACAGCTAATTCTGACTTTAGGTCTTATGATGATAACCAGCGTATGAAAAACATACCCTGTGACAATCAGGGGGTCCCAGTGCCGTGGGTAGTACTTCCAAAACAAAATAGGCATACATCTGCCACTAAATCCAAGTAGCTACACAAGAACAAGCACGGTTGCGTTTTTTTTTATTGGCCTATTTATTAGTTTGTTCATGAGACATGAGGACTGTTTCAGGACTTTTCAAATGTTTTCCTCAAGATAAATAAAGGAATTTTATTTTACATATTAATTAGTTCACATCTATTAGAACGTTTTAAATATGCAGAGAGAAGTAGCGTGGAGCAAATTGCATTCAAATGCTGTAAATGCCTTGATTACAATATATTATTATAAAACAACAATTTTGATAGTTACATGAGAATAAACCTCACTGTCTAGATAAATATTTATCTAATCTAAATATTTATTTAGATAAGTAGGCACATTTTTGAAATCCCCTTAAAATTTCATTTTGAGATTTTCAGGGGTGTCCCAGCTGTTAATTAGTCCGGGAGCCCCGAGACCACCTGTATTGTACTGATGATAACACATTTATAGCTGCTGTCACTGCTGTCAACACACCACTTATCTTTCATTTTGATCAATCAGCAATTTAATGTATTTGTCTGAAATAATTAGTGTGTTCATCTGGCAAGCACATTGCTATGTGGGGTAGTTTTGAATGAATCCTGTATGTTCAACAGGTGCATAAGCTAAGCAGAAATAAATACCAGAAATATTTGTTTTATAAGAAAAAAAAATACCAAGGTGCCAACTGCTAGACATACCACCTTCTGGTTTCCTGCTCATACCTTGTCTGACTGTAATGTGAGTCTGAGCATGTGGTAGATTAGGGGCCAGAAACTGACCACAATGAAACAGTTCCCAGCTCACTTCTTACAGCACAGTCTATTTCCGATCAGGAGCTGCCTTCTTCTCACCATATGATTGAGTGGTCTGTCAAAGCTGTGTGTGTGCGCATGTGTTCCTCACAATCCTCCCATTCATTCACAGTGCATTGATCTGACTTTGAGACATCTCCGCGCTGTGATCAATACTCTTCACCCCCACTGATAGATTATGTTATGGTGAATGGAGGAGCGAGGAATGCGTGGCCAGTCAGGCAAGAAGAGTTTATGATTCCTGAGCTTTATTTGAGTTTAACGATGTCTTATTTTTATGTCTGTGTGATTAGCATTCACACTTTGTCTAATTTACACTTTGTGTGTGTGTGTGTGTGTGTGTGTGTGTGTGTGTGTGTGTGTGTGTGTGTGTGTGTATTTTACAATCCGTGGGGAGTGTCTCTGTGCCACCAGATACGGGACTCAGACCAACATGCTTTTGAGGCAGGGAGGACAAGCGTGAAATTAATTGTTCCACTTCATCTCCGGCCAGCGCTCTTCTTTTGAGGGAACAATTTGTCGGTTGGCATACAAGGGAGGGTATGAAAGGAGGAGGGCATAGCAATGATTTTGTGTTCCTGGAAGATCCTGTGATCCAGCAGTGATTTCCTGCTGTGAATTTGGGCTGACGCTCCTGTCCCCGCTCAAGTAGCAGAGTGTTTCACGGGAGGCGGAATGTAACATCAGTCAAAGTGCAATTATTTCAGACAGTCTCTCACACTCACTCAGTCCTTTTCCCTTGTTTCTGCACACAGGCGAACACTCAGACACACATGCAGTAATGGCCCAGTGACACGGTGGCAGAAAACAGAATTAACTTCAACCAGATGATGCCTCTGGGTCCTACCTTTTCACTTTTTCTCTCCTCACCTCCTTGTCTCTCCGCCCCCGCTCCTCTCCTCCTCCTCCCCTGAGAGCCATGTTGGCTGTAATTACAAACATGGCTTTGGGGAATCAGTGGTCCTTTATAAGAAAAGATGACACTGCAAGAGGTTTGTTCTCCTGAACATGTTTTAGGAGAATACATGCTCACACACACTGTAGGCACAAGTATGTAGCTTGCATTAATGAAAACATACAACTACCTGAAAGCATACACACACAGAAAGTGCACTCAGTGTTTCATCCAGAGGGAAATTACTTCCTAGTTGTGCTTTTCTGTTCTGGGATTTAGTTAAATAATTCAGCAAGAACTATCTTTTGACATATTTAACATTTTAACAACTAGTATTAAGTATTCTGTCTCATAAATATATAATATTCTCCACATGTTGGAAAAGATATAATTGATGTAGATTAGGCTGCACATGTTTTACGTCAGATAGGGTTACAATTTTTCAGATGTCAGTGACATCATTGATATTGAGGGGTGTTTTTGATGTGCAGTTGTAGAAGATGTATTCAATTCCTTAACTTCAGTACAAGTGACAATACCACAATATAAAATGCATGTATTTCAAGTTAAATTCATGCATGTAGAATTTTTACTTAAGGGGGAACTCCACAGATTGATAACATCAAAGTCTGTTTACAGGTCTTGTGAGAAAAGTTGTATAAAGCCTTTTGGAGCACCAGAGGGAGCTGTGTGAAATCTAATAAATTGCCTCAAGTGATGTCACTTAAGTCAGCCTCAGTTGAGACTGACTCAAGTTATTGTAACTGGAGGCACTAATTTTAAGTACTTATACTACTTATATGTAGTGTTGGTTAGTTCAAAATATAACAATACATCATATGTCATTATATGTCTTGTATGTAAAATCTTAAACTAGTAACTATAGTTGTCAGATAAGTGTGATGGGGTAATGTAGTGGGGTAAAAGCATAATGTAGCATACATTACGCTTGAGTAAATTAACAGTACATTCCACTATTGTTGGTGTATAACTGCTTATTATCATAATGATAAGTGAGATAATGATTTTAATGGTAAAGTACAGTTATTGGAATCTTACCATGGGTCAAAATAGTATTTTGAAGCATTATGTATTTCATTTGTATAATATTAATTAATTTAATATAATATTGCAAATGTTGTGATTTGCAGCTACAACATACCTAACAAAATTTGACTTGACAACATATGAATGACAGATGCTAATCCTTGATATTACATTTGTCTGTAAATATTAAATTCAATATCCAAATAGCATTTTTGATGGAAAAATTAAAGAAGCATTCATTTTGAGAAGAGTAGCATTCAATAGCGGGTCCCAGAGTCCTGCACCGGGTCTGGTACCCGATGGCTAGCAGGTGAGAACAAAAAAGAGAAGTCAGAAATGAAAATGATTTGCAGTATTTTTAAATCAGCTTATATTATAATGTCTAATCAACCGCCAGGCTTTTTTTTAATTGTGAAGTGTAGTGGAGCCTGTCAGTGGATTACTATGAAACTTCAGAGTATGTTGCACACTGTTATAAGGCATACAAGTGAGCAGTCATTATAACATTAGTATGCAATTATTGTTAAGTGTGTGTGTGAGAGAGAGAAAGCTCTGTGGTATCTGCAACTGCGTATCTGTGTGTGTGCACTGGCATGTGTGAATGTCAGTGAATGTGCAGTACTGCCCTTCTTGTAGAGACACAGATTATGACTGTGCAACAAGTAAAAATAAAGCATTTTAAAGTGAGTGACTGTGTAGCCTATGTGTTTAATCACGGGTCAGGTCACAGGTCTTATATTTACGTGTATGGGTGGGTCCGAATTTGACATGGAGATAATTGCGGTAACGGGTTAGTTTCATTATTGAGCTTTGCGGGTACAGGTGGGTGCAGGTTTGCAAAATTGGACCTGTGCAGGACTCTGGAGGGTCCTTGATACTTCGTTTTTTCCCTCACTCTTCTCTTTTTTTAATCTTCTTTCATTTTTTTGTCCTTACCCTGAAGTGATGTGATTTTTTCTTTTCTTCACAAGAAAATGTTTCATGTTCACTAGAAACTTTCTTGTGTGCTCCAGATGTTTGCTTGTGTCAGGGACTCAGCAGAGAGTCTGTTAAATGGACTTATTGTGTGTCCCTTTGTTTTCTCTTCTGGCCTCCTCCAATACACACACACACACACGCACACACACGCACGCACGCACACACACGCACACACACACACACACACACACACACACACACACACACACACACACAGAGGCTTCTCTGAGCCTTGTCTCTTTTGTTCATCAAACCAGAATCATCCGCTTGTAGCCAGACAAGCAGGAAGAAGCAAACAAAACAAACAGGGCTGCTTTTTGTGAATGAAAACCAAATAAGACAGATTGAATGAAACAATATACTATGGTGCACACACACACACACACTTGTAATTCAGAGTATGCTTGGCTTCTTGACACATGCTTTTAAATTCTTTTTTCACTTTTCTGCTTTGAATGCTCAGCTTCATTTTGTAAGCCAGAAAGGCAAAAAACATCTCAGCAACAAACTAACAAAATCAATAACACTGTTCATCTGTTCAGTCATTTACATTTAAGATATATGTTTAATTTTAAATAGTTACTTACAAATTATGATTTGCCCATTTAACATTCTAACAAGTGCTGAAAAAAATGCAATAATTAATGAGTATTATAAAGAGTATTAGAGTATTAAGCATAAAGAGTATATTTATATGTGTGCCAATGTAAAGATGCTCGTGTGTGAACATACATGTTTTGCCAGTGAATGTGTGTGTGTGTGTGTGTGTGTGAGAGAGAGAGAGAGAGAGAGCAGGCCAAGGTAAAGTGGGATCTGGTGACGCGTAAAATGAATTGGGATTTGGGGGACTGGGGTTCAGTCTTAGTGTGAAATGAAGTTTTTCCCCTTCATTAATCACTTTATTATCTAACTCTGAGGATACAAACACATATTATGTTGTTCACATGTCTGTAATTCTCCATCATCAAGGCTGACCAACAGACGAGCACAAAGGAAAACAGTGCATGTACCTATCCTACCTACGACAGAGAAATGTTTTATATGAGAGTTGCCCTCCTCTACATCTATCTTTCTGATCTTTTATACCTGTAGTATTGAGTTTCATATGCATCTAGGTCTGTGTATGTGCATGCAGGATTGCATCTCTTTTTCCGTTTGCTAAAGGAAAGCATGGATATAGAGATTCTGGCCTCTGATTGCCATCCCACAGTCAGAGCACACTGTGCAGGAGAGATTAGCAGCATCAGCTCATTCATGTGATGCAGCACAGCAGAGGGGTGAGGGGCGAGAAAAAGAAAGAGAATGAGTTAAAATAGACTGTCCAGCACGTGTCACCACTGCTCGTCTCTGTCTTCAACACAGTTGTAACTCCTTTCTTGAGTGCATACATGACGTAGCCTGCAGCAAGTAGTCTTATATTGTGCAGTAAAGCTGAGCAGCTGATTTTGAATTGAATTTTAAACTGTTTGTTAACAACCTGTCTGATCACTTGTGTTTGCAATAAAATGGAAATGAATGGGATTTAGTTGTAGTTGATTTGTAAAATCAGAAAGCAACATGTCTTTCCAAATTGTTCTGGAAAGACACATTGCTGTTGAGTGTTTGAGTTGCAATTGTTTAATGCAAATGAATAATACCATTCACTTTCTTTGTACATTTGGGTGGCAGCAGAAATGTCAGAGATGGATATCACAAAACATGGGCAAATTAAAGCAATATATATATATGAAAATATATATATATAAAAAAGGGAACAGCTTCTTTGTTGGTTGTGAAAAGTTTGAACTGAAGCCCAGTCTGTATTATAGGTTAGCAGAAATCTCCCTGGGTAAATGAGCAGTACAAGTACATGACTGGGTATGTAATGAATGTCAGGTCAGCATCCAGGTGCACAAACCTGAGGCATTTCCAGTAAACACAACAATCTTTCAGGGAAAGGGAAAGAAACATTATTTTGTGCAGCAAGTTGGGCAAACACATATTCTTCTCAGTGGCGTTTTAGGTGGAAAAAATGGTGATGCAACAACTACTTTGGACAGAGGCATGACCAGAAGATTACATGATTTTACAATTTGACATAATACTTCATATACCTCATGAAATAATAATATTATTAATAATATTATAATATTTTGACTCTTCTACAGCATAACTACAGGACACTACATGACTAGATAAAATATGGCAATGTGACTGTCAATACAAAAGCTGTTTGCAGGCTGAAGAATAGCAATAGGAGGAGGAGGAGAGCGGCATTTTGCCAGGGAACGCATGTTTTAAGTACGTGTAAGAGGAAGATGAGCAGAAGATGACTGGAGAAAGAGGGGACAAAAGGGTAGACACCTGAATGTGTAAAGGCAAATAAGTATGACACTATTCACAGGAGTAAACAGTTCAGCAGCAGTGAGCTTTGCACCAAGCCTTTGATTCACCATAAAATCCATCCACGACCATTAGAAAAATGACCTAATGGAATCACATTACAAATACCACGCTTTAACAGCAAGATAAACTATAATTCTTTCACTCACCAATTCAAAGCTCACTTGAAGAGAAAGGAGGCACAGCAGTTCTTCCTCTGGGCAAACTTTTCAACGACTCTTGTGTTAGTCAGTTTGGGTAGCGTTAGCTATGTTTGCTTGACAGAGCAAGCCCAACTTTACCGCACTATCTAGATGATTCCTGCTGCTTTTATGTTTGGTTATCCTCTCAGAAAGATGCTTGAGATCCTGAAAACGTGCTATTGACAAGGTGTCATCCCCTCCAAAAACACACATGGGAAACAAAAAAGTGTCTTCTTGGATAAGCTAACAGTTTTAACAGCCATTTTTTTCCTGGAGAACCACTCCACATTATATCCGTGGTTATTTTTGCCTGTCGTTTGGTTTCTAACAATGTCCTGTGGCTGGAGGGCACCAAGATGTTTAATCTCACACTTTTCTTCAAAAGTAAGAGTTGCACGTTACAACTTACCAAGCAATAATAGCCAATGAAATAGCAGCGGGGCAACAGGCAATCAGCCCCACTTGGCATCAAGTTTATGCCACCTGCTTCTGTTGCCAAAGGCTTTGGGCATGCGTATTGTTGTTTTCCTGTACTCATAGTACTTGTTGCAAGAGTGGAACCGTCCCTACATTGCGGCTTCTGGAGTCAAATGCAGTTAAAAACACCCTTTTAAAACTATTGTATGAAGCCACTTACCCCAAATGACCCGTTGCCACTGATTCTTCTGAGACAGGGTGACTGCTTAGCAGAGAATGAGCAGCTAGACTAGTGAAACCAAGACTTGTAACAAACTGACAAGGACCAAGGCCTTTTGTTTTAATGAGCAGAATCTTGAAAATTTTGCTAAATCAATTACATGAAGAAACTCTAGTTTAACATACAATAGGTTTATTGTATAAGACTAAGTGGGTTTTCTAGACAGCCTCTTGGAATATTTCTGACGCAGAGAGATCAGAGCATAGAAATGATCACATAGCAGCAACCCTGGATCTTTCTGTCTGTCTCAAAGACACTTCAGTTGGGCTGCTACTCATCAACACAGGAGTCTGAATCTGATTCCTCGGGTTGTCTTCTCATTCACTGCACCACTATCCTGCTGTTAAAGTTGCCATTGAAGCCCGTTACAGAAGCTTTCCTCTTCCCTCTCCTGGGAAATGGAGGTTCTGGATCTATGTCAGTTGGCTTTCCTGTGAAGATGATGTGATGTGAAGAGGATAGCTTCAGGCTAATTGGGCCGGGTCTGCTCTGGTCAGCTTGACTGAACATAGCGTCGCAGACAGCCTGTGGTCAGCTGGACCCGCTTAGCCTCTCACTGACCACACAAACGTGACTACAAACACATAAACACTTCTGAAGTCTAGAATATCTGTCAGTTCTGGGTTTCAGTTTCAGGGACAAGGATTTAGTGGAGCTGTAGACAAAAATAATTGGTTTCAATCGAAAAGACTTTGGAAATGTCTTTACAGAGAATAATTCTTATCTATGACTGCGTCCATGAAGTCAGCCCATTCATTTTTATAATTAGCAAGAAAGTGGGTGCAGTAGAGAAGAAGAAATGGTGAGAGGAAAGCAGGAAATACAGAAACTAGAGAGAAGAAGAAACTCTAGGGAGACAGTGAAGGGAGAAAGAGAAAATTGGTGAAGAAACCAGTGGAGACAGTTCAGGTTTGAGCCGCTGCTGACCTGTCAGCTTTAACAGCCCACCACAGCCAGCCAGGAACCAGGATTGGCTTAAAACCTGGATTTTCTGTCCCTCTGACATACTGCAGTTGTCAGTCAGCCAGTGGGATTATCCCACTGATTTTCATATGGTTATGGTTGCTGTGATTTGGCTTCTGAGTCATCAGCCAGTCACTTTGATTTGCCACAGACAATGTTACTTGAGGCTGCAATTAATTAGCAGCACTGTTGGATGAGGGACTAAGTTTGTCTGAGTACATGTAAAACTTGAGGTTTGGTTATACAGAAAAGATCTTAGGAAAAAATGGTGTCCAAAAAGACACTAAAGTCATTAAAAGTGATTCTTTCTTTCTTTCTTTCTTTCTTTCTTTCTTTCTTTCTTTCTTTCTTTCTTTCTTTCTTTCTTTCTTTCTTTCTTTCTTCCTTCCTTCCTTCCTTCCTTCCTTTCTTCCTTCCTTCCTTCTTTCCCAATCTGTACCATATGCAACAGAAGAAGCATTTTTGGATGGCTACAACGGGGATTTTGAACAGAATTTTCAGAATTTTGATACTCCAAACTGTTTGGCCATGACATGCAAATGAATTTGGCAGCGAAGGCACCACTTCGGCAGCGTTTCAAAGAGACACAGACTGTTCAGTGTTACGGCTGTGAAAGGAGTGTTGATGCTATGATATGGAGATAAAGATGAAACAGTGATTTCCCTTTATGATTGTAGTGCAGCCTGTCTTGGCCTCTTACTGTCTGTAGCTCTTCCCTGTCCCTGCTGCTCATTGCTCCACGTGTCTTTAAATCTCTTTCCTGGCTCCCCACTTGTAGAGGGACTTTTCTGCTCATTCAGAACCCCCCCGCACCCCATCTCCCACCCCCCACCTTTCATTATACTGTAAGTTGGACACTTATCTCCTTTAAAAGTACCTTGATGAATCAGACCCTCTTTCCTCTAATCTCTGTAATTGCTATGAAAAAAACCTCTCTACCTTAGCTCTTATTTTAATTCTTTTCCCGGCACTTCTCTCTTATATGATCTCTCTGACATCACAGGAATATTCTGCCTTCAGACTCTGGCCTTTGCACTTGTTATAATTGGTTGCTTGTAATGAATTATGTAGTAATAAACTGATTTTAACTTAATCTATTGCCTTGTGCAGTGTAAATCATTTTGCTTACTACTGATGCCATACATTTTTAAACTCAATGCAAATTTTGTGATTTGAGCTTGCTTCCCTCCTCTTGTGTCCACCTGCAGCTTTTCAAATACAGATTGCATTTCACGCCACCCTCTGACCTCCCACTTCAATATTATCTCTCCACACCTTCGTTCATCCGTCACCCTTAACAACTCTCCACCTTCCCTTTCTTCCTCACCCAACCTGTCTTTGCATCTGCTGAATTTCTTTGCACTGCACAGTGTTTGCTCTCGCTATCACAGTTTTTCTTATCTATCACTCCCTCTCTCTTTTTGTTTCCCTTTATCACTTTTTCCCTTTCTCATCTGTTTGTCTGGCTGTCTTTCTCCCTGGATGGAGGAAATGCTAGGGTGCCCAGTTTGTCTTTCACATAGAAGTAGACAAAGCAATATACCCATAATTCATCATTTTCTCAAAAGATAGCACTCAGCCATCAAATTCAGTGTCACCTGCCAGTGTCCCTTTTTGTGCTTGATTGTTCCAATGAGGACGTTTTAATTAATTGACATTGCACAACACGCTTACTTGTCTCAGTCGTTCACTCAAGTACAGAAGAACATTTCGCCCAGCGTCTCTGCTTTTCCCTGTCACCTTCAGCTACAACTAAGAATTCACCATTGGGGGTGCTAATAAGAGGCTAGGGGAGACTAAGCCTCCCCAAAATGATCATGGAAATATTATGCTGAAGCTTTTTGTGAATTACTTGGCTTGTTGATTGTTATTTTGGATGCAATAGCTAACAGGTTATTTTGGTGAGAGAGAGCGAGCAAGTGAGAGACAGCTGAGAGACCAAGTGGGAGAGACAGAAGCCTCTAGTTACTGATTATAATGACCATTGCAAGCAGTGCTCGACCGTTTCCTGAATTTGTTTTGCCTGTCTGTGTATTTTGGTGCCAAGCGCAGCATGCACAGTGTACAGGTGGGAGGGGGTTTATTCAGATGAAGCAGTGCAAAGCGAGTTGTTGGTGTTGCTGTGCTGAGAATAGATGTCTCAGAACCACGTCTGTTTCTGAAGCAATGTCACTCCGCTGGCACTTCAGTGATTTTATCAACAAGAGTAAACTAAATTCTTACAGCAAATGCACAGAATGCTTAAAATGTAAATAAAGTATACTTAATCAAACATTCCCCAGCCAAAATATGTGTTTAAATCAGCATAAAAAATTATAAAGTTTAATGTGGTTGAAGCAGTAAAGTTATAAATTAATATGATTGATTCTGACAGTATCTGTTGTCCACAGCTGCTTTATTCCCCTTCAGGTCATTAAATCCCTGCAGCCATCTGAAGGCAGCAGGACACATTTAATCTGCAGCCTCTATACAGTTAAGACTGGTCAGTTAAAACTCTGCATTCTGCCTGTTATGCAGGAGACATCGGATTAGCCGAGCTCTTTAATCCTGTGCGTCATGAAACTTCTTTCCAACTTTGCAGTTTTTAAGTTATTTTTTTTGTGTTTTATTGTTGAAATGGCTTACAATGCTAATACTGTTGCATCACATTTTGCCATATGATGTGACAATTTACAACATGAGACAGAGTAGAACTAAGACTGAAAAAGCATTAGATCGATGCGATCATATAAATAGCTTCAAAGTATTTTTTTCATTATTTATTTATTTGATTAATTGCTCAAAAACAGCAACACATTATGTGTTCTGTGTTCACTTGGCGCTGTTCCCCACCCCCACTACTGACTTTTAGCCTCTCCAAGCATGATGTCCTGGTGCCCCCTATGGAATTCACCCTTATCGAAAGTTTTGGTATGAAGCAGAAAAATATTCTTCTTGTTTGGCGATGTCCTGCCGTTTTTCAGATGATTGCCTAAATCCAAAAGCTGCTGGCTGGGTGTCTGATGCCGTACCCATTTCTCTCCTCCTACCGTGATCTCTCTCTCCTCACCCTGCTCCTCATGTGTGTTGCTGTACAGGAGCAGCTATAAGAGCATGTGTCTAAGCAGGTTGGCATAACATTAGAGAGGGCATACCATTTGATATGGCGGTAATCTTCTGTTAAATCCCCCAAGAGTGAAACACAGCCGCCTCCAGCTTTGCACAGATTTCAAAAATGGTTTTCTTTTCTTTTTCTTTTTTTTTCTTTTTTTTTTTTTTTTGTACAAGTATACTCCCTTGCTTAGATCATTTCTGCTTGTATGTGTGTGTATGTGTGTGTGGCATGTAGGGGTGTGGAATTAGCAAGACTTAATGTCACTGTCCCCAGTTAAGGCGCTGGTTATACTAAGAACCCAAGTGTTGGTTTATAGCAGAATAATGTGATTTAGTGTAGTGCGGATACCAAGGGCAGCGGTGTGTCATCAATGCTTAATGTGTGGTTGGTAAAACTTGAAGGTGGCTGATAATTCTCTTGGCTGAGCTGATTGGTTTCGTTTATATGTAGATTAGTATAGAGAAGCAACTCTTACTAAGCTATATTCCACTTTTGAACCACTATAATGTATTCATAGTACTTTGTAGAATAGTTCTGGGGTTTTTTGTTGTAACTCTTTTTCCATATTTGGTAATTTTATCACTGCTACATCCGTCTAATCTGTATACACAGCACTTATTGCATGCCTGTTCATCCTGGAACATGAATTCCCCCTCTATTGCTCTTCCTCAGGTTTTTCTAAGGGTAGATATGCTGTACAGAGCACTGAGACCAATTTGTGATTTTGGTTTATATAAATAACGTGACTTGACTTGGTGTGTATGTATGTAGAGTATGTAGGTTTATGTTTTTATAGCTTGCTCGCCTCCAGAAAATACCTACAAAATATGAATGCTTTCACAACATAATTATAAGATATGTTTTAAGACTTTAAACTCATGATTTAAGCAGTTAGAATATGGTATGATTTTGACCTTGTTTGGCCTGAGAAATGTTATTTGTCAGATGTGAGCAAAACAGTACTCGTAACATCATTATAAAATGGACAGTGCACATTGGGAAATGCATCCCATAAACTATTACACGTAGTGTTTAGCAAAGTAAAACACGCCTTTTTTTCAGAATCTGTTGAAAATGTTTATTGAAATCAAAACACAGCATGAGGTGATTTAACTGTGGCAGCAGTTGTAACCATGATTACATGAAAATGTGTTGTTTTTTTTCAGAAATACAAAGAGTTTGAGCGGGCAGTGCGGGTGCAGGAGATTGATGGGCTGCGGCTGGTGAAGAGGCTGGCAGAGGACATGGAGGAGATGTTTCATAAGAAAGCCCAGGCAATGAAGGTACTTGTTCCTACCTGAATTTTCATCCCTCACACTAAAACTAAACCTTCCTTAGAATTACTGTTTACATTAGAAACACTCACACAAACAAAATACAATTCTTATAAGAGCACAAGGGAATGTAAAAAAAACCTATTTATAATCTACATTTCATATGCACATTTCATATACAACAATGACTAATTACAAAATATGTTTTTGGGAATTCTATTCCCAGAGAGGCTTGAATTGAAAAAGCAATGGTACTTGACTGAGCTCAGTCACTTGGTATCGGATGTCTGAAGAAGTGCGTAGTGTCACATTGCTACAGTGAAACCAGACACATCATGTGTCCGGTGTGTGAGAGAGAGATATGTGAAAGAGAGGATGTCAGGGTTGAGATGACAGCCAGAGAGAGGCTGTGATTCATCCATCAGTGTCTGTGTCACTTCATTGATCTGCTCAGTCCAAACATCAGTATCTAAGAGGCCACTTTAGGACAAGGCTCTAAACCAAAATTAAACACTTTTTTTTTTTTTTGGTTAGCCCATTTTGCTCAAATTCGACTGTATATCTGGGTGTATGCAATCGTCAGGGGCGTCTTCTGTTTTTAAAAGACTAGTGAAGTGAAGCAGTGTACCAAACAACTTTACTTTACTTTATACATCAGTACATTTCAGATGAATATGGGAATAATAATGATATCGTACTTTTTATTCTACAACATTTATTTGACAACTATAGTCACTAGTTATCTTGAAGCTAAGCTTTTACATACAACACATATCAGCAGCATATAAAATATGTGTTGTTATATTTAATCAATGTAACATCCGAGTAGCATTAACATGTTACTGACACGTGGATGCATTAGACATAATGATTCATATGATAAAATACACTTTAACTATGTTTTGTTGATAATACTTTTACTTTTTCAATGCAGGACTTTCATAATGGTGTATTTTTACATTGTGGTATTTCTACTATCTGTGTGTGTGAGCATGTCTGTGGGTACGTGTGTATTGTAACAGGTGCAGTTCAGGATGTGTCCACAGTGCACTGCGTCTCTGGCTGCAGCTCTAGCTCCAGGTGATAGATCCTATCAGGACAACATGGTGCTGTTAACAGAAATTGGATTTCTCTCTGAGAGCCTGGTCCAAGGATACAGGCTGAAAGGGGAGCGAGGGAGAGAGAGAGAGAGAGAGCGGGGCACAGACAGTGACAACCCATTTCCATGCTTTAGCTTTGCTTGCACCTTTGTTCTTAATTTTACATATGATACCTTTGCCTGCTTGGATTGCATGACCATGCCTGTTTCACAGCGTTACATCCACTTTGAAAGCGTTCACTTCTCCATCCATCCACATGCTTAACAGTCTGAACTGAGCGCATAGTGAAGAGGAAGTATTTCATGCTAATATGAGTCATCTGACATTTCAAAAATATGACTCCTACTCTTATACAGTGATTGCTGGCACAGAAGCAAGGTTCTAATTGAATATTGGTACTGGTTATGTTGTTAGCTCATGTAATAGAAAATGGAGGACTTAATCAGTTTTCTAATAATAATGAACATTGTTTCAGAATTAAACCACCGCTATACGCTTTCCAAACCAGTATTAACTGTATAAACCCATGTAACTGTAATTTTTTCATTATAGAGAGACATGTCTTGTCAACTGGCTGATACACTTACTTGTTGACAAGAGTAATTTTCTTAGCTGTGAGATTAGATGTATTGAATCTAGTTACATAGTTGTCTGTGTGTGCCATCTCGTTGTGAGTGCGTTAAACCCCTGGAGATATGAGGACTCGGTTAGCTAATGGCTTCTCTAAAGCCGCCGGCCCAGATGCTGGATGCCTGATAATTGTTCATCTCTGGGGGTTTTGTGTGTTTGTGTGTGTTTGTCGAGCAAAAGTTATGGGGGTTGATGAGAAGATGAGAGGGAATACTGGTCACTGGGTTGATGGAATTGCACTTCATCAAAGACAGATGAAGGAGGAAGAGGAAGACTAAATGCTATAGGAAAGAAAATCGAAGAAAGTGGAAGAGTGAAAGATAGACCATATGGACATGTCCATTGAGAATTTAACCCTTGACAGCTGCTGCCATGATTCCACTTCACCTCCACCTTTCTCATTTTCTGACAGCTGGTCTTGTAATGAAATGTTAGTCTCAAACACACAATGGAAGTGTCCATAAATCCCTTTCCCTCTTCTTCTCCATCTTTCTCCAATTTCTCTCTGCTTTTATTACCAAAACTCTCATCTGTCTGGCCTTGTGTGCACACCTGCAGCTGTCCTTAAGCATCCCTCTCTCCTTTGTCTGTCTCTCCCCTCGCTGCGCCGCCTCTTCCCATCTCTCTGCTTTTTGCTAAAGTATATGTGGCGCTTCAGCGATTCAATTTCCGTGCAGGCGCTCTCCCCTGTCCGTCAACGTGGTTTTATCTCCCCTTCGCCACGTCGATTCCCCCTCTTTATCACTCGCCGCCACCTGCTGAGAGACAGCAGCCCCTGCTGCTGTAAAAGGGTGCACCTGTAAATGTGTGTGTATGGTAGTTGATTTCATTCTTTTAAAGTGTGTTTAGGTGAAAGAAGGTTTGTGCTTTAATTCTTGTTTGATTTGAAGAGAGAGAGATGATATGGTAGTGAAACATGTTTATAAGCTGAATTCATAGTATTTAAGCTTCCTACCGGTTTTGTGTGTGGTATTGTGTGTGTGTATGTGTGAAGGAGAGAGTATGTATGTGTGTTTAATTGCATTTAGAATTGGTGTTTGATTGTATTCATGTCCCTATTCTCTCTCCATTATCATCTTCACATTATTGTGACAAGCACAGCCTCTTCTCTGTCTGACAGATAAAAAAGAAACTTTAGGCAAGAGCAGTTGTGTTGTGTAGTTGCTTCAGCCAATTTAATTGCAGGTCCACTATTATAGATGAGATAAAAAGGCCAATCAAACAATGTTTCAAAGTAAATATGTGCTTGCAAGGACGTTGTGTGTGTCCTTATGTGCAGCTTTTGTGTGTATACTGGAAGTCTATAGACATGTGTTTATTCCTTGGCTTAGCGAGCATCTTAGCTTGCCATTGTTACTTTTTAATTACTATTACCTTCATCAGTTCCTGAGTCGGTAGGATATTATCACTGTCTAGCAGACAGCAACTCCTCTCCTCTCCTCTCCTGTCCTGTCCTCTCCTTTCCTCTCCTCTCCTTTCCTCTCCTCTCCTCTCCTTTCCTCTCCTCTCCTTTCCTCTCCTCTCCTCTCCTCTCTTCTCCTGTCCTGTCCTGTACTGTCCTCTCCTGCCCTGTCCTCTCTTGTCCTGTCCTCTCTTGTCCTGTCCTCTCCTGTCTTGTCCTCTCCTCTCCTCTCCTGTCCTCTCCTCTCCTCTCCTCTCCTCTCCTCTCCTCTCCTCTTCTCTCCTCTCCTCTCCTGAATAAAGCTTGTCTGCTGGCTGGAAATGGCCACAACAGCAAACGGTTAAAAACAGTGAACATGTTGTTATCAAAGTTGAAAGGCATGGAGCTATTGTAATGTCCTCTTTGAAGTCAAGCACGGCTGTGTTTCATGCGACAAATGCACTTCAAAGCAGAGTGGATGCCTTGCTGCTAGGGCTGTTTCTCCTGTAATGGCATTTGGTCTCTACTCTGTACCTGCTGATATCATTTACCTGTGGCAGCTACGCCTCTGTAGTCTTCAACATGATTACCAGTGTAGAGCAGAGGAAGTCTGCATGGGTGTATGTTAAAAATAAAAGGCATACACAGGACTTTAAAATGAAATTTCTCTGCCAGCAAAACCTCATATGAACTTTAATTTTCATTTGCTGACATGCACAATGAATTTAAAATACAAATATGGCATTTCAACAAGTCGTCCTCTGCAGGAGATGTTTTGAATAAAGATGCGTTTTCTCTTATTAGCAGATAAGCATTTAATGGAAAATTCTTGTTTACTACAATTTTCCTAGTTTTGGTTTTTGTCATTTCAGTCCCAGAGTAATGACAGCATTGTACCCAACATGTTAATTGCTGAGAACATGACGCCATGGCTAAAACAAACTCAAATGGGGCATGAAACACATGCATTCAGATGATAATAAAGGTTTTAAACAAACCTCCAGGTTAACCAAACTTATTTGGAAGACAAAATGAAATCTAAAACCGAAACTGTCTATTGTAAACATCCACATCATAGACTTAACATCCGGTTTCAAATTTAGCTTACTGTACCTGCCATAGCTTGGTATGACGCATACGTTTTTCCTGTGCAATGAGGATTATTCCTGACATTTCAGGTGCCCTTACTTTTGATTTCACCTCCTAATAAAGTAGTTTGGAAATTATGGCCAAAACTACAAAAATAAGATCCAAGTTATGAAAAATTTACCACAATAGAGCTGCAACAATTAGTCAATTGTTGATGAAATCGATTAGTCGATTGACATAAAATTAATTGCCAACTATTTTGATAATTGATTAATTGTTTCAACCATTTTTCAAGCAAAAATGCCAAATATGCCCTAATTCTGGCTTCTTAAATATGAGAATTTGCTATTTTTCTTCAACATATGTAACAGTCAATTGAATATCTTACAATTCTGGACTGTTAATTGGACAAAACAAGCAAATCAAAGGCATCCCTATCCTCTCTAAGAAATGGTAAATGGCATTTTCACTATTTTTTAACATTTCACAGAGCAAACTATTAATTAAGTCTTTTTGTCTGATATGAATTCTCTCCCTTAAACTGAACAGAACTGAACAGCCTTTTTTTATTCCTTAATGCACACATATATGATATACATATATGAGAGCTAAAGTAGCTTATCCCTGATTTTGCCTTTTTAATTGGTGTATAGTCCTGACAGGGATTATTATGGTGTGGTCCAGCCCTGCAGGCTTGTCCTGCCCTTTCCTCCTGTCTGCCCTCCTCCCTGACACACCACACTGCCATGCTGAGCTCACATCACTGCTCTCCTCATTTCCTTCATTTCATTAGCTGTCCTCAGTCCCAGATCATTGTCATGTCCCCCTCTCTGTGTGCGTGTGTGTAAATGTCTGTTGAGAGTGATGGCCAGTAATGACAAGGCAGAGCCAGCCAGTAGATGTCAGGACAGAGACAGTCACTTCCTTCCCATTTTCTCTGGTTGTTTTTCTGTCACTATGAAATCAAAGCTAGAGGGATGGAATTGTTTTCTAGAATGATAAAATGAGGATGTAGGCAGGAAGGATGGGAAAGTCAAATGCCAAGAAAAAAAGTTCAGTCAAAAGTTCAGTCTAAGTGAAGAAAGTGTAGAAATGAGGAAATACAAGGCAAAAACAGAAGGATGGCAGAGCTGGGTTAGGCACTTCATATTCCCTTTCAGTCAGCAGAACTGCTGAGAACTTGTAAAGTATTGATTATTGTGACCTGATGTTTCAAAGCACACTACTCTCTTCTCTCTATCTGTCTTTCCTTCCCTCTTTCCCTTTCCCTTTCTATCTCTCTAACCATGCTCTGTCTACTTGGCTTGTACCCAATCTAAATGTGCAAAACAGAGGAAGCAAAGTGTCACAGAGCACTTTTCCATTTTGTTGATGCTGCAACTCTCCCCTGGATGGTTTGACAATATTAATTGCTGTCCCCATTGCTATTGATGGGCTGACCTGAGCCGATTCAGCCCAGCTCAGGCCTCGAAGGATCAGGCCTCTGGCAGAACCAAGACCCGCAGGACCTGCCCTGATCCAGTAGGCCAAGGCTTAGTTTGCATTTCTTCTTACAACTGAGGAACACATCTATACATCTGGCCAAGCAGGAGCCTGCCAAGTTAGTCAAGTACGATAGCTTACTGTACTTTTTTCACATAAGGTCACACAAAAAGAATTTTGAAAGGTACGGACATATTTAGATGTGAGGAAAAATGCCACAGCTGCTATCTGTGCTGATTTAAATTTAGACACAGTTTTGAATTTCTGATCTTGATGAATTTGGGTCACTGTTGGTGAATTGCGCATTGAAAAATAACTCTCAGGGCAAAATGTTCAGATCTTTTCGACAAATTGTAACTCCAAAAGATGATTAAATGGAAAAAAGAAAAGTTCCAGTTAGTTTTAACCCAAAGTACAAATGCGTGCTGAGCCAACAGCAGACAGTACCTCTGGGAGTCATCGACTGTAGTCTTGTTCTCGGCTACCTCGGTAGAACATTCAGAATCAGGCCACTGCCCTCCCCTCCTCTTGGTGGAGGGAATGTGCCGAGGCAAGGCTTAATGTACTGCTTAAAAAAAAGTCCTCGACTTCCGCTAGCAGTCAATAATGTATGCGACTCCCCCGTCCACTCGTCTTCTGCTTCTCTGACAGCGGTTGTTAGCATAGCCCAGCTGTATATGACAGCCTTTGCTAACTTTCATGGCTTTAGTGTTGCATTCATAATGTGTAGGCATTTGTTAAGGTCAGCGCTTTCAACCATCAGGAAACCTACCACACAGCAGGCGCAGTGCAAGAACAATAGGCCAATCAAGTTGACAGCTAAATGAGGGGGATCGTTTATGAACTTTTGAAAGTGTAAACAAGCTGAATCCTTTGTCAGGCAAATCATAATCACAGGATGTCAGATAATGAAAGGGGGTAGATGAGTGCAAATGTCAGTGTGTGTGTGTATGAGTATGTGAATTTGTGTGTGAATGGGGGAATGTTGGCATGTAGTGTAAAGCGTTTTGAGTGGTCTGAAGACTAGAAAGGCGCTATATAAATTCAGTCCATTTACCATTTACCATTTTAATTATAGGGAGAGACATTGCTTCAGCTTACACTAGGAAACTGGGGTAGCATTAGGGAGTTTTTCAGATTCAAAACTTGGGTCCAAACCAGTCTGAAGCAAGGATGGACCCAGTCCTGATTAATGTCTACATTTTTACCATGACATATGAGTCTAATTCTTCAGAGATTTTCACAATGTGATACATACATCTTGTTGTGGCTGACATTAATGTCAATAAATGTCATACTTCAGGCTTTTTCTTGTTAGGATACAGTAAATTCTCTTAATGCTAATTTCTTCTTCATATGCATCATTTTCTTTGTCAAGCTGACTGCTCAAAAATATCACAGAAAGTGTTGGCAAAGCAGGGGGAGGGGGGCTAGATGTCAACACGGCACATTTTTTCCTGTGGCCTGATTTATGGAGTAAAAACAAAACAATTGGCAAATAAAATGAGCATGAGAGAATTAAAAGAAAATGGAGCCTTACCCAGCCTAGACCTGTCAGGTCAAGTCTGATCAGGTTTGTGCTGAGAATCAAAGCTCTGTAGTGAAGACAGAGACCAGCAGAAGCACATCAGGGATCTGTAATCAGGTAGAGATGCCAGACTCTTCCTCTAGTGCTACCAAATCTAATACAGTTACCACAGCAAGTCTTGTTAGCTCTGTGTGTTCAGCCTTTACCCTGTCAGCTAAAGTGAAGGCTTGTGAACGTGTTAGTTTGTGTACAAGTGTGTGTGTGTGTGTGTGTGTGTGTGTGTGTGTGTGTGTGTGTGTGTGTGTGTGTGTGTGTGTGTGTGTGTGTACGTGTGTGTTTTCAGGGAGACAACAGGGCCTGCCTCTCTCACTGTGTCAGTTTAATTATTGCTGTCATCTCGTACCAAGCCCGAGCCTCGACAGAATGATTTGAGAAGAAAAGTCATTTCCTCTCTCTTTTTAAACTGCATCATACACTTTGGCAGGACCACCTATTGACAAAAAAAGACATGGCAGGCTCATTTGAATATATGCGAGACAGACACAAACACACGTAGACAGACGCGGCACACAGTTGCATGTGCCCGCAGAAACACAACATGCACTCAAAAACAAACACACCACCTGGAGTGCTCATCCTAGTGATATGTTGGAAATTCACAGGAGTGAGTAGTACCTACTTATCTCTAATCTGTTTTCCCAAATGAAAAACTCCCTGCAAGTTATTTTTACCCCAGAGCTTTAACTCCTATCTTCCTGCATGGTAAGTTACACTACATGCTAATGTGTCAGAATAGATTATACGCAGGTGGGACTCAAGTGTTTAAATGTTCTGTAGTGTGCAATAGAGATGAAATTATCATTGGCCATGTAGATCTTACTGTATTGCACAAGATGTTGTGTAATACTTAAAGCTAGTTGTTTTTGTGTACATATGACAGATTAATAGACTCTATTTTGAATCACAGGTGAGTTTCTTTAAAAAAAAAAAAAAAAGAATAAAATTTTACATTTTACAATGTAACAACAATATTTTCAGTCCATCTCACAACTGTGCTATGATAGATTCGCACATACAGTCCATGCATGTACTCTAATTCAATCCGATTTCATCACACGCACAGTGACTCGCATACTCTCACGTTCAAGTGATTGACATTTGCAAAAGCGGCTGGAAGACAGAATAGGTCAAAGGGCTAATATCTTAACACGTGTCAACGGAGAAAAATATTAACACTCACATGTGCACACGCAAACACACACAACGTCACCCACTCACCAATGCTGAAAAGTGTGTTTCTATCGACACCGGCTTCACAGGCAGCATCTGACATTTCGCTGGGAGTGTGAGGCTAAGCGTTCAGACCTTTAGAGAATGTTATTCTCTCATTCCTCTCTCATCCTCCCTTTATTCCACCGTCCTTATCTCTGTTTGTTCCTAGCGCAATGCTTTGTTGTGGATTTTCCGGGAGATGCACCTGCCTGAGGTTTTGTGGTGTCTCTCAATGCCCGGATGCACACACACACACACACACACACACACACACACACACGCCCTCACATATAGTTTCTTGCTCGATTCCTTCAAACATCTGAAGAAGTCCAGGCCAGAGAGGACACAGAGGCGTTCACTGTGTTGCTTGTTTTCCACTCGCAGCCTATCAGAGACCAGGAGGGAAACAGAGCAAATTTATACATTAATCGATAGCCGAATGGTATCAAGAGCAGAATGATATGCAACGATATGTGATGGCCAGGTGTGTTGCTATGGTGAAGAAAATGATTGGCCGAGCTCTAGATTACAGTGTACGCTTCCCAAAACAGCCTGCCTGCACACAGCAACAGCACAACACACATACGCACACACACACACACACATACACACATGGCTCAGCTGAAATAAGCTGGCTGATTGCAGTAGTTTTACGGGTAAAGCCATTTGAATGGAAATGTGAAATGGAAGTGCATTACCGAAACTCATAGACACCAGAGCCAGCTGTGAATGAGAGAAATTACTTGCTATGAGAACATACCATGCATATCACAGTTGGACGGAGAAAGAAGTGCTTATGTCTGTGTGTGTGTGTGTGTGCGTGTGTGTGTGTGTGTGTGTGTGTGTGTGTGATCCCTCAGAGTCAAGCTGTTTCTCAAAACCCAAAACCATTCCTTCAGGCCCTTTATGTTTAGCCTCTCTGAAATGCTGCTGTGTGCCAGATGTTATTACCTTAGACTTCTTTTTGATATCTCACACGCATGCACATTTGTTAATTGGCAGATTATTTGATAATGAAAATAATTGAGTTTGAGTTTATTTATACAGGTTAAAATCAAACAAATACAAACAACAAGAAAAAAATCAATCAAGAGGAGGGAAAAGGTTTAGTATGCTTATGGATTACCTCTAAATAATATACAAACATAAATATAAAAGAAAAACAAAGTCAAACTATAAAAAACAAATGGGATTATAAAACCAAAATTAAAGCCTTTTTTAAAATATGCTCTAAAGGACTTTTAAAAACGAACAAATTTGAACCCGATGACAATTGTAGTTTCATAACTTTGGACCCCTGTATCTGATTAAAAACTGATTGTCAGATGTTTAGGAAGATGAAGATTAAATGATTGTCTGGTTGAGTGAGAGTGAATCTGAGTTAGTTTCAAAAGGAGACCTGTTGATTCCAGTGATTTGTAATAGTTTTATTCCTTGAATTGTATCTTATATATATATATGTAAAAGTGCATATTTGGAAAATGGTAATCAGCAGTTGCAGCCTAATTTCATACACACACATACACACAGCACACACTCACTGTTTGCGCTCAAAACATTCACTCACTCCTTGTGTGTGTACATGCAAAAACTGCATATTATTGTCTTGGAGATTCCTGTTCTTGAATGGACTGTGCCTCTCAAGGAAGCCTGGAGTGTGACATTGGATTCTGACTCAAATTATGCTGCGATTCTCTGTCCTGGTTGCCACCTAAACAAAAGATGCAAGCCATAAAGCAGGGAGAACTTTACTTTAAAAAGGACTGCAACTTACATTTCTCCATGATTATCTTTTATACTCATTATAGAAGGTTGACAGGGTTCATGTTGCCACCTTTTGACAGAATGCCATTTTCAAAAGATGATCGTTCCCATAAGAGAGCGAGAGAGGGAGAGAGGAAGAGAGAGAGCATAACATTGACTTAGAGGCACACAGATACCCAAAACACCCTACGGGCATACACAGCAGACGATAGCAACAAGAGGGTGATGATTGTGAGTGTGTGTGTGTGTGTGTGTGTGTGTGTGTGTTTGTGAGAGAGAGAGAGAGACGGAGAGAGAGAAAGAGAGAGTGCATGTGTAAAACAGCAGGAACTGATGATGGAGTTTGTTGTGATAGTGTCCAAAGAACCTGAGGCAGCCATTACCTCTACTGCTGAACCATTTAGGAAAATAGCCTCTTTTCACGAGATGACCAAATGCCTGTCCGCTATCTGTGTCCTTATATGTGTGTATGTGTGTCCTGAGGTATTTTACTGTTGCTCTAGTGCTAAGGCAGCCCAGTGTCACGCCAAAGCATGTAATACACCTGCGGATCCACTAGAGGATACCGTGATAGGCAAAAGGTGGACTTAGCTGCAGGAGACCGCTGTTCACTTTTCGTTTCCGACCATAACTACGATTGCCATGGTGTTTACTGTTGCCATGATGACAAAGGTGATCTTTCCTAAACCCTAACCAAGTGTTTTTTGTGCCTAAACTTTACCTAACTTTAACCAAAGCATTGTCACATCATAAAACATCATTATTTTTTAACAGTGATTTGAAACAGCACAAACAAATTCTGTTGTCCTGCAGATTACTGCCGATAGATGTGCCATATTAGAAAACACTGCTAATTTACACATGTGTACTTTTCATGCCTAGACGAGGAAAAACGTGACAATGACATGGTGTATTACACGCTTTGGCGTGATACCAGGTTGGCTAAGGGGTACTTATAGAGTCAGTTGTAAAGCTACTTTCTGTTTGGATGTTTCTCTACCTATTATTTTTGACCCACTAATCAATTTAGTTTTGTACTAAAGCTATTATATTTCTCCTCTCCATCCTTTTTCCCACTTCTTCTCCTCTCATCTCCTCACCTCTCTTGACCTTTACACCACTCTTCTCTGTTCTCCTTCTACAGAGGCTGGTAGAGGCTGCAGAGGAAGCCCACCTACAGCACGAGGAGGATCCAAACCTACAGGTGTGTGTATATGTTTCTTCTGGATCTACAGTTTATACTGTCCACACACACATCATTACAATCAACATGTTCATTCCTTGTTCTTGTAAGCTCAATAATTAATTCATGCCCAAAATAATTAATCCTCTCTGAGATTGGTGCTCAGTGAGAGAAAAGGCCCAGCAAATGACAAGGGTCTCAACAGAGAAAGACGGAGAGAGAAGGCATTAGGAATCTTGTTCTGTAGTCTGTTTCGCTTGTCTAGGCTAACAGTCTTTTCTCTTTAAGAAGTGTGTGTTAGTCCACATTTCTCTATAATCATATTGTCAGCAAATGTCTCGGTCTGCCACTGTCACACTGTTAGATAGTCACAGTCCCACAGCAGCTGCCATAATAAACATGAGGGTTTTTTTTTTTAAATTGATGAGTGTGCACAAGTTGTGCACAACTAAACCTTAACAAAAATTCTGGCCCTAACACTTAGATTTTGTGATTTACTGTGCATTCATGGCTCCATCTACTTTTTAATGTTGAGTGATGGGATTTATATTCTGTGAATAATTAGAGCTGAGCCATTTCAAACAATCGCAAATGTAAATGTTGGGTTTTGGTGTTCAGTGGTGTTTGCCAGGACCTATCATCTATTTTGGTAGTAAAGGGCAGAAGTTGAATAGGCAGAGATTGTAGCAGCAGTTGCTTGCAGCAGACATTGACTAGATGTTTACACTTATTATCCCATAAAGGAAAAAATCTGCTTTTTTCACAACATAACTGTTAATTTTGTAGTTGCTTATATTTCTAAAGTTGTGATAACCTTACCCTGGTACACTGTTCACAGTCTCAGTCTAGTCTGCTGCTATACATTGTCATCTGTCATGATGAAGTAACAAGTGAACCAGCTGTAAATATTAATATTATGACACAGACAATAGTAATGTAGGCCCGAACCTGAGCGCAACCCAACGTATGCATGTGAAAACATGTTGGACATAACTCACTTGAATTTGTCAAACCTGTCAGCTCATGATGGACTTGGGTAGAGTTAGACACAGATGAAGCTAATATTTAAGGGGAAACTCTGGGGTGATATTGTCCAAATCCTTAGTCTCAGCTGAACACCATCTACTTCTCAGTTAAGGCATTATGACTGCACCTGCAGCTGTATATTATTAGTAACAAAGATCGAATTGTATGTGGGAAGTATCTTTTCTGTTTTGTCAGAGGTGAAGCAATTAATACTCATGTTTTTGTGTCTGAATTTACATAAATCATTAATTATTTGTAGTATTATATCACTGTCATAGTCCCACTCAAAAACTCAACACATTTCAAATTATTCTCTAGTAGTTCCACCCTCAGTTCTGCAGACTTGGGCAAATGCATTCAGTTAATCATATCTGTATACACACCCCCAAACCCAGCCTCTGCTCTCATGGTTCTGCCTTAAATCCATTTGAGCAGCATTAATTTTTAGAGTGCAGCCTTGTAATGTGTGTATGCGTGTGTGTTTGTGTGTGTGTGTGTGTGTGTGCGTGTGTGTGTGTGTGTGTGTGTGTGTGTGTGTGTGTGTGTGTGTCTGTGCACTTGTTATGTCCTAAGTGTGCGCATCATGCACATCTCAGAACTGAGTTTATTAAAGTAGGAGGAGCAACAGCAGGAACTTGAGTTTTAAAGAGAAAATATGATGCTAAGCCGACTTGGGAGTATTTGCTACTAAACTACTTATAAAGTCTGTGGCGTGTGTGTTATGTGTGCCTGTGGCGGTGAGTATGTGTTTACTTTGTCAGCTCTTTAAGGCATTACAGTGAATGCCCTGTGGTTTTTTGCTGTCATGGGCCATTAAAGAGGATCAATTACTAAATTTAACCACTGACTGCTGTCTTGCTCTGAACCTTCTTCACAGAATGTTCTTTTCATTTCTTCTCTTTTTGATCACCTGCTTGATTCTCCACTTGCTGTGCAATGTCCCCATGTGCACTTAAAGGATTATTTCACCTCCAACAATGCTTCAAAGAGGAGAAAGACCTTGCTATTTGGATTTAGACCAGGATTTGTTGTCCCATTTGGTTTGGATGGTGTATGATTTTTAGCATTTAACTTGAACTGTTGATCAGCAGAAGAATAATCAGCAACTTCTTTGATAATCGATGATCATTTCAGTCATTTTTAAAGCAACAACTCCAAGCATTCTCGCATCTCCAGTGTTTTAAAGTTTCTTTGTTTTATATCATTGTAAATTTAATACGACTGCAACTAATTATTATTTTCATTATCGATTAATCTGACAATTATTTTCTCAATTAATTAATTGTTTGGTCTATAAAATGTCAGAAAATAGTGAAAAATTACAATTTCCCAGAGTCAAAGTTGACGTCTTCAATTGTCTTGTTTTGTTGGACCAACAGTCCAAACCCGAAGATGTTCTGTTTATCATCATATATGACAAACAAAACTATCAAATCATCACATTTGAGGTGTTGAAATCATAAATATTTGGCATTTTTGCTTAAAAAATGTCTCAAATGATTATTTGGTTATCAAAATAGTTGGCCATTAATTTTCTGTTGATCGGCTAATCGATTAAACAACTCATCATTGTATCTCTAAAATCTAATATCTTGTTTTTTTCTTTTTGGTTGTACAAAACAAGGCAGTTGAGGACACCAACGCTGGGCTCTTAAAACATTTGACGGATATTTTTCACATTTTTCTGACATTTAGTAGACATGTTGAAAATAATTGTCAATACCAGGCTTATAGATAACGTGACATCACACTGAGATATCTGAAGTGCAGTCACAGTAAGCTACTGTACTGTACTGTACTGTACTGTACATACAGTTTAAGCTCCAATGAATCAGCAAGTGCTTCTGTCTAGACTTACAGTTTAACACTTGCACTTAGCATAGATCCACACTTAGACCATAATGCAGTGCAGGCACAAAATGTTATGTTTCGTAAAAGGGTGTATTTTTTTCTTTCTGTCTGCTTTCTTCTGTCTGACAATCATGTTTGCTCCTCTTGCACAGTCACCCACAGTCAATTGCAACCAGTTCATTCCAGTTTGAACACCATTGTGGAAAATGTAGGACATTACCAAGTGAAGCGACAGGTACATCAGGAGATCAGCCAAAAAAGAAAATTGCAACATTTCGTCACAAAATTGCTTTGTGTGTGTGTGTGTGTGTGTGTGTGTGTGTGTGTGTGTGTGTGTGTGTGTGTGTGTGTGTGTGTGTGTGTGTGTGTGTGTGTGTGTGTGTGTGTGTGTGTGTGTGTGTGTGTGTGTGTTATCCAACGATTGTTGGTCTGGGAAGAATGTAGACTACCACACACTCCTTTTCACCTGGCAGTGAGGAAATTTACAAATTTACATTCTAATACACACATACACTCTCTCTCTCTGTCTGTTGTCAGTTTGTTGTTAGTGAAGATACGCCTGAACACACCATAATAAAACAACTATGGATTGGTTAATGAAGGGTAAATTGTGAGATTTTGCCTGTTACAGGTTTTATGCAGGAGTGTAATCTGTATGTTTGCATTTAAATAAAACTGCCTTCATAAACACATACTTGTAAGAGTAAAGTATGTATCTATGAAGGCAGTTTTGCAAGATCATGTGGATACGTGCATGTATGCATGCATGTGTCACTTGTGGACACTTGTCTGCGTATGTTTGTGTTTTCACATTCTGCTTGAGGGGCAGTAACACTCTGTAGGCTCACAGCAGTGCTTTATGCCAGTAATTACTTGGAGGCGATGAGATGAGCCCAGCAAAGTGAGTTTCTCTTTGTTTCTGCTTTAATGACACAGCGACAGAGCTGATAATGGCTGATATAGAGCTTATAGTGTAATGCAGACTTTCACAATGTCTAGGACCGAGTGAGATACCAATTATCAAGCTGAAATACCTCTATAGAAGAGGATATAGTATACCAGCATGCCTCTATTGTGTAGATAGAATCCTTAAAAGGCAAGAATGGGAAACAAAACAAGAGGAAGAGGGGAATTAGAGGGAGGAAGGGAGAGCAGGAAAATAAAAGGGAAAAGTTAGATGAAAATGATAGTGATAGTGCACAAGCCAGATGCTTGTTGCTATGGTGTGTGACCACAGAAATGTTATCTACTTTTATCAGAGATTAACGTAATAGCAGTTTGTATATGATGCAGTATTACTTTATTACAGAGCTTAATTTCTATATCAGGAGGAGGGAGGGAAAAAGTCATGGAACACATCAAACCGCAGAGCTCACAGGATCTACAGGTTTTATTCACCATACTCATTGCAGCACAGATGCATACTTTTTTAACCGTGAGTACTTCAATAACATAACAAAATATTAATTAAATAAACATTTATTACCTGCAAGCATTGTGGAAATATCATCATCAACATCATCATAACTACAGTCATACTACACACCACCCCTCCACCAATCAGTCATTAACAGAACACAGCAGAGAATGGTACATTTTAAAAAGTATTAACTGGGGGTGTCCCCATCAAATTTGTTGGCCTGGATCCCAGTCCGAGCATTTTAATATTGGATATCCACCAAAACTAAAGCCAATCCAATACTTATTTTTACCTAAATGACACAGCTGCCCGTTACAAACTCAGGCTACAATCTGAAAATGAGACAAGATAGAAATCCATCCTGAAAGAAATTTTTATGCATAGTATACATAGTCATCCTTATTTTTATCTATTTTCTTTCCTCTGGTTATGTCTGTTAGCTGGTGACACTGAGCTAACATCAATGCTAACTTCTTTGGCAATGCTTTGGCTACCAGTGCTGCTGCTATCGCCACCCTGCTGATCCACAGAGGTTAGCCTGGTTAGAGTCTGACTTACTATTCTGATTTAAGCTAGTAACACCCGTGGGAAATAAATGAATGGCAATGTAGTGAAAGATCTTGATGGCCACAGAGGAGGTGCCAGATCAGACAAAATATGTCAAAATGCGGGCGGTTCCACATTGTCTTCCGACATCCGGCACAAATTTAATCCCTGCTTGACTAGCTCACTCATCGTAGCAATAATAAGTGTCTGATTGTCTTTGCCTGGCTATCGGCCTGCGTCCACATTAGTATGTCCATGTTGGCGTCTGTGTGTATCCCTGTGTCTCCGTGTGCATGCGTGTGTATGTTCATGTTAATCCTTAGTCAAGCAGGTTTTTCAGTACATCTTGGCAAATTATGTCACAGACATTAATTTTTCATTGCTAATTGTGTTTTGAATTGCCTGAGCATAAAATGAAACGGTTGAGCATTCTTTAGTTGCGATCACAAGCTGCTTGTCGCTTTTTTTTTTTTTTTTTTTTTTTGCTGTCTGCATGCATGTGCGCTGTATGTGTACACCTGTGTAGGTGTGCATGTATGTATGCGTGTGTTTGTGTCTGCACCGCTCTGATGGTGGCATTTCTAATAGTGCTTTTTACTGCAGAACATGGTGAATAGATGGTAATTATCAACCGCTGTGCTAAAAATACCACATCCACGCTGTAGGGTGAAACCTCCTCCATCACTATTTGGGGTTTATTATAAAATGTTTGTGTGTTTTTTTGCTATTGGATACATATTTGGCTGGCAGCGGTTTGTTAGGAATTTCCTTATCTATCCTTTCCAGAGCTCTTCTGCTTCCATGTGAAATTGGCACGGTAATCTGCTGCGATTTTCCTCCCTCGCTCTTTTACCCGCAATGCTCATGTACTGTAAATAGGAAAGCAGAGAGCAGTCTCCCATGCCCTCTGCAGCCAATGAAATCCTTCCTTGGAGGTTGGAGACAAACAGCCAATTGCCAAGCCTGATGTTGACTGAAAATGTAGCCCCAGTCAGGAGGGAGAGAAATGCTTAATCTTTTTTTCCCCTCTTGTTCTCATACTCTCCTGTCTAGGGTATTACCATAGAGTGCACAGCGGTGGCCACATGTTTGTTGATCTGCCAATTTGCTCTTTTATTACTGGCAAAAATTATTTGACCTGAGTGTGTGTGCCTGTGTATCCAGAGTATCCTATGCTTCGCTGTTCTATTAAACATGAAATTTTAAAGCCATTTATTCAAGATTTGGCCTTGCCTGTCCGACGTATAATACACAAATACACATACACACTGCTTCTCCCTTTTTCATACACATTGTATGTCTCACCCACTTGCCCACTCCAGACGCAGAGCACTTCAAGGTACCATCATCTACAATTTCAGAGAGAATGGTTCAAAATGGTTCCCCACAGAGAGATGGGGCGCTACCTAGAATCTCAGAGGAAATTGTTCTCTTTTGAACCGGAGAAAGATCAGAAATGAACGTAGTCCCATACACTGCCCCCACCTGCTTATCAGTTTACTGTTGAAATGTTAACATTATAGGATTCTTATCAAGCAAGAATCAGAACAAAATAAAATCAAGTATTTTGAAGGTGAAAAGACAATAAGAGTCTTACAAATAACATTTTGTGGTTCAGAGTACATGCAGTAAACCCAAACACTACATTTTTCAGAAAACTACTGTGGGCATCCAACTAGATTTGAACCTGCGCATCAAATAATTATGGTGCAACCTTATGTATGTATAGTACACACAGATTTCATGGAGGGGAGCCAACAACCATGTTACAAATCACTGTTCAAAATTAATTATGTTTTATAGTGTGACAACACTGTGGTTAAGATCTGGTTATGTCTTGTTTGGCACAAAATCCACTTAGGGTTAGGGAAAGATCATAGTTCGTGGTAAAATTATCACTTGAACTGTAGTTAGTACTTCCTTAAAGTTACGCAACTCTGTCTTCACACACAAGGTTCCAAGATGGCAGACCTGCCCACGTATGTGCTACTCAGATCAGACACACACAAATACATGCATACTGTAAATATATCAAAATTAATGTGTTAATGTTCATATTACTTATATTGTATACTGTCCAAATATTTGGACAACTTGTACTGTGATGCTTTGGCAATGTTATTCTTGAAAGTTTCATGCCAATAAAGCCCCTTTGAATTGAAATGAATTGAACTGAAAATAAATGCTACAACAGGCATCAATGCACTGCTGTCCAAAATAATCATTAGCAAATGTCAATATCATAATCATAACTGAACTTAACAAATTGCCATTAATATTATTACTACCGGTTTTCCTGAAGTTCTGCATGTGGTCTGTTCCAGTGATGTTGCCACTTGTTTTCTCTTCTCACTTTTTCTCTTTTTTTTATTTTTAACATGCACAAAGACAAACACCACTCTGCAGCAGAATAGTTTTGGGGTGTGTAATGAGTGTTATAGCCTCACATGGCTGCTATAGACTTTTTGTCTTTTTTGTCATCATTTTTGTCTCAGAGTGGGTGAGCATGAAGAAGGAATTTAAGCCTAGCGTCTGAACTCCTACATGGCCTTTCCTCCGAGTTATTTACTCAATCTGCTGTCTTGTTTACTCACTGCTTACCTGTATCCAAGCCCCCTGGTTGTTTTCCAGTCACATTTCCACACTTTGGGAGTGGTGTCTTCCTCTTTCCCAACCGTGAAGAAAAAGAGTTGGGAGGTGGATGAGGAGAAGAGAAGAGTCGAAGTGGAGATGAGAGTTAAAAGTGAACACCAGAGGGTGGAGCGTCACGGTCAACCCACTGCTTCACAAGCGCTTTCCTCTCTGTCTCTATCTCTTCCCTCCTTGGGGCTGTTGACTCACTGTTGTGCTTTTTGCAGCAGGGACTATTTATCAAAATCAACAGTGAGTGTTTTTATTTGTATGTGAGCATATGGGTCATGCACTTATATATGGGGAATACTAAGCTGCATAGGTGCTAGTTTATAAGGCAAATAGGACCTTTGGCTGTATACTGTTAATGCAATGTGAGCAAGTGCATCTTTTTGCCATACACATATTGTCACTAACAAACACATTTTTGTCCATTATAACTATGACTATAATTAACTAAAAGAAATTACAGAAATGCTTTAAAGGAAGCAAATAATACATGAGTAACACACTGGCAGCTTACTTTAAAATGATTGTGCAGCAACATTGTGCACTAAAGCTAAAAAGATAGCCACTCAACTCCGACATCACAGGGAAAAAGCAGTATCTAAAGTCAGTGTTAAGTTTGTGCCTCACTGTAAACCTTCCTACTCGGATCTCATTCAGAAAAAGATTCTGAGCCATAAAAAATCCTGACAGATCTGTATAAACCAGTAAAACACAGGTCCACAGAAGCACTGAGGGAGTTTAATGTATGAAGCATAATTCATACACTGAGGCAGTTAAGAATCGATGACAAATTACTCATTATTGTTTAAAAAAGTCCTTCACATAAAGACAATGAAGAATGAGAATATTAAAGAAAACATATATTAATTTGGAGGCAAACCTGATAACAGAAAACAAAAAAAAACAAAAAACAGTGATTAAAAACAAGCTTATGACATTAGACTATTACTTTATCATCTGTCCCTCATGGGGTGAATTGGCATCGCCAAAATAACTTAAATCAACCTGTGTTACTAATCTTGGAGCAACTCAGCTGAGAAGTATGATACAGTTTTGTTTATTTTTTCTTTTTCTGCCAAAATAAATGAAAACTGTGCACTTGGCTGCGCAAAAAAAGTTTAGTTAGTTTAGTTTGGAATAAATGTAAGAGAAATTATTACACACTCCTTAAGATGTTGACCTGATTTAACATTAGACCTGATTAAGCAAAACGGAACACTTAGGGCCCTATTTTAATGATCTAAAGCGCATGGTCTGAAGCGCATGGCGCAATTGCGTTTAGGGTGTTTCCAAATCCACTTTTGCTATTTTAACGGCGGAAAAATGGTTCAAAGGGGTTGTCCATAGTCTCCTAACTAATCAACAGTTGTGCACCCATCTGTGTAGGTGCACATTACTGTCCTGATCCTTAAAATAACAGTGAAACATTGCGCCATTGACTTTAGACCAGGTTTTTGTTGGTCTATAGCGCAATCGCTCAAGATAGCAATGTGCCTGACCACACCTCATTTTAAGACCAACACACCCATGGGCGCACTGATGGGTGCAAGTGCCATTGCTATTTTAACAACGTGGGCGCCGGATGGGAAAATGACAACTGCGTCGGTCTTAAAATAGCAAAGAGACTTGCGCTGCGCTTAGCAAGTCTTTACACTTAGTCTCTTTACACTTAGTGTATTACACTTAATGTATAGGCTTGTCACATAATTACAGTGTAAATGAATATATATTGCCATCCATCCATCCATCCATCCATCCATTTTCCACCACTTATCCGGGATCGGGTCATGGTGGCATCAGACTGAGGAAGGAAACCCAAACATCTTTCACCCCGGCAACACCTCCAGCTCCTCCTGGGGGATCTCAAGAGTGATATGTAGTACCTCCAGCGTGTTCTGGGTCTGCCCTGGGTCTCCTACCAGTTGGACGTGCCTGGAACACTTCCAGAGTGAGGCGTCCCAGAGGCATCTTAACCAGGTGCCCAAACCACCTCAGCTGGCTCCTTTCGATGCGAAGGAGCAGCGGCTCTACTTCACGATCCAGCTGGATGTCTGAGGTCCTCACCCTATCTCTAAGGCTGAGCCTAGACATCGTCCAGGGGAAACTCATTTCAGTTGCTTGTATTCGTCATCTCATATATATATATTGCTTTGTTTTTATTTTGCTAGAGTATTTTGTATAGTAACCAAAATTAAAGAATTTTAAAATTATACACCCGTCAGGAGAAAAGACAAAGAGAACAGAGAAAAGTCAGTAAGAAAGAATATATACATTTATACTCAACAGAAAGTAAGTTCCTGAGAGTTAGAGGCAGAAAATGATACATCTCATTGTGCTAACACATGGAAGCAAATGCAGTGTACATACAATGTATCTTCAGGCTTACATTTTGAAACAGAGAACTGAAATATTCTCTGCTGTTTACCTCCACTTACCCCTCCTCATCCTCTCTCTCTCTGTCTGTCCCACACTGAGTGGGTGCTGATGGTACATGTGTGATCTCTCCTCAGCGTAATGCACTGCAGCGTTAAAGATCAGGTTGTTAACACTATGATCAGGGACTGCATTAGTGGCACTGGGCACTCCTTCACTGTAATGCTGGAAAGCCATAATTGACTTACTCAACACATACACCCACACTTAGACACACACACACACACACACACACACACACACACACACACAGACAGCTTCAAATGATGCTCTGGAGCATGCACGGATGCACACACACATACACACCATGGTTTGCCCCTGCCGCTATTCACACACCCACATTCACTCCCACACCATTGAAACTCAAAAGCTGATGAGTGCAATTTTAATCAAAATTAAAGCCCACATACTGTGAATTTAAATAAGTCTATTAGCAGTCTCATTAACCATTGTTTGTTTTACTTTTTTCACTTTACTTCATATTCTCTATACTTTCAACGGCTAATGCCCCTGGTGGCATTTTCTACTTCTCTTTCTGTCTTTCAAGACACTTAGGGTGTATAGCCAGAGCATCAGCACAACTTAAATTGTTCCTCTGAACCAAATCGTTAGTTTTTCACTGTCCTTATAAAACTTTGTTCTGTGTGTGTGTGTGTGTGTCCATGTGTGGCTGCCCAGTGTCTGTGTATGAATGTGTTTTTTACATGTGTTTGACAAATTAATTTTCTTATCCTTCTGACTGTCTTTTAACAATAAAACTACAGGTGTCTGAAATTAGTTTTATTTATGGAGTGAGATTTATCTCATTTTCTTATTCCACATCTATCTCTGTTCACGCAGGCAGGGAAGAAAGATGGAGCACAGCCAGCAAGATGTGAGAGACCCAAACAGATAGAAAAGAGGACTAGACAGAGGCAACCTGGCAATTGCGACAATGGTCTCACAGATAGAGCTGATAGCAGCCAAACCTTGCCAATGAGAGCTGTATGCATAAGAGAACACATTGGAGTTGAATACTGGGAAGACACAGGGTGGTGAAGAGCTTGATGAGGGCTGCATACAGCCAGTGAACAATGGGTAGAAGGAAACAGGCTGAGCCAGAAAAGGAAAGGAATAAATCAGGTTGGGAGGGAGAGACAGAGAAAGTGAGGGAGAGAATGACAGAACAGGTACGAACAACACAATGGCAGAAAGGGAACAGAGTGGAGACGCAATGGAGCCTTGTCTGTTGCAGGTGCAGTTGGCTCTGCCTGGGTACCATGTGTGAACATGTGTGAGTGTGTGTCTAGGTGTCTATGTGTTTCTCAGTATCCTAATTTTGGCTTCAGACATTCAAGATTGTATTGAGATATAATCTTTGTCATCTTTTTGTATTAAAATTTCCTTTGTTTGACCTAAAACGAATCTGACAATGTCTGCCTCAAGACTCATGAAAAAGTATTTCTACTACTCCCTGTAGCTCCATTTTGCTCATTACACAATTTACAGGGAGGTAATTTCTGGATGGTTTGAAGTAGAATTCATATTTTTGCTGAAATTGACCCAAAGAGGGATGAAAGAAATATTAAAAATAATTGAGCATTCAGAAACGTTAGTACAGGTGTACTAAAGGACACACTTACAGTTGGAAGTAAAGTTCTGTAGAATTTGCATGATTATCGTACTGTTTGGACTAGGAATGCGTTGGCTTTTTCAGTCCTGATACCGATTCCGATACCTTGGCTTTGGGTATCAGCCAATAGAGTTCTGATCCAATATGTTTAATTAATGAACTGTATGCATCACTGTGTGGAAGACACTGGGATCATTCTTTAATGTGTAAGGCAACATCAGGTTTGACTTAAACATTGCTTTCCTAACTTTGTAAAACAAAATGTAACACATAGATACATAGATATAAATGTACTGAATTGTTATCTATTAAAATAATGGTAGCCGATACCAGATGGGCCCATTGTCACCAATACCCAATCCACCTATTTGAGTCAGTATGGGACCGATATTTGATATCTTTGAGACAGACCTGCGGAGTTTGTAAAGGTGATAATCAGGTTTAATTAAGCCTGACTTTGGACGCCATGGCCCTGTTTGGCAGGAAATAAAGATACAGTTGCCAAAGGAAGAGAGGTCAGGTACAGAGGAAGCAAGAGATGGGTGAATAGGACACGTAAGCAATTCTCTGCATTGAAAAACTGTGCCAGCATCCCACCGTCTGAAGGTCATCATTCCTGCAACCCCACCAGATTTTATGCCACTGGACACTTATTCGTGTCAGTGGGAGCAGCTTTTTGATCACAGTTTAAGTAAGTGTTGACTACCACAAACATTGCAAACGATTTTAGTGAATTAACTTAACATTTATAGCAGGGCTTCTCAAAATGCAGACAGAAGTGCAAATCAATCTGGACAGAACCATGTGTCAATTATTACATGAATATGCAGCAATATATTTTCTTGTGTTTAAGCATCGCAAGCATGATCGAAAATGCTGATGCTCATTAGTGTATGCTCGACACACATTGAAGACTGTTAGACAACACAGAGCTGCCTGTGTAGTCTTACAGTCTTACACCGGTCCAGTCACCAGAAGCATAATGTCATTACCATGACAACAAGTTGTGTGAACGTTATTGCTAATGCAGTGTTCTGTCAAAGTTTGAAAATTAAAGTTGATGAGGAGAATAGAGTTTCAAGCAACAATATTATAGAAATGCATTAATTCTCCTGCAGTTCCGCACTAAGGCCCCAATCAGACAGAGTGCTTTTTAGCAGCCTGGGGCGGCTTTTTGTAATTGTTTTCAATGAGAGTGGAGCTTTTTGCTTGCTGCTTTCGCGTTGCTGAGCGCCTCACGTTTTTCCGCTCTATGCACCTCATGTTTTAGCAGGAGCGCCCTAAATACCTCAAGTTGAATAAACTTCAAAATCATTTGCGTTTTTTCCCACTGTCCAATCCTCAGATGCAGCAAGCTGCTCTTTTTTTAAATTGTAGGCTTCGACAAAATAAGGCAGTGCAGTGCGCCTCATGTTTTGCAACCTGCATAAAGCGCTCTGTCTGATCGAGGCGTAAACCTGTGTGCTCATACTTCAACTGTTTGACCAATAAACACATCTGGATCAGTGCCTCTGATCTGGCAGTCACACTTTTTGTGCTCAGTCTCAGGCACTGATTACAGGTAAAGAGTGCCATGTCTCCCATTAAGTCAAGCAACCATGCTGTCTTGTTGAATGTGAATAGCTTTAGTTGAATTGTATAAAGGGATGTTGAATGTATGAAGTTTTTATTACATTATGGATACATCATTCATGTCAGTGCATTGTGTTGGCATTGTTCTGGACCCCTGGCCTTACGTAAAATTCATATGTGCTTTGTTCCAATAATTCATAGGCTAATGTCCATCCTATCCTATCCTGTCTTGTCCTGTCCGGTGCTTTCTTTCTGTCCAGTCCTATCGTATCCTATCATATTCTCTCATTTCCTTTACTGCCCTGTCCATTTACCGGATTGTATTTTATCTTAACGTATCATATATCATCCTGCGCTGTCCTGTTTTGTTTTATAATATCATTCTCTCCTGTCCTGTCCCTTCTATCTCTCTCTCTCTTGTCCTTTCATCTCCTCTCTCTTCTTGCTTTCATGTCTTTGCTTCTTTCTTCTTCTCATGACTTCCACTCCCTCCTTTTAATGTTTTATGATAAAATGTAGTTGTAATTTTTGTGAAAACAAAAAAAAAACTTCTCAATACACATTAATATTCCATTACTGTTCTTGCAATGTTTTTTGTTTTGTAAATTCTATTTTGTTTTTGTTAGATAAATCTTTACTTAGTTACTTTGAGAAGTTGCACTGTCACAGCTGATGTGTCAGGGTCACTTTCTTGGTTTTGAATTTTTCTGTCTATTCTTTAAAGCAAAGGGTTGACATGGTTCTCAAAAGCAAACTCAGATAAAAAAGTCCTTGTCAAAGTCATCTTATTTGCAGTCTGTTTGCACCCTATTGCACTGAAAAAAAAAACAGGTACTATGCTGGTCATAGTAAATGGCTAGTGTCCCAAACATCTTAAAGGTCAATGTAGATCAGATTTTTACAATTGGTGGGTCAAGACCCAAAAGTGAGTTGCATACTAATGTCTGTACTGACAAAGTTAAATGCTGACTGAAGAAACCTGCACTGAGTGGCACTGTATGAATGGTTGCCATCTGAATATCACTCATACACTTGTTTTTTGATGACTTAGAGTGAAAAAATAACTACAGTGAAAGACAATACGAGTATTAAGAGGATGGTTCTTTTAAAAACATATTTTAAAGGTAAAAGAAAGGAGGGAAAATATAGGCAGAAACACACAATGCTGTGCTCCCTCACCTTGAAATGGCAGCGTTCCCCTTGATAAAAGGCTAATAAGCCTAATCAGGGCTGATTAATTACACCGATAGGCGCTGCGTTTGCCAGCCTAATTGATGGCTTTATCATTGTTTTGCACCGGGCTGAGGGGATGATGGTGTTCCTCAGGAGGAGCTAGAAAGATTTAACCCAAATGAAGGTTACTGGTGCTAGAATAGAGAAGGTAGGGTGGTGGAGTGAGTGTTTCTCTGGGCATATGGAGGAAAGAGTCCACTGAAGTGAACAGTGGAGTATGTAAGTTTTTCTTATAATTATTTAATGGGGGATAGGCAAAACATGGTGACTTTGAGAAGTATACTCTATGGTGTTTTCTCTGTACAGATTCACTCTTTACTTTGACCTGCAGTCCTTTTTCAGTCCCACCCTGCTCATCTCTCAGAAATCAAAGTTCAGAGTGTCTGTCCACCCTCTGAATGATAGCACATGTATTGAGGCTGTGTATTGGACTCTTGAGAATGGCAATTCATTCTCCTCAGAGGGCCTTTTCAAATCCTATTTTCTTGGTCATTACAAGAGAAATCAATGTGGCCTTAAGCTATGTAATCACCACTGTTCACCTGCACAAATGATTGGGCCAGTGCTGCTGCCATTGATATTGACGGTAAGAACAGTAAAATATAGATAGACATTTTATCAGAAATAGTGTGGAAGTTATTGATTAATTATTCATTATAAAGTTTAAAGCAAATTTCAGTGTGTCAAATTGAGACCTGGTTCAAATTTCAGAAGTCATCAAAGAAAGATTAGTTTTAAATGAGAAAAGAGTTTTGAGCCACACTCATACAATTTAAAAGCTGCTACAAAGACTTCACTCCTGACTTGGGCACAAACTATTTTATAGGACAATTTAGTAAATATGATTGCACTGCACCTGTACTTCTACAATGATGCACTGAGACCTGTCTTTTCAAGAGCCTATTTTTTCAAGATTGAAATCCCAAAGATGAACGAGCATAGATTGACCCCTTAAAAAGTCATGATAAACTTCACTGATTTCAGTTTGAATTGACATAATTTAATGCCTAACATTACTGCCTCTGTGTGTGCCTGTGTGGTTCAGTTACATTCAAACATAAATTGATATGCATGCTTTTGGGTTTTTATCCTAAAATGCTGAATTTTCTTTTAACTTTATTCTTTTATCTTTATCTCTTTACTGTCTTTTGTTCTGCTATAGCCTTTGCAGGCTGTGCCCCTGTGTAGTATCTCAGACTTCACAGCCTTTGGGATGCAGGGAGCCATGTGCTCTATATTTATCTAGCTCTATGATTTATTAATAGTCTCCCCAGTATGCGCAGTACTAAAAATACAGTGGAGGCAGAGCACCACATCCAGCATCTAGCTAGGAATGAAGTGTTGTCAACTCAGCAGCTTTCCACTGTAACATCATGCACGTCGAGGATGATCCAGGGATTCAGGTTACCTCGGTACGCAAACTACTCTCTGACTCAGCATTTAAGTGACCCAGTCATCCTATACACTGATAAGGCGATTCAGCAAATCACACTGTAGAAACTGAGACACATGATTCTAAATGAAAGATTCAGTAAACTCCAGTATTTAGGTGTGTTTAATTGTATGTGCAATCTCATCCCTGTGCCTCACTTTCTGTCTCTTTCTCTCTCTCCTCTTGTCTGCAGTATGAATACTTCAATGCTGTACTGATCAATGAGGTGGATGAGGAGGGGAACAGTGTAGAGCTAGGGGGAGAATTCATCCTGCAACCCAATGACCACTTTAACAACCTGTCAGTCAACCTCAGCCTCAGCGTGGTCCAGGTGCCCACCAACATGTACAACAAAGGTATGTTCACTACCTCCATTGTACAATAAAATAAAAGGGCTGTATGTTAAAAATACAAGTGTGCAGACAAGCTTATATTTAACACCCTCAATGTAAAAAAGTCATGTACATCTTAGCCTCTCAGGAGCTGGTTTTGTTGCTGAATGGTTCAATCATTTAGATAATTAAAACACCAGTCTTAAAATGAACAACAATCAGTACAACAGTTAGTATGTGCTGGTGCACACGAATCTGTGCCTGTGTCAGGAGGAGGATTTGAGTTCATTAACTGTAACTCTTTGGATCATCCCTGCCACACGCTGACTTAATTAACAGTTAAATAATCAGACATTCTGCTAATTTACCATCCACTCAAGTCCAACCAATGAAGTCATGGCCTTGTACAATGCTCAGTGGACAGAATGAATGTCATGTCGGCTTAACCCAGCAACCAAAGGCAAAGAAATTATATGGAAAGAGAGCGAGAGGGAGGGTGGGGGAGAGGGAGAAAGTAAACGAGAAAGAAAGTAGGTTAAGTCAGACTGATGGAAGGTCTGAGCAACAGATTAATTACAGCTAGGTGGAAAAAATAGAAAAAGCAAGTGAGAGTGACAGAAAGAGAGTGAATGAAATGGAAAGGAATTGAATGAAAGTGCTAGGAGAGTGAGGCTGGCAGGCTGGCAGACCGATACAAGGAGAGGAAGGGTAATTTTGATTTGATTCACAGGCAAATGAGTAGAATCACGCACACAGACACACACACACTCTCACACACACATACACAGAGAGACAGAGAGCGAGCTCCAAGAGTTTTAGATCTGCAGGCTTTGTTCCCTGGTAGTGATAACGTGGATGTATTGGCTAGGACTTCAGGAAGCTTGATGGTGGGCAAAGTCTCACTGTTCTGCAAGAAGTGACTGAGAGGCCTGGCTTGAGGAAAGGAAACAGTTTGTGAATGATTCTTTAAAACATTTGAAAACATATTTTACTGAAATTGTTCTCCTTTGGAATGAATCAGCAACAGTTTTGTCTACAAATACATCATCATCATCATCATCATGAAAAAGTCATCCTAATATTTCTAAACGGGTTGCTTTTGTAGTTACATACCATAAATATTTTCATGAGTATCACTTGCTTTCAGCCAAGATGTTAGCAGCTGCTCAGACAGAAAATAGTGCAAAGAATTGCAAGAGGTTGAGTTAATGTGGGTATGTTGCTACAGGTGCAGGTTAGAAGATGAAATATGATCCAGGAAGTCCAATTTTAGCAACACATTCATAGGTATAAAGGCCTAAGACTTTACATCTCAACCACTGATTGACCAATGCACTGCGTTGCTGTATGACACTGTATTACATTGCAGCAAAAGTTGAAAAAAGTTAAACTTTTTTCTAGGACAACCTGCTCTTTTTTTTGCCAGAGCCCTCTGTGGCTGGACTCTCGATGTGCCAACACAGTGGTCTTGTTGAAATGAAAGAAAAGGCTGCATTCTTTGTCTTATTACACCACACATAGCAGACAATCACTGTCATCTGAACCTGTTCTTTATGCTGCTGAACAGCTGGCTGTTGCCTGTGCACTTGGTGGAAACGGTGATGAATTGGAGGTTAAGTCCATTGATAGCAGAGAGCTGCATGACCCTGGAGATTAATCACAGGAGGAACACACCACACCCGACATCCATCTTCTGAACTCACATTGCAACCAAAAAAACAACCCACACCATCATACTTTATGAGGCCGCATGACAGGAACATGTAGCACGGGCGCAGAGAAGTCATGCACACATTTACAGCATTTGCCATACTCACTGAGATGGGAGTCTGCTCGCATCCACGTGAGCACGTGCACTCATGCGCACACCCATTGCTTCTTACTCGCTCTTCTTGTTAAACCTCTCCTTTCTTATCATCATAAGTAACTTAATAATGTGACGTTGATTTCAGCTCATATTGCTCAGAACAGTGCAGTGGGTAACCTACACAATTCTTCTTTTTAATCTGAGTACACGTGCACATGTGAATATATAGAATCATGGGAGCTCCTGTGATCAAATTGAATTAAGGAGTGCATTAGTTGAAAGGAATTTAGATGACAGCTTATGGGAAAAGTAGAACCCATACACACTCCCTCATCATGACGAGTTAAGATCGTAATAGACACTCAAACTGCACCAGAAGTGACTGTATTGTTGTGTAAATGGAGCCTGGATCAAATCCAGCCTTCTTTCCACTCCACTCCATAGAGGTGGATGGGTGTTTACTATCAAGAGAGGGTTTTAGTGTGCTAGCTTCCAGAAGACTAATTCGATCATGGCTTATTGGCATGACTGTTGACAGCAGAACAATGTTGCCAGCATAGGAGATGATGGGAAATCTGTTATCTGCTTTTCTTTCTCTCTGTCCATTAGGTACTTGTCTGTCTATCTGTCTCTCTCTCTCATAGTAATTTTCTGCCTGCCTTTCCGTCTGCCGTCCTGGCTTTCTTTTTTATCTCTCTCTAAGGCTTTTGTGTATCTGTCTTACTTTATGATTGTGTCTGTCTGTCTGTTCATCCTTTTCTGCTTCCATCTTCCCCGCCCCGCTTCTGAACCAAGAAAAATTATGGTAGTGAGCAGCTGTAATGAGCTTGGCTGCTTGGCTCGCTAACCAGTTACATTCATGACTCTCTCAGCCTGTAAATTGAAAAAGAAGCTTCAGTGATTGATATGCTCCACCATATATCACAGTCAGTTTGGGTAGAATTATCAACAAATGCAACATCATTGTCAATATTGTATATATTTCTTTAATTCTTTTTCTCTACTCCCATCTTTTCACTCTGTTTTTCTGCCAACATTTTCTCTTTATCCTGTTGTAATGAATAGTTCCTGATAGTGATCTGTGGAGGACTGTACGATACGATACGACTGGATGAGCAGGCACTAGAGAATACCTGTTCCAGCCTCCTGGAGTGTAAAACAATGTTAACCTTTTTGTTCAAATACTGTTTTTTCTCTCTTCTCCATGCGTGTCTTTGCCCCTCCATTTTTCTCCCTTTAATCCTTAGACTCTGCAATTGTCAATGGTGTGTTCTGGTCTGAGGCCTTGAATAAAGTGTTTGTGGATAACTTTGAGAGAGACCCATCACTCATATGGCAGTACTTTGGCAGTGCCAAAGGCTTTTTCAGGCAGTACCCAGGTAAGTGTGTGTTTGTTTGTGTTGGTGTGTGTGTCATGTGTGTTTGTAATTAAGTCGCTGTTTCCCTAAAGCAGAATAAGGGGTGTGTGGGAATGCTCAGTGACTGATAGCTAAACACTGGAGGCAAGCAGGGTGAGAGAGAGGAGGAGGGGGAAGAGCAGATAGAGGAAGAGAGAGCAGGGAGGTAAAGGTGAGAGACTGTGTAGAGATTAGAGAGTGGCTCAAGAAGATGGATAAAATTAACATTTTCAGGTGAAGTGGAATGAATAAGAACAGAAGAAGTATTATTAAGAAAAGACGCCTATTGAATGACATTGGTGAATACATACTTTATTCTCTGTAGAACCTAATAGAAGATAATCAAGGGAAAGGCTTCTTCTCTTTTTTATATTTATCTTGTGAACTTTTGAACCAACATATGGATGTTCACTATTAATAGTTTTTAATATCATATGCCTCAGTCCACATCTGACATGTATATTCTTTGCTGCTCCAGCTCTCAAAAAGCCTCCTCCACTGTCTATTGTTAGCATTCTGACCACCCAGGCCATCCTCACAAGAAAAACAAGAGTATAGGCCTAAAATAACCTTGCGAAGCGGCTGGATTCTTGAGATCATGACATCATGCAAGAATCCATATTGTCAGGCTTCAAGTTTTGTGCTTGTGTCCGGACCAATGAGCGTCCTATGAGGATTCCCGCGTGATCTTGCGAATCTAGCTGCCTCTCAAGGTAAGACGGTGATAGACAGATGGTTCATCCAATCACCTGCCAAATATTTTTTGAAAGTGCCTGCCCTTTTCCAAACAGTTTCCAAGAACGACTTCTCATATGGTTATCTGTAACAAACCATCTGACGTGTCAGGTTAGGTCTAAAATTCAGGCCAGCAAAAACAACCTATAGTTACATTTACGCCATCTAGCGGCCGTAGTGATTATGACCCGGGGTAGTGACGCAGTTCAGATGACGTCAATATAAGGTGACTTGATAAGATGATTTTTGCCTTGTTAGGAGGAGGCGGGTTGGGTGGATGTCTAGATAGATAGTGAACCTTGCTGCAGGAGACCACTGCTCATTTCCTGCTTCCAACCACAAGTGTCATGTTTCCAACCATGATTCAGGACATTTTTCAAAAACTGTAACATTGTGATGTTTAATGTTGCCATGATGATGAAGGTTGCATAACTTTAAGGAAGTATTAAGTATAAAGAGTCAGTTTTAAAAAGCAGGCAACAAATTTTTTAGATAAATTCTGTTGTGACAGTGTGCTTCGGCAGAAAGCCTTTAGAGCTCCTTAGAGCAGATTTCCTGGCCACTTTTTTATGTTTCGTGCACCTTTTAAGCCAAGGTAACAGTTTTTTTTCCTTCTGTGCAAATGATGCAACACTAACACTATTGCAATTCATTGTCTATTTTTAGCCCTGACTTCTGATGTTGACTCTGTCTCTCAAAGGGATCAAATGGAAGCCAGATGAACATGGGGTTATAGCTTTTGACTGTCGTAACCGTAAGTGGTACATCCAGGCTGCCACCTCTCCAAAGGATGTGGTGATCCTGGTCGATGTCAGTGGCAGTATGAAAGGCCTCAGACTGACCATCGCCAGACAGACTGTCTCCTCTATACTGGACACTCTCGGAGATGACGACTTCTTCAACATCATTGCTGTAAGTTCACACAGATATGCACACAGCTGTAAAGGGGTTACATAAACTACTTAACCTCTGTGTTTTTAAGGCTTAGATAGACACACACACAAACACACAGGCCCACATCCTCTCCTCCTCAGATCAGAGGAAATGCTGGAACAAATCAGCTTTCTCTCCTGTCACGCTCACAACCAATTAGCAGTCAGCTGAATGAAGATTTGAATTGCAAAAAAGACAGTTGTGATTGGATCCCGCCTCAGGCACCCAAGCCATTGTTATCGCATCTCAGTCTGGTGAAACTCCGCGAGAGTGTGTGCGTGTTTGCGCAACCGTACACGCGCGCGTGCGTTTGTGTGTGTGTCTGATGCTATTTCACATCAAAACGTAGTTAGTCACTTTGCCAGCCTCCATTCTCTTTCTGCACAGAACAAAGTCTTCATTATCATTTGATATCCTAATCATGTTATTTTGAAAATTATTCTTTTGAAAAATGAAGGAAAAGAGGATTTAGAAAATTAGGCAGAAACATATTGTTTTCCCCTGAACACTCAAAGGTGTCATATTGACTCATACACTCTTTTTATTGTGTTGCTTATTACCGTGTTACTTTTACAGTGTTGCATTCTATATACATGGAGTTCCCCCATAGAAGACACACACATGTATACAAGTTACACACATCCTATTATGAAAATATTCATTATTTCAACCAAAATATCTGCAGTGATGTAACAGATTATGTGCACGCATAAAAAGTTTCTTCTTTTCATGCTACAGTATACACACACAGATGCATATGCACATACACTGATTAGGGCAAAATTGCCGGCTTTGGAAGAACACACTTCAATTCTCTTTCTTGGACTTTGAAGTCTAATTCATACTCATGCATTAAATGGTGAATATTATCACAGAATGTCAGGCAGTAGCTACATTGTGTACTGTACTGTGTGTGCTTTTCATCAAGATGAGTGAAGTTTCTAACATCTTCACATTTTATATTTTTAACATTAAACATTTCTATACATACAGCATGATTGAAGTAATTGAAACAATTCATTTTGTGTTCTTCCAGTACAACGAGGAATTGCATTATGTGGAGCCGTGCCTGAATGGAACTCTGGTCCAAGCAGATGTCACCAACAAAGATGTGAGTTTAGTCTTTCTTTCTTTCTGTTATTGTTTCTCTTCCATTGTTTTTTGTGACTGAGGCTTTGCGGGTTCAGAAAATAGAAAAAGAATGCGGATTCATAAGTAATTTGTGGTTCAGAGTGATACTTTATGCAGTTGTAGTCTGTCTATGAGTGCGTTTACATGAATATTAGTATCTTTGGTTTTTAGTCTTATCCTTGTTTTGATCATATTTGGGATACAGTGTTTATATGGAACACGAGAAACCTGGTTGTTCATACATGTCTCTGTTTTCATGATCATAACAGTATCCAGGTTTCTGATGGTCTGCCTATTATGTGTCTTGATTCCTGAACATTTCAGCCACTTATTTCTGTTCCGACTGAATTATCTCAACAATTGAGAATGAACAGTCCGCTTTCTGGTTGTCTGGCTTCGCTGCTGGATTTATTATTCTGCTGGATTTAGTTTCACCATTTAATCACTTGTAATGGAAAACAAGGCAACAACACATTTCATGATCTGCATAACCAATGTCAGACTTTCCTTTTCAGCGTGTTGGATCATCATTTACCATTATATTATTTGTATTACTGATTAACTACTATGTAACTTGAATTGATGACATATCTGCAAACACGGAGAGGCAGAAAATGATCAGGAACCTGGATAAGGTGTTAACATACCACAGTATTCTGGTTTTCTATCAAGAATTCCAGCCAGTTTATACAGCTATAGAGTATAGTGTATAGTGTAATATAGATATAGTGTTTACATCAGGACACTCCAAAAACCTTATCAAAACCAGAATCCTCATGCAAATGTGAACACACTCTAGGTGAATATATATTTGTTGGACAGTTCATAAGAGACATTTTCATTTCATTCATAAGATGGCACATATGATAATTCCCTGATGTCCTTCTCCATCCCTAAGTCTCTGTCCCTCTCTGGTGCTTAAAATATAGGCTCCATCTCCAGGTGCACACTAAAAATTCCTTCCCCTCCACATTCTTTAAAATTCCATTTTAAAATTCAGTTGCTCACCTCTATTAGTCCAGGCCATACCTTCGGGATGCAGCTGTTTACTTGCAAAGGCATGGACTACTTTCCACGTGCAAGTCCTGTAGAATAATGTGTGTGTGTGTGCCTGTTGGTGTTTAAGTTAGTTTCTGTTTATTTCAAAGTGAGAATACACTTATGCATATGGATTAGTATTATGTGTTTAATGCCAGATGGTAGTTTAATGTACTGTGAGTCAGCCAGCTAAGAGGGGAAGGCAGTCTGCACTAGTAGATAAGGCTAATGTCTTTTACTTCAGCCGGGGGCAGGAAGTGACTGTCACACTGGAGACTTAAACAGACTGATCTGTCTTTCCAAAATCAGTTATTTCATACCCAAACTTAAACTGGGTCATAAATACCAGCTGTCAAACTGTCACAGGATGCCACTCTCTCACACACGTTCGTCTGGCTATCAGTTAGTTATTTGTCTACGGGCTTTCTAATTATTACTCACATGCACAGCAGTTCCAGGCTAATATTTAGAGCCATAAAAGGAAACACTCATGATTGTCAACACTTTTCCCATATAATAATTGTTGGAATAAAACTAGTAGAGTCTTCTGAAATAATGCTGAAGGTTTGCTAAAAAGTTTTCTTCAGTTATGTCACAAATGGACAGTCGATTTATGCCACTATTCTTGGTTTTTTAGCTACTACTTTCAGTGCATTTGTTTTGTTGCATTTCAATGACTAGCAAGTCTTAACTTCACATACTTTGTACCGACAGTCTTAACCTAGACATCTTTTCATATGCAAATGTACAAAACCATTAACCTAGACTTCTTTTTACATGCATATTTTGAAAATCCATTCTTACTGGGCAGAATGTTTTTGAATGGATGCAACAACTGTGCCTGAATTTGACTTCAAGAAAAACTGCTAACCAGTGCCAACACAATGGGTGGTTGCATAGATGAGCCAGAATGTTATACTACTATGATGTTGAACTATATGATGGACATCACATTTCATCGCTGCAAACATGTAATGTTGATGTTAATGTTACTTACAGTTTTTATTCAGCAAAACCAACTTTTTCTGCCTGTCTTTTTCATGCATTTATCAGAATTGTGCCTGCCTTCATGTTGAGATAAATAACTTGCCATAAAAATCAAAACCTTAGGCTTTAGCAAGCTGCAATTTATGATATGTTTGTTCATTCATTATTCTGTCCCTGTAGCCAGGCTTCATTAAGCTGACTGCTGTGATCATTTTTGAGTATGAAAGGTGTCTGCAGCATTGAAGGGTCTGATGTCCAAGGTACATTTCAGAGCCTTGTGGTGCAGCACAAAAGGTTGGGCATATTCAGTATAACATGCACACACAGATACACGCATTCTGACTCTGCCACTTTAGTACACTGCTGTGCCAGGGATTGAACATAGCCTGCTGTGCTGAGACAAATTACTTCGATCTTAACTCACACACACACAAGCACAAGCACTCTCTCACACACACACGCACACACTCAAATGCGCTAGGTAAAGTTTGCTGTGCTCCAGGGTAAAGCCTTTTGTTGGAACCGATTAACCTTTTTACACACATCAAAGGAAAGGTTGTGTCTTTTTGCCATATGGGGGCATCGTCGGGGACGCTGGAGGTTGTTTTTGTGCACATTTTTATTTGTGTGTTGCTGGTGCTTATTGCTGTGTGTGTGTGTGTGTGTGTGTGTGTGTGTGTGTTTACTCCCAAGTGAGCAAGCCCTGCTTTGGCTTTACGCTGCTTGGGTCCCCTACTGTGTGTTGAGAGACTTTCCTCCTCCCATCAGTAAAGAGCAGAAGACTGGAGGAGATGAATTTAGTGGGAGTGAAAGGAAGGGTGGAGAAAGATAATAGGCTGGGAGGATGCCGTTTTAGGTGTGGAGTGTTCTTAGATCCTAAAAAGTGAGAGACAGACATATCTTATACGTAAAACCTAATATAAGTGTGTTAGAGTGTTGCTCACTTCCACTGGTGGAATTGTTTTTAGCAGGTTGTTAGATAGAGCCAGAGTCAACAGGAAATGTTCCAAATGCCAACAACTGGATCTGAATAGCTATAAATAGATTGAACTGGATAATGGGCCGTGTGTGTGTGTGTATGCACGTGTGTGTTTGTGTGTATTAGTTTGCCTCCAAGCTGTTGCAAATAATTAGACATGCACGCGAGACCTGTTAGGTTGCTGACAACATTAAACTCATCATTAATTGCCAGAGAGGTAATGTACCTTTTGTGGCACGATCACACCTGTGAACAGACAGACACACACACGCACTCATGCATACACACTAGACTGAATGGTTGTCAGTTAAAGGGAGGTGGAGGGAAAACAGGGCATTTTAGTTCTTTCAGTCAGTATGTGACATTTCACTCTAAGATAATGTGGCAGTTTGCTGCAAACACTGGCCTAGGACCAAGTGAAAGAGCCCATTAGACCATTGGTGCAATCTCTATTCACAAATAAATGATGGTAAATTAAGTTCAGTGAAATATTGTGTTTATCTGTGTTATGAGCAAATAAAACCAATATCTTTTTTTCTTTTTACTATTGCTGTCTACAGTTTGTACCTTATTTTTTATTTTTTCTCCATAAAAATCAATAATGACCTCCAATTCTGTCACCCTCTGTTTTTTCTTTCTCTCCGCTTGTCATCATGATTGTAATGTTTCCTCCCCAAACTTTATTTTCCCAGCATTTCCGGGAGCACCTCGACAAGTTGTTTGCTCAAGGCATCGGTATGTTAGACATAGCTCTGACTGAGGCCTTCAATCTTCTCAGTGACGTAAGTAATTCGCTCATGCATGATCACACACATCTACGCGCACATGCACACAATCACATACACACAGAAAACAAACTGATGCGCAAAATTAATTAGCGCACTGTAATTAATAGCTAAATCAACACAATCATGCAAAAACCAAGTAAACGAGGCACTTGATGACTCAGGTTACTGGGTCGACATCTCCTCATTATGAAAGAGCAATTAATCAAACACTCAAACACATGTACCATTACTTTCAAAATGCTGATATTTCAACAACATGTACTATCTATCTAAGTGAACACCACAATGACAAATGTTTCCATTCTGGTAAATGACTCCTCTCTGTAATCTCAGGGTGGTAATACACTCTTACACTAGATGTCCTTGTAGCTTGCGTGCATGTGTGTGCATAGGAGAAGGCATGCTATTATTATTCCATTAGCTTGATGTTATAACACAGTCAGCTTCCATGTTGTGAAGGTAAGTCATGTAAAGATAAATTACATGCTATAATGGGAATGAACTACAGGAAGTGTTTGGAAAAAAAGTAGATTTTAAACTGGTTAAATTTGCATTCTGATGGAAGGGGAGCTGTATTGTTTTTCTGCTCACCTGCAGTAACCCTCTCCCCCCCTCTCTCTCTATTTCCAGTTCAACGAGACTGGGAGAGGTAGTGAGTGTAGCCAGGCCATTATGTTGGTGACAGATGGAGCAGTGGATACATATGATGCCATCTTTGCCAAGTATAACTGGCCAGAGAGGAAGGTAGTGTATTAAACACACAACACACACACACAGCACATTATTCTGCAATTGTGTTCTAGGACAGTTGTATAGTGAGGTCATTTGAGTTTCCTATTATGCCTTGTTTACAACTTTATGAACTTGAAACCATCTATTCTAATGGAGGATAGGCACCAGAGAGCAGTGGACTAATGCCCTCCTGTGGCTATGAATGACTATTATGTTCGATTTTTTTTTAAATGTTGAGGATGGGCTGTCTGAATATGCAGACTTATGAAGTAGATGCAGTTGACACAATGGATGATGTTTTATAGGGTTAAATACCAATAATTTACAACTATTATGACTGCAACAGAAATATAATTTCTAGAGAAATACAACAGTGCTCACTGACCAAGACAACTACAATGCATCCTATTGATAAACGCTTGTTTTGTTGTCAGGTTTCACAGCATGTTTTTGCAAAGTAGTAGTATTTCGTTGAGTTGTTAGAGAAAGTTTTTTGACAAGCAGAAGGTACTTAATGGGCCCAGTATGGGGTCCTTTCAGAGGGCTTTAAAACAGAGTTAAGTATGGCCCTGTCTCTGAAGACTGAGCTGAGCTCTGCTGTCCTGCAAGGTAATTGTGGTGCTCTTCTGACAGGCCATGAAATGAAATGGGAGGAGAGAGTGAGCAAGGAGATGGAGGGGAAGAAAAGGGGTTATTCTTAGGTCATTTTCTTCTGTAAAAGAAAGCCCACAGGGTCTCCACTCTGTAATAGTACAGCATTCAATGATACATACATGCACCCTAAAACTCACATTCTGTATGCGTGCAAAAATGAATGTGACTGTGTACACATGCAGTACAAACTTCCATTGCCTCAGGTAAGTCTTTTAACAGCCTTGACATCAAATGCTCTTTTAGTGAATGTGACTGTGGTATTTTTTGTGTGTGCGGGAGTCAGTAGTGGTGATTAGACAATTGATCTCAGTGTTAGGACACATTATTGATTATTAGCCAATTTTAATCTTGAATTTGTTTGAGCATATGTTTGCATTGGAAATTGGGTGGCTGTTGGTTACAATCAATGCTGCACTTGTATTCCCATGCAAGAACCCCCACCCCCAACACACACACACACACACACACACACACACACACACACACACACACACACACATACATACTCCTGCCTCAAGGCTGAACAGCAGTGAGAGGAGAGGGGACAAGGCTGCTAGATAGTTCCATTTAGAAGAAGCCCCGCTGATAATAGAAGTCTTCAGTCTCTGTCACTCTCTCCAGTCTCGCTCTCTCCCTCTCTCCCCCTCTGCTGCTGGTTTTTAATGGCTTCCTTCCAACCAGCCTCACAGCTTCACCACTGTATAGTCTCACACTGAGTATATAGGCATGCTTTAGTGAAAGCTGGATGCAAATAAGTTGCTGAATAAATATGAGTATGTAGATGGAATTCATTCCAAATTACTCTAGAAAAATGTTAGTTAATATTCATTAAATGAGATCATAAAGAAAGCATTGCCATGAAAAACAGTATCTACTGATGAAAAGTCTAAAAGACCCGACAACTTCAAATACATTCCATAATGAGTTTGTCTTTCATGTAAAACCAGTGATTATTTTCAGAGAGATAAAGTCACAATTTTCAGATAACTAACGTTTGTAGATAAAGAACATTTTAGAAACAATTTTGCATTTATCTTTACTTTTTTGACTGATGACCTCAAAAAGCACAACATACTTAACATAACACAAAACAAAGAAGTGAATTTTTAAAATTCCAAATTCCATTATGTTGCCTTATTTAAGAACATAGGTCTCCCTGACTTTTATACCCCATTCACACGACACACATGTGGAGTGTCTATGAGAAAGGGTTCAACCTATTACAGCTGACCCTTCACTGGACTGGTGTTGGACAGTGGTCAGAGGAGACCCAGATTTGGTTAACTATTGATGTTGCCAGGAAAGAAAGTTAGGATATTGTAACCCTAGCTCTATAAGCACAAGCGGAGCCCTCTACTGGACTCTATTGGTAATACTCTCCTCCAATCGCTTGCACGCAATCACCCACTGAAATTTGCATGTACATAGCTGGCCAATCAGGACGCGCCTACTGATTCCATGTGACTCACACAGTATATAAGGCAGCGTCTCACTGCCACTGTCATCCATAAACCACTTCATCGGATGGCATGGGAGCAGCAGGGTCCATAGGTAGACCATCTAGACCATCCTGCCCATCCTTATCAGCATTGGGTTGATCTTGAATTTACAGAAAAAAATTGGCGATGGGCTACATGTGCTTCCCTCAGCTTCAGGCCTTTGATATGCTGTGCAACACACAGCCCTTCCCATGCCAGCTTGTGCGCTGTTCTTTGTGCACTCCCCATACCTTATCTGTCAAAACCATGTGGAAGTGCATCATGAGGCCCCAGTTTACGTCCTCTGCCTGTATTGCTTTTGTTGTCCCACTAGCAAAGGGCTAACCTTAATAGCCTGGAGACAACACTGCAGCTCCTCAGTCTGTAAAGGCGACTCCTTGGGCTCAGTCCCACAAATGGGAGGCACATTTGCACCAGGTGCATGTGTAGTAGGGCCAACGGAACAGCCTAAAATGATGATACCATGCATGAGTCTTAGCAGACAGAGACATAGTCTACATGTGGCCCTGGTTTCCACTCTGAATTGTGAGAGGCACTCCCTGAGTAGTATCTGTCTCTTTCATGTGAGAGTCAATAGTTCAGGCTGGGAATCCACCACAAGGCTCAATAACTGTGTCCTCTGAGAAGACTCCAGCCTGCTCTTGGCCCAATTAAGGCCAGTTAAGTACAAACAAATTTCATCCAAGCCATGCCTTCCTGTGTGAATGGGTCCTTGGAGTTGCAAACTCAACAGATGAGAATCAGTCACCCGAAGAACAGGCAACTTTAAAAATATTAGTAAGGGTTAGGAGAACAGGTACTATTATTCTGTGTGCAGCCACCTTACAGGTAGTTGACTTTAGTCTCAATTGATAATCAGATAAAATGTTACATTAGTTCAAACGTAGAAAGTGATAAGAAATGAGCAAGTCCAATTCCTGAATCTTAGTCAGGACTGATTAGAGTTGAGCCTGTAATCATTTAGAAGTGTTGGGTCACCAGCTTTTGGTAATGGTAAAACAAAAGCAGACTTTAAGATAAGGAATTTCATTAGAGGCAAAAGATAGATTAAAAAGATGTGTTAGTGAAGGAGAAATAAAATCAGCTGCTAACTTTAGAAAGTGTGGCACAAGGTTATCAGGGTCTGCTGATTTGCTGATGTCCAAAAGTGCGAGTGCTTTGTTTACCACTATGGTAGTAACAATTAAAATTAAAAAGAGGTGTACTTATTCATATAAGCTGTCAGTCTGAATGAGAATGTATTTTTGTGGCTTTTGTTTCGCTGTGCTCGGACATTGTTTCTGCCTTTAATTCTATGCCATATTAGATGTTTTTACATAAATCTTCATGATCTTTAAACATTAGGAATCAGTCTTATTTTCTCCAAATCAAAACAACTAAGATCAGAAAAAACAAAAAACTAAATAAAAACGTCACACTCCATCAAATACTTGCTTTAGGATATGGGATTATAAACTGCAGTAACAGTTACATTATTACAGTATAGACATCTGTTTATCCAAAACCAGTTTACTTCACTATTACCCAGGTGTAACAGTCATCAGCAACAGCAGATAATGCCAGAATCATCACTTTGTATATTAATGGATATGGTTTTGGTTTCAGGGTTCAAACCTAAAGTTAACCTACATTTGAAATGAGCTAGGGTTTTATAACAAACAGTAGGCCTGTCTGGGCTAGATTATGCTACATATTGCATGATAAGTCCAGTAACAGCAGAACAATTAGCCTACTGTAACTTTAACAGTTTGAGTTTTAATGTGATTTTATGTTCTGTACATTAAAACATATGTAGCCCTACAGAACTACTTTTGCACATACTTAAGGTCTTAAACGTTTGAGTGAATGTTTACACAGGAGAACTGAATAAATTATAGTGTTAAGTGCTGAGTACATAATTTAAGAATGTGAGCAAATGTATTTTTGCATGCAAGTATATTTGGGTTTGAAATGACGGTACAGTGTGTGCATCAGTCTGAACATGCCTGACAACATGTGTTACTGTTGTACATGAGTGTGTGTGCTTGTGTGCATGCATGGATACATACAGATGTGTCCACTTGCATGTTTGTGCATTTTCTTGCATGTATGTGTATTTGTATTTCTGCCTATATTAAATTTGTGCAGTCAGGTAGGTTGAAGATTGCATGCTGTGGTTAGAGCCCTTACTAGTGTTTATATCCACTGTGCTTAACTCAGCTGTAAACCTCCTTCATATTTAATAACCAGCCTGCTGTAGTTTGACCTCTGTCTTGGCTACCAGTAAGGGAAGACACATTACCACAAACAAAAAATACCAGTGAGACACCTGTTACTCTTAGCCCTACATCGAGCGGTTATGAGCATATCGACTATGTTGTGTTTTGTGTCACTCTGGCAATGTTATTCAAATGACTGAGGTTTGTATGAATAGGGGATGATTATGGGTCTAGATAATGAGGGCTGCTTAAAAATGACAGTCTGACAACTGTACTTATTCACAGTGAAACTCATTACAGTTGACAATAGACCAACAATATCCATACTAGAAAATAAGAGCCTAGAATTAGCTGTCTGTAGTTTATATCTTTGTCTGCTGAATCTGTAATAATCACAATTGAATGCATAAGGAGTTCATCTATGACACATTGCAGTAACAATTTAAATAAACATAATTTGATATGGAAGTATTCCTCAAAAAGGAAATGTGTTTTATGCATAAACTGTATTTTTGCCCTTCTGTTGGGTGCAGTCATCCAAAATCAGATAAAGACATACACATACCCACATCAAGCCATGTGTGTGCATGCATACACATACAGTACACACACACACAAACACAAACAGACACATGCTGTCAGGGTAAAGGGAGGCAGTGAAAAATGCAGGCATGGAAGCTATGGCAGCTGTGCCCCCAGAGGCTTGCATCTGGTCCAATCTGGCAACCTGCTCTTCACACACACTCACATACACACACACACAAACATACATACACACACCTGTCAACTACAAACTAAAAAAAAAAAGGTGCTGAATAGTCCTAAAAGTGGTTCTTTGGCTCGTAATCATAGGGGAACCATTTTTGGTGCTATTTAGCTCCTATCTTTAAAGGTGCTATAAATCACTTTTGCCATATGGTGCTACATAGAATCATTAGCGGTGCCATATAGCACTATATTGCTTCAACAAAAATGGTGCTAAATAGTACCCAAAAGTGGTTATATGTCTTGTAATCATAGGAGAACCTTTTTTGGTGCTATATAACACCTTTGTCAAATCGTGCTACAAAGAACCATTAGAGGTACCATAGGGTTGGTGTTAATCGAGAAATGGGTAAAATTAGTAAGTTTGGGGGTAAGTTAAAAATGGGTAAAATGACTAAGGGGGGTTGTTCCTCGAAAAATGGGTGAAGTGCTATAAATTTAGCATGAAAACAACAAAATAAAAAAACAAACAAATACAAATGAAAACTTACATATCCTGACCCAATACTTTCCCTGAGGAATGGGTGGTCCATTATCACAACTGACAGAGGTTCAATATACTGAAGATGAGTTGGGTACCTAAAATGAAAATTGGATGGAGAAATGCTTACTAGTGTTGGTGAAGTGCCAGCCATAGTAACTAGACACTGAAAATTCTAAGAGTAGCTGCACACGCAGAGCTCCTTTGCATACATTTATTAAAACATTACAGAAAACAACATTTTGACAGCAAAACTGCCTTCACCTACTGGTCGAGCAATCACTATTATTTTTTTGTTTGTTTTTTAAGGAGGGATCACTGCAAGCTACATTCACCCACGCCTAAATGGAGATAGCCATTCTGTAAAACCTGACCCTGGCAAGCCTGTCTGTTCACTGTGTGGCCATCAGTCCATACCCGGGGTCATGTGGTTGCAACTCGGCAATAAAGCTTTCATGGACAGTCATTATGGCTTCTGCAAGTCATTAGTTATTGTGTCTGTGACCGGTAAAATGACGTGTGCATGCAAATGTATGCCATATGCTGTCTCTTATGAGGTTTTACTTGTCTTGAACCATGTGCTAGTATGTACAGTGAATCTCTTATGTGCCAGGGCTGTGCGATATGACCAAAATCGCTCATCCCAATATAGCACGTTTTCTGCAAAAATTCAATGAATGGAATGGGCCGGATTTTTCACGAAAATCCAACAGAAGTGACGTTTTTGCACGCTCCCAAGTACCTTGCCTCTTTCCTGCTAACATCAACAGACGACCAGCATAACCACACAACAACATGATAAAAACAGTGCTATCCGACTAGAAACACCCTGCAGATATTAGCTGTCCAGCTAATGAAACAGCTAGCTGCCACCGTCAACCACTACACATTTCACAACAAAACAACCCAACAATGACAAGTTGCCTACTCCCGAGCACACACAGCAATATTACTTCCTCAACAAAGGAGCAGAAAACAAGCTTCAGAGCAATAGCAAAACATAGCTTACCATTTTTGTTTTTCCTGTTGGTAGTCCAAAGTAAAAGTCATGATAAGCACACATTTCACAACAAAACCGCAGCATGTTGCTCTCCAGCCACAGCTCACTGAGTCTACCGGTGTTTCGTAAACATGGTTGAAGTGTAAGTGAAGAAAAAGACATCACCTGCAATAGTCTCACACCACAAGCATGCCAGCACGAGTACCTGGATGTTGACTGCACCACATTTAATGGCCACAGATGTCACTAATGAGAAGGAATTTCTGATTCCTACATACAGAACCTTTAATGGACTCCCCGTCATCCACTAATCCCTGATAATGGACACCTTGTCCCTTACATATTCACACAGCCCTATCATGTGCCATTGACATCAAAGCAAATTCCTAGTGCACTTCTTTCTGTTCATCACTGCAATCAAACAGATTATTAATTCTAAATAAATTTGAAGTTGCAAATAACTTAGTATATCTCACAGGCCGATGAAGCAGTGTGATGTACAGGTTGTCCTCTTGATCCGTCTATGCATCAAGGGCGTGGAAGTCAGTTTCCTCCCCAGGTGTGATGGCCAACCACTGAGTTGTTGATTGGACACCGTAAGCATGCAGATGCTCAGAGAAGTACCAAGTTTTGTAGAGTCTTCCACACAATTTCCACTGGCTGCAGTACCCCACAATATGTATAACTTTTTAAAAAACTGGGATTTCCTCAGCATACACAAGGTCAAGGATTAAGAAGTCTCCAGTGGTGGATTTGACTCTATCATACAGCAGTTGTGTAGTTCCAAAGTGTCTCACTCAATTCAGCTGTGTCCTCTGCAATAATCTCTCTAAGCTCAGAGGGTAGTGCACGCAAAGGTATCTCTATTAAAGAGTATGGGACATCTTCCGAACCAAGGTTTCCAGTTGATTGTGCTTCCCAGCACTGGTGCATTTGATAGCGATTTGCCAGAGTCTTTGCAATATTCTGGTAATTTTTTACAATTGATGAAAGGTATTTAAAGTACAGGTGTTTGGCCTAATATCTGAGACACCAATGTGCTCTCAGTGGACCGCGCTGTTTGATTAATCGAGGATAGTAAACCAGACAGTGAATTCGGAGTGAAGTTGTCAGGGAAAAGCTTCTGAAAACTCTTCAGAAATTCTGTGATGAGAGCAGACAGTGGACTCAGCCAACTTGTTTTGATCACAGGTGCAAGAACTGTGTCACATATAGATCTAAATAGCAAATAGAGACCCCAGTAAGTGTTTTCCTGTGGGACAAAGCTTCCAATCAAAAAAGGTAAGAGTCAAAAAGGGTCAGTTTTTCATCTGCTTTTCCTGGAATGACTTGCTGATTGTATGTGGAATGACAGGCTTGTGAGTGACATCGTTTTGTTGTAGCTGGTCATTAATCTGTTGCAGTGTTACCAGTGCTTCATGACTAAGCTTTAGCAAGACTAATTTCAGGATCTGTGGGATGACCCCTTCAAGAATATCATGCATTGAGTCAGACGGAAAGGATTCAGTAACCTCAAAATGAGGCAGTTTATCAAAAGGGCAGCGTCCAGTAACACCATACAAAGATCTACCATCTGGCACTTGTAAATGTCTACGGTGTGTGTCAGGAGTCCGGAGAATACACTCACTTTCCTCAGTTTTGTTACCAATGTAACTGTGGTGGTCACAAAGGTCATGAAGAAGAGGATGCAAAATTGGCTCATAACCATACTTCTGAAGCCATTGGTTTCTGACAAGTACAGCCACATGTATATTTTGAGGACTGGAACAATACTTCAGAGGAATATTTCCAAGAACAAAGTAGACACTTGAAATTTTGTGAATCTGGTTTTTGGATCCCAAACAATTTATAATTTCAAATTCATCAGTATATAACTGGAGCCTCAACTGTGTCTCAGAGCCATTAAAAAGACATGCTGTTGAAAAATTAATCCATTTGTGAAGTCTTGAAGTGTTTCTTCGTCAAAAACTGTGTCCTCCACAACATAATGAAAAACATCATCTCTTTTGAGATTATTTTTCAAAACTTCCAAAATGGGAATGTACTGACTACATAAATAAACCATAACGGTTAATACAAGAATATAATGATAGCCTTTTTATTGAAGTTTGTTACATAATTTTGGGGATCAAAGCTTGAGTATTCAACTGACTTCCTAAACAACTCCTTCTGTCCAGCCTCCTATCAGCTTACATTCATTCATGGACTACAGTCTTTATCTTAGCCTTCTGCTTTAATGTGTTATCCTCAGGAAATACTCTGTATTTTAATGTATTTTTTTATTCTTTCCTCTACTAAACTCAACTAAGCTGAAGAACCTCTAAAGAACCATACAGGGGCTTAACAGGTTCTTTGTACAGCAGTGGTGCTATGTAGCACCTCAACCACCCCAAAGAACCACTGAAGAACCACCATTTTTTTTGTGTGTACACCTGCTGCTAGACCCAACTGAGCACTGCTGGGCAAAAATGGGTTTGGCAGCAGAGAGTTTAGATTCTCTAGATTGAGCACGTAAAGCTTGAGTTTGGCTTTTTCAACTCAAAATATTTACTTCATGGCTTATCATTTAGTCATTCTAATTGCACGCTCTTGATACACTTATTTTAAAAACCTTATCTATTAATCCTTGATTGTTTAGTTTCTTGGGTTGATAAAAATGATTTGAATTATTTAAACTTTAAATCAAATCTGAAAGACACATTTAAAACTTTCACAAGTCCATAATCAACTCTATTAAACAAGGAGAAAGGGCCTGCTAATCACTGACAGATAAAGAATGAGCCTTCTGCCTGGCTTTGACAGTGTTATCATCTATATGGTGGTGTGGTGGGCCCTATCGAAATGCGATTAAAATGACTGACAGAAGCTATCTGCTTTCTCTCTGCAGGTCCGCATATTCCCTTACCTGATTGGTCGAGAGTCAGCCTTCGCAGATAATCTGAAATGGATGGCATGTGCTAACAAAGGTGGGATCTTACAACACATGCACCTCCCGCTGTACTTTTTTTTCACTTATAATCTGTTTCCCGCAGAGGAAAGTTGCTGCATGTTGCTGTCAGCTGGATGAAAATGAATACATTATGGAGCTCAGGATTTGTTTGGGGTGTTTGGCATATGTGTCTGTGTGCGTGCATGTAGTTGCGTAGACATGTGTTTGTCAGTGCTCATCAGTATTAGCACGTGTATGTGACAGCAGGCAGCTGGTTCCAGTTGTACAGAGCAGATATGTCACATTACATCTTCCTCTAAGCCTAAAGTCCAAACTATCTTTGCGATATACTACTTTCCAGCTGCTTTGTGTGTGGTCATGGTTGTCTCAGTGCGTAGAGCACTTTCCTTCAGGTTCTATATTTAGCTGGGAGGTGGGTGACAGAGACAGTCTGGCTCCATTTCCTCAGGCTGGCGTAGATAAGACAGGCAAGCCATAGGTCACACAAGGGATGCGTGTGTGTGTGTGTGTGTGTGTGTGTGTGTGTGTGTGTGTGTGTGTGTGTGTGTGCGCGCGCGTGCGTGTGCGTGTGTGTGTTTTTAGGTGTGTGTGTATATATGTGTGTAGATAGGAGGACAAGGGCATCCACAGTTTTGCTTGGAAGTGATATCAGAGAACCCATCCAGTCAGTTTGAGGGTGTTAGTGGTAATGATGAGACCTGTGAGTGTGTGCGTGATTGTATGCTGGATGATCATTCAGACTTCTGACAATGACATCCTCTCCAGACTGCAGGAGCTGTGCAGAACAGTCTTCTTTCTGCTCTCACACACAACATCTCTAGTCCAAACTACAGCAGAAAATCTGTTTTTATTCTTGCTTAAACTCCTTTAAGTAGTTTTGCAGGTGAAAAAGTGCCACTGTCTCCTGTGTAAATCTATACTACTCACTTATTCTAAGACAGTTTAATATGTAGCATGTTCACAGTGGGAAAGTGTCAAAATTAAGCATGTTCAAAACATTCAGTGAGCATACTTAAAAAACACTTATTCAGTTTGGTGTTGATGGAAATGGAGGACCCTGCTCACAACTGGAAAAATTCTAGCTATTTGTGGATGGTGGTGAAATAGCTCCAGAGACACCTCAGAAAACAAAAAGATAACAATAACATTTTTTTGGAAAAAAATTTACTGTCTCTGTGAAGTTTAGTTGGCAGTGCTATTTCAAAGTCACAATTTGTTTTGATTCAACCCTTAGTTCCAATTAAGGAACTCTTGTTGCTCAAGCACAATAATCTTTAATATCTTTCTGGCAACAGTTTGGAGGAGGCCCTTTCTAGTTTAAACATGGCAGTGCCCTCTTGCAGAAAGCATTCCTTATCACCCAGCATCAATGCCTGATCTGGCGAGTGCTCTTCTGCTCCTAAATGGGAGCAAATCCCTGCAGCCAGGTTCCAAAATCTTGTGTAAAGCCTGCCCAGAGGAATGGAGGGTATTATAGCAGGATATTAATGCCCATGGTTTTAGATTTAGATGTTCATTATTCACAGTCATTCTAATGTGAGTTTAATGTGGGTTTAATGTAAGGGTGTCCACATACTTTTCCACTGTGCTGTAGCTCTGCATCACATCATGACATTCTTTGCCTCCATGTTGTCCATTATTTTTGTGTATCAGGACACCTTCTTGTGTTTTTTAGCTTACATATCAGCCAAACCAAGGTCCTTTAAAAATGCATTTATTGCCCTCATCCTGACCACACCATGCTGCGGCTGTCCTGTCCTGTATGTACGACAGGTGTACCATGTCATCGAAAGCAGGGAGGATTCATTTTTTCTCTCTCCAGCTCATCTCACTGGCCCCGGTGGCTCAGCCCGAAGGACGCCCTCAGCCCTCCAGAGGGACTAGTCATTCTTCACACACTACTGTGATGAACGATGCTGTTACACTGAGGCAGCTTGCTTTGTGTGTGATGTGAGTCTGTATGTGTGTGTTGTCATTGTACTGTCTGGTGGAATAATAGCTGGATCCAAATGTCTCTGAGGATGAAAGGGAGGAATCTGTCATGGTTCACTTCCAGGTAAAGCTCAGAGTCAAGTGCATTCTTGTTACTCTAGTACTCACAGTTATCATGTGACTTTAATGCTCCCAGTGTTCTTGTATAAAGTAGGATTTTAGTGTTTTTTATTTAAAGTGTTTTTTCTTCTGTGGTCACTGCGTATGCATCGGCATCTGTGTGTACCCGTCAGACACTCTGTCAGAAATTGACTCTATCCAGTTTTTAGCCACATTTTTACAATATACTTTTTTAATTTAGCAGTTTTTAACTATATCTTTTAACTGTATAAAGGATTTTAGTCATCGGACATAGATTTTATGTTGTTTTCAAAAACTGTTTCAGCAGTGACAACACGATTCGGCTCCCAGTTGCTCCAGTCAGCTTATGTCTGCCAAACAGCACAGAAACACAGTTTTTTAACATAAGACTGTTTTATTCAGTGTTTGTGCTGGTTTTGATCACCGGGTCCGGCTGTCTGGCTGAGGAGGATACCTCCTGAAGGATGAGCACTAAGGGTGTCCTAGCTGGGGGAGGCTGACTGTGGAGTGCTGTCTGCCTAAGTTAAACTATACACCTGAGCCGTGTGGGAGAATTTTAGCTGTTTGTCACCACCAACTGAGAGGAAACCATGTTTTTTTAACCTGTTTACCAGAGGCTGATGATCCATCACAGCAATCTCTGGGCCTGTGCTGTGACCCCCCTACTATGAAAACCTCCTCAAGTCCCCTTGACATTGTACCCACTTCTTTGGTAGAAAATGTTATTGATTCCATTGGTCCATATGTACTGTCTATAATTAATAACTTGTTGACATCTGGTCATGTCCCAGCTCATTTCAAACAAGCCACTGTTCAACCACTTCTCAACAAAATAAATCTGGACCCTTCTTTGCCCCAGGACTACAGGCCTATTTCTAAGTTACTTTTTATAGCTAAGGTCTTAGAAAAAGTGACTGCTAAGCAGCTTACAGTTTTCTTAGATGTGCACAACATTTTCAACAAATTTCAGTCTGGTTTCCATCTGACGCATTCAACAGAAACAGCTCTTCACAGAGTCTCAAATGATCTGTTAATGCAGGATGATGCAGGAGAATGTTCTCTATTGGTACTGTCAGATCTCAGTGCTGCTTTTGATACTGTATCTGGATCAGCTTTGGATTAGTTCTCCTCATACCTGTCAGACAGGACCTTCTCAGTTACAGTTCATAATTATGCCTCATCAACTGAATCTTTGTTTCGTGGTGTTCCCCAAGGTTCTGTCCTGGGCCCATTGCTGTTTGCTTTGTACTTGCTTCCACTCAGGCAGATAATAAGTCATTGTAAGGTATCTCCTTCCATCGTTATGCTGCCGATATTCAATTATACATTTCATTTAAGCCTCAAAATGTTTCAAAACTGTTTGTTCTATCAAACTGCCTCAACTCTGTAAAAGATTGGATGGTAAATAATTTCTACTGCTAAATACTGATAAAACAGAAGTTCTCATTTCTGCCCCTGATGACGTTGTCCCCCAGTGATGGAAATCTTGGCTCTTTATCTTCTGCTGTTAAACCTACCCTCCGTAATCTGGGCATTTCTTTGGGCCAGGCTTTGAGTCTTGACCAGCATGTAAACTGTTTGGTTTGCTCCTGTTTCTACCAGCTGAGAAACATTACTAAACTCAGGCCCATTGTATCCAGAGCTGAGATAAAGATGATTATGTCTAGATAGATAGATAGATAGATAGATAGATATTACTTTATTGATTCGCGAAGGGAAATTCAAAATTCTGTTGCTGTTGTTGTTTTCATTGTGAAGCACTTTGTGACATCTGCTCTTGAAAGGTGCTATATAAATAAACATTATTATTATTATTATTATATATTTAAAATGAGAGGATCAGTGATAGATCCTTAGTTTTAGGAAGGATATATGGCATCCTTCGTAGATCTGTGTATTGTATCTAGACTCATCAGGCCCTTTTCTCCCTGTGGAGTAAAGGTCGATGGCAGGAATCATGACCCCAAAATCTATTTCTTCCAGCTATGATTTTCTCCTCGACTGCCTCATGGTGACAGAGGCAGTTTGCTGTTTTTACGGATGGGTGGAAATGTGGTGGTCTCTCTCTATTCCCTTATTCTCTGTGTCACTTCTTGTCCCCTCTCTCTCTCCCTCTATCTCTGTTTTACTGCTGTCCTGATTCCCTCCCTTCTTCTCCCCCTTTCTGTCCCCCTGCTGAGATAACAGTATATTCCCTCCTGCACATGCACATTAGCATCATAATGGTGGCATTACCATCAATGGAAATGGCATCACATTTGGTTTAACTGAGATAGTTTCCCCATTACATTTACATACCACTTATCCATTCACAAACCCATGCTGGTTTGCTCTCACTTGTACATCCCCACAAGGAATTCTTCAGATATTACTCATACATTATCCAGGTTTTTGTCTGCTTCATCAAGCAAATATCTGCTGCCTGCTGTACTGTATTCCAGATGTAATTTCTCTGCTTTGGTACCAAGGTAAGTAAAATGGAAGAGATGGCTTGGAAAAGATTTGCTGGTTCTACATAGCCATGCAGATATTGGATGTGCTGCAATGTGGAACAGTTTTGGAGACTGTTTTTCTGATATCTGTTTGGGGTCAGAGGGTCAGCATAGTGAGTAAGGAAACTGAACCTGCTCAGACACCATCATTGGCAAGCATCTAAGCTAAATGGCTTCATTCATTCACTCTAATTTGAGAAAGATTATTCCTCTCTTTCTCTGCTCAACAGGCTACTTCACTCAGATTTCCACATTGGCCGATGTGCAAGAGAATGTGATGGAGTATCTCCATGTGCTGAGTCGTCCCAAGGTGATCGACCGGGAGCACGACACTGTGTGGACCGAGGCCTACATCGATAGCACCGTGAGTGGACTATGTTTTCACATATCTCTCTCTCCAGTCCACCCGAACACACCGAGCTGATTGTGTGCAGTATGGGTCCAGAATTATCAAGTGATAGATTGAGAAATTTAAACTTTTTTACAAAGTACATTTGCATTTTCAGGATGGATGAATTATATTATCCAAAAGAGAATAGCAGTGATAAAACAGCAAGCAGAGAGTTGAAAATGTGTTTTGCTTTTTGTATGTCTCAGACTGTGAATGTGTTAAAGTGTGTGTGCAGCAGATGGAACCATTAAGTGAATGAGCCTCCTGTGTGTGTCTGGGAGTTGTGTAGCATGAGTAGAACATACTGGCACACTGGGGCACATTGGTGAGTTAGTCTCTGATCTCTCAAACTCGTATCCTACCCCAGCACACACAGACACACACATTATGTAATTGCACACACTATTATTTATTTGCATAATAATATTTCTCAACAACCCAAATAATCACATGCATAGTTAAATCCCCTGTCAATGATTTATAGTTCTCTGGCACAGACATTATCATCACTAAAACACGCCGAAGGATAACAACTGACCTACAGTAAGGAATCCTCCACAGTCTATAATCTACACACAGTATACTATATTATTCATGCATGCACAACGCCCCATTTTTGTGAAACTTATTGTATTTGGCCATAGAGAGTGAACAGAAGCCATTTGTCCACAGCTATTTCTGAATAGATTAAGAGAGTGAGAGCTTCAAAAATGTAAGGAAACAAAGGAAAGTGCCCTCTAGCAGCAATACCCACAGGCTATCAACACTACATGAAAATGGACTCTTCCTCTCTGCGATCCTCATGTTTTTTCTGTCTTTCTCTGCTTATTTCATTCTCTTTGTCCACATTATCTGCAGTCAAAGTACATGCACTCAACACTGACCTAGCAGTAACAGCTTAAGTGTTGTTTTTTCTGTTGTGACCCTCCCAGCCATAAAGCTCTTCTCTCTTGACACAGTCACTGTTTTTAAAGTTGTAATCAGTGTCAGTGTATTTTATGCATCCAGTGGTGCTGGTACTCCATTGAACGGAAACTACACTGGAAGGCGTTCTGACACTTATCCCAAAACATATTGACCCTTTCTCTCCTCCTCCTCCTCTCCTCCTTAATCTGTTCTGTTTAGCTCCCCCAAGCACAAAAGGTAAAAAAAAAATCTGGTGTGAGGTCATCGCTGTATTGTGCTATGTTGAGGCCTGGTGTGTGTTCATGGGCATTTCATGTGCATGTGCGTTTTGGTCTCTGATCTCTGCGATATAAGGGCATAATTGGGGGGTGGGGGGGGACTAACTACCATACTGACCCATGGCATTTTTTTCTGTGTCAGTGTCGTATGTTGCTCTTCAACCTCTTGATTCAAACCATGCATTGTGGTTGTCGTCGGTTCAGTTGATCGTTCTCTTTTGCACGTCTGATCAAACACACGCACACGTCTGTGCACGCTCACGCTCATTTATCATTGGTGATGCTGTGTTGGCTGCGCTTTGCCAGTATCTCCAGGGCTGGCAGTGTGACTATGTGTGTGTAAATGTGAGGCTACATTTTGCTCTTTTGCCTTTGTGATTTTGGTGTGAAAAAAAAGATTGACTGTGTTATTTGTCTTGGTAGAATTCTCCAGAATAAGCTGTTTTGTCATCTTCTGGGTTAAAATCCAATAGCCTACAATTACTGGCGGGATGATCTGTTCTGATGCCTTTTTACCACTTTCACTGTTTTATTTTTCAATGTTTTTATGAATCATATGTGGGTTGAGATAAGCAGCTGTATAATTGTAACAATGATGATGATGGAACAGAAGAGTGCTCTGCCCCCCAATCAACATGAGCTGAGCACGGAGCAGTCCCATTAGACATCTGGCAGGCCATATGTCTGACATAGTATTGTTAGTCTGATAGACCCAAGCTGATTGACATCGAAGCAGCTCAGCAGAAAACAGAAATAGATATCACATTGTCAGACATGGTAATTGCGATTAGCAAGGAATCTGCACTGCTTCTTTGAATGTAATCACCCCAACACAGCTCTGGCCTGGGTGCTATAAACATACACATATAACACTCCTCTCAAAGTAAAACAGACAGTGACAAAAAACACAAAAAACACACACACCCTGCATGGCGATAGTGTCTGATAAGAAGTTAAAGCTCCCTGGGTTTGACTCAGTGTTTGGAAAGTGATGAGCATCTGGGATTTGTGTTCCAGGGTTGATGTGTATCATCTTTCCAGATGTACCCATTCTCCTATCTTTTTCCTCCCTTCTCCATCCCTCTCAGTACGACCCAGTAATCTTTCTTGTCTTGCATATCTCCCCTCTCTGCCTCTCCAGCTCTTCCCTCCACCTGTGCTCTCCCTTCCCCTCCTGTTCTCCCTCCCCCTTCCTCCTCTCCCTCCCCTCCTCTTCGTCTCACCAGCTTCATCCATCATTCTCTGGCTCATTTGGCTTTGTTTCCCACTCTGCCGGATGAACTGACACTGGAGCTCAGGGATGATGGGAGGGAGGTAGGGGTGGGGGTATTCGAGGACAAGTAGGGAAGGTGGATGAAAGAATGTAAGAAATTTGAAGAAAAAGGATGTCGGTAAAAGTTTGGAAGTGAATTTAATGGATGTAAAGAAGACAGGTATATGCACTGAAGTTCAAAGAACATGATTGATACTCAGTAAAGCATGAAGACAGACAAATGGGAAAGCTGGGAACAGCTGATTACCTTTTGATGACGGATTGAGGTAGCAAGCTGTTCAAAATGTCACGACGGATAAACATAAACTCCACTATTTCAAAGCAAAAGTGTTAATATTGATTGAAGTAATTGAGAGCTTTCATAGATAATCCCAACCCACACCTGTGCAGCAAAAACCTGTGCTGGGTCTGTGCCAGCTCTGCTCCCCCCATGGGGTGTGCTTTACTTCTCCCTTTGGCTCCAGCGCTTACACAGCAACATTGTTAAGCTCAGTCTCCAAGGAAACAACGGTCACCTCGTCCACCAGCACACAATTTGTCACAGCAACCTAGATTATGAGGTGTCCTATGAGACACCAAACATGAGGCAGGGGTGTGTATCTGAGCCCTCTGAGGGGTGTACGTCTGTGCGGGTATGTGTGGGTATTTGTGTCAGTGGGGAGCGAGTGTATTAGAGCCCAGAGGGGTTCTTTTTCATTCTCTGACCCGGAGCAAGGGAAAGGATTTACACACCTCATTTGCTCTCCAGATAAAGTCACAGAGGCAATGATGATGCAGATTTGGCCCAAATGTGTGCTGAGTTCTGACCTTGCATCAGAGGTTGCAGGTTATGTATGATAAGTCAAAGTCCAGATACAGAGCAACCCCATAGGGACTTTGAGCATGGTCACATTGGAGGAAACTCACTCAGGGTTCAAGGAAGTGCCTCTTTCCTCTCCTGGGCTAGGATAATGAAACACAGGTTTAAAGGTCTTCCCTCCCCTGGGTAGGGCAAGTGAGGATCCTCTTCAGCCGTGATGTCAGCTTTAAATACAACAGATGCAGTTGCTGGCTGCCTTTCTCAATGCAGCTCTTGTTATTTGCTTAATTACAGTATGCCATTTCCCAGAGCAGCTGGGCAAGCCTGAATTCCACCAATTGCACATATACTCAATATAAAGCATTTAGATTAGCGTTCAAGCACAAAGAGTACACACTTGATGGGACTGCTCAACAGCAGTTCATGAGGATGCACATTAACTGTCAGTCCATATGTTCAGAGACCTGTGATATATGATCCAATAGAACTGAGCTTGGAAATAGATTTTGTATTTTTAGATGAGGCTCTGCTTGTTTCCCCTGTCCTTTGATCGATCCCATTCTCCAGCAGCAAGGCTGCCCGTTGTTACAGCAGCTGTACTTAGGTGTGCTTTGTTCTCTCTTTGATGTCCAATACCACGTCCTGGATTGCTATTACCAGCTGTCTAAGCTCAGGTCACCAATTCCCCTTTCCTCAGTGTCTAAGGGAGACAGAATGGATGCTAGCAGTTTCCTGTCATTACCTATTATTACTGGTGGTAAAGGGGGGTGAGCACTGGGGGAAGTAGTGTACAGGAGGTGTGTAATGTCCAGTTAAGAAGATTGATTAAATGGGGCAGTTCCTTTTGAGAACATACTATACTGGGATTTAATATTTAAGCCAGCTCCAACAGAATTGTATTCTGTTGATAGACACAGCAGAAACAGAACGTCTAAATTAACACCATTGTGGATTTTGTTCTGGGATTCATATTAATGCACCAATTACTTGCGGCAACTTTAACACAAACTGCATGAGTGACCGACATTTAGATAGCCTCGGCATTTCCAAGTGGACAAGGTCACACCACGTTTCGCAGAGTACGTAGCCCTCTTCCAGTCTCCTCATAACAGTGTCAAGCTTTCATCTCTAATGGGTATCACTGTCAGATAGAGACAGCCGCTGGAAAGATAAATATCATAATTATTCCAGCAGTCTTAAGGGAGAGAAGATACCCAGATCCAAACTAGAAGCACTGCCTTTGGATAAGCTTATTCTGCAAGAGATCAAAGGCAGGCTCTGATTGAACACATTTTAAGGCAAATAATAAACATGAATAAAACATGTCATGGAAGTTCTGTAGGTCCCTCAAGAAGATAATACAACTAGGTCTGCTGCAGAATTCCTACCAGGATCACTACTTAAGGGATGAGTATTATGCAGCTTGATATAATCACCCAGTGAGTTTCACAAGATGATGATTCATACAATGTGCATGATGACATGCAATGTGCAGTTTAATTTCTTTTGCAACTCTGTCTCAATAATGTTTCATCAGTAGCTTCCCTCTTCTCCCTCCCTCTCTCTCTCCCTCTCTCTTACCCTCTCAATTTCTGTCTTTCACTGTTCATCTCTCATGACTCACTCAGTTGGAAGATGGTCAAGGTCCGGTTCTGATGACCACCGTGGCAATGCCCGTGTTCAGCACCAAGAATGAGACAGTAAGCGCACGTGGAGCACATACTACTATTATGTTTCCCCAACTAAATTTCTCAAACAAACTTGCAGTATAATTGAAACTCCATGTAATTACTTATTACATAATTCATGCGGAATGAGGTTTTTGAGAGAATAGACACAATTTGTGAAATAATGTTTAATTATGTTTGTATTTGATGAACACTAATTTCAGTTTAATTGGAATCTGTGAATTGAGATACTGTAGAGATAATTGAATATATATTAAACATTGCAATATTTTATATCATAAACAGTGGATCTATAAGAGACTGTGTTATGTAAGTAACCTTTCAAATGCTACTCACAAATATTTCTAATGGTTTGCTTCTAGAGAAATCGTGGCATCCTACTTGGTGTGGTTGGGACAGACGTTCCTGTCTCCGAGCTGCTCAAGACCATCCCAAAATATAAGGTACCACTACCAACATTGCTCAGTTATCACTACAGATATTTATAGATCTGAGTGGCTGTTTGAGTTACCCCTCCACACCATCCCAACCTTGTGTCATCAGAGCCAAAGTTGGATATCTTTTGAGCCATATTATTGGGCTTTGTTAATTCACCTGGATGTTAAGTCAGTAAAAAACTAAAACAAGTGAAAATATTCTTTTTTTTATTGCTCATACATCATTCCAACTTACATTGCAGTAATTGAATGCCAAGCCCAGTAGCAGATAATAGATGAGAGGTTTTGTCGAAGTTTTGACACTGATTATTAACAGCTCCGTCCTCAAGTGCAATAATGACAGGAAAATTATATACTATGTATACTAATGCATTCTGATAGTAAATGGTAAATGGTAATGGACTGCATTATAAAGCGCCTTTCTAGTCTTATCACCACTCAAAGCACTTTACAATACATGCTTACATTCACCCACCCAACACACATTCATACACTAATGGCAGAGGCTGAACAGCCGACCTTCTGATTAGTGGACGACCTGCTCTACCTCCTGAGCCACAGTGTCCCCCACTATTTCCCCTGTATTGATTTCTTTTACTTAGAGATGTGAAGCTTAGTTAGTTGTAAGGTTTTGACATTTGAAAGTGTGTTATTTGTCCAGACGCGGATAAATGACATCATCCTCTTATATTGTGCAGCTCTGTGAGTTTCACCACAAAGACAAAGATTCTGCCAGCAAAAATTACAAAGAGCTTGATTAGCCCAGATTTACAATTAGATACAGATTTGTCATTCATCCACTTGGTCTGTGTTGTGTTTGTGTTTATCCTCCTAGCTGGGCATTCATGGCTATGCCTTTGCAATCACCAACAATGGCTACATCCTCACCCACCCAGATCTACGGCCACTTGTGAGTATTAGCTCCAACACCATTCAGATGCTCTGTAACAAGTTAACTGAGTGCGAACCTTATTATCATAACAATCCCTTTTAGGGCACAGAGATTAGAGTTCAAATGTATTAATTTATTTTGTACAGGCAGCTGAGGAATACTAACTCTTGAGTTCATGTCAAGTCAATTACTGATTTCGCTGTCACATTTAGATGCCGATTGACATAGAAAATTGGTGTGTCGTTGTGGGGGTGCACTATGTGCTGCGCTTTGCAAGTGTGTTGGCCGCGCGGCGGTATGTAGATGAGGAGAGTGTGTTCCAGGCCTCCGCTGTGCTGTGAATAGACAGAGATACAGCTTCTGAATGGCTGTGATTAACTCTATTGTACTCACTCACTCCTCTCACAAGAGGATGAGGGGAGAGAGTGTAGAGAGAGAGAGAGAGGGTGGCGGGAGAGTGAGGAGAGCAAAAAACCTGCTTAATGTGAGAATAGGTGCAGGGTGACAAAGCGGGGTGCAACACTGGAAGAAAATGGAGGGAGGGATGAGATGAGAGCAGATGAGGAGGAGAGGAGAGAACAGACAGTGAAACAGACAGACAGATGGTTTAATAGCGGTCTAATTAAAGACGTTAATGAACAGTGTTTAACAACTAATGAGGGGTGGGAGTATGAAGCTAAAGACAGGAGATGATTAACTTAGCTTTGCCTGGCCACCTTACGTGCTCTGGTTTATATCATTGTGCATTGAATATCTTTGGGTTTTAGACTTAATGTCCCTCTCCACTCCAAAATGTGTTTTGTTTGACACGAGAAGGCTGTTTACACGCTCAGCTGCAGAAAATGAAAAGTTTTTCTGTGCTCACCAAAAATCTCAGTTTAAGGCGTGTACTTACGAGCATGACTTGTGACATCACATCTGTTGTAGCCAATCATGGTCCAGTATGCAACTTACACAAGTGTGATGTGGAAACTTGAAGTGTGCACATACACTGAGAATGGACTTTTCAGTCACATATTATTATTCAAAGCAAAGTATTTTTTTTATATGTCTTACATGTCTGGAGGGGATGTTTAATGTTGAACAAAACAAACAATTTGAAAGCGTCACCTGGGATCTGGAAATTGTGACGGGCATTTTTCACTATTTCCCAACATTTTAATGACTAATATAATATTTAATGACGAAAAATCATTTTGAAATTGATAGTGAAAAATAATTACTGATTGCAGCCCTAGTATGGTATACTCTTTGTGTTTCTTTTTCTTCAGTATCTCTGTCTGTGCATGCATGTGTGTTTACATGAACCTGTTTGTCCAGTATGGGGATGGCAAGAAGCGAAGGAAGCCAAACTACAGTAGCGTGGATCTGTCTGAGGTGGAATGGGAGGATAAGGATGACACGGTGAGACTCTTTCGGTAAATCTACATCAAGCATCATCGCTGTACCCCTCTCGATAAAAATCTGACTTTGAGACTTTGTGTTGATAGCTGAGAAATGCCATGGTCAACAGGAAGACAGGGACATTCTCCATGGAGGTGAAGAAGAGTGTCGACAAAGGGGTGAGCAACACAAAATTCGGAAATTCACAAACACACACAAACAAGTACTTTTCTGATGTTCCCAAGGGGTGTGCCAAAGAAAATACTCAGCAGGGAGAATCCACTCTGCCAAGGGGTTGTTACACTTGGCACAGTGATGTACAGGATTGACTTGGGGATTTTGTTTCTGATTTGGTTTGCTCTGCATGCATGGGTGTGTGTCTGTCTCTGTGTGTGAGCCCCTTATCTCCACCAAGCACATGTTGCTGAATATGAGAGAGACAGCAGCCCAGTGATTCTCTTTTACTACTTGCCTGTCTGAGAGAGAGGGAGAGAGAGAGAGAGAGAGAGAGAGAGAGATTCAGGTGTGTGTGTGTGTGTGTGTGTGTGTGTGTGTGTGTGTGTTTGTGCACTTTGCATTTTCAAAGCCTAGTAAAGAGCATTATACATTAGCCTGATTATTAAGCATTCGATATGTAAATACACATCTGCACACACTCATACACACACACTCAAATGTACACGCCCATGCATATTTCATAATCCTTATCCAAATACTGGAACACTGGAAAAATGCACATCCATCTGTAGAGTTAAAATGTCATGTCACAGACTGCCAAGCACAAGCATGTACTCCCTTTACCACTAGATGGAGCCAAGCTGCAGGAAATCACATCAGATAACTGCCGTCACACTGACTACTGTTTACTGTAGCGTACAATTGAATGTATTTATCTCTTTTGTTTCAGAAACGTGTGCTGGTGTTGCATAATGATTACTACTACACAGACATCAAGGGGACTCCTTTCAGGTAAGAGGAATTCTGTGAGCAGTAAACAAAGTTTAGAATGACTGAGACATCACTTTTTCTGCTTTTCTTTGCACAAAGAACTGGTGAGAAGATTTTTTTTTTTTTTTTTTTTAGTCTAGGGGTAGCTCTCTCCAGAGGTCACGGCAAGTTCTTCTTCAGAGGGAACGTCACAGTGGAGGAAGGTAGGAAATACTCTGTTCTCCTACTCTGATTTATTCAAGTCTTTGTGTCCCTGTCTCTCACTCAACTAGTTCTTCTATACTCAACTGCAGTGGTGGAAGAAGGATCCAGGTCCTTTACTTAAGTTAAAGTACTGTTGCAATTCCACATTGTACAAATACTCAATTACAAGTAAAATTCCTGCATTCAGAATTTTGCTAAAGTGAAAGTACGAAGTATTATCAGCAAAATGTGCTTAAGTATCAAAAGTTAAAGTAGTCATTATGCAGAATGGCCACTTTCAGATCTTATTATGACATTATACATCATCATTATTACTGATGGATTATTGTGTGAGCAGCAGTTTAATGTTGTTACTGGTTGAGGTAGAGCACCATTAAATTACCACTGAATAGTTTGACCGGCAACATAATTTTGTATATATAATCTACAAAGTAATTTGTCACTATACTGTGGTTGAAATTCTGAAAATTTAAAAAGTACAAAATTAAGTGGAATAGAAGTATAAAGTATCTGTAGTGATAGATACTCAAGTGAAGTTCCTTAAAACTCTACTTAAATTCAGTACTCGAGTAAATGTATGTAGTTACTTTACACTACTGCTCAGCTGATCATCTGTCTTTCTTTCTTCCGTTTTCTTCCGTTTCTCACGCTCTACACTCTCTCTCTCTCAATCTCACACACACACACACACACACACACACACACACACACACACACACACACACACACATTCAATGGTAATGTAGTGATAGTTAATTTTAAAGCCACAATTGGACAGGAAGTTAAATATTTTTTTAGTGGCTCCTTAGGTGTGTTGTACTTGCCTGTGTCTTCATAGTGTGTATGTGTGTCTATTTCCATGTCCAGCCTCATGCATGTTAATATTCATGTGGTGGTGGTCTGTGTGTGTCTGTGTCTGTGTGTTTCTCTAAACATGTCCATCATGGAGAGCCCTTTGAGCATGACTTGGCTCTTCCTGATCTAATCAGACCTGTCACAACCATTCAAAAAACACATTTTTCACCCCCGGTGTGTGTGTTTAAGTATGTGTGCATTAGAAGTGTAGATGCCTACCCCTATTATTATGAGTTCATATTGGGTGCTTTTGCTTATTTAGTTTGAGATGTATAGTTCTTATTTCTATTACAGGACTTCATGACTTGGAGCATCCTGATGTAGCGCTGGCAGACGAATGGTAAGAGTATATATTCACTGTCTCTGTTCTGACAATATCATCCTCATCCCTTATTCCCGTAAAAATTTGAATGAAAATTATGAAATCAAAGAAAACTATAATCTCACTGCAGTACAACATTACAGTACAACAGCTTCAGGATCTGTAGGATTTTGACTTGATGGTTTGTGTCATTTGATGACTTGTGGTCAGCAGGATTGGGAACCAACATCTAAACAAATTACAGTAAAAGCTTCTCAAACTAATGCTTGTAAATGGGAAAACCTTCTTTGTTTCATTTCACATTATATTCATGAAAGACCCTCAAAATACAAGAGTAACTGAAAGCAACTGGATTTCTATGACCAAGCTTGAGGGATGATTGCAATTCCAAGCAGACAATCAGTAATCAGCTAAGAAATTAGTTTTGAAAGGAATTATATATATATTATATAATTATATAATTATAATAATTATAATTATTGTAATTATTATAACCAATGTCCTTACTGTCCATTCTTTTTTTATGACAGGACGTACTGCAACACAGACGAGCACCCAGAACACCGCTACCTGTCCCAGATAGAGGCGATCAAACTCTACCTCAATGGACACGAGCCCCACCTACAATGTCAGTTGAACTCATTTATAGACCGCCTTCCTTAACTGATATTTTGTGTGGTCATTGGCTAGTAAATGACCATGATTTCTGTATGTTTTTGACCTTGTTAGGTGACAAGGAGCTGATTCAAGAGGTTCTTTTTGACGCGGTGGTAACAGCTCCTTTGGAGGCCTATTGGACCAGCTTAGTGCTCAATAAGTCTGAGTACGTCCCCCAGTCTCTCTGTTCTTTTCATCCCCTTCCAAGTTATAGTCAGCAATGATTTTTGTTTTCTAAAATGGTAATATGAAAGGTCCTAAATTAGTGCCACTGATGTCTATAGAAATTATATTTTAGTATAATTACTTGACATAAAATTTAAAATATAGGGCTCATTTAAAGGTTGCTCTGTTTTTTAATAATGATGATAGAGAACCTTAAGTGGTGCATAAATGCGGGTTATGTATTTGTCATACGGCACAGGAACTCTGATAAAGGAGTGGAGATAGCCTACCTGGGCACAAGAACAGGCCTGTCTAGAATTAACTTGTTTGTGGTGCCTGACGAGCTCACAAATCAGTAAGTATGCAGGAGTGAATCTTTGTTTATGATTCCAATGAGTATACTGTATATTAGGTTTCGCATGTGCATCATTTGTGTCATCATCTCTGTTTCCTGTCCGTTTCAAGAGACTTCCTGACAGCTGAAGACAAAGAAGGTGTGTTCAACGCCGATCACTTTCCCCTGTGGTACAAGAGAGCAGCAGAACAAGTTCCTGGTACCTTTGTCTACTCTCTGCCTTTCAACACAGGTTAGTGGTAAATTTCCATTTTTCAGTGGGTAATGAATCAATTTTCTCTCACAAAGTTAGAAGTTTAGTGATAGGTCAGTTATTATGCTTAACAAAGCTAGTCCTACTGAGGCATTATAAAACTGATAGTCGCTGTGAGAATGGCACCACCAAGTGTCCGCAAGTTTACTGGAAATGAAACTGGCAAGAGCCATAAGACTTTAAGGGGATTCGAAAGAAAAATTGTAGTTTGTCAAAGGCACAAATATACCCATTTGTATTTAGTAGATCTTTTTCAAAATTTCCTTGTCCCTTCTTTTTCTCTTTCACCCATATTTGGTCGTTTTCTCTCTCCATGCATCTCTACCTCCCCTTCCTCTCTTATTAATTCTGGGCTGTGTTCTTGTGGACAGGGCTGATTGCTGTGGGTTGAAATAAGATACGTTAGGAAGAGGTTCAGCCCTTTCCATAGTGACTTAGCCAGAACACACATACGGACACACACAAACACACACTCTCAAGAAGACGCACACACAGGGATAAATGCTCATTCACACACGCACACACACACATACACAGGCACCTCACGCATATTCAGTTAAACTACGTCTCTAAGAAATGGTTTCTCCTCCAAAGGGAGAATGTGTTCTCATCTGTCCTCAGCCTCTGGGTTTCCATTAGAGCCAGCTAATACAAGTGATCTGAAAGCCTCTTATTTACTTGCCGGACTTGCCTTGGATGCACTCTTCCTCTCAGGACTGTGGCAGTTAGCTGTAGCCAGGAAATACTACTCTGTGGTATTTATGTTCAGTGTTTCTCCAATCACTCTGTGGTCAGTTCAGAACTAATATAAGGAATTATGATATGACTGTGATGTGAACTCTGTGTGTGTGGCTGTGTGTGTATGTGTGCTTGTATGTGTGTGTGTGTGTGTGTCTTAGGATCAGAAAACAAGAGTGTTGTATTGGCCAGCACCGCCATTCAGCTTCTGGATGAGAGGAAATCACCCATAGCTGCGGGTAAGTGGGGACTCAAGTGGCTGTTCCTCTTATACACACTCACACACTTCTACATTGACAGAGGCTGCAATATTCTCTTTACGCTGCTATGCAGGCTTTGTTTAGCTGGTCTACAGTTGTCTGCCCCTATTTCTTTTCCTCTTTTTGAGTTGAAACACTAACTGCCCACATACTGTGTTGCTTTTTTTGTCCGTGCGCTTGCCCCTGCATGAACGTATGCTCAGAAGAGGGCGAGAGTACGAGCTAAAAAACACGTTTGCATCCAGAAGTATTTATGCCTAAATTTATTAATAGAAGCCAGTTTCATAAACGCCTTTCGTACATTCGTTTCATGCACTTGGTGCTTATTTAAGGCATTTTGTGGCCGAGAGGATTTCTTTGTGGCATGCCTCATCTCACATCCTGGTGACTCAGAAGCCCCACAATGTCACGCCCATATAATGCAACTCTGTGCAATCAGCAAGTTGATGGTCTGAAGTGCGGCCGTTATTCTGTTAGCCATCAACTTGGTCACAGAGGAAAAGGACAGCAGATTAAATGGAGGAAATGGGAGTAAAGGGAGGGGATAGAAATGTAGACATATTGTTTCAGAGTAGTTGTGGTGTTATCTTTGGGAAAATTGTATGGCATTATTCATTACCCACCTCTCCCCAAAGGCACAAGATAACTTTCAGGCACCGCTTTGTGTATTATGTAACTAATGCAATACTCTGTAGTACTGTACTGTATAGATGAGGATGGCAAGTTAAGATGTTTGTTAGCAAGTGATCAAGCAACCTTTTTAGGCATGATAGCAATCGTAACACCTTGCTTTCAAAAATGAAACTACTTATTAAAGCTTTTGATGTGTAGAAAAATACTACCATAGGAAGTGGCTAAATGATGTATATAGGCATCACATTTCTGGCTCAGTGCTATTCCTCTGGTAGCCATGCTTGCAATTAAGGTGCCTCCAACTTTATTTATGTTTATTCTCTGTAGACCTTTTGGAAGTCTTGTTTTCCCACTGTATTTACACTGACAGCTTTAGTAACCACACAGTACAAATGTCTAGAAATAACAAGTTATTCTGTTAAAATACAGTACATGTGGAATGTGCAATCCTTTCCACAGCCCAACATACATATATACAAAGAACCAATATTGAGCATATTTTCCCCTCATTTTAAAAACCTCTTCAGATGATTATCTATACAAGTTCTCCTGTCAACAGATTAGGACTAGTGATGCCAACAGAGACAAATATCTGTACAGAGGAAAGAAAGGAGAAGAAGGACAATCTTTTTGGAAATGCAGTGATAAAATAAGAGAGGAAATAAAAGGGCAGAGAAATAGAACATTTTTTCACGGTGCCTGAATGCGTTGACATGAGAGCAGTGCATTGTGGGTACTCTTGGCCTGGGGGAAACCACTGGAGCAGAAGGACAGAGATGGGAGAGTCTGTGCGGTGCCACAGTGTGCACACACACACATACACTCATGCACAGTATGCATCAGATTTCTAGCAGAGCGGTACACAAGCAACCCACAGTTTACACCAGCCCACAGTATTATTTGACCCTGTTGACCTGATCACTGTTTTTTTTTTTTTTAGAAAAAGGATCATTCTCTCAAATCTGTTTAACAGCAATTCAAATGACTAATCAGTAACAAGGATTCATGAAGACCCTATTGTTACAGTGGGCACTGATGTACATTAATGATGATCATGCTTGTCAGATCGGGGGATGTCTGTAAGGATGACTTTATATAAGAAAGTCAGATGGGAGGAGAGATGTAGGCTAGAATGCAAATTTAGCGTGGGCCGGTTAGGGCCAGTTTTCACTGCCCTGCGCTCCACTGAGCTGTAGACTTGTGAATACGCTAATACACTAACTTAACAGGACAGGCTGATGACATCACACACCATGGGCCCTGAAGACATCGCTTGAGTCACAACGTTACCGTGTGCGTACATACATGCGTGTGTATGCCAGCATATCTGTTTGTGTGTATGTGTGTGTGTGTGAGTCGGTGTTTGTGGTCACATCCTGAGCCACGTGCAGAGAGTTTGCTGCCGTAATATACACAGAGCCATAAAAGTCAGGTCAGCCGTTAAGACCAAAGACATCTGGGTACATTTGTGTGCTACCACACTGTACTGAGTGAGCTAAAAATCAATGATGGGGGCTAATTATAGATAGAGAGATAATAATTTATGCTTGTAATGTACATAATGAGCTATGTTATTATTGTAATCTAAAAACTGGTTCTGCATATCCACTCATAATAATTAGGAAACAGTAATTAGATGTACCAAGCACCTATATATAATACTTTAGAATTCACTTGTAATAGTACCAGTGAACTCCATCAGACAAAGGAAGAAGGCTGGGTAATATCCCAAAGTGCTATCAAGTATAATTCACAATATTTGCATCTGAAAATATTTGCTTGTTTCACCATTTTATCTTAAAAGGATTCTACGGAAACTTAATCACACATTAAATGGTGAGGGGCCAAAATACCATCACAATGACCACTAATCACCATGTCACAGACAGAAAGACTTTGAATGAGGGGTAATGAGGGGTGTCTTCAAAGATTATATGGCTATACAGAAAATGTAACTTGTATACTAATTGCATGAATATTTTGTTACAGCTTTGACATCACACCAAGGTGGCAGAATGCCTTGTTTATTTCCTCACATAAACAATTTGTGGAGGAAAGAGAGGCTCCCATTAAAGTGGACATAATATCCCTTTTGTGATTTTCTGTCATTTATACACTGTTATAATATTGGATGTCTATGTTAAACACGGTCAAAGTTCCAAAACTGTAATGTTCCTTAAAGTCAAAAACTCAAGCTTCAGCCTTCTCTGATGCTCTATTTGCAAAGTTGCCTCTATTTCCCCATCAAATTGATGTCATATCATTTGTGCATGCCCACAAACGGCTGTATGTTCCATAGTCTTTGTTGCTAATGCCTTTTGTTTCGTCCGCTCAAATATTTCGGATCAGATTTTAGCTTGAACATATACGGATGCATTTGAGAAGGTGACACTTCAAGTAGAGAAAGAAGGGGAGGGGCTTAAAGAGACAGGAGCTAAAACAGCCTGTTTCAGACAGAGGCTGAACTGAAGGCTGTGTGAAGAGCCAGTGTGTGATAAATAAGAGTATAGGATAAGATATTCCAGTTGAGCCCCAGAATAAAATAATAGATCTGGAAATGTGTATGATATGTCCCCCTTTCATATCACAATTCACAAGTGGACATCTTTAGTCACATAATACCCCTCCTTTAAAGATACTTTCTTCATTTAAGGATGTATTCCTGCTCAAATTAATGGTCAATATACATACAGTAATCAGATAAAATGTTTCCCTTTATTTTATATAATACATACTGAAAGACATGTCTACCATTATGTTATTGGCATTGACTTACAAACAAGACTCAACTGATTGTATTAAAAGTTTGTGTGTGTGGGTGTGATTGTGCGCTGCAGGGCTTAAATTCAGGGTCATGAACCTGTAAATTCATGGAAAAACAACAAGGCCAAGTCCAAGTTTTGTTTTTGTTTTCGTTTTAGTTTGTTTCATTATTGCTTCAACGAATTTCCAATCCTCACTTCAGTTGTCAGAAAAATATCCTTTAAGAAAACATATTTCCTCTTCAAAACTATTATGACGTTATTAGGCACAGACTCTTAAATTCTCTATAAATATGTGCAGTCAGTATACATATCCACACACATACACATACACACACACACACGCTCGAGCACAAATGATAACAGTGACACAGACGCTCTCATTTTTGTTCTCATACACTCAAGTCAATAATACAAACAACTTGGAACAGAACCTAACTGACAGCAGCTGCCTACTATGAGTTTTCAAAATGACCTCAAATTCTGACTCAAAATTATGAACAACAACCAAAAGACAACCAAATTCTGAAATTCATTTTTTTAAATATCAGTGCTAATATACCTACAAATACACAACTATAAATATAGCGATTTGTATATATCTGTGATATGCATTTCTCAGAGAAAATGGAATTGATTGAATTCTTTGGCCTGCCCTTTTAACCCGCATACAATGGAAGTTACAGTTCTCTTCAGTGCATAGTCATATACCTGTGGAATTTAGCTACCCAAGTCTCATAAATGAGGTCAACATACACAAACATGAAGAATCTCACTCTCTCTCTTCTTTTTTCTCACAACCACACATGCACGAACATACACACAGCATCCAGAGACGATTAGGTTAAAGGGTTGAGGCCCAAGTTTTAAGTTCAGGGTTCATGTTATCGTCTCCTAGGCGATAGCATTCTCCAGTGGTTCCTTCTCATCTGCTGTGGCATGATCTGCCCCCTGCGCTGCTGCCAACTCCTCGTTCTTCTTTAGCTCCCTTTGATATTTGGCCATGATAGCAGCGTAAGCGCAGCCATACACTGCGGCAGCCAGCATCATCAGACACACGATCCCACACACAACACCGGTGATGATTACTGTGGCAATAGCATGGCGTAAGTTGACAGGCCTCTGCCTCTGCTTAGTTTCACACTCTGGCATACTCCCACCTCCTCCTCCTCCTCCTCCTCCTCCCCCGCCACCAAATCCCTCTCCAATTGCCATAGGGACATGGAGGGTGTGGCTTGAAGGATGAGCATGGTTGCCATGGGTGTGGCCTTGCAGTAGCCTCTCAGACTCCAGGTGGTGTATGTTGGCAAACAGGTAATGGTAGCTTGTGGTCATGCAGGCATGGAAGAGCTGATAAGGGACTTTCTGCAGGTCTCTATCCTTCATTTCCTCTGGCTGGGAGCAAAGCACCTCATCCACCACTCCACCTTGGGTTCAGAGTTAGATCAGAGAGGGATAGACAGAGACAGACAGAGGAACAGAAAGAAATAGGGAGGCACACATCAGTCAGTTGTGTATTACAAGCACATTACCTGCTATTAACTGCCCATTTCCTTTTTGGCAGATTATCACAGAAGAGGCCACAATTGTAATCATCGATGCGGAGCCTAAGGCAGTACATGGCTTGAGAATATTTATGAATCTAGAGGGTGTAATGGCTTATTTTAATGGGCCAAGTGTGATATGATTAACGGCTCAAATAGAATCTCTGTTGGATCATTGGAGCCAAACAAATCAAGTCTGTTGGAGAAAGCATTGAGTTAAGACTTCATCAGCTGCCCTCTGTGTGTCCTGTAAATCTCTTTATTATTCATCTCCCTCTGTATTCATGTCGAGCGTTCCCTGTCACACATTTTCTTTCTGCCTCCCTGATTACCCACTGGCTTTCTATTAAGCGTACATTCTTGTATCTGGAGCCATTGTTCTGTTTTGCAGTAATTAGAATTTTCAGCCTTTAAGAGGAAAGCTGTGTCAGGGTAACATAGGCATGTAGGCGGGCCAAGCAACTCTGAGCAAGCCTAGCTTTCACTGTACAGTGGTTATTTTGTTATCTAATGCATGCTGGGGTTGATCTAGCATGGAAAATAATCTAGTTGGCAATTGCACCCTCATACACTCTCTATCTCTGGTTGTAGAGATCATCACCATAGTTATGAGAGCTGCTGCATAGAGTGCCTAACATTACATAGTTCAGGAGATTCTTAATGGTGCACGGCCCTTTATGCCAGGCCAATCAGTGTCAGTGAACCGACTGTCACAATAAAGACTACTGTAAATACTGTAAACCGTCATCTCAGTACTCATCAGATGTTAATAATAGTATAAAAACCAAAACAACCTGTGTACCTTCCACAACTACATACTGAACAACACGAGACACGCACTCCATCCCACCATCTTTAATAAGTGGACAGACCTTTTAGCCTTGTCTTAACTCTACTGTGTTAATCTCTTCAAGAGCAAACTATATAAACAGCTTATCTATTTGGGGTCAGTCAGTCTTTTTTAATCCCTAAAAGAAGCTCTCCTCTCAAAGCGTAAACTGGCCATTTGAATATAGACTCCAGCCATTTCTAATCTACTCTAGTTTTAGGATATTTGCATGTGTTAAATGTCAGTATTACCAGAATTAAATATCACCATAATTATAAACTGTACCCAGCAGGAAAGGCATTAGGATGAATGTTGGAATCCTTACAGACATTCCCCAACCACTGCCTAGAGCTACTAGTGCTCTGACCTTTAAATAGGTAGGTCTCCAGCCAGAGTTTGAGGCCTATGAGCTGGCAGTCACACTTCCAGGGGTTGCCTCGTAGTGTGAGGGTGTCCAGATGGCCAAGGGCCTCCAAAAGGGAACGGTCCAATCGTGTTAGCCTATTGTGCGCTATCCCCAGGTGGCTCAGGTTTCTCAGACTGTCACCTATGGCTCCAGGCAAACCCCACAGACTAGGGGGAAGGTAAATGGAAAGAAAACAAGATAAGATTCAATGAGTTATGTGGCATTTAAATTACAGCACAGACAACATAACAAATCTGAGTGTTCCAGTTTTGTTGCTTAACCTGTTGTGTGAGAGGTCAAGGTGCGAAAGCGAGCGGATAGGTCCAAGCAACCGCTTGTCAAGCTCTCTCAGGCTGTTGTAGGCCAGGCTGAGGCGCTGCAGAGTTCTGAGACCCAGCAGAGCAGTTGGTGAAACAGATGTTATAGAGTTATTAGATAGATCGAGAATGCGGACAAGGGGTATTTCTCGGAAAGCCATTGATCCCAGCCCTCTGATACGGTTATCTTGAAGATACAACTCTTGGGTGTCTGGATGCAGTCGTCGGGGGATGTCATATAGGCCTCGACCCCGGCAGTCTACTACTTTGGTGTTGCTGTTGCAGCTACACTCCTTTGGACAGGCGTGTGACAAAGAGAGGAGGGAGAAGAGGGCACACAGCAGTACCACTGTGAAGACAAGGGGTAATAATAATGAATTAGACTGCCTATTTGCAGCTAAATATGAAAATATATGCACATATATGTTTTTAAAGTATGCAGGCTTTATTTTCAAGTTTGACTAAAGATGCGATATCTTTCAGCGTTACCCTGCACTGCTATTACATAATTACATACATTCACACCACTGTCTTCAACTGCCATCATGACTGCCTTCACTGAAGCAGAGAAAAACCTTAATCACAGAAAAGAGACATTTAAGTGATCAAATAAATTACAAGATTGATACTTTGGTTTGGTACAAATATATGAAATGTATATATACATTCGTTTGAAAATAGTCATTAGAAAATAAAGCAGTCCACTTTGCTTTATGCTCAGATAGTACTGTTCTTTGTCTAATAAACAAGAAAGTAAACTTGTTACTATTATGCCAACTCCCACCTCCCAACCTGCTTAGACAGTGGCCCTCGGTGACTTCACCAAAGCCTCATAACCCCTCACCCACACTCCACCCACATACAAATCCATACACAGCAGATACTGGGTGTCTGATTCCCTATGAGATGACTTCACATGTCCATTCCTTCTGGAACATTACAGCAGTATTTATAGCATTGGCTGGACTAGCTCGAGGCTCAATGAAATGAAGCTCAGATCCAAGCCTGAGAATGTAGCTAGCTCACAAGTTATACTCATAGATCCTGAACAGATAGGTTACCGTGTTAATCTCCACAAGCACAACAGCTAAAGCAGCTCAGCAGCTCAGCTATTCAGCAGCCATTTTCTTATTTGGGGACATTTAATGTTTTCTCAAATGGGAATTATCAATTTTTTTTCTGTCCCAGACCGCATCTCCCACTAGAATCTTTGCCTTAATTACGCCTTTGTTATGAAGGCAGCACTGACTCTAATATCAACCTTTTATTTCCAGAATCAAAGTAGAAAACACTGCAGCTATTAACAGTAATAATCAAGCAGTCATTAAGTAATGTTAATTTGAAAAGGACAGCAAGATCAAATGGATTAAATTGTGTGGTCATGTTACACTTAACTCACACACAACTTCTATTTAGTATTCAGCAATTCACCAGCAGTATTAATTGAATAATACTAAATCCTTTGTCCCACTGCTCCCCTATTCTTTACTAATTAAGTTGACAGTCTCCCATTTAACGGCATGTAATCATCATTTTGTCTTTGCCAGGCTGATGGAATTCTTGCAGTGGACAATGATTTAAAGGTTCAGAAATATCCAAGTGCAGGCGTTAATCTCAGGTGTGAGTCTGGTAAAGTGGCTCTTGGCAGGGTTTCTGGATATTATGTTGCTTGCTCCAACAAAAAGCGTCAGAACATGGCCACATTGGGATTTAGCGTGCTGCAGTGCAAAGCCCTGTGTTAATTGCATCCTTGTTAGTGAAATGAGTATGTGTGTGTGTATGCAAGAATGCATTCAGTCACATGTGCTTACACGTGTGCACTTACTCATAAACAAACTCATATACATATAATGCTTACATGGACACACATAAACAGAGCATCAGTCCAGTGGAGCGTTGTAACAGCAGCTCTAGAATGAGGTCAACACAGGAGAATGGCTCTTTGCTCTGATGTGTCCCTCCAGCCCAAAGTACACACAGAGATGCTGGTAATGACATGCACACACATCCCACAGCAAGTACCACTTTAAATTAGATCAGTACTAATGCTAATACCTATTTGCAACAGGAAACACTCAGAGGTAATGCTTATGTACAGCGATAAACATAACGGTGTGAATGTAACACTGACAAGTGATGTTTTATAGGTAAGGTGATGTCAATGCTATATTTCCACTTAGTTATACAACAGTTTATACAACATACTAGTCTCAGCAGCCACTTTGTCATGCACACAAACACACACACACACATGCACACACACACACATATACACAAATGTATTAATGGTGACATTCATCCCAGTGATGGAGTTCCTACCTCTCATATCTGCCAGTCGTCCTTGGGCCGCTTGCGTTCGGTGTTCTTTTTAGCTCCCTTTTTGGATTCCAGTGACTGTCACTGGTTGATGATCCATTTGCCGTCACTAAGGTTGAAATTAGCTGTCCTGACTCTCATCTGTGTAGGCTGATAATGGCCAATAGGTGGGAATTAAAGAGGCCAAGATCAACAGCAGAAACCTGCTTTGCCCTCAGGATTCCCAACACTGCCTGCGTGGGCATGAAACCCCATCGGAGCGGGAAGAACAGAGCACAGAGCTTACTGCCAGCCAGTCTAGGAACCACTGGAGTTAGGGAGCTCTCTCTCTCTCTCTCTCTCTCTGTGTCTTTCTCTCTCTCTCTCTCTCTCTCTCTTACTCCCTTGCTCTTTATCGCTGTTGCTCTCTCACTGTCTCTCAGCCTCTCTGTCTGTCTCTTGTGTTTTTCTTCATGCTGTTTTATGCCTTTGTTCTTTTCTTTTTCTCTTGCTTAGTATTATTTTATCACTGCTCCTACATTGGATCCAAAACAACACTCTGACACTCTGTGTCCCTCTTTCTCTCTCTCTCTGTTTTGCCTGTTCACTCACTCCTCCTGTCCCCCAGTTGTATTGGTGAGTGTGATGGTGTGTCATCTCCCGGTGGACAGCTGTGCCTCTTAAATCTCAGCGTACACACGCACACTGACATTCACGTTTCTCTCATATAGCTCTGGCAAGTGTTGACCAAGACAAAATTGGATCTGGATTGCAGTGTGTCTCTCAAACACTTCAACACATAGTGAAAACAGAGGATGCCCGTTGCTGTGGCATGCTCTGATGTTATTATGCATGAGCCATGGGCAGAAGGGCTGGCAGAACACGCCCCCAGCACAGCAACACAGAACGCACAAATGCACACATACACATGCACACACGCACACAGCAGGATATTAAGCTGTTGCAATAAATCTACATTGGGTCTTTTTTTTTTTTTTTTTTTTTTTTCTTTTTGCATGTAAATGGATGGACTGTTAAGCTCACATGAACTCATGGGTCGCTTGAAGGAGAGGTAAAAAATGGGTAAAGGAAAAGACAGGAACAGATTAATGATTGAATCATTTTTAACGATGAATACGATTAAGCTCACAAGCTGACCTTGGATTGTATCCTCCATGCTGTTTGCCCTCCTGTCTATCCATATTTTCATCCTGTCTTCTGCTGAAGGGCCCGACAATTATTTTCATTCCGTCATTTAGAAATATAAGCCATATATGTCATCAGCTTATACAGTATATAGTCAATTTATTTTCATAGAAGTGTGAAGATATCAGCCTTGAGCAATTGATACACTCCTTAGGATGCTTACAAAAACATAAATGCTTGTATAGGGACATGCACCTACACACACACACACACACACTTTCATCCACACACATCCACACTCACAAGCACACTTGAGTAGTCATCTACACCTACACAGGCAAATACTTCATCAAATGTGTGATGACACCTTTGTATTTGCTAAAAGCCCATATTGTTGATGTGTCCAGACAGTCTCTTGTGTTTATGCTGCAACGTCTAAAAATGTTAAGCATCAAGGTACATGAAAAAAGGGAGAAAACGTGCACTACTATTCCCCCTCTGAGCATCATGTGACTTATGCATCTCCTGTGACACAGTTGAATGTATGTGGCATGAAAGAATTAAGGGCAAATTACAAAGATGGTTTACATAAATGATCATGTCTATTAAGTCTTATGGCTTATTCAGAGACCTATTAGAGCTTTGGCCAACACAGATAGATTTTTAAAAAACAGTATTTTAAATCATTTGAATCATTTGTCTCTGTCAGACAGAGACTCAATAAGGCATTATGTCTCAACAAAGACACGCAGGAAAGAAAGGTCAGTGGAGCCTAAGTTTTGAAGACTGCTGGCATCCTTAATAACATCCTCCTGTTCTGCTCATCCTCTGAATGTTGTTAAACATCTTGACTGATCCACCCCTGCACCGTGGAGCTATGCTGCTGGACAAATGCGCCACCAAATTTGCAAATCACTACATCTCTTAGACATCTCTGTGTGTTTGTGACACTTGTAAGTCAGTTTACGTGAGCTTGACCTGGAGCTGTTTTTCTTGTCATTGGGATGTGAAATGATGCATACCCATGCTCCAGCAAAGAGAGACACACAACCATACACACTCACGATTGCCCTTGCGATGTACATGAGCACACACTGTACATACACACACTTAGATGCACCCTGATGGACGTATATGTTTATACAATCCTTATTAGACTCCCAAATATCTGTAGGTTTTAAACGGGTTGTCATCCCTTCCAGCCTGGGATTGCACGGATAGGAGATTGGTGATGGGGTGGATTTGGAGTGGATTTTATGTCTCTTCATCTTTGGACTCATAAACCCAGCTCAGAGCATAAATACCCCCAAGTTCTTAAATCATACCTAGGGAAATTAAATGTTCCCCCATAGTACAGAAAATTCCCAAGCATTAGTGAGACAGATTTGGGTTTTTGTCTTTTTGTTCTGAGCCGACTTCCAGGTAGCAGCCAACATCGGTGCACTTTTAACCTCTAATACGTAATACATACATAATAGGCCAAACCTCATGCACTGAATACACATACTGAATTGTTGAACTGTTTCCATTCATTTAATTTCCAATTTTTTATTGAAGAGATTTGCCACCTTATTTATGTAGACATATTTTAAGTTGTATCCATTTTAAACTTTCTAATAAATTGATTGTTTCAGCTTTCCGAGTTGTGTTTTCATATCTTACATCTTCTAATTACAGTATTTGGTAGAATTTTTGCCTGACAACTAAAGTCGACCTCCTTAACTGTTTTTTGTTGTCAGTCATGACTTTATTTGTTTTTACAGCTTTTTAGAGTAGATTATCCTGTATCTTTGATATGCTTAATAATCTAGGTTCTCCCTGGTTTTGTACCATGTGTGTTTCCATTGCTGTTGCCCAGCATCTTAAATTAGCTTCTCCTCCTGGGTTTTCCATGTGGGTGTAGAAATGGTGGGCTGCTGAAAGGATCTGGCAAAGCTTATGACGGGATAATCTGCACCTGTTCCTCTGGGCTAGGGCTAAAACAGGCCACAGCAGCACCCCACTGCACTTAAACAATCACGCAAACACACAATCACACATAAAGTGCAAATCAGTGGGATATTTTTCACTGATAATGTGTTGTCATCCAGTGACACATTCGGTATTTTATTATTTTTGAAGCTACAGCTGTAGAGAAACAATGCATGAGGGCTGAAAAATACTGTAACAATACAGTTACGACTTCCACTAGTACAACTATTATTATTATATACCACTTCTACTGACCTGCTGCCTAATAATACTAATAGTAAAATACATTATACTGTAATAATACTCTTAGTCATACAAGTTCAAGTTCCCTTTATTACCGCATGGCTAGGCTGGTGGAATTAATGTCGGTACAGATGGAACAGCTGTCAAAATACATCACATACAACACCAGTGCAAACATAAAAGACAGAAGTGCAAAGAGAAAAAAAACACACCGTAGCCTACACAGCTCCACACACCATACAATACAAGTAGACCAACTTTTGTGTATTCGTCAACTGTACGGCTTTGGGGAAGAAGCTCCGCTTAAGGCCTCCCGTCGTACCTCCTAGTGACCTGTACCCTCTGCCAGAGGGGAGACGCTGAAAAAGATGAAAAGATTCATGTTCCTGTGTGTGTGTGTACAATACAAATGTTGTAACAAGACTAACTAAAAATGTTTGCAAGAATAAGAATAATTATTGTGTAGTCAAGTTAAGTCAATTTTGTTTATATCGCACCAAATCACAACAGAAGTTTAATTATGTAATAAACAAGCTGCATTATATTGTGAGAGATAGACAATGCCAGAGTCCAGTATTACAAATGTCTTGATAACACTTTCATTTCCAAATCCCAATACCACAACAGTGAAATATTATTACCAATCTGATATAAATCTCCTCCTTGATAGCTTTGTACATAATTTCGTTCTATGCTTTTTCTTGAGATACAACAGCTGGCTAAAAACTTGATGCATAAATTGTTGAGTTCTATTTCCCCATGAATATATAAATTTACAACATGACTCACAAGTTTAGCGTGCAGCAAGGAAAAGAAATTGAAATAATGTGTCAAAACATCGTATTTTTAGCTACAAAAAGGTTTGGTCATTCAGTGCAATAAATTCCATGACCTTCTCTACTGTAAGCTTTATTTTGTTGCTGTCTGAAGGCATTTTTTCCTGCTGCGCTGGCACACTTTTCTTCCCGGAGCTTATTGCCTGTATTCATGCATGCATCTATGACACATCCTTATGTATTACTCTTCTACAAGTTTTTCATATTAGGTTTGTGGTGTTTAACTTTCCAGTGCTAATTCTGCCCCGTGAAAATATTTGTTTTGCGAACTTTACGTCTTGTCTTTTTGCTCCTTTCTGCCTATGGTGTGAAATATATTCACACAGCTGTCATAAAGACAACAACAAACAAATATTTATATTGTATTGCAGTTTTTATCGTTTCTAATATACAGTGTGATCCAGTGTTTTTGTCTAAGTATCAAAAAGTAGTAATACTGAGTTTCAGATTGGCAAATCCTCACCCTGTGTTGAATAATAGGCCAACATCAGCTAGATGCTGTAAGTCAACAAATGTCTACATTAGTCTGTCTATATATTTTTCTCACTACACTTTTATTTTCCAGCTGGTAAATCTGTCCAAATATGGCACATTCTCTTCCATTAATTTACTACCTGCGGTTGCTCGGCATTTGGATGAGGTTTTAAATTTTGCCCCCCCCTCCCTTGCGGACCCCCAAAGCATGGCAAACCCCCACTAAGAGAAAGCTAGGGTCCTCTGAGTCTTAGTAGCAGGGGGTAGTGGGAGAGGAGGACAGGGAGGAGAAGAGGGAAGTTAAAGCCTGTGGTGAATGTGTCAATCTTTCCTCAGTCGACTGAAAAAACCGACACATTTAATGTCAGAGACATTTTTTTTTCCAGACATGGAATTCTGGTCAGATCTGTGCATTTAGGGACCTGCTGGGATGAGGCTTATGGAAGTAAGATCAACTCTGTATACCATCTCTGGAAATGCCTGTTGGGGAAACAACAGGGAGGCAGACTGTGGAATGAGATGGATTTCATGTGGGCACAGAGAGAGAGAGGTCTGGTGTGAAACTGCATTTTCAGTGTGGTTAGCGGCAATCATATACACATGTGCATAGTACAGTATTAAATACACACACACAAACACGCACATTAAACCCTAAATAGGCTGACACGTCTATGATGCAGGCTGTAATTGCCCTTTTACTCTATTTTTTGCAACAGGATTTTTGCTCCAGCAAATGCGGGGGTTAATGAAAGAAGCTCTTTGACACTGTGTGTATATTAGTGATCTATTTCTTCCCTGTAAGATGACTTATGTTGTGATAAAGGTCACAGAGGACAGCACACACATTCCCCATTGCTACATCTAAGTGACTGTGTTGTCTGTCTTTCAGCTGTGGGCATCCAGATGAAACTGGAGTTCTTTCAGAAGAAATTCTGGACTGCCAGTAGACAGGTACACACACACACACATTCACATCCTATTTTACACATTCACATGTACAATATACATTTTATAAACATAGGAAGTTTTAATCTCCATAACCACATTGTTCTTATTCCCAACTACTCATTTCATAGTGGTTTGTTTTTCTTTTTTCTTTTTCTTTTGAAATAAAAACTTGACATGTTCCTACATACTATGAATAGTTAATGGCTCGAGGACCCATGAATGCTGTTTGAATGTTTTGGTAGAACTTTTAACACGTAAAGGTCATCAGTCTGTTTCTTTTGTCTTTTAAAAAATGACTTTGCAAGACAATAAATGTTTTCAGCTGACAGAAGGAATCTATGTTTCTAAACCAGACAGCCTAAATATTGGTGTGACACGTATGCAGAAACTTTTTTTTTTTTTTATCTTACAGTGTGCAGCTCTAGATGGAAAATGCTCCATAAGCTGTGATGATGAGGTCGGTCAGCCTTGATTCTCTCAATAAACCCTCCATGTTTCTGTCACTTTGACTTCTCACAACTACTTTAACACTTTCTTCAATTTAACAGAACATTAATTGCTACCTCATCGACAACAATGGCTTCGTTCTGGTAGCAGAAGACTATACGCTGGTGAGACATGTACACACAAACACACACAAATAATACACAAATATAGATATATTTTTGTTTTGCCATGCCAGTTCTACAACTCTTTCAGTCTTTTAGTTGAAATTCAGGTGTTATTTTAACTCAAGCCAGTTTTGATTGTCAGAAACATTGCATTTATGTACGCCATTGTGTTCTTGCCAGATCTTCCAGGTTCAACCTAAGGAATAACATTCAGTATGAACAATTTATCAAAATAATGTATCAATTTATATTGAGTCAGGGTTAAGATTACATCAAACATTGCATGTTTACCTCTTACATTTGCTTTCCTGTTATATAATAATTTTTCATATGCGTGATATTGTTGTTTAGACTGCTCTCAAGTAGACATGGTGCTGGCCCTAGCATATACCCTCTGCTTAGCTGTCACTAGACATGCTGTCACTCAAGCTTTGGCTCATCTAGAAGCCTCTCCGCTGGCTGTCACTGTCCTTCCCCTGCATGTTCTTTTTTTGTGTCTCTCACTTTCTTGCTTCATCTCAGCTGCTTTTTTTGCCTTTATTTGACAGACAGAGTAGAGACAGGAAACAAGGGAGAATGAGAAGGGTATGACATGCAACACAGGTCCCCCGGCCGGGAGTCAGACCATGGACATTGCAGTTATGTGGTGTGCAGCTTAACCATTAGGTCAACAGGGTGCCCCGAACTTGTTTCATCTCATTTCTATTATACAGTGAAGATGTCAGCGACTAACAAGACAACATAAATGTGATCTGTCAAAATGTTTTGTTTTTTTTTCGTTGGTTTTTTTTTTAGTAAGGGGTTAGTTGGGGATCGGCCAGGCTGTGTCATTTCAGGCCACTGTTAGCTGTGTTATCTCTTAGAGGGAGTTACAGGGCCGAGGTGCAGCTGAGGTGAGATTATGTGCCCTCCAGATGTAAAGAACTGTGGAGGGTGCAGCGAGATGAAGGGGGTGATTTAACCTCATAGAACTCAGTCTTATATGGCTCATAGATGCTAATGGTTGATAACTGGTAGCTTTGTTCTTGGGACATCACCTGACCTGGGGCACTTTGGACAGGCAAGGAGGTAAATCCTGATACTCGACTATATCATGGTCAGATATCTCAAGGTCATGAAGCATACACAACAACTTTGATAATGGATTCATCTCTTAGATCTTTTCTCAAGCCAAAACGTAATTTTTCTGCTTCTCAAATATGATAACTTGCTGCTTTTGTCTGTCATATAATTTTAAATTGAATGCCTTTTGATTTTGGACTGTTGGTCCAAGTATTTCTTTGAGATGTCACCTTTGGCTTTGGGGAATTGTGATGGGCATTTTTCACTATTTTCTGACATTTCATGTGCTAAATAGATTGTCAAATTTGAAAAAAAAAATGTCACTACTAGTGAGAACAGGTATAAGTTTACAGAAAGTGGTAGTAGATGCTGCTTTCTAGCACAGCTAAATCCAAAGATGAAATAATATGAGTATCCTGTATGATAGGTGTATATGTGTCAACTTTGTACCTGTCATTTCTAAGGGGATGTTAGTTATATTTTATTATGACTAGTTTTAATAAAGAAAATCTAATCTCTTTTTTTTTCTTTCTCAGACAGGGAAATTTTTTGGAGAAGCAGAGGGAGCTGTAATGAGTAAGCTTCTGCAGATGGGCTCCTTCAAGAGGTAAGTATTACAACCTGCATGTGTGTGTGGGTGTGTGACTGTGCACTAGTATGTGCCAGCACAAGTGTATGTATGTGTGTGTGTGTGTGTGTATGCATGTGTGTAAGTCTATGTGCATAATATCAGGCACACGGGCAGGCCACAAAATGAGAGTATGTCTCCATTCGCGCTGACAGCTCTTAACTTGGCCAATCGTGTTGAGCTATTGAGCGCTGACCTCCGACCCCTCGCTCAGCGGAGTCCTCCGTTTGGGGATTACAGCAAATCTTTTCCTGAAACGAAGGAATTAGGAGAAACTTGAAGTCACACACACACACACACACACACATGTGCACACAATTCACACATCTACCGCTCATGTTTGCGCTGCGTTTTCTGGAAAACGCCAGGAGCAGTGGGTGGCGACTTTCTGCAATTAATTTGGAAATTTAACCCAGGAGGATACCGTTCCCAGTATAACAGAGCAGAAATGCAGAGAAGCAGACACACAGAGATATATTGTAGTTTGACTGTAGAGTCAAACTGTTATGGTCTAACATTTGTGGAATCTTAACTTAACTTAGATCCACAGTTAAGCATAAATTTAGATTGCACAGAAGCTTACAACCACATTTCCAATACTGCAGCAGGACTGTACCCAGTGTTCAGTTCTGCCTTTGGGACGTGGGTGAGAGAGATTTTTGCCATGCTGTCTCAGTGTATAAAAATCACGGGTGACAAATCATCGCACAAGTAGACAACCACGCCTGTTTATCATGGGGATGAACCTCAAAAGCTGACAGCAAATGGTTTACAGTCCCACTCATAAAAACAAAGAGGCTTACAAGTGCTTTCACTGAATCTTTAATGTCAGATGATGAGGGATTGTTTAAAATTGAGGACGACGTATGATGAGTGAATAATACGACTTGTGTATTAGCATGATGAGTAATAGAGCTTAAACTAATGAATCCAGTATGATCTGCGTTAACCCAGTGCCATCTGTAGAGAATTAATGCGTTATGTTGATGCACAGTTTATGTCTTGATTAAAAAACATTAAAGAGGTTTTCAAGTCCACCACTTAAAGTCGACACAAGCCTGAATTTATCTGTCAGCGTCAAGACGGTAAATGAGGACAAATGTAGATAAATTATTTTCAGCTAATTTTGAATTGTCATCCTTTCAAACCAGCAATAGAAGGGGAAATCAATGAAAATGTTGAAAGTGGCACCCGTGCAAAGAAAATGAAGGGCATGCTCACACACCCACACACACACACACACACACATACAGTAATCCACACTCATAAACACACATTGCATTGGTATAAGTTTGCTGCTAACACCATTATGTGGCCTGGCTTAGTGCTAATTGGTTCCTGGCGGTGTGTTGGAGCTGTGTGTCACCGGTACTGTGACTGAGGTTTGAACATCGCCCAGGGCTGCGGATAGACTGAGCCCTCTCAGACATCACACACATGCTCGCACACACGTTCACACACAAAGTATTGTCAAGTATATAGGAACATATCCAAAGGTTATGTGAAAGAGTGTCCAGTGTGTATGTATACGTGTGTGTTAGGCACCCCTTCAATAACCTCTCCCAGACATACACAGACCTCACACCCTTAGGGTCTACTAAGCCCTTAAATCCTCCGATATCCCCCCCAATATCCCCAAATCATCTACACACACACCCACCTTCTGACATCACTTTGAGGAACCTCTCGGGAAGCTCTCGGCTTTCAGTCGCTTTCCTTTTCCCGTTCTTGCCACATCCATCCAATATATTATCCAAAGGTAAAGCAGCAGTTATAGCAGAGGTGGGATCTTTCCTTCCTGCTCCCACACAGCAGTCCAAAAGGCCCCGCAGGCATGAAACAGTATAGAGAATCAAGATTTTTATTACCTTATGCGGGTTATATCTTGCTTACAAAAGCATTACTTATGAAAAGTCAAATCTATAAAAATGTTCTATCTCTCTGCCTCACTTTATCGCTATTTCTGATGCCTCTGTCTTCTCTTTTCTATCTTTTATCTCCTCAGGGTCACTCTGTATGACTACCAGGCTCTATGTTGGGTCTATTCAGAGAGTAGTGACAGCGGACACACACTGTTGGATGTGAGTACTACATTTTTTTAACACTGTTCGATCTCTTGAAAATGCCTGGATAATGTAGTGTACAGTGCTCATTCAAATCTTCATGACTTTATGTTGTATGTTATTAGCGTTTGAGCAGTATTTTCTTTTTCTCTTTCTCTTCAGCCTTACTTTGCTTTCTTCTCAGCTGTGAAGTGGATTCTTACCGAGCTTGTCATGTAAGACTTCTGTGTATGAGAGAGTGTCGTGTGTCTGTTTGTAATAGTATAACCTCTCTCCATACATGTGCTTCTGAAGACTTGTATGGTGGCCTCTCCTGTCAGATCAGGTTAACTGTGTGTGTTTGTGAGTATATATCAACTGTATGTTTGTTTATGAGTCCCTCCACATGTACGTCAACGTGATCATCAGTGATCATGAGCGGTAATGGCTACCTGATGTTTCCTGTAGAGCGGGTACTCCCGTGATGCCATGTTGTGGTTGCTGATTCTTCCTGGGTGGTCTGTTGTCGCCACAGTGCATCATGGGAGGATTTAGCTGTCAGTGTTAATTTTATTGCCTGTCAAAGTTCGGACAATTTTGTGTCTTTGAAATATTAATGATAGTTTGATTTATGGGTTTCATTTTCCATCAATGTTTCACTCGCTCTTCATCAAGTTTAAATATAAATAATTACATACAACTGACAGAAGCAAACACTTGATAAACAGACGTTGCACATAAATACACATCACATGCAAACCACCAAAAATAGTACATACAGTACTTACTACACCGTAATGATCAGTACACAGGCATAGACTGTAGTAAGCCCTACACAGAGGCACCTTGACATTAGTTAAACACATGTGAAATTAACATGCGAGCATGTTACTCAGAGCGTATACAGTACAGGAATTTTTAAAATAGTTATTATAATTTATTAAGTCATTTGTAATTAGGAAATACCAATGTATTATCGTCTTTACAATTACTTTTCATTACATTACTTTTTTGAAATTATATTCAGTAAGCACTGACAGGAGAAAGTAATCATATATATGCACAGAATTAATTATGAGATGAAGAAAACACAACCTGTCATAACTGAAGATAATTTCCCAGATTACTCGTGAAAAAAGTCAGATTAAGCACCAACCTGCAGGCTCTGGTAGGCATACCAATAACCAAGAACTCTCAATAGATATTAAACATTAATATTTTTGGGGAAAAAAAGTTTTCATGATTGATTTGATTCATAGCCTCAGAAGCAAATTAGAGGCACATGAACATGATGGAATTGAGTCTGTGGTAACTGGTTTGTTTTATTTTAGAGTAAAGCAGTAAATCTTTGCCATAGTTGGTTTGAAAGCCAAATTGTTTTTTATTTGTGAAAATAAGCATTTTATTCCTTACTGCAGAAACTTTTACTGTGTAGCTAAAACGTGATTTTGCAGTCGAGTGTGTTATACAGTATGTATTATATAAGCAGTGTGTTGGAGTGTATTGTTATGGTCGATGTCTTCTCCATATTTAGATTCTTGGTCGAGTTCAACTTGTACAGCTGGTGGCACTCTGACCTCACAGCTAAAGGTAAGAATACACTCTTCAGGGATATACTTGCTCTCTCTATCTCTGTTTATGACACACACACACACACACACACACACATAAAAGTAAAAGTATACAGCTTATAATGGTAATAAAGTTTCATACACTGTACATACACATACATACGTACTGTACATTGTTTATGTACTAATAAATAAGTCTTGGTCCATACATACAGAACTCTACATTGTGCACAAGATCTGCTCAAATTACTCATCAGATTTTTATTTTGCTGTAGTTTTTTTTGTAGTTTTTGCTGTAGAAGCCACAGTGGTCATATAATATGGACAATGTGCATAATTATTATTCTCTAAAAATTGTTGTATCTAATAATATAGAAAAATAATCAAGATCAGTTCATTTTCACTGTGTAGCTAGAACATACTAAATTTGACTGCAGATTGCTACCATTTTAACCGGTATGCATTTTTAAAAATATTTTTCTTCAAATATAGTTTGAAAACCGCTTTGCCCCAGATTCTCACTAGAAGTTTTTATTGAAGGGCCTGAATTACATGACAGTCAAGGACTGTCAAAAGTGGTCTATGTATTTTTTTTCATGTTGACTTATACTCTCAGAAACAGAAAAAAGGTGAAATTAGTTTATCTCATTTTCATGGTAAATACCAGAAACAGCAGATATTCTCTTGTAAATTAAACAAATATACCTTCAAAACAACAGAACAACAACAGCTAGAAAAGAAACAGAAAAACAGGAAAAACATTTTCTTGTAAACTTGAAAATCATCTTTCAAGTTATATATTTATCCAATTTTAGAAACAGGCAGATGGTCTCATGGATGTCATAGCTTCCAAATAAGATCTCTAATTATAATCTCAATATAATCCTTTTTAAATGTAACACCTACAATAAAACTATCTCAAAGTTCATATAAAGCTTATATCTTAACATAACCATGCGCAGTGGTGAATGGTTTGTTTTTTTTTGGTTTCAGAAATATTTTTATAAAATGTTTAAAATAGTTTTTATGCTTTTTGCATTATTCTTTCCTGTCTCACAAAGGAGAGAAAAGAAATTAGGTCATCAATTTTACATCTGCCAATGAAAACATTAACATTTTTTAAAACCAAAATCAAATAATCCTTTCTTTTCTAATTTAATTTCATTTAATTTAATTTTTTCATATCTGAAAGAACAATCCACAGACTAAAACATACACTGACCCATTAACAAAGTTCATTTCATGCAGAATAAACAACCAGTGTCCTCAGAACTGACCTCCTGCCTTCATCTCCGCCATCTCCCCTCCATTTCCTCTTGGTCTGAGTCAGTGTGACCACTGGAAAAACAGAATAAAGAGGCACAATCCAAAACCTAAAAGTAAAAATGGCAGAACATAAGATTACCTCAAGTGACCTCAGTGTTAGAGAGGGTGTGTGTGTGTGTGCATGTCTGTCTGCGCACACATTTATATTTGTTTGTGTGTCCAGAGGGGTTATACTTGATGGTTTTATGATCTGTAAGGATGTGTGTCATATTGGTAGTGGTGGGAAGTAATATCCGCTTTATAACAGGAGAAAAAAGGCCTCTTTCTCTCTCTTTTCTCCTTATTCTGTCTTTCTTTCTTTCTTCCTTTCTCCCCTTCTCTGGTTTATGTCTTTTCTTTCTTTTTCTCTCTCACTTTCTTCCATGCTCGCACACACATACTCATGTGATCCCTGCCGAGTTATGAACACTGTGATGCCTAATGCTTTATAGAGTGTTGAATACTGTTTGCCTGTCTGGAATTAAAGCCTCTCTAAGCAGCATTTTGTAATATTAATTCTAGCCAAAACTAATATGAAAATATTTTGTATGTGAAAGTGAGAGAGGAGACAGAGAGAGAGTGAGAGAACCACAAAATGAAAGTCTATAAAATGCTTTCCTTGCACACTCTTATCCTGAATGAAGTGAAGCTGGGCATCGCTGCTCGCCAAGCAGTCGAGACAATTTCACAGCTGGCTAGCCTCAGGTCTTAGCAGCACTTTCTATATCTTTTTACAATAGAGACATAGGCCTGTGACACACAGCTGAAACACCCCAATTTAGCAGCCCGTAACCCAATCTACACAGCCTATCAAGCTGAACTAATCCCAGACGTTTATACATGTCGGCTGTGTTTCTCGCAAGCATATAGTTTATATACAGCTGTACCCACACACACACACATACTTTCACACAATAATGCCGCACTGCTGACACCCATTAATTAAAGCACTCCATTCAAATCACACACATAATCCACCATCTTTAGAAATCTGTGCTGTGTTGTAAAAATGTGCGTAGCTTGTGTGAGCTTATGTGTGTAGCTTGTGTGAGCTTATGAAGTAGAGCCACGTATCTCGAAATGTTTATGTTTAATATGCAAATTAGGATTACATTAACCCCTGCTTTAAGAAGAGTGTTTTAAAATGGACCCAAGTAGAAAACTGCCTCATTTTGCTCCCCCTCCTCTTTCCGAGTTGTAGCATGGTTTCAGACCTCTGGGTGGCAGGAGAGTTCAAGTAATGTTGTGGGAATGTCTGGCCTAGATTTACACTGGAAATATCTCCAGCAGGACAAGAGGCAGCTCTGGTTCACAAATGCTGTTTTCTTTCAAACTTGTATATTTGCAGGGATGTGGTGTGTTTGCTTGCAATCTGTTTGCACAACTATTTTAAATGTATATTTGACTTTGAAATGAATAGTTCCATGAATTTCTCACCAACTCTGACTCAATTTCTTTCTTTCTCTCTTTTTCCCTTTCCTCTTTTCTTTCCTTACTTCCAGCTCAAAGGATAGGTCGGACCATGCAGGTACCATGTGACACAGAGTACCCAGCCTTTGTATCCGAGAGAACCATCAAAGAAAACACAGGAAACATCGACTGTGACGGCTGCATCAAGTACGCAACACACAAACAGACACATGTGAACATGCTCGAACAATACAGAAGCAACAACAATAACAATCTGAATATCTATCCACTGTAAAATATCTCGGATATCAGTCGGCCGCTGCGCTCCATAAAACAAGCTAACAATGAAAAATGAATTATCCCGTTAACTCTCATCATTGCGAAATATTTTCATCTCTGTAATCCCTGATAATGAGAAACATGTTTAAATCATTTGTTGTCTGTTGAAAACACTTTTATCCAGGCAATCCATTAGAGACACACAGACACCCACTCTCTCCTCCGGCAGTTTGAAATACAAGGCATTTAGAGATGAGGGAGAGAGGTGGAAAAAAGGCTTCCTTTAAAAATGGGAAAATGAGTGTGGTCCCCATTAACAATTTGGGCTTTTCTGTCAGGCAATTGTGGGGTGTTCTCTGGATCCCTCCAATGGGCCCTTCATTGCTCCCAGCTGTGGAACTGCCAGGGAAGCTCAGAACCCTGTGTGTGTCTGTGTGTGTGTGTGCGCACGCGCCCGCACATGAGTGCGTGTTTTCCTTGTGTGTCTGCTGCTGGTACAGCCCCACAAGGTCAGCAGGGTAACCACTGCCCTGGGTGCCAGGAGTAAAATGCGGTTGGGGATGCAGTCAGACCCCAAACACACATGCTGTACACACACATACACATATTGTAGCACTGTCTCACACACTCACACCCACCCACACACACATGACAGAAACGTGCTCCAGAGAAGAATGGCCTCATCTCCAACGATGACACCAGAACCGGGATTAGCAGGCATGGCTGTGTGTTCTGAGCAACATGCCGCCTTCAGATAAATCTTTTTTAAAGCACAATGAATTTGACAAAGTAAAATGGAGTTTTTATTTCAGTTATGTGGAATTTTATAGCTCATATTAGTAATAGAGGATATTGGTGATAAACATCTGTTTCACGTTACAGGCTGACTGAGACCTTTCTCTCATATTTTCATTGGGACACGTGTGTGTGCTTTATGCTCTAGGAAATATACTCTAAGCTCATGCCTGTAAAACCTCTCTTTACTGTATTTTGACTGTGTGTGTGCATGTGTGTGTGTGATGTCAGTATTTGTATTTGTCTATCACTTCCCGATGGGTGAGACAGAGTGGCAAAACACAAACAGCATTGAAATCTAGTGAGTTTTATAATAGTGTAAGTGTCCTTACAGGATGATTTACCTCTATTAATGTGTTGCCAGCCTCTCTAGAAGGTAACGTGAGATTTTGGACAGAGTGTGTCATGTCTCTAACCAAAGAAGTTCTTCAAGGGGACTATTAGCAACAATACTCACAGCCGTATATCCTACCGCTTCATAGGCTCTTTTTCTTTCTCTCAACCGTCCCAGACGAGCCATGTCCCTAAAAGAGAGAGGTTCAAAGTTGCAATGAGCTACAGTTTCAGTGCTGAAGTCAGACATGTAGACATGGTTTCATCTGTTAGAGATTCTTAAAGCATATCTGTCTCTTTTTCCTGGGTCACAATAAAAGCCATGGTACCATAGGTATGTATATTATGATGTCGTTACTCCCAGCATGCCGTCAGACAACAATAATGAAATAATTTAATTTCCTTAACACAGCTGTTTAAACATATTTACTGCCTCGTAAGACATAGTCTTTGATAACATAGAATAGAATTGGTATAGCAATCTTTATGGATCCGGAATTTGTAATTTTGATAATGATTGACTATCAGTCATGTATAATTGTGTCTTAATAACTGTTATGTTTTTATTAGAATTATATACAGGTGAGTGTTGATTTTTTCATGTCAAATAAAGTTCACATTTTTACATGTTTATTCAAGTTACAGTAATTATGTTCATTTTTAGTTTTCAATTTTCTTTGCAAATAGTCATATTTTACCCATTTGATGATTTTTATTATAATATTTCAGCTGCATTTGCACCAACAGCAGCTCCAAGTTAGAAATCTAAAAATAATCTTGAAATCTCTTACTAGAGTCCCCCTACTTGTGTATATTGGAATCATGTAAAATGTGTAAAAAGGCTTAGAAAGAGAATACTGTAATCATGATGCCCATTTCCTCCCAAAAGTAATAAGAGAAATGGAAATAAAATGACAGCATTGCTCTGAAAACTGGCCGGGCTGTTAGTTGGGATTTTAATGGAGCAATGTCAACTCACTAAATTAGTAATTGTTAAATTACACACAGTAATTACTAGTCATATTTCTCAAATGTGATGACAGATATTTCTGAAAACCATACCGTACATGCACTTATGGTTAAGTTATGTAATGATTAAATGGTTGGAAAAATGTGAACCTTCTAGAAAAACTGCTACATTTCTGCATCAAAAGCATAGCATTCAAACTTTATGAAGTTCGGAGAATTATCATCACCTTATCATAGCTCTGACCCCTAAAATGAGTGTCAGTACAGTTGACACTGGAGAGATAAAAACTTTTCCTTCGTGATCTAAAAGTGTTGATAAGCCGTGCTTTATCAGCTTCAGCTACAGATTGTGTGGTATGTTTTGTCAGAAATTTGAGAAGAAGACATGTTCTGTCACCACGTCTTCGTGTGTGTTTTTATCTTTTCCTACAGTACGTCTAACAAGCTCTCAATTTCTTTCCGTCTAACTCCCTTTGTCTTTCTTTCTGTCATTAAAAGGGTCCTCTGTCTCTGCCGTTCTCTGTCTTTTCTCAGAGAAACATATTGATTGTCTTTGTTGTCAGTTTCTTTACAGTCTGTGTTTGTTTGTGAGAGTATGCATTACGTATGTGTGTGTGTGTGTATGTGTGTGTGCATTCATATGCGGTGTAGTGCTCCCTTTCCCAGCACTGGGTATGTTCAAGGCCAGCAGCTGTGCTGTCAGGATGTGTTTAAGTCTTTTTCTCCAAGAACACTTGCTCTGCTTTCTATCAGTGGGCTGAGCTGGGCCGGCCCAGCGCTGTGCAGGGGTGAGCACAGATTATTAAACATCAGCAGATCCTAATTCACCGTGATTGGGACTGGCTTGGCCTATATGCTGGGCTGGTTTGGTTGGGTTTGGTTGGTCACGGTGGGATGACTGTATTAGAGTGCGGTGGATTGGTGCTACTCAGGGATTGGAGGCTGTTTGTGGTCAGATTAAATTGGTCATGGTATTAAATTAGCATGGGTGGAGGTATTTCTGTAGATACTAGGTTCTGCTGTGACCTACCAGGTCTCTCCCTCTCTATTTTAGTTCCTGTTCACCTTCACAAGAGTTTAGAGAGCGTACGCATGTATATTTTTGCATCTGTGTGTGTTCACTCAGTCACACGTGCACGTTTTCATACGTGCCTGATAAATGCCTCACCGTGAACTCAATAAATCACCCAGCTGCAGCAGAAGAGAGAGAGGGAGAGAAGCAAGAGATAAAGAAAGAGAGGGTGACAGAAAGAAGAGATCATCTTTACGACCTCTCTTCTTCATAAAGCTTATCCTCGGTCATAAATCACTGGCCAGGAGGCCGAGGCTAGGCCTGATCTCTCAGGCCAGTAAAACACAGCCATGGGAAGCTATGAGCACAAAAGTGTGGTTCCCATTTGACTCCCTTTGCAGTGTTTTATATTCGGCAACACTTCATTGGTGCTTGCCTTGGATAGGATATAACAAAGACAAAAGAGAAAGAAAGGAAGAGGTTGAGGAAGAGAAGGGGATGGAGTGAGTTAGAGAAGTATGTGCATACTTTATATGTGTGTCTGTTGGTGTGAGTCTGTCTATGTCTCTATGTTTATTGACAGCTGGCGGTGAGACAACTCATCCTCTTGACATGCGTCCAGTGTTGTCTCTTCAGTGCTTCTCTTCTGCACCGGGGGAGAATTTGAACATTCATAACACAAATCCTTTGACACACATGGAAATTTACATCATACCCATGCGCCTTGTCTACTTGCCAATCCAACTCTCAAGCCTCCCTCCCTCTCCCTTCTTACTCCCTCATCTTTTTCTGTCTGGCTATCTGTGCTGTGATTGGCAGGTCCTTTGTGATCCAGCAGATCCCCAGCAGTAATCTCTTCATGGTGGTGGTGGACAACAAGTGTGACTGCAGCATGTTTGAGCCAATCACCATGGACCCCATCGAAATCATGTATATCCTTTACTGGGCAAAGACTGCAGGGGGATAGGGGGATGGAACACAGGAGATTTAGGGCTCTTGCTATCCTGAGATGACTGAGATGTGGATTACAGCAAGAGTGCTACATTTTCAAAGAAAACTTAGTTAAAAGTGTGAGTGAATCCTTCTTGAACACAACCTCAAATGTTTTTTGACAGCTGTCGTAACCTTCCATGGCTGTTTCTCCCGAACTGAGAAAAATAACAATATTACTTGATTATGGTTTTAATGGTGAGTTCTGTTCTCTTCCACCGCATGACTTCCTGCGTCAGAATCATTGTCAGAGTTTGTTTGCCCTCTTCCTCTTTCTGTGCATGAAAGAGATGGGAGCGTTGTGGGGGACCAGATCTGAAGCCGAGGATCTGTCAGTTTCACAGTGTCTTCTGAGTGTGTGTGTGTGTGCACGCGTGTGTGTGTGTGCTTGAGTCTTTGTTTGGACTGTGTTACACAACAGCCCACGCGGTGATGGAGTACTGATCAATAGCAGACACAGCTCTGAGTGGAGTCAGACTGAAGGAACTCAGCTCGTCACCACATACCCGGGTTGGAATCTCCTATTTTGTACATTTCTCTGAAATTTTTATGCAGTACAATCATGCTGTATATACTGTACATGTCCACCACTGTTTATTTTTTTTGTGGAGTGCTTACTCTAGCATAAAGCTTGCCATTCTGTTGCTATGCAACAAAATAAAACTCATGCAACATAGCTCAAAATCTGCTTTTTTTTTTGCGCGCGCCGTTCTGTGCGCAAAATATCCCTGCTTCCAAAAGAACCTCTTTCCATGGTGCACTCAAAAACATGCATTCCTTTCCATTATAAACAAGAAATACACTCCGGTAGGAAAACACCCTGCAGACGATACACATCTGTCTGTTATTGCCTTAACTACAGCTGCACATAATGAGTCTCTCAAGTGTGAGAGACTGAAGATGCAAAAGGACAGGAGGCGCCCAGATACCTGTCACCCATTTCACCCAGAGGTATTCGCATCAGACACAGACTCACACACTCATCATTAAAGTACTCTTCGTAATAAACGCTCTACTTCTGCTTTTGCATTTTATTAAAATATTCCATATCTGTGCAGCATCTTTGTGTTTTCTCCCCATTCTGTCTTTAGGAAAACTCAATGGAGTGCGGAGGAGCTGTGAGTCTCACCCCATCCTTCGCCGCAACACTGCTCTGCATCCTCCTGGTGCTGTTCCCTAGGTGACCAGAGCTGGCCACGCCTCTCCATCCAGAACTTGACTTGGCTCGGCATGCAAAAGAATCGCAACGAAGCCACAGAAAAAAACACTCCTGCCCCTCATAAAATTGTGCCCAATTTCAACTCACCACCTACAAAGCCCTTAGCCCTGAGGTACCTCCCTACTACGCACTTATTTGAAAGGATTGATAATGGATAGCTGCTAAGTAGTGATCATTAAGGTGCTTTAGCAATATCACATGCACGGATGGCTTTTTGGGGAGATGCAAAGTTTTGAACATCGTAATAATGCTAATAATGCACTTAGTAGCTTAAAGACTGCACAAGTGGTCCAGTAAAACCCACTGACATTCACACCACTATGTTCAGTCCTTTCAGGTAGCAGCTAAGGGCTCGGGTCTGTAGCTGGGCTTGGAACTGGGCATTAGAGCCACGTAACACCCATGTGGAGAAAGACAGTCGCACCTTCCTCTGGCCCACTCTGACTTTTCATGGACAATTAAGATTCTGAAGATAAAAAAAACAAAAAAAGATGAAGATGATTATATGTGGCTGGGGTTATAATAAAATGTTTGTCTAATGATCTTTTTTTTTCATTATGAGAAAAAGATATGTTCAAGTAAATATATGAAGAAAAAAAAAGAGTTTTATTTATGATTTGCAAGTGGTACCCATAAACTGTGACTATGAGATTTTGAGTCCTCTGACGTGAGTGGTTGTTAATATTTGAGCTTTGCCTTATTGAACGATATTGGTCCTGTTTGTGTACTTTTGAAATAAAATGATGTTTAAAATTTATGATGTTGTCAAAAAGGCTCTTAGCAACACAGACCTTGAAAAGAACAATAGAATTAATATAAAGCATCAGTTCTCTTCCCGATCGATTGTTCTATTGTTGTTGGCAGGACTGACTGATTAATACGATATCTGCTCTTAGTGGTTGGCTGTTGGAAATTGTTTGGCTGGCTTTTGACCTCCACATGAACAGAAATGTGGCAGGCATTTGTGTGTGTGTGTGTGTGTGTGTGTGTGTGTATGTATGTGTGTGCATCTGGTGTTTCGCTACTCTGACATTTATGTATGCCTCTGCCCCGGAGGCGTATCCCCCACACAAAGAGAGACAATAGAGACCATGACACTCAAATTGAAGGCCAACCACAACATACATCTGTATTTGTTTAGGAAATAGACACAAACAATCTTTCGACATTTTCTGACAAACACACATATGTGCATATAAGAATAGGATTCCTGTGCCATGCCTGGCCAACTCTTAATTTGTTTGTATGTGCGTTCAGAGAAGCACAATAAGTAACAACAGAGAAGTTCTCAGAGATCCTGTCATTGTCGGCAGGAGGCCGCTCGGCTGTGGTCTCCATGTCAACACGAAAGTCCCTGTGGTCAACAGCGGGACATGCTTCGTCTCCCTCTCTTTCCCCACTTCTCAGGCAGCCAGTTCTCCTAACCCCCACTTCGTCCTCCACTGACAAGGTAAAGCTCACCCTCCTAGTGGTCTAATCTGTTTTGCACTGTTTCACTGATCTTGTCCCTTGAGCAGAACTGTGCGACTCTCTAATCATTCCCAGCTCATCCTGTTCTTCCTCTTTCTATGGTCCAAAGACTCCCTGACTTGCTGGTGGGTCATTTATCACTCCATAATGGGATTGGAGCTGTTTTGGGTCAACACGCATCCAATCCGGTCTGTGATTCCTTCCTGTTTGCCAGATGAGTTATGGGAAAGTGCATCCAATGTGTGTACAAAAGGCAGGCTTGGGAAAGCTCTTTCTGGGGAGTTGCCACAATGGCAGCCCTGTTGCCACCTCTGGTTCATTTGACTGATAAATGCTCATCTCTGTTTTCCGTAAGCTGTTTTCCCCACACAGTGTTAGGGGAAATATAACCCACGTAGACGCTAAAAGGCACACAAATGCATACCGACACTCTCCAAATTTTCCCACAACACGCACAGCTCATACAATCCTCATGCAAGTGACAAAAGGAGTCTGTGTGATTATGTCAAACAATAATTGTCCCTTATTAACACTGGTAAAAAAGAAAAAGTCGACCAAACTAGATGGGGAAAAAAGAAAGACTATGTCTCAAAAAAGGCATTTCTGTTTTTATTAAAGCATAAACGTGTGTCTTTACTGGTTTGGCTCAGCACACAGATGTGTGGATAAGCCAGTTCACATCTATAACCCCTGTCCATCAAAAGAGACACATTTAAAGACATAACGAGAGAGGAAACATCACTGAAGTTATTTTATGGGAAGGTGTCCACATTCTTTGCCAATGATCCGATCTGCTTTGCTGCTTGTGGTGGGAAGGAACCCCTGAGAGAGGAGTCACTGATCACTGGGACACAATGCCCTGAAGGGGCCCAGCAGTTCAAAACACACCCATTCATCACCACTCGCACTACTCTAACCCTGTTTGCTCACCATTATCTTGACTACATGAGAAATCTCCTTTGCTAATATGCTGGAAGACAGATGACAGTGAATCGCACACATATTCTCACACATTCAAACATTTGTGCATACACCCACAGTCTTAAGCATGCATCAACACACACACACAGAGGCGGTCACACAGAGGGCAAAGCTTTTGGTGTTACCTCCAATGGAGTGGATAACATTGGTGGTTTGCTTTGAGGACCACAGATATGTTTAAATGGAAATGATTCTGAACAGCTGAACCACACCAGGACCACACACAGGCCCAGTGACCACAACACGCCACAGCTAAGACAAGCTGGGAAAACACACACATGATTCTTTCGGCATTCCACAGGGGTACTCACAAAATCTCAGCCCTGCAACTTTATGTGCATATGTATCCTTATGTTTGCTTAGAGGATAGGCTTACAATAGTGAATGTCTAATTTTAGAGAATCAAAGAGAAGACTTTTAGCATTTGGTATTTATTTTTCAGGAATGTGCTCACTGTGCTCGGTAGGCTTTAATGCTTCATTGTTTGAACATATTTTGTGCATTCACAGCATCACTGCCATCCGTAAGATTTTTTTTAAGTTATTATTTTCATCCTTTGGCCTCTAAGCATCTTGTCCTTATTTACCTCATTCTCCACCCTCCAGTACCCTTTTTCCTGCTGCTCTGGCCGCATGCTCGCTGGCTGCAGCGGTGATAATGACCAGACCTCTCAGCTACCTCACCCACACATGTACATACCCACACACACACACACACACACACTCACATATCGAAGACGAAAACCGAACCAAACCCCAAAGACAAATTTGTTCCTGCGGGTGCCAGGAGACACGCTGCTGCCAAGGTTGAGAGGTGCCAGCTGAAAACATACACTCTTAACACACACACACATATACACAGAGTTAGTTTTGTACCCCATGCTGTGACAGGAAGAAAAGCCTTCAGTACTTATGGACCTCTTGGTGAGCTTGAGGACCTGACAGCCAGCTGTACTAATAGTGTGTGTGTGTGTGTGTGTGTATGCGAGAAAAGTGTGAGAGTTAGTGTGAGAAACAGAGAAACTATATCACATTGTTTTTGCGCTCTGATTAGGATTAGCACACAGTATATATTTGGGAAGGAAAGTGCACATAATTCACCAGCTTGTAGTTCATCAATTTTCTCTCAGACAGGCAGCTTATTCTCATCAGCCAAATATTGAATAACAAAACCAGAACAAATCACAGGCATATATTTAGCATTCCATTCTGTGTTTGTGCAAACAAGCTGAGAGAGATTTTTCAACATTAGCATATTCAGCAGAGTCTTTGTAGCTGTGATCTAAGCTCTGCCAGCCCGTCAAGGCCGCGAAAAGCCTCATTCGGTTACACATGGCAAGCTGAGCAATGGCCTGGAGGGGCATACATATTTGCTCCCTCAAACAGGAAGTGGCTAAATGGAGACCCAGCAGAGCCCCCTGCCTTGCCTCTGCCACTCAAATGCACCCAGGCTGTTTTTAGAGTGTGGGCCAGCTTAACAGAATGGACAGTCAGGAGTGAAAAAAGAGGAGAGAGGTGGAGGGAAGGAGGAAAGCTAGATTGGAGGTCAGGGAGGCAACGGAGGGAAAAGGCGGGCTGATTGCAGCTGAGTAGGTGGTCTCACGGTATCATAGTGCAAAGCAAGCAACACCATTGGCTCTCAGCCTCGGTTTGTCCCCAGGTCTCCGCGCTGGATTGGGATTGAGAACCGCTATAAGTATTGTGAGCATTTTAGAGTTCCCTCGGATCACAGTTCATCAGCATCAGCATGTTTTTCTTGGATAGAGGACCGATCAATGAGTTAGGGACTATTGGCTGTTGGCTCCCTCTGCCTGCTATAAATCCCACTGTGCTGATGAAGGCTGAATGTTGATGTGATAATTGATGCAGTGTTTTTTGGTACATGGCGTCTCTGGGCATGATGTGGTTACGTCAAACTTTTATAGAAGTCTGTGTGTGTGTGTTTGTCTCTGTGTGTGTGTGCATGTGTGTATGTGTGTGTCCATCTGTCGTGTTTGATTTGTATCTTTATACCCCAGCTGGAGAGCTGCTGCTGCTGCTGCTTCTAACCCTCTATGAACTCAGTGTGGACAGGACTAAATGGTTGCTCTTATTGGCACATTAGTCTATGTGTGTATTTGTGTGTGTGTCACTGTGTGTGTGTGTTGTGCTGATTTTGCTTTTTTCATTTCATTCATTTCAGTATATTGAATACATGCACACAGACACACTATATATTTACATTGTGCGTATGTTTATGTCCTGTATGGTTTCTATTCATGTTTATATGAGCATGTGAGTGCCTGATCAAAGGTGTGTGTGTGTGTACGTGTGTGCACGTATGGTCAAAACCGATGAGCCGCATGTTCTGTGTCTGCCTGGCCCTGGGACTTCAACGCCCTTATTTTGCATAGCAGAGCAGTGAAAGGAAGGCTTAGGTTACAACCACAGGCCCTGACAGAAAAATCACTTCTGCAATGTGACATTTATATGCCCTAGTGTCCCCCCCTCACTCCCTCTCTCTCACCCCGCCCTCACCTATCATTACCCTCTTGACCGTAGGAATATCCAAAGGCTTGCTGTTGACATCGACCGCAGCCCCGTATGTCCTCCTGCTCTCTCTCAATCTAACTGCCATCATGCCTCTTCCCTGTATCTCTGATCTGTGTGTCAGTGTGCACATGAACACTTGCGCAACTCCACATTCATGCTTATGCGTACGGTATACACTTATGTGCTTTTCTGTGTGTTTGCCTCATGCATGCGGCCCTCCTGCTCTCTCTCACCATAACTGTCTGGAGCGTTTAGAGGACATGACATCACAGCGGGGTAATGTTGGGCGCTGACGTGTTTTTTGTGGTAAAGGCGAGCTGGGCTGTGACGCCGTCTGTTTGTTTTTCGAGATCCGCGGTTGAGGGAGAGGCCAGGGGAGCCAGTTGATTAGGGTTCTCATTTATGTAACTGTTGCAGTTCCGCAGTTAAAGGCCATATCGTAATTAAAAATAATCAGGGCTGTAATATACTCTAGACATGATCTCGTCATAGCTTAGAGGCATAGCGTATATGTGCGTGTGTGTGTAATATGGTTGTCTGTGAGTGGATGTATGTGTTTGGGATTCATATTGCCCATTTAGTGGGTGTATGGAGTGTATTATTAATGAGCTGTGTAATCTAAAAGTTCTGCAGTGTGTCATTGCTGGGAAAGGAAAAGAGAGCAACCTCATATCCTGATCCGTCCAAAACAGAGAGAGGACGAGATGGCTAAAAGAGACAGAGAGAGCCGATCAGAAAGAGACACACACACTTAGCAAGAGACGGATGATTTGGGCTTTTTTGAGTGTAGAGAATTTCAGAAATCTTCCTGTATTGCCATTATCGTTTATGAAATGTGTGAGAGATATTGCACACACTTCCATACACATACATTGCACTCTCTTGACCTTGACGTGTTACTGCGAGCTGGTCCCCTCCCCGGTCGAGCCCGCGTCCAAATCACCACATCTGCTTGTGTGGTTTAGTAGAGTCCTTCTCCAGATTACCTGAAAGAGCAGAGAACTTCTTACTGCTTACTGGACCTTGAACTGGGACTCTGCTTCAGTAGAGACCAGATCTGTGTCTGAATCACTCAATCAACTATCCAAAACTATCCAAACTACATTCAAGCTTTAAGATGATTTAGATGTTCCTTTCTTGGCCAATGACAATATACGCTTCACACAAAAGCATCCTTAAAGCTTAACTCAAATATCCAGGTTCATAAATCCCTAGGGAGTGCTCTCAGCATATATACAAAGGTATAATCAGACATATAAACATCTCTCAGCCTCGGGGCTCATCACACCACTCTCGCTGTCAGTGTCAGAGGATGGAGCTGCCGCTGTATGCAGCGCCTCCCCAATCAGCTCTGACGCCTGGAGCTGTTTATCCGAGAAAATAATTCCTTTGTAAACCATTCAAAACCAGCCCAAACCCAACTCAGCCTCACCAGCCAAATGCCTTTCCATTGTGTTGATGGAGAAGAAATGGGCCTGATCCTAATAAACTATGTATTTATGGACTGGAGGTAACAAGTTGAGTCAGAATGGTAATTTTGGCCGGCATCTGTTTATATACTTTTTAACAATCTCCCTGGTGTAAACAGTGTGTGTGGTTTTCGAGCACTAAATGCCTGCCTCATTAAACGAATCTGATCTCTGCTACTTCTAAGAAACTGCATTGCTGCAAAGGCATAAGCGTAGTGATAACCTGGTGCATAAAGTTTTTCAAGGTAATTACAGCTTGATTTGCAACAATTAAAAGTAGAATTGTTAAAGGAAAACAACACTCAAACAAGAAGAAGAAGAAATATCCCCTTTTTCAAATAGATTTCAAATGCGTAATGCTACAGGAAAACAATAATACAGTGTTGCAAGAACACAGTTTTTGTGGTTGTGACAAATGCATTATGGATTTTCCTCACAAAAGAAAATACACCAAAGTATTAGATATGTATATTTTCACTGTGCAAGTCCAGAAAGAAAAAAATCTGAGAAAATTTAAGATGTTTTAATTTCTTAAATCATTAAAAATCATCAAGAATAGTACTAAACAGCACTAATCTTGCTAACACTCTTACTAAATATTGGGATGAGGGGCACTATATGTGGAGACAAAAGACAGATTATTCGATGTGTGAGGAATTCAATGTTTTATCAACATCAGCAAGCTAGGCTGACCACTTGCCCTTGTTTCTCATTGAAAACTGCAAAACCAGAAGGTAAAGTGGAAGAAAGCAGAATGAAATATTTGCCTAATGAGAGGCTCTGTGGGCTACATCTGTTGACTGCAACTGATTAATGAATCCCTCCAGCTGGTTAGTGAGGTGCACTTCATTCTAAAAAAAAAAAAAAAAGTCTCCCATTATGTTTGTATTTCAGATGATGCTAGGGATTAATTTTGATGCCAAAACAGCAACAGACATGCTGAATGTGTGTGAGCTTGAAAAGAGATAGTTGGGTACCAATTCTTTCATTCTCCTACATGCCGCAGCTCCTCAGCGGGGGACTCCCAACCCTCAGGAGACCTTCCAGCTTCGTCTCTATCAGCCAGGAGGTCTCATCTGAACTCTGTACTTAATTATTCTGTGTGTGAGAACGGATGTAGCTCAGGAAGCACCACTACTGCAGCTGGTTAAGAAATAGGTACTGAAATGTAGATGTTGTGTCTATAAATCCTGTCTGATCTTTAAACAAATGACTTGCATTTAAAAAAAAAAACTCAAAAGACTAGAAACCTCTCCATTTTTGGGCAACACTCGAGGTGGTGATTAAAACTGCTGACGATTTTCAACACTACATTTATATCCGAATTATTTATGAATATGTATTCATTTAATCATTTCTTTCTGTATTATGTAATTTATTCATCACTAGTGACAAAGTGGCTTTTTTTTATTATATGATCACTGTTACCATGTAAATCAGGAATACAGCTAACTGCCCTTTTCTCTATACACTGTCAAGGCAGAATGTCAACTTAAGTGCAAACCTGTCTTCTAGAAATGATGTTTATATACTACTAATTTGTTTTGAGCGCCAAACGGTTACATAGTATATGCAGTGTGTTATGAATATGAATTAGACTATAATTGTGGGGTCTTGAGTAATTCCCAGATGTCTCCTCCAAAGTTGAAATGTAAATTACACCCTTGGGTGAAGGTGAATTGAAGGTGAAAGTAGGCATATATGGCTGAGGCGCAGCTTTGAATCTATCTTTTGCTTCCTTTACTCTGGCAGTGTACAATTTGGGGTTTATTTTCTCTCTCCTCTGTTTTATTTTCTCTCATCCAACTCCCGTTCTGGTGGACCTCCTAGCCAGGGTGCTGTCTCTACTCAATGGCTCTGACAACAGGGGCAGGTATACCAGGTGTGTGTCCATGTGTGTTTTTGATCATTTGTGCGTACGTAAATGCATGTCTGCCAGGTGTGCATCTAGTCATGGGTAGCCGTTGGGCGGCAGAAACTGGACCCAGCTGGAGAATATGCTTCTTGTCATACACACTGATGACAGCTGACAACTACAAGACCCACCTCTAAATATCAAGCACACCTGTTTTGGAAACAAGGAGGTTCCAAGCGGCACTAAATGCTTAAATCAGGATGTTTTTGAAGGAAGAGATATGGTCATCCATTGAGTCACTGAGTAGCGGAAGGTGTGCGTGAGTTTGGATCGAGGGTGGAACAGCTGGAGGAGAGTCTGAACGTGTTAGTTGATGATTCATTATTGGATAACATCTCCTCTATGCAGACATACCATGTAATAGATCATTATTGAAGACCAACTCACTTATGTTGCCAACAGTCCTGAAATTGACTATCCAACATTTCGAGGTCATTCCTGAGGTTAATTCTGTACCTCAGCCCTGCTCTGACAAAAGCAGAATGTCACCTTTATTAGTTTGGTTATCCACAAGATTCCTGTTTTTTATTTGAACACTTATTGCTCAAATAGTCCGTAACCATTATGTGTTGGTTTCTTTTTCTCTCTGTCTCTGTTTCAGTATAAGTGTGTCCATTAAATTTTATACGCCTGTATAGAGTTATCTCTCTCATCCCGGAAGAAAAAATGTCAGGACAAAGAAAAACAAAATTAAACGATCCACTGGAGATCTTATTGTGGAGTGGAAAACATTTTGGCAATCCCCTAAATGGCCTTTGCAATGATGATATCCAACACATAATCCCTGACTTTTGCTGCAACCTTTCAGCAAAAAGTTATGAGCTAAAAAATATATATTTTCTCCAAATTGTGATAATATGAATTTTTAAATAACAATATGATATGTAAGGTATTAATAGCCTGTAAAACATGGTCACACCCCCGCCACGGCCCGATAAAGCTTAAGGTTGTTTTAAGAGCCCACCTAATAAATGCAAGACTGGCAGATATGTATCCTAATTCTGACCCCTCTTGCCCTCGATGTAAAGGCCAACCTGCAGGTCGTTTTCACATGTTTTGGTCTTGCCCCAAACTTTCTACACTCTGGACCAATATTTTTGACGCTTACACAAAGATTTGAAAAAAAAAAAAAACAGTTGCTCCCAACCCTCACCATTAATGAAAAATTCACCGTATTTTTTCCCCTCTGTTTTGTTTTTTCTTTCTTTTTTGTTTTTGTTTTTCCCCTTAGTTTAGTTTAGTTTGTACAGTCTGCAGACCTAAGTGACCTACTGGCGATATAGGGATGGAGAAGATCACAGATGTAGTCAGGTGCCTGTCTATGCAGGGCTCTACATGTGAAAACAAGAACCTTAAAATGAATCCTAAACCTGATGGGAAGCCAATGTAAAGAACTTAAAATAGGTGTGATGTGAGTCGTCCTGCTGGATCTGGTTAACAGCCTTGCAGCAGCATTCTGGACCATTTGTAGACGGTTCAGAGATGACTTACTGAGAGAGGTGAAAAGGGAATTACAATAGTCCAGCTAGGACGATATGAAAGCATGACATCATTATTATCATTATCATTAACATTTGTCAGCAGTATTTGTTTGTTGTAACAATAAGTTTGTTGTATCTGCGGTTCTACATACAGAGAACTCTCACACTCTCTTAATCTGTAATGAATGGATACAATCAGACTTACAAAAACATCAAAGGGATAGCTGATGAGCTGGATGGTGGGTTTGTAGGAGGGAGTAAGATGATATCTAGAATGAACAGCATATAGTAGTTTGGATATATACATTATGTGAATCGCAATTGTATATAATTGCTGATATTTTGTAATGTAAAAAGCCAATAAAGAACTTATTTAAAATAAAACAAAAAACATGGTCACACTAAAACACAGATCCTTCTAACCTAATGGTTGCTTATAGGTCTAGTGAGGGAAAATCAAAACCTACACTACTGGTAACTCAGCTGCTCTGGATAAGAGTGTCAGCTTAACACCTAAAATGTAATGTTTTCATAACATGAACTATGTTCTATGATAAAATTCACCAGAGTTTATTTTTGTAAATGTTTAATGAATACCCACTTCCCTCATTAATCTCCCTGCTAAGCACGCGAAAGATAAACACTAAAGCTGTTAAACAGCTGAGCTGTCTCGTTTTTTTTTTTTTCACCCACATATTCATACCTCCTTATAAAAAGCTGGAGGGCTGATACACACTCCAAACTTGGCAGATCAGTCTGACTTTGGTTTAAGGACTTCCCTAGTCTTTTTCTCCCGGTACTCTCTGTAGTTCTCTGTCTCGCTCTCTGTCTCTAGCTTTCTTTCTTTCTTTTTTTTGGAATTCACCTCCATAATTTATTTCATGCAGGAAAAAGACATTGTGGGCTCATAAATCAAAAGCACTTTATATAAAAAGAAATGAAAGCCGCCTGCATATGGGATGTTTTAGCTCACATTCTTAGCAATTTGACATGTAATAAAAGGAATATGGAATTTTCACCTCAGGTCTCTATCAATAAAACAAATGTGAACGCTTAATATGCTCTGTGTTTCTGCACTCACACCGTATCGTGGCATTCACATAACTTGATTTGTTAGACACAGGAGTGGGTGTCTGAGCTAGTAAGGCAAACAGAGTGCATGTACAGTAACCTTAAGTGTGATCTATACCCGTGCAAAGATAATTCTTATCATAGCAGATATATGGTTGAAGACTCTTTGATGGCTGAGATTCTCAGAACACTACAAAAAAGGTTTGTCCACAGACAGGTTTATACTACAGCTTAAATCTCACACTTAAATCTTTTGCTCTAGACATTACTGGTACACTCATTTTTTTGGTTTCCCAAAACAAAACCAGATAGACTAAATATACTGGACTGTTTAGAAAGCAATTGACGGGCCAACTTTTATCAGCCACTCATGTTGTCATAAATAGGCAATTAAAATGAATGAATTCCCTTCAGAAATTCTTGAGAGGTGCATAAACCATTAAAGACGGATACCTCTTTTTTTAAAGATTATCTGGGCACTCTACGTGGCAGCTTCATTTTCTCCCCCCTTGTCAGATTAGATCAATCATTCTGCATACCATTTGACTTATAGTGTAACTGCTACTCTGCTAAAGCCTGCACTGATCACTTTAATCTGTGCTGCTGTTTGTTGGTTTTAAACGATCAGGTTGTGTAAGGCTGCAGTCATCTCCCCCGCGGAGCGATCATGTTACTCCAGGACACGACTGACAGCTCCTCCTAGTGTCTTTTTCTCATTTATCATTTGATGGTACTAGATAGCCACTTATGCTCGCTTCAACCTCACATGATTTTCTAGCATGATTTTGAAATGACTGATGACAGTTGTTGGATTCAATTGCTATTGTCACCTCTGCTTCTCGACTCTCGTAGATGTTGCTTTTAAATATGCTTCTACTTGCTATGTGGGTTAATGGGCTCATCTTAAACCCTACATAAACTGGAAGGCATGTCTGTGTAGCTATTTGTGAATGAGTGTGTGTGTGTGTGTGTGTGTGTGTGTGTGTGTGTGTGTGTGTGTGTGTGTGTGTGGTCTGTCATAAGCTACTTCTGGGGACAAATTTCAGACTTAGGACCAGTAAATTAGGGACGGCTTGTCCAACTGGGGGTGAAAGCCGTGTCCCCAATTAGGAAAAAGCTGATTTTTGGGGCAGTGGTTAAGATTAGGGTTAGGTTATGGTTAGGGTTAGGCAAGTAGTAGTTATGGTTATGGTTAGGGTAAGGCAAGTAGTAGTTATGGTTATGGTTAGGGTTATGGTTATGGTTAGGGTTGGGGGTTACGGGTTAGGGTAAGGGTAAGTCTCAGGGAAATTAATGTAAGTCTATGTAATGTCCCCAAAAGACCATGATCTGATATGTGTGGGTGTGTGTGTGTACGTGTGTGCATGCTTGCATCCATGCAGGATGGTGATTTGTGTTCTCTTAAAGCCCTCTGTGCTCAGGGGAACAGCCGTATATTACCATAAGGGAGAAGACAACCATGTCCTCCTTCTGTCTGTGTACCCCTCCTCACCTTTTTCTCTGCCCAGACTCCTTTTTTTTTTCAAAATAATACTATACAAGCTTGAAACAGCAGACTATGTGGTTGAAATATTGTGCCGTATCTGTTATGCTGTCTGAGCTTTACAGCAGAGGCTGCAGGAAGAATTTGATGACACTATGACAGTTGCATATATTTATGGTAAAAAAGTACATCTCTGCAATGCTGCTGTAGAATTGAACTGTAAATGAACAGTAAAAGAAATCTGTGAGTTATTGGCCGCAGTAGGTGAAGTTAGTACACAGTTTCCCCAGAGCTACAGTGCAGAGGGACAGGTCTAAAAGGAATGTCAGTCTCTTAAAACCCTTCGGGTAAGGACTTAGGAACCACGGTCTGACTGAAAACACCTGCACCTTATAGAGGCCAGTGTACAGAGAGCTTCAACATCCTGATCCAACATACACATTCATGAATGTACGCTTTCACACAAACACACATGCATAGGCTAAACACACATGCACACATACACAAATATACATAAAAGCCATTTGTGCTTACACACACAGCAACACACAAATCCATACAAATACTGCATATATAGCTTGTGTCATCTTTTCCATGACTACCTAACCCTCTCTAACATCAGCAACATTTTTTGTATCTTTCCCTTCAATAGGTAGAGTGCAATGAAATACTATCCACATGTTATAGAGATGGACAAGACCCAAAAATGCTCTACACTCCCAAAGAAACTTCCCCTCTGCTCCTTTTCAGACTTTCAGGAAGAAAAAAACGTCTCTTCTGTAGACAGTGAGCTATTTGTACAGGTCTGCAGCATGTCTGCAAGCTTGCACTGGACTGTCGCTGGGATGGGTGACTGGTTTTACTGGTCTACCTCTGCTCTCCTCAGCGTGAACCGCAGGAGAGGGGCAAAGTGAGCAGAACAGCATGATCAGGGCGTAGTAGTGGAAACAGTTTTCCTGGGCAGTCCTGGATGTGGGGCTTTACAGGCAACTTTCTCATTAGTGTAGCTTGCTAAAAATCCTATTGATTGCACAGGATGTCTTCAGACTTCATTCAGATTTATTAAGTCTGAGATTTCCACACAATGTACAGAAGCAAGCTCAGTCAAACTGCAACACCTGGTATATTTCAGGTTCGCCCCCACTAGACGTAAGTTTCAAACAGCGTCCAATATGTGTGTTTTGGTTCCTTGCCATCTAATGTGGCCCCATCCAAGTGGTATAAAAGAGGTGGCGCTGCAGGATACCTTTATAATCTAATCGTGTCTCATTAGCCTGGCCTCAGGGCTGATGGCAGACGGCACTATGCATCAGGTTAACACACTGCCTTAGTTAGTCTTAGCTTGTTTGCCTAGGCAGACAGCACTCTCTGGTACTCCAGCAGTCATTAAGAACCACAGCACGAGTGATGAGCTAAAGGCAGAGCTGGAGACTGGCCGAGGAATCAGAGCACTAAACACACATGTAACCTTTGTAGACAATGATGATTGGGCCCCATCCAACACCAAACTTAACACTGCAAAACCTGATGTAGCTGCTTATAGAAGAGCTGTCCATGTATGAGGCTCCATGAAAGACAGGGTGAGTCTGGTGCCATCAAAAACCGGAGCAATGTATTGTTTGCGGACAGAGTACTGTTCTCACTTTCATTTCTGGCTGTCTTCTGTATAAACAGGAAATTATATTTCTCTTTGTTGACATCCAAAAGAAAGCATGAGGGAGCCGGGGGAAAGAGAGAGGAGAGATACAAGGGATTGTGTGAGAGTAAAGCACATAAAGAGTGAAAAGTGAGGGGTTGTGCGGAGAAAGGAGACAGTAGGGGAAATATTGGCACCAGATATTTTCCCTGTTTTGCTGCAGGGCTGCATATATTTTGTCCATGTTGTATATTTGAGCTTTGGTGTCAGAAAGACTTTTCTTATTCTGCTACTCCACTGGATGTTATTTTTACCTACAAGGACAGTCTGACACGCTTTCATATCTTTGTAGTTTTTCCTCAGAATACATAGTTGAAATCGTTACCTTTTTCTTTGCAACTTTAGAATATATTCGCATTAATAATCCATTTTGAAAGTAGGATTAGTGCCACATTAAGTTTCAGCCTAAACCTGTAGAACTGACTGTGCTTTTGCAGATAATATACTATGTCACATGCCTTTCATGTGTTGAATTCAAAATTCAAACATTGAATCTATGCCATTTACAGTTACTGTTTCATCTTGTTTGCTGTGAAATCAGCTTCCATTTTTGGCATATTAACTGGGGTGAAAAAGAGAGATTCCAAGTGAAAATGACGTATGTATAAATGAGATATTTGGCCTTTCCCTAAGCTCTGAACTCAAGTCAAGCTATATGATTTCAAGTCAACGTATATGAGACCTCAAAAGCACATTATTACTCTCTGTGTTGGTAATGAATAATGTTTTCTAATGTTGTGTGCTGTTGTGCAATATATGTTTGTGTGTTGTAAATATGTGTGTGTGAAAGTGGGTAAGGTTGTGTGTGCACACATTTCTGTATGTGTCTGAATTTCTGGGTGTAAGAAGACCTAAAGCTGTTCCCCTCATTCTGCCTGACACTGTGGCCAATCATAACCTTTCCCTGGGTTCGCTCTGTAACTCAGATCAAGCTTAAGGGGGCCCTGAAAACCACTCCATGTGCTTGCACACACACACACAAACACATACATATCACCACCCCGGTGCCAGAACCCATTCATCAGACCCTCATAGCTGGGCCCTGTCAACCTCCAGCCCCAGGCCTGTAGGCCTCGAGCCAGGGGCTCGAGTTCCGGGCTCCCCGCCAGTCTGTCATGGTGCTGGGCCACGGGCCAGCCTTCCATCAGCTTTGATGTGAGCTGGATAACCAAATGGCTGAAGAAGGGTGGCCCCTCAGCACAGGAGTTACACAGCACACTGAACAGGTCAGTGAGCTACCATAAGCATTCAACATGTGCACACACATGCACACGCACCAAGACTAGACGTCTTCAAAACATGGCTTAGGGAAAGGTTTTAGGTTTTTTATTAAAGTTTCCATTGCATATGCTCCTTGTTAAAAAATTAAATTAACGCTTGAAATATTTTGTATTCTAATATGATTAAGTGGGCTTAATTGTTTGATTTGGAGGCTCTATAGAACTCTACCTAATTAACATTGCAATAAATACACATTTTTTATTGCTCCACATGCTGAGCTATAATTTGTCAGATTTTCATCAAGTTGAAGACTGAAATATGGCGTTTTATGGCACTGAAGGCCTGGGAGATTGATTACATTGGAGGAAAGCAGAGAAAAAGGCAATGAACTGTTGAATTATGTCGTGTTTTAAAGAAGTGTGCCAACTCTCATCTGCATAGACAGGTTAGCTCCACTCTTTCTTCTCTCTCTTTCTCATAACACATACCCGCAGGCGCTCATGCACAAAAACCTCTTATACACTCTCTTCCACACCACCATAACGCTAATTTAACAACAGATTGTGCAACACACATTGCAAAAGATTTTGGTCGACTAGAAACAACATTCATGTTTCAAAAACAACAAACGCTGATAAGTATGCTTGTGCTGATTGACAGTTGTTGGATATTTTCAATGTGATATGAATTATGACGGGAAAAGTTGTGGTATTTCGATCTAATCTGAACCATAGTTTTGCTAACCGTTGTCTGACCTTGATACTGTAAGAGAAGGAAATGATTTTACCAAAACACTGGACCGAAACATCAATTCATATCTCTGGACAATTTTTTGTTTTGTTTTGTTTTAGGTCTTTCTCTATCTCACTTTCCCGTTATCTTCAGTTTTTGTGTTTTTTCTCTTTCTATTTGATATCGCAAGGAATGTTCTGAGCTGCTCCTCTGTCAGCTTGTTAAGCAGAATCATTTCATGATTACGAGAAAGAGTATCCATCTTTCTCTGGGGTCAGTGAGGCTAGACAGGCTACTAGATCCACCAACTCGGATTCAATGTTCAGAATGTCACACTCTCATAGCTCCTTTTTGGGGAACCTGTATGCATGAAAAAAAATCCCCTCCAGTGTTTATCTGTGGGTGTCGTCCTAAAACAACAGTAAAGAAGTACTGCTAATATGAAACAGTGATATTTTAGAAAACCTTTCGTCCTTGCCAAAGCGGACAAATAAACACAACATACAATATATGGGAATAAAGTGGCCTTTCTGAGCCCCCCTCTGAGAAAAGTCAAAGCCAATAGGAAGTGTGAATGTTCCACGAGCAGACACAAGGCCTTACAGAAGGATATTCACCTTTAAAAAGGTGTTAGGTTTATTGGATCTAGCGGGACATTACCTGCATATCCAGCAATTCCATTTTTCCGTCTGCACTGTGTTGATTCATTAACCACAAAGACCTCAGTGTAAAGCCCCTGTTTAAACACCTTATTTCATTAAGTGCTTTTTAATGAGGGCGCTAACTAGCCCGGGTGTCAGTCATCAGGAAAAAGACGGCCCAAAGCTGTTGGAAAAATATGTTTTTCTGTGGTATATTACATTTTTCCTGTGATGGTAAAAGTTATGATGAGTGCATGTGTCGATTCTTCTCTAGTTCTCAGTCCAAGCGCATCCTTTGTGACCTGTGTGGGGGATTTTTCTGCATAGCTATTTCTTAATAATGACACTGGCAGTGACATAGTTCTATGTGTTTCACAATTGCATGACTGGGCCTCCATGCTCACTTGCAGTAATAATACGGTCCATTTACTCTATTTGTTTTCAACACGGCAAATGAGTAAGTTTGTCAGTTTCTCAAACTGATTTGACAAATTTTAGGGTAATGGCTCATCCTCATTTAGGACTACATTCTTGGCGCTCCGTTTCAATCCGTTTTGAGTATCACGTCTTCCATGTTGTGTACCGTAAAAAGGCTATGAGCCAGACCACACACCTATCATTTATAATTCCGATTTTCATGCTATATATAATCCATATTTTATTTTATTTTCTCTGGGAAGATTTCAGGTTGGTAGGGGGGATTACTGACAACTAGCTCTCAGGTGATTGATTGCCATCAGTGGCCAGTGACTCACCATGATCCCTCTTGAACCTGAACTTCAACACTTCACTGATACGCTTCATTAATATGAACATTAAAGCAAATGACTTCATCTTAGAGACCAGTGGAGCATCAGTCACTGTCTGTCAGCTTCCTCTGCCGTTTCCTCCCGGTGTGTTTTTTAAAAAATGATTTACATTTTCACTCTTCAGTGCGATGACAGTAAGTGTGTTCAGCTAATTGTAATGTATGACATGAATCTACTGCAGCAACCGTGGCTTTTTCTTCTATCCCTGTTCTTGTCCAGTTTCGAAATGAAGGCAGTTGATCCTTTTAGCTTTCTATGCAGAGGAACTAATTCTGCTTCTGCAAGACCGAGGGTTGAATCAGGTGAAACTTGAAGAAAGAGATATATTAATTCAGAATTTTCCTACAGAGAGTAAAATCAGTGAATTTAACTTAACTTGTTTAAATTATTATATATTTTGCACTGTGAACATGTCAAAAGGTTGCAAAAAAAGAGTACCTTATTTTTTATTTTTTTGCAAGTAACAGGTTGCACTCATCTTGTAGCTTCCCGAAGTTCTCACATTTCAAACAATGTGTCTATTGATATTTAGAATCTGTTTTTATATGTATCTCTTACCTCTTTCCTGTTCCCTGTACAGCACAACTTTTTAGAGTCAATTCAGCTCATCTCTTGCAGGTAGTGTGCAGAGTCATGGGAGATGTAGTTTAGTGGTAGACACCGAGGATGAAGATGGAAAAGGAAGCTCAATAACTGCTGTACAATACTTTAACCATAACTGGGCAGAGCTGCGCTAATGTCAGAGCAACCCCAGGGGCCCACTTTACTGTAATCCACGAAGGCTTAGCAGGCTGACAGAATCACTCAGCTACTGGCTCTGACCTGGCACTCAGCTCCCTGTGGGGCAGAGCTAAACACACACACACACACACACAAATACACACACACGTATACACACATATCACCACCACCCCCGGAGAAAAGAAAAGGAAGAGAAGATCCCATGGCAAACCACAAATAAGTAAGTCTGTTCTGGGCTTGTAAACATGTCTCATTGTGTAATATATCGCACGCCCACTCCGAAGAGGCCATAACGCAAAGATGCAACAACAGTGAGAGTGTATGTAATATACACCGACCTAAAAATGGAGTTGTGTCAGAGCAGAGCAGAGCGGTGAGATGACAGAAATATAGAGCATCAGCATATATAGGAACAGAAGATCAAATGTCTGAGTGGAATACTCCACAGTATGAATGTTTACCTTTTTCATAAAAGTTCTGTAAATTCGATTAAAGCGCTCCCATAAAGAAAACCTTCATTTGGCAAAATGGTCATTCTTTATTACATTTTAAGACAGAATAACAGATTGGAATCCTTTACTGTCCAATGAAGGTGAATATGTTTCCACATCTGTGAGCAATAAAGCAAGACGAGCTGCAGTGCACTATGCTATTTCAGTGCTGCACACACACACACACACACACACACACACACACACACACAAACAGCTATTCTGCTATGTTTACATTTCCAATTGCAATTATCTCATGGGATATCCTCTATTTTTCTGCTTTGCAGATGTATTAGGAACTAAAAGCTTTAATAGTTATGATAATATGAGATGTAATTTATAACTAGGTAACCGGGGTAACCTGTTTAAACCAGTAAGATAAACTGACTTCTGAAATAAAACTTGTGAGGATGAGAACAGTAATTGAACTGATATTGATTTATGTTAGTAATCATTCTTCTCTCTTTTCTCTACCACACACATATACACACACAAAAGCCTCAGTCGTGCACATTGAGAAATTGTGACCTCTATGTATAACCTTTCTATTTTCAGTCAGAGTTGTGCCCCATTGAAACAACTTGTGGTGCGAGTGGTTTCTGGGGGGACATTGGGATAGAACTGGCAATGAGAGAAGGGGGAGCCGGTAACTCTGTGGCACCGACCCATCTCTCTGATCCAATCCAGACTGTTTGCAACGTCACAGTGTGGTGTCCTGCCCTCTTTCTCTAAAACACACAACCACAATCTCAAATAGCTCTAAATGCAGCTCTGCGGAGCGCTCTCATTTTGGCCCGATTGTAGCTTTATGAGAGTTTTACAGTAAGAGCCGGGGAATGGAACAAGCTCCACATTGGCTTGGAGAGATGAGCTTTGCCAGAGCTGTTGAACTGACAGCTCATGTATTCTGTTTTTTGAGGCTTTAGAGCAGAGAGCTGGCCAGCACTGATCAAGAGTAAGATTGTGTTTTATGCAGTTAGATTTGTTTTCTGCAGTGACAGTTTAGATAAGTAAAGTCATGATTTGATGTGGCGATATGAACAGTAGTAAGACTACTCATATATATATCCAAGAATTCACATGGCCATGATATTGCATGGTTACAAAAAAAGGATAGGAGAGAGTTCAAGCTGAGGTTTCGTTTCACAGATGGTAAAAGGTGGCATGAACGTAGTACATCAATATGTGTAGCTCGGTATATTGCAGTTACAGTAGAATATCGGTTCAGCCTTTTCCACTGCAGGAACAGAATCAACAAAATATTTATGAATCTACGAAGTTGTGGTCAGTAGATCTGGCTTCAGCAGAAGGAGGTTGCCTCATATCAATCAGCTGCTTTGTTTAAGGAAAACACAACTTGTCACGTAATCGTCCTGAAGAACCTCCGAAGGAATTTTAATGCAGTGAAAGAAGAATAGAGAAAAACAACTTGGTAAGCTGTGTCAACCTCAGTTTTTATCCAGCCTATTCTATTCATCATCATAATTATCACCTTTGCATGAATACAAAAACACTCACTCACGGACGCAGACGCAGTCAAGCATCAAACACACAATATGAGAAGTTCTTTATATATTTCAACATTTTGAAACTATCACACTGTTCCTTTTGTGGATAAAAAAAAATACTTCTTTAAATATTTGTTTCTGTTTATTTTCACTGAGAGAGGGAGATTAAAAAGGGAAGAAATATGAAAACAATGTGAGCTGGATGGAAGAAGACTCACTTAAGACAGGCTGTTGTTTTCTTAGATAAACTGTGAGGAGCAGATGTCAAAGAGATACCAAAGAGTTTACATCATCTTAAAATATTTGCTGAGCACCTTCTCCTCTTAAGTGTGTGTGCATTTGTGAAGCAACAAAGTGCTCTTGCGGTGAACGAGTAATCATGTGTGCAAAACCCAAATCACAACCTTTCACCCTATGACCACAGCCAAGAAAAGACAGTGTTGTTTTGTGCAGAACAGGCGTATAAATATTTACACAGTTGCCCGCATTATCTGTCAGGCTAGGTGGGAGCAGAGACAGGGGCAGGTGGAGAAAGCAGTACCGAGAACAGACGTCCAACCGTTTTTGTTTGAACATTTGGAAGTATCTGTGCCTTTTTCTCTGACTGAGCGTGTCAGGTAAGTCATACCTGTGCACCTGTGGGTTTCAGGTTTCTTCCGCCTGCTGTATCAGCCTGCTTTGCACCTGGATTTCTGTTTATGCTATAGCTAGAAGAGTCCTGCTGGTATGAAGTCAGTCACTCACTCACATTCAGGGAGCCTCGTCCAGCATGTGCAAGTAGTTTCTGACCTTCATGTACATAAGAAATTCAAAGTTGAAGGGTGATTTCATATCCTTATAAACCCTGGTGTTGACAGAAGGTTCAAATATGTAAAATGTCTCACTGGCCTTGCTCTCCTTTGAGTCTTTTTCTTTTTAAAACTTTTTACCTTCTTTCAATCTCTCTGCTAACCTTGTATTTTTCCTTTGCTGCCTTTGCTTATTGGCCTACGTGACACCAATCAAAAATGTAAACACTTGTCATGATGTAACACATTTTGCGCAAGTGGGTGCACACGCAAGTGTGCAGACACACGCACACACGGGGCCAATTGACGGGGTCACATATGGGATGTGCTCCTAAAGTCAGTATCATTTTACCAGTGTAAATATTAGTCAATGTCAGAACCGTTTACACTGTAATGGCAGTCCTTCAGCTCTACTTTCCTTAAAGCGCTTTCTCTCTGCTCTTCTCCCGCGGGCCTCTCCTCTCACAACCCCTCTCTTTATTACTCCCCTCTCATGTAATCCCCAGTTTCTCATTACCCAATCTCCTCTCCTGTTCTCTGCATCTCCTCTTGAGCTCCAGCAGTCTCTGACAAGGCCCAGTCGTCTTCCAGACAGCCCAGGCTTCATTCCCCACATTGAAAAATCCCCCTCTTCCTATCCTCCTGACACAATATGATTAATCATTCCATTTACTGATGCACTGTCATTGGATTGTTGAGGGGTGCTTATAATACAACCACAACCTTCCCCCTGAGAGACACCCAATCTTCAGGCCATCTTCAAAAGCACTCAAGCAAACTCTCCTTGTCTTTGTTCACTACACGCCTAAAACAGCTGTCATCTAATGTGGGTTTGACTGTCACTAAATCTGCCCATGGGCAAGAAGACTGAATAAAAGAATGTACAGAAACCGGTTGAGAGGAACCTTGAAATGCCGTTAGTTTTAAAAGAAAAGGGAAAGTTAGATCGTATTTCATGGTATTAGTGGTCAAATCTCTATTAAGGCACACACATTTCAAGAGGATAAACTTATTTAGTAATGTATATGCAGCAAAGACAGGTTTTATGTCAAGGAGTCAAAGGCACAGACAAACAAAACTTGACAAAGTAAAGCTGAGTAAATACTTCTCTGCTGGTTTTACATTTGATATTTATTGAAACAAAGTAGAGCATTGAGCCAATTTGTAAAAAGTAACAAAATATCAGCTATAACACAAGTTTAACAAACCTCAAATTCATGGAGAAGCTTATAAATATACATAGTTGGATTGGTAGAAATAGTTTTGTCTATTGAGAATCATCACAGGGATAGTGAGCAGTTAACTGAGTGGTATTGGAAATCTTTGGCGATGCTAAAAATCTGAACATCTGTGATATACAAGTGTGTAACAGTAAAGCTGAACATGAGTGAGAAGAAAGAATTTGTGTTTCTCGAAACAATAAGGTGCATTTCCCTTTACAAACACAGTGAAGAGCCGCATTAGTGAGAACAAATTTTTTAAAAAGTGACTTCAAAACTTGGGAATGTCCGACTTAATATTGATCTATGGTGGAGATGATGCTTTTCTGTTTTAAGCTCAAAGGAGGATCTGGATAAAGAAAATAAATACAGTTTACTGATTGGTTGGATAGACATACTATATACACACAACATGGAGTATTTCACCACTGTAACCACAACATTGCCCATATATATTTAAACCATGTTAAGTATTGTAGAATAATGTTAAATGGATAATCTGAATTAATATTGAAAACAATGTAGGCTATAATATTGATATATTTGCCGATGCACTGTAGTAAAAAACAGCTGAACAGACACATACAGACAGGTTTAAGCCTCTGTATCAAAGTGCATAATGGTGGAGGGCTTGTTGCAGCACCTGGGGAACTCTAAGGCTTCTGGGACAGCTTAATAAATGGCCCAATCCCCAAAACAGCCTTCTTATTGTACCCATTGTACACCAAGGACTTGTACGAACCGACAGTGTTCCTCACTTTATATGTGGTGAGAGGGGACAAGCAGACTTTGGTGAGGATGTGAAGGCTGGTTTGGGACTGGGCCCATGAAAACACATCCGTACACTACGGCACACAGGCATTCTCCTCTCAACACAGTCGTACCCAAACAACAAACCAGGACCGCTTTGTTGATTATGCCTCAAATAGCAAACTCTACTCTTGTTAGGAAATGGGAAGCACAGTCCAATTTTACAATCAGTGTGACCCATCTGACAAGAACATTTTCTGGAATTAAAAAAAAAAAAAAAAAAGAGTGAGGGTTGTGAGGGGTGGTGGAAGATTTCCAGCCAGTTTTAGGCACTTGAAGGGGTTAAAATCAGCTAGTGATGACTGGGCCAAAATAAATCATAACAATCTCAAAATAAATATTTCACGATACTCTCAGTTTCTGAAGACATAAGATTTTTTTTTTTGAAAAAAAAAAAAAAAAAAGAGTCAGTCTTTTTGCAATGGCATAATTGTTTAACTCTATAAATATAATTTATATAGTTTCTTTCTTCCATTCTCTCTCTGTGTTCAACTCCTTTGCTCCTCCGCTCATGAATACACACAGATGTATGCCCATCGTCTGCAAGCAAACACACACAGGCGACACTCCTCTTCTCACTTGCAGACGAATTGGTCTACGATTTTGGTGCAGCGCTTGCACTTGACGTAGCAGCACCAGTGGAACTTGCAGTGGCAGCGCTCCACTATCTGGGCCTTGAACTGGTCGTAACCACGGCCGCAGCACATCAGCTCGCACCCATCCATGCCTTCTGAGGTCTTGTTGCAAAGGCGCCCCACTGTGCCCAGGGAGCCTGTGCTTTGGTTCTTCAGGCAGTAGTCAGGACTGGACTCGATGTACACCAGGTCGTGGCTCGTGGGAGCGTTGAACTTGCTGTGAATCTGCACCAGCTTTCCGCGGGTGTTAAGCTTCATGGCTGCTGCGCTGTCGTACTTCTCCTTCAGTGCATCGCCAACCTTGCGGAAGTCAGCCAGCTGTAGCCAGCAGGTCTTAAGGCTGCATGAGCCTGATACTCCGTGGCACTTGCAGGACACGTGGGCAAGGTCTGACACCGTCTGACAGGGAAGGAGGGGAGGAAGAGAGAAAAGAAAAATGAAACAAATGGATTAATAAACAAATGGAGAGCTTGAAAAAACACTTATGCTGCAGACCGTAGAGAATTTACAAGGCCAGGTGACACATGCTTCATATTTCTAATTTGTACAGTTGAATTTTGGCACAATGTGCTGCATCACGTTGCCATAAGGGGCTGAATGATCCTGTCCATGTCTCCAATAGTGAACTGAATAAAACATTGTCCACTCATTTGTCCTACTTGAAAGAGAACAGCCTGGCAGCAGATATCTGGCATTACGTTTCCTTTGAGGTGGTTTCAAGATGTTTGGAAAGGAAAAGAAACCCCAGAGCTGCCTTCAATGATCCCATCTCTCCACAGATCAAAGCCCCAGGAGAGGAGAACAGACAGAGCTGTTACACAGATGATCAGTGGACACTCATCTGATTGACCTGGATTGTCTCACTTCCAACTCCATCTTGCTCTTTTTATCACCGCTTGGTTTAATTCTGGGGCCTGTGGTTTCCATCCCCCCATTTGCTTCTTATCTGATGACATCTAAAGATCTTTGCGTGAGGTCATGCATGTAATCTCAGTGTCTTACCCTTCTTCCAGCCTCGTTATTGTGAAGATTCATCAGCAGTCGGGCGCTGTCAGACGAGCCTTTGGGGAAGCTCTTCTCCCTTTCGCGAGCATCCACAAACTCCTTGGAGAACCTGTAGCCGTAGTTGAGGTTGTCTCCACAGCCGCCCCACAGCCAGTCTCGTGGCAGATCTTTGGGGCGAGCTGCACGGCTGCACCCACAGCTGGACAGCTCCCCCTCTCTGCAGGCACGGCTCACTGCATTCACCACCCCTGCTGCGCTGATGGCATAAGTGAATGCCGTTTCTCGACTGCCTGTAGACACACAAACATGAACATCATGTCACATTTGACACCAGAAGACACAGAGTAAATGAGAAATGTCTAAATGCAATTTTATCATTCTGGCATATCCAGCCTCTGCTTCCATTTGTGTAGGTTATGCATGTATATTTATTTTATACTGAATGTGTGCCACTGTCATTTTGCTTTAAGAATTTTTACAGTGTTATGAGATGTGATGTCATATGACAGCATTCGCCATACACTTAAGATTACAGAGCACATGAGCCAAGTGCTGCAGGCTCCTCATCACCAACATGTTCAACAGTGGAATCTGGTTTGCTGTTATTGGGCTTCAGCCAGAGAGAGGAGAGCGCCCTCCAGTGACGGAGATCCTCTTTAACAAGCAGCTCCCATTTTCATTTAAATTGGAAGTGACAACGGCTCTTTTACTTTATCTGTCATGACTGACTGATTCTGGAGACGTTGCTCATTAACTCCCACTGAGTTAGGAGAAGAACAAAAAAAATTACACGTAAGCAGTTTTTGCTGTCACCAAATGCTCTATCCATTACTACCACTGGACAAAGCAACAGACTAGAGGAGAAAACCGAGATGAGGAGATAAGCAACCAAAGAAGAAACAGCAGACCAAACAATGAGGCTACAAATTGACATTGAAGACCAGGGGTTGCTACAAAATAAAAATGCACAGCTCATATACCTGCTGCGCCAAACCTTTAGAGAGCGTGCTATAATGACGATAACAGATGGATGGAGAAAAAGAGATGAGGGAGAAGAAAGATAAGTCAAGAAAAAGACATTGAAGAAAAGAAAATGAGACGCCAAATAGAAAAAGGAGACACATTCGCACAAAGGGCAGATACAGAAAAAGACAATGACTGAGAAGAAAGAAGTTGGATAAAGAAACCTATCGGAAAGTCTGAATGATATCCAGGTGGAATATTCTGGCATGACGTGATCAGAGAGCTGGGGATTTATTAGTCTAGTACAACTTTTAATCCATCCTGAGGATATTGGCCTAATAGTGGACTTGCAGACAGACAAACTGTCGTCTCCCACACTGCTGTACCCCATCCTGGAGAAAGCTAAGCGATGCAGGGGAGAAGGTCTGAACCCAACCACTCCAGCACCCCCCGGAGCTCAAATTTAAATCACCAGTGGTGTGCTAAGCCAGCTGACAGACAGACATACAGGGGAGAACATGTTTACTTGGCCTAGAGTGGGCTGGGATGGGAGCAATGTTGGGGAGGGAGAGGGAGGGAGAGTAGGAATGAGAGAACGGTTGCTGATGAGGATTCTATTAAGACTGATCTGTCGAGAGGGAGACGGCAGCGCCAGACTGGAGGTGGTGGAAACACAGACAGACACAGAATCACCAAGAATAGTGTAAAACACATCAAGCATATGTACGCACACACACGTCATTTAGGGCTTGTTCACAAATACAGCACATTAAAAGGTTAGGTTTACTTAAATAACAAAAAAAGCCACATTAGCTCCTACCTCTGATGAATATCTATTCATGCAGATAGCCTAGTTTTATGTACTGAGGTTTGACATTTCTGACTCCACTCCAATGGAATTTTGTTCGGGATGGTCACAACACTGAAATGCTAAATTTAAAATTTTCACCAGCAACTTCTCTTTACAAAAACGACGCCCTGGTTACTCTGTATCACCCACAGACCTCGGTGTGATGAGTTTTCAGTGGAACTTATTTCTACAAAGGAAATAGGCTCTAAAACTGTTGACAGCATGCTCTGTGGATTATCCAGAGTAACAGGAACATCACTTCTGAAAAGAGAAGTTGCTGTTGAGTGAATTAAATGTTATTTCTAAAGCTGTGAGCACCACAAATAAAATTCCATTCAGCATTTATTCCTTTTATTGTATTAGAGAGACAGCAAAAATCTCAGAGACGCATATTTCACAACCTGCGCAAATAAAACCAAAACTTTTGATGTGGTTATATAACATTATGGGTAAATGAGAAAATTTGTGTTTAAAAAAAATTGAATTAGGGTCAACTGACCCTTTAAAAGAGTACCTATATTAATAAAATACACACCTCTCTGCATGTCTTACTAAAGAGGAGTCTTAAAAAGCTCCGCAATGTGAGAACCACAAGCACACGTTGACTGGTATCAAACTACAAAATGGGATCCATTTAGATTTTACTACTGCAACTCTGCTATGATCACAACAGGGACATTTTATAGATTTATACTAATTTGGCTGAAGAGTTATGATCAATATACCCTAATGGTAAACCACCTTTACATTAGTTCCTGAGGTGATGGCAAATGAAGGTGAATCCAAAGAAAACTAAAACAAACCCTGTTAAATGATACGATCCAAGAATGAATACCAGTCAAAGGTTTGGACACACCTTCCCATTTACTTGAATGAAAAAGTGTGTCTTAACTTTTGACTGGTACTGTACATGTGCACGTGCACACACACACACACACTGTAATCTCTAAAAAGGTGATATAGTGTGGCATACACTCAATGCACTCCCATTACTTGTAAATACAGGGCAGCTACAGTCCAGCTCCACATAGTATGTGCCAGTGTGGGTGTGTGGGTGTGTGGGTGTGTGTGTGTGTGTGTGTGTTAAGATTGTCTACCATTCATCAGGGCAAAAGCAGATTCTCTGCCTCCCTCTTGCTCCATGTCGGGAGCTGGTTTAGCAGGCCAAAGCCACATGTGATTTATCCAGCAACCTCACCCACCAACTATTCCCTCCACACAGCTGCTGAGAATCAGCAGCCCCATACATTTCACACACACACACACACACACACACACACACACACACACACACACACACAGAAGAGGGACAGTGAATCAGAGAGCGGGAGAATGAAGAAAGGCAAGAAATGGAATGTACAGATGAATATGTACACTGCACACTCTGTGTTTGTATCTATAGTCATGTCCTGCGTGATCATGTGCATGTTTTTTAAGAATATATGCCATTTTATACTTCCTTTCCTTATTTCTTACCTATTTGCATGACCCGTCCAAAAACAGAGGAGTTGTCCACTGTGCTGCAGTTCCAGCGTCGATGTCTGAACTGGTACTGGCACTCTCTGATGCCTGTTTTGGCACCTTCGCCAATGTACTGCATGTGGTCCTGGTAGAGCTGGCACAGCTTCTTCTGGCCCTGCGACAGGCCCACCAGCTGGCTGCACAGAGGCTGGGCACCAATGATGTAGGCCTCAGGGATCAGCAAAGGGTTCATGGCCAGAGACCTGGAGAAGTGGGAAACAGAATGCAGTTGTTTTAATTCATGTGCAATTATGACCCAAATATATGAGAGTTTTCAGGCCAAATTCACAATCAACAGCTGATTTAACTTGATTATTTTTCTCCCTCTCGGGCTTGAAGCTATGTTAATCAGTGAAACAAGCTGCTGTTGTTTATTGGATGGAGTGAAACTCTGCGCACTCTTAATGACAATGGACTGAAAAGTATTTGGGGCCAAGCACGTAAAGTAAATGGAAGCAAAGATCAGAGCAGAAAAGAGGCTTAAAGGAGGATAAAAGGAAATTATGAAGAGAATTTAAAGTACAAGTAGAGGAATAAAATAAAGAAATCCTGAAGGAAAAGAAAAGGCAAGCAAATCTGACAAACATACCATTTTAGTATTTAACGTCTTAAAGCATTGATTCCCAGCCATTTTATAGAAAGATATGCCTACACATGATTCCTCACCTGTTGAGCTGTGAGCAGTTCAACCAAAGAGTCAAAGTCCCAACTCAGACTGTTTTATTTTTATAGTTTTCAGCGGCGTGAAGAGGCAATGCTCTCCAGTATTTCACAAGAAAAAGGTCTGAGAAAAGTAAAAACTTAATATGCATCATTTTATATAGCAGAAAATAACTCGTTAGTCAGCTCACGACTCTTTAGATTTATCTTGTCATCTTGACCCCAGGTTGAAAACCACTGACTTAAAAAGGATAGCATTTAGCTGACTAAGCATATATTATATTAATTTAATTTAATCTATTTTATCTCACTTCTGACTTTTTTGCTAAAGTGTATTTCACGATAACGTTTGCTCACACCAACTCAAGGCACTGCGCAGACAGGCTATGAATGCCCTACTCTTTTATCACATAGGACAACATATGGTTCAGTCCTGTTTGAGAGATGCAAAAATGGATTTCTATAGAGAGAAAGAGAGAGAGAGAGAGAGAGAGGGGGACAAACACAGTTGAAACAGAGAGAGAGAGGAACACCACTATGAGCATCTGGTTCCAGGCCACAGGACAATTAGAGCAGCCCATCCCTGAGCCCCAAGAGAGAGACAATTAGCCCCCAGTGTAACCCGATCGACTGGGGAAATTCAGCGGCAAGGGAACGCAGACTGAACACACACACACACACACACACACTCGCACAACATATACACAGAAGTACACACAGAAGAAAAAAAAACATACACACTGTTTGTATGCTCAAGCACACACGCAGACTGACGCTCTGTCTCTCTCTCTCACACACACACGATTTTCAGGCGCACTGCTCCGACATTCTAAATCATTTACACCTGTGTGTCCTCTCAAAGAGGAAACTGAAAGACACACACAGTTTATGCTCCAAACTCAGCTTTCCAAAAAGGGTCTGTGGTAATGTGCGAGCCCTCTGCTGGGTCCGTAATCCAACTCATTATTTTAACTTTAATGTAGTCGCCTGCTGAGCTGAGCCCATTAAAATGTTTATCTGAATAAGGCCTCTACAAATTATTGTATAAACTATTATTTTCATATAATTTGGTCATCTTCACATGACGTCATTGTTAGCTTTCATCTGCTCATTTGAAGTAAATATAAATGTTACACAGGAAGTGTGGACTCAAATGTTCCATGTTCTTCTACAAGCATTCTGGTTGGGAGGTACAATTATGCACAATTGCACAATTAGACATAAACACAGCCACAGGATGTAAAGAGTTGTGATTTGCTTAAAAGTAGTGCTTCTATGGTGACTGGTAAACACTATTTTCCCCTATCAGAAGTACTCTGTGTTTAAGAGCAGCGTGTTCAAATATAGACTTTTCTCCTAATAGCAGCAGGACGCGTGTGTGTACACACAGAGACACACACACACACATAAACACATGCACGCAGTTGCACACGGTGTTCGTGTTTGCACATATTTGGACGCCGACTCATAAACCACAGTAATCTATGTTTTCTATAATATTCATAATTTTGGTTTGGCAAAATGCAAAGAAAGAAAATAAGGGAGAAAAAAGGTCTTCCTGAAACGCTAATGTGCTACAGTCAGCATGTTGTATTACTTCATATGTGGTGCAACTGAAGCTGAGGAGGCTTACTTAAACACACACACACACACACACACACCCACACACATATACACAAGCCCGAAATTGACTCTAAAACTAGGCAAAAGACAAATACAAGCACTGACCATTTTTAATCATCCTAACTGTTTTGGCTTTTTTTTCTATTTTTAGGCTGTACAATTACAAATGTGACTCATCTATGAGTAAAAAGAAAATGCCCTTTTTTTTTAAAAAACTTCACAATCTCTCCTTACTGTAAGACAAGTAAAGACACATAAAGACATATTTTGCACAAATTAAGAAGACACACAAAGAAACACTGCACACACACACAGAGAAAACTAATACTTACCACCATGAATTGGCCTCCACCACCACCTGCATGAGGAGTGTGAGGAGTGTGAGGGCAAAGACGCAGTGTCTGGAGTCCAACACGCTGCCAAAGGGCCAGCACACCGGCCGACACACACAGCCCAGTCCAAGGTTCATACTGCTGCTGATCTGAGGGAGTACAGAGAATACAGGATGCAGGTCAGTCTGCCTGCTTGTACTGATGTCTTACAGTTTATTGTGCATAATACAGAAAAAGACACATATCTGTGATGTCAAAATAGGTGGAGAAATCTTCTTCTGCTGTATATTTACACTCTCTCTGTTACATGCAAACAGCACTGTGGTTGTATGTGTGTGAGCCCTGGGGCCATCAGTGCTTGCACAGCAGAGCAGTCATTTGGCAGTAGGTCTGTGTGTGTGAATCACGTAAGACTGATAGACGTGCAGCCGGGGAAGACACAATGACCATGAAACCCCAGCTAGACACATTCCTGAATCCTGACAGTTCACTTTACTCAGAGACAGAGAATCACAAAGCACAGAGATACAAACAGACAGGCAGAAAAAAAACCAAGTCAGATATTGTGTGTGCTACTGTGCTTCTTATTTGAAATCCAATTTAGGCAACATATTGTTGAAATTAGGGTCAAAACTGAATCTTAAATTTGATCCAAGAATTATGATTCCGTTTTAATGAAAATATGGCTGACACAAGCAGAAATAAGATCTAAAACATGAGCTTAAAATAAAACATAATTTTGTTTTTATTCCATACTGTTCCATTTTCATTCTGTGGAAGACCTGATTGTATTTGCTCAATTTTTGTCCAGTTATGTAAATAAGAAGCATCCTGATATATTTAGGAAATCATAATTAAATGTTTATATAAATTCGTATGATAAAGTTAGAAACATTTAGGCTCAAAATCACGGAAATTAAATTGAAGACATTTGATTTTTTTTTTAATTGTTTCCTTTTCCGGAACTTTGGGGTAATTAAATATATAATTTGTTCAAATTTGTTCGAATTAATTATCATATTTATTAATTTAATGTGGAGCGCACAGCAAGGAGCCACGTCAGCGGATGGTGGTCTCAGGCCTGCTTACACTGTGCAGGGTTTTGCTTAACGAAAGCTACAAGGAGTCAAAAGGGGGAAAAAATGTCAATTATCCTCAGACAACTGCGTGGCTCTGGTGATATAGTTTGGCTGCCATGTAGGCAGAAAATGAGTTAAAATAATTACCCCTGAATTTGCGAGTTCAACCGGTGTGCCAGCCTTCCAGTTGGGCCGTGTGTGAATTTGGGACTGAGAGCAGCTCTAATTTGTCACGCTGCGTTATTTTCCAGGGTTGAGTCGTGGAGACCTGGGCCTGCCTAATACTCATTAAAGACAAGGCCAAGTTCACCATCACTCACCCAGCGCGTGCGCGCGCGCGCCCCCCCACACACAGACACACACACACACACACACACACAGAAACACACAGACACGAGCATGTGCTTTCAGTTTGTGCACTGACTCAGTAATAGTTGGTGAGGTTATGTTATGTTCGTTGCAGCGCTTCCACATAAATTAAGGCAATAACCCGAGGAGGGCAGCGGTTTTACACTGATTTTAAACCAAATAATTGGAGCTGTTACTCCCGCCATGCAGCGGAGTAAGAAATACATTTTAAATTTACGGATTTCATGTAAATTATTTTTGCGCCAAACAGGAAAGTTCATCTGGAGTATCTCAAAACAGCGTAGGTAAGTGACACATCGGCCCACCAGTTTGTGTGTATTCATATTTGAATGACCCGTTATGGAGCCACAGGTTATTTATTTGTTTATTACTTAATTATATTTAACGCCCGAGTCTCAACCAATCAGAATAGAGAATAGTAATTACTCGTTTTAAGGGACAAAATAGAGACCAAACTATTATTTGTGAATTAGAATATTTTGAAACTGTTTTATTCTTCCCAGAGGCTGCATCTATTCAGCACCGTACACGACTAATTTAATCAATTAACTATTATTACTTTTAACTCTTAAAGCTACATTCCTGGATTTGGCATCCTCGCCGCAAACTGCGTAAATCCTGCGCTCCGTGACCCCTGGAAACGATTTGACCCGAGTAAAGTATTCATAGGAGTTGACCGGATGACTGATGACTACCAGGCTCATTTCTGTCAGTAAAAGTGGCATCAAATTGAACAAATTTCAGGAAGAGAACAATTACAGACAAAATGATAAAACTTTGGGCTCTGGGATCATTTTAGAGGCTGTTTCAAAAGGTCGTGGGACTAAGTCGATTTACATTAAAGTTAAGAGCAAAAGAAAATAAGTAGCCTATCGATTTTAATTAGAAAAGTGTCTGAAATTATTTCATCTTTTGGTCATATTTCTTTTCTCTGGACCCTTTGGCCAAACGATCTGAAATATTCATACAAAGACAATGCAATAAAACATGAGTCATTTTAGTGACAGATAATTGCGAAATCTTAATGAAAAGCATCAGGGTGCTATGAGTGTAAAATTACTGCAACTTGTAGTGAATGGCGGCTCTTTTTAAAGCGACTAAATTTACAGTGTGACTTCCATTTTTACGCCGTAGGATAATCTGCATGTTGACACTGAATTTGAACTTTGTGGAGGGTATGAATGTGTTGGGTGGTAGGCAAAAAATATTTTTTTCGTGTAACAATTTAATTTAAAAAAATTCCACCCTTTCCAAAGCTTTATGGCAGCATAATTTACTGATTGAGTGAAATAGTTAATAGATTTAATAGCAGCTATGCCTCCTGTCGCCCTGGTGTTTCAAAAAACCAGGAGAGGGAGCCAGGTACAAGGATTTGATGAGAAGAAGCAACACAAAGAACTTTGCCTGACTTTCATAAGGGTCCGTTAACAATGGAGAAAGGAAACAGACTTTTAAAAAAATTAGTTATATGTATCAATTTATATCAAATAACTTCTGTTTAATTTACTTTCAATTCATTAGACTATTTGCCCAGCAGGACACTGACATGCATGACAGCATGTTTCACACATCACATCTGTCAAGAACTTTTGTCCACATCCAAGAATCACTGTTATTCCAAAACAGGTCCTACTGACAGACACAGTTTCCTCTCTTTAAGATAAACTGCGGCTGAGTGGAAAACTGAGTGAACCTGGAGACCTATAGACTACTCACCAGGGAGCACAGTCCGTTAGAAGTTGTAATCCACTTTCTGCAGACGATATCAAACCAATAATCCCAGTGCAGGCCAGGTGGATTTAAGATTTCCTTTTCCACTGTAGTGAAGACAAGTCTCGCCGTTTTATCCGGATCTGCTGGAAAGTGCTTGGTCGGGGTGAAGAAAGTGTAATGCTACAGCTGAGAGTTCTTCAGGTTTTGGTGTTTTGGTGAACACGGACGCCCAATAATCAGTGAATGCGCTCCGTGCGCCAAACAGATGGCTGGTAGGAAGCAGCGGGCTATATAAAATGTCCAAAGACAGTGTGGGGAAATGATCAGTTCCTTTTAAAGAATCAGTGCGTGACTTTGCGGTAACTATTAACAAATAAAATATCTACGGCAACCCAAAGTGCCACTGGCTGAAACGTCGCATGTAGCTACTTTGCCGATTCGCTTCTAATTAAAAGAGGCCTACTTTTATAGCCTACTCCCTATCCGAGTGAAAAACTGTTCCAGAATACAGCTAAACTGTATCAAAGCAAAAAAAAAAACATGTAGACTAAAATCTTGTTATGAACATTAAATCCAGCCGCTCACACGCTCAGGTCATAGCGCGTTTTACCTGCGGAAAGATCCACACGGTGATCCTCGCCACAAACGACTTGTCAATTTACCTTCCATTTCTGTGCAAAAGCGACTCTGACAATTCCTCAGCCCGAGTTAAAAGTCTTCACATGCAAAAAAGTAAGTCATCCGCCTCGAAAAAAAAAACAGATGCAACAATTAATCGGCTCCAGACAGTATGCTCCAAAAAACTTTCCGCGCGGACTATCTCCAAACAGTGCGGCTTGGCGAGCGCGCCCGGTGCCAGGGGGAGGAAAAGAGCACAGCGTGTGAACAACAGCGGCTTTGCTGAGACTCGGAGTCTGTCTTCCTCCCACACCGTCTGTGTGTCTGTGTGTGTTGAAGTGCAGAAAAGTATCGCCGACTATCCCTCCCTCTCTGCTTTTCTCTCTCTCTCTCCCTCTCCCTCTCTCTCTCTCCCTCTCTCTCTCTCACCTGCTTCAGTCGCCTCCTCTTACAAACTAGCACACTGCAGCATGGATGCGCAGCGCAAAACCTTCAGATGGCGCATGCGCTTCACGTTTCTCCTCAAAACCCTTTTTTCTTCTTTTCAGTCACCAACTTTCAAGAAGCAAGGAATTTGAGTGTAACTTAGGTGAATTTTTGGACAGGAGACAGAGGGAAGGGCGGAACAGGCTGTAACAAAACAAGCGTCTCTATTACCTAAAATAAACTTATAAAGCACCCGGGGCTATTACCCTATCCATACCAGAGCAGAGTTAGGATTTTCACTGGCAGCAGATCGAGTTACCACTCAGTAAAATCAAGACAAGCAGGTCCAGATCGTGTGCTTATATAGGCTGCTCTCATCACCTGAAGGCCTGCGAGCATTACGGTCATTATGGTAATTATTATTTTATGGTACATTATCTCAAAACATGCTGCAGGAATCCATAGGCTTACAGTTCGATATTTCTCAATGAACCCGATGATGGGTGTCAGAGGGCAAAGTGTTTAATAGTTTCACATGTGTCACTGTAGATTTCTCAGTCTGTGCACACTGAAGGCATTCAAGGGTGAAAGTCGTCTTATTTTCAATTGCGCTGGACAGAATTTCATCTGGATTGGGGAAATAGAGATAGAATAACAGTCTTTAAAAGATGTAAAACAATGCTAAAAAAAATTAATAGAAGGGTGCAGTCACTTGAATATCTGGCTGTGTGCCCAAAGAGAGACTTTTGCCTCAGGTGAGGGAGGAAAACGAGAGGGAGAAATAAGTTATCAGACATTCCTATTTGACAAATCTTGTTGTAGCATAAGATCTCATTTAAAATCAAAAAGAGTCCCTCAATCCTTATTTAAATGAAGGGAGTCTAACTGACAATATGTGATGAAGAATGATTCAGCACACTCAGCTTTATGGCTTCAGTCCCACATTTAGGCTACAGCATGCAGCCAGGCTGCAGGTCTGATGCACTTTATATGGACACAATGTGATGCATTTATTTTTTTTTATTACCTAGTGTATAAAAACAAAACAGAACTGTACGAGAGCTTCATTTTACAACTCTGAACAGTGTGTGTGCAGTGAAAAACAATCATAAAAAATGATCAGTAGTAAAATACACAGCTGATTCAATCCCCCAGTGTTTTAAGATGACTCATAATGCTTTGACAGAGAAAGAGAGTAGTATAGTTGGTGTTAATATGCTTTGCCAAAGTTGTATTGTATGCAGTCATGCCAATAAAGCAAATTGAATTGAAATTGAACTGAGAGAGAGAGGGAGACATATTTTTTTTCTGACTCTGTCAGATTTTTCAAAAACGAGCACTTTAGGAATGAAACTCCTCATACGACATTTGCATTCACATATGACTGCGAATACCTGTGGCTGAATTAAGTGTGAAGTGCCTGCAAATCTCGCACGAGTTCTGTTTTCAGCTAATGTTACCGCGGTGGATGCTGAGGGGTCGCGACTGTGCTAAAGCACACTTAAAACATGCTCGGCCACATTTCTAATCCCCCTCCTCCCTCACGATGTCTCACTACCCTCCCTCCTCCATCAACCACCCACCCCCTCTCCATCAACCACCCACCCCCCTGTTCCCCTAGGAAGAAAACTGGGCAACATCTGGCTGAGTTTATGAGAGAGAAAGAGAGAGAGAGAGAGAGAGAGAGAGAGAGAGAGAGAAAGAATTGGTAGACCATGAAAACTGGGAAGAATTCTTTCTTGGGCAGTGCAAGAGTCTATTGTTGTAGTTGCCATTAGTGGCGGTGAAACTTTAATCTTGTGAAAATACCCATTGTTGCACTCAAATTTACCAATAACACTGTCGATGTCAATGTTCACATTATTGTCTTTCTGATAAAACACATGTTGGTGTTCTTATGCAAATAACTTTTATTCAAACAACAGAAACAAGCTGACCACTGCAAAACACTGTAGAGTAAGTCAAGGGTGAATAGCGTTACCCCTAAACTTTCACAGTCATCACAATCATGAGAGCAGCACGAAACCACACATGCACACACACACACACACACACACACACACACATGCGCGCGCACACACACACACACACACACACACACACACACAGTACAAAAACTGTACATATTAGGTAAGGGCCCAATGGAAATACTGTTTTACAGTTGAATCAAAACACAACGATACTGTACATTATCGTCACCTCAGGTCAAGCTCCAGTACAGTGAAAAAAGTAACGACACAGTGCTGTAAAATGCAAGTCACTTCATTATAAACAGATTAGACCACTCAGATTCACAGGATCAATAAATAGACAACAAAATAACACATCACTCATCAGTATAAGTCACACACAGCTGTTACAACTTCAGAAAAAAAAAAAGAAAGAGTGGCACTCAAAACTGTTTCGGATGTAGAAAAGCAAACAGAACATGATATTGGTTCATTAAACAAATGCACAGCAGGCTAAAAGGAACACAAGGAGAAATGTATAAACAGACTGTTCTTACAGTAAGCTGGCTGATTTGAGGTCAGCTTTATTTCTTTTCCTGTTAATTAAGGTCCTGATTTTTAGAGAAGGTGTAAGCTGATCCTCAAACTGTTTTGTGGGGCATCTTCAGCCTAAACATGCCATTTATTGTTGATCTCTCCGCAGGAAGTAGGAGATAGACAAGCAAATGAGTAACTAGGGTGGTTTACTGGTAGTCTTGGATCAGAAATGATTCAGATGCAGTCGCATTTCAGTAATTTGTTTCAGCAGACAGGGACATCTCCTTTGGCACGGTACATCAAGAAGGTCTCGGTGGATTGTGGATTTTGAGGTCCATGTTGTGATATTTACAAAAGTCCCGACATTTAGCTGTAGAAGTAAACACATTCATGCCACCATAAACCAGTCCGGGCTTGGCATGGGTTTACGGCTAGTTCCGCTGGCTCAGCTTAGCCACACTAGTAGTCGACAGTGGTGGAGTGATTGTCGGTTGATGTGAAGCCAGAGCTCTGTAGCACCGCAGTACTGTAAAATGAATCCAGCTCCCAGTCTATTGAAAACAGCTAGGGAAATGAAGGCAGCGGACCACTTGCCAATACCTTGAAGCTCCACACTGAAGACTGATGCTTCGATGAGGGACATTCACCCACAATGGGGCCATGGCATTTGTCAGTGAAGAAGAGAAATGCATTGCAATGGTGGCTCCTGGAGCGTGTGTAGGCTATATCTGTTTATGTGTGTTTATATGTGGTGACGGTGGGTTGAATGTGTGTAGCTTGCAGTTGAAACTCCTGAGCCTCTTGGTACCTGGCTCTCCAAGCAGCTGTGGAAAGAAAAAGCAAGAATAAGCATTAGTGTGAGAGGTCACGCACAAAGATTAGAAAAAAACAGAAGAAAAACAAATGCTAAAATCCACACAGGAATATGAAGATTCAAGCCAAAGATCTTAAGTTGTTTTTAATTTCCTCAGTCGTGTCCTAAAAAGTTACATCACACAATTACATTGCTTATTAATGAGCAAAGAGAACTCAGATAATCAGGACCAGCGTAGATAGTTTGAGATAGTTTCGTTTTCTTAGCTATAGCTTGACCATTTTGTTCCTCTAACTGTCGGGCGAGTCTCCAGTGCTCCTTAAGAATGCTCTAAACGCGGTTGGCAGCAGCCCAAACATCAAGTGCTCATTAATAAAAAAGAAAAAAAAAAAAACTATTGGAATGTGTCTGTTATTCAGGCCGCACAGCAGTCAGCAACAACTCACTTTTTTCCTGAGGGTTAGGTTGTGAAAAAAACAGAAACAATGATGTATGTCTAGCACGCTGGGGGCGCCTCATTGGCTGAGCAAACAGGCCCCAAAATAACTACCAATCACCGAAGACGTTATCATCAGTCACTCAGAGAGGACAGCGCGAATGAACTTAAAACTTTGTATGCTGATGGTCAGAGATATGCACGGGTTAAGTTGGGGAATGTGCTAGATGGAGATGATTTGACTTCTTGTCAAATCTTGAACGAAAGAGTGTCACCAGTTTAAAGGATACGTCTTAACTAAGAGTGTATTGAGTATGAAGAGGAATGTCAAATTGCATGGAATGTGTCCAGTTCTGCAGGGCTGGTCACACTCTTCCTGTCTCACTCTGATTGGCTGCCAGGCAAAGAAGGACCATCCATTACAGCCAGGAGTAAATAAACAGGCACAGCAATTAAAGTGCCATCATTTGTTATGCAACACAAGTTGTGTGTGTGTGTGTACATGTAAGCCTGCTTTTACGTGTGTCCAAATGTGTGTCTGCACATGTACACGCTCGTGTGTGTGTGTGTGTGAATTTGTGTATGTGTGTTGGACGCCATTCTCAGGTTTCCTTGCCGTCGTCTGCACTTAAATTAATGATTTGGGGGCTAGAGAATCAACAAATATGGCCCCCGGCAGGGCATAATAGAGAGCACGACCTGCCTGTGGATGTGCTTGAAGACTGCTCCTCTTTCTTCTCTGTCAACACCTCACTACCTCCACACAACAGACGCATTCACCACACAAACTCACTTGTGACGTCTGTGTTCGCGTTGTTAATGAGGAAGTATGTGTGGCTATGTGGTCATGAACGTGTGTACGCTTATCGGCCCGTGATTATTTTGCATGTCAGCGAGTTGTGACAGAGTGTTAAAATTATACGGAATTTTATGTTCCAGAGTTTAAAGTGCTGCACTTGCGGTCGTGATTGTGTCTGCTTTAGAAACATGTGACAAAGCAAAGCATATTATATCAGCCAAGAAAGCTAGAACCATGCTCTGGATAATTTAGTGAGCTCAAATGGCTCTGACAGGCTGCTTAAAGCCTTTTCAGCCCAAAGGTCATTGTCCACAATTTTCTGCATCATCAGCTGCTAAAGGCAGCGAAAAAAAGAAAAAAAAAAAAAGAAAAGCCAGCCACACTTATGCTGCAGTGCACAAAGAGAACATTTTACCGAGTTGTATACTGTTTTTCAAAGTAGCTCCAACTGTGTGTGGTTGCCCTTTTCACTGCTACCATTCCACTTCTTTAAGAAATTACAAGGAACAAAGAAGACTGACATTGGATTCAAATTAAATTTCGAAGTGAGTTCATTTGATTAAAAACAACTGAGATTAAACAAGCTGTTCTGTCTGTTCGTGTTCAGACTTTTCCATTAAATCACTTGTCCCATTGGATATTTTTCAAGTGCTGCAATGGTGATGATATAAAATACCTGCAGGTGATGTGCACAAGAGGACATTAGCCACAAAGTGGTAAACACACATGGAGATTTCATTGATCAAACATGCGATGTGCATCAGTAAGGCTGCATGAGGACTGGATGGGTAGGAATGTGATAAATTGTACTGTAATATCCAAACTCTGACCTGAATGCACACAGGAATGACTACTGATAAAACTAAAACATTAACACTTGACACTCACTCAGACAGATCAGACGCAACCCTTCCATTATCATATTGAGCCACTTCACTTAAAGTAGGTTTAGTGGAGGGGAAAAAGCACACTTGCTAATGGATTTCCCTCTTCACACACACACACACACACACACACACACGATTCTTTTGTGCTTTGCTTGGATTTAGATCACGATTATACCGTCCTCTTGAACTGAAAATTGTACATTTAAATAGTGAAAGATCATTTCTCTCTCTCCCTCAAAGCACTCTGCCATCATCTCCTTCTAACTCCAATCAGCCATTCCTATCTTCTACTCCCTGCGTAACCCTCATCCTCCTTCCCACTACTCCACTTTCAGTGTGCTTGATGATGGGATCAGACAGGGTGAACACTTTCTCATATTAATACTGGTTTAGTCTGCTTCTGGAGACAGGAAAATGATTGGCTTACCAACATTTGCAAATGTCCACTGCAGAAACAGAGTTCTAGTTGGGGGTGAAAACCCATTTACACAGCCTGGTACCCCTGTGTTAATTAAACAGAGTGCATATTGTCTTTAAGATTGACCAGCGACCAGTGTTGTGTATCTACATGCACAATATCCCTGTTGAAATTCCAGGTAATCTAAATGAGGTGAAATCCTCAAGAAATGTACTAGTCTGTCTTTCTGTCCATCTGTCTGTCTTCGTCATAAGGGATGGATATCAAACCTGAGAGTCTGGATGTGAGCAGCCAAACCCCTTCTTGTCTGTAAGTGCTACTAATATAAACTGCCTGTTAAATGGATCCTTGCAGAGTTTTGGGACCACCAATGTTAAAGTGCTGCTCTTTCACTTGGAATTACCCTGTGGTCGGTGTTCTTTCACTCCTACAGAAAAAAGAGAAACACACCAAATTCAATTACTAGTACAAAGATTTGCCCCCCTTCACCTCACCCTACCGAGAGGAGAGATGTAAAACCAGCCATTCGGTGGTATGAATGGGGCAGATATTGGGGGTGAAATATAGGAGGGGAGAGAGAAGTGACAACTAGAAACTGAACTGGCTTTCTAACTGTTTTGTGTGAGTAGTAAATGATGAAATTGTTGAGATACTTTGTGAATGCAGACCTAGTATGTGACCACAGAAAACATCATTTTTCAGATAGGATGTTCTATTTAACCTCAGAAAAGAAGGTCAGAGGAAAACCAGTTATGACAAAATGCCCTGCAATGGAAACAATGACAAAACATATCACCACTCTTATCATATGTCTGATTTATTGAATGTGGAGTCTATGCTGTAATGGTGATTCAGCGTGCTCAGTGATGGTGCAGTGTTTAAGGTAATCCATTACAGCAAATGTGATAAAAAGCACTTAAAATCTGGTCCAGTTCCAAATCATTGATCTGATGTCACACGTTCCCATGAACTAGAAACTCAGATTACATATTAGATGAGTAAAAACAAGATCCAGATCTGTGCACACATGCCCATCCAATCATTTTGAAACCATAGCCTTTTAAAACCCTTAAAAAATATGGTCTACATCAAGTCGTCCTAGGAAGAGAGAACATCTTCTCTGTAACAATTGCTTCAAGAGCTCGCTCTTTCTTCCCTACATTTCTCCCTTTTTTCCCTCTCTTTCTTTTTTCTGCCTGACTTTTACAACTTCCTCCTGGTTGGGGCTGCAGCTCTAACCCAAACAAAACTCCATTTTTTAGTTATTGGCCCTCATGGCATGTAATGGAGAATCAAGCTAATTATCCCTACAGCTGTTTTCACTTGCTTTTTATGTAAGCAATACCTGGCTGATCCAGAGAGCAACAGTGAGGCCCTTCTTAGCGCTCCAGGCTGGCTGGAATTAGAGAGCAAAATGCCAGGTTTTCCTCCCCCCCATACTGCCCGTGTGTACCCCTGCACCCATCTCCCAGCACACAACCCGACCCAACCAAACCCAGCCCCGACACAACCCCCCGCACACCCGAAGCTTCCATTTCCACTCCCTCACACACCTCTCCAGCTCCCTCTTTGATGTTTCACAAAGCAGCCGTTCAACAGTTAAGATGGCTCTGTATGACAAGCGCTCATTTTCTTCCACTGAAGGTCCCCAGTAATTAATGAAGGAAGGGGAAGGTGTGGCACGGTTTGAATTGGAACCATCTCCTGCTGTCATAGGACTAGAAAGAGAGAGAGAGCGAGAGCAAAAAGAAAGAGGGAGGGAAAGAAAGACAGAGCGCAGGAGAAAGGGGGGGGGTAAAGAGTGAAAGAAAACAATCCCTCACAGGCTAATTACATAATTTCCTTCATCTGAGCAAACACATGCTGGGTGAAAGCAAGTGTGAGCAAGCTTCGCAGATGCCAGGCCAAGAGGTGCTGAGGAGACCTACTAACACAGTCTACAACTGCTCTCTAGCAATGGACAGTCCGTGCCACAAAGGCACTGAGCCAGATCTCAGAGGCAACACTATCTACACAGTTTGTAGCTTTTTAGGGATTCATATCCACAACTTAAGTATCGATCCTCCCTTCTCCAACAATTTCAGGGTAAACTGACTCCGCGCAGATAAACAATTGCCGGTGTAATGTTCCCCTTCACAGTTCATACCTCGCTGCAGCCAGAAATCTGTTCAGCACAAACACCACTAGGTGGAGTTGACTGTTGATGAAAAAAATACATATATCTCACGCATCAATCTCATTAAACTCCCACAGAGAGGCAGCGTGCATCTGTAAGTGAGTATACTTCACATGTGCCATTTCTGAGCTTTCTTCTCCCTCAAACACTGCTTCACTAGCGTGCATCCACTCTTTGTGCTCCATCAAAGTGACATCTGGTTTGAAATTGACAAAGACAGAGAGAGAGAAACACAGAAGGAGACACTGGTAGCAATTTGAAAACTTCTATTATTTCTATTACTTCACCTAAATTATAGAAAAGACTCTGCCTCTTCGAAAGGTAAAAGAGTAACCCCTCCCTCCAACTCTCCCCCTCTCCCTTTCTCTCTTTTTTTTTTTGTCTCTAATCCTTTGAGGAATGATGGAGGGCTCTGTGTGGAATGGTGGTGAGTTCCCTGAGTCCAGCCAAGGTGTGCCCATGTACAAATGATACGGGTGGAATCTGCAGTGCCTACTCCTAATGTGGAGGTTGTTTTGACATTTTGCTCTCACAGATACAAGCACCCCTGAACACGCACATGTACTATACTGTACGTCTGTATGCTTGAGTAACGAACATTTAAGTGCATGTTGAGATTCACACACACACACACACACTACAAAGGCACAGATATCAAAAAGGGAGGGAGAAAAAATATAATTGGCACAACATGTTCAAATATTCATTTATCAGTTAAATGCCCCAAGGCGAAAAAGAAACTATGTTCATAAAAGGTGCATAATGTTCATGCAGGTCCAAAATACAGGTCTGCGCAACAACAATAAAAGGTGCATGGAATTCTATCTCCTGGCTCCCAAATTCCTCTCCTCCGCCTCCTCCTCCTCCTCCCCCACTCTCTCTCTCTCTTGATCTGTCTCTCTTAGCACTCAGAAGTTCATCTCCGACTAATCTCACTCATTTACTCCTTTCAGCCTTTTTTTTTTTTTTTTTTTAAATCACAAGATTCTTTCTCTTCTCCCCTCTCTCGCTCTGAGCACAGTATGAGTGGCAGTGTTTATGTTATTGAGAGAAATGTCGAGAACTCTACTGTGGACCAGCTGCATCTGTGTCAAACAGTATGCCTGTGAGTGCCTGTATGGCTGTGTATACAACCCACCACGGTACCGATTTTTCACAGTGAGAATAGTGTGGGTGATCCTGGTGAGCTTGTGTCCCATAACAACACCTTGACCTGGAGCTAAACCTCACTGTGGAGCAGCGGCGGCCCATCGGAACGCAGGCCGCAGAGCCTTGAACGCGCCTGCATCCAGACACCAGCACAGGCCCAGCCAGGCAGGGGAGACAAGTGAAACCTGAGCCCACATTAAAGCACCTCCATCAGGTAGGAGATCAGGGGAGGCCTCCATGCTCTCAGTGTCTGCGGGGGTCCGGGCCTCTGGAGCCCTATCTCACCTCCATCTGGAAAGAGAATCTGAGGGTAGTCTGATGGTCTGATAAGAGGCCATGCCAACTGACACGGTAACAGCCTCTCACCCCCATTCGGAAAAAAAGAAAAAAGAAAAAAGAAAAAACCCCAAAGTGGATGCAAGTCTAGCTATGGTGCACTCTTTATGCGGGTATGGGAGGGAAGATGGAGGGCTTGGTGTGCGGGGTGTGGGTGTGTGGTGGCATTCATTTTGCTTTGAAGGTTTGACCTAGTACCCTGAAATGCATGCACACGCACCACGTTTACAGAACCAAGTTCACTTTGAAATGCACGCATACGTTAAGACTTTCTCTCTGGCTTTCTTTGTGCGTTTAAACACAAAGAGTGTACACACACGCCCACACACATAAATGTGGGCAAAAGACATGTCTAACATGATGTCATAATTCATATTTGTGTTTTATAAGGGAGGAAAGTTTCCATGCAGGAGATACAGTGTGGGTTGGAGTCAAGACCTTGTTCCTGAAAGATGGAAAAGAAGGACAGCGAGCCAGACAAGCGGTGAAAGTCCTGCTGCTACACAAACAGCAAACAGAAACACATTTTATGCACCATAAATGTTTCTTATCTTCTACCTCTTTTTCTTCCTTTTCATATTTGTGTTTATGTGTGTGCATGTCCCCAAAAACTACTGCTATGGTCATTCAAGTAGTCACCCCTCTGTTGCTTCCTGGTGCGCTATTAATGCTCTACCCTCCTCTTGATGTCTTCTCAAGATGACACCAACTCCACTGACCCATCAGTCCTTACTCCTGACCCAGCAAGTCTCTTCCTCCCTCTCACTGCCCACAGACTCACTGTTTCTCCATCTGTTCTTTATTGCCCATAGTTCAGTTCCGTCTCTTAACTGATTTGCCCTTCTAACATACCAGGCTGGAGACATAGCATCTTTTTTTCCCTGTTCTGTTTTTCTATAGAAACTGAATTTCTAAAAGTGGAGAATGAGCACACAAATTTGACAGAATACAGGCAATGAAAACTGCACTTTGTGTTTTATAAGTCCCTGCCTGACTGACGGGCGTAACACAGATGAATAAGAAAAAGTGTGATTTCTGAGCGTCATCTGAGCTATAGCAACAGAGATTTTTGAACATGAGCCTAATATATGAATGTGTGTGAACGTGTGCTTGCTATAAATGGGCACAGAGACAATAGAGCTGGACTTTTGGATTTAAAATAGTTTGGTTTGGTCTGGTTTGGTCATCTCGGATCTATTTAGGATCACTTGAACCAGTTAAGCAAATAAATGTGATCCGTCAGATCTCAATCTGCTCTGAAGGAAAAACAAGCTCACCTTTACATATTGTAAGTGTGTGTGTTGCTGCGTGTACCTGCGCCTGCACGTGGATATGTGTGTGTTTGCCTATGAATCTTTACGTGTGAGTATGTGTGAGTGTGTGCGGGACACTTGTATCAACAAAATCTGATAATAATGTCTATTCAGTAGCTACAAATATTTGAGGTGGACAAGTTCAGGCAGCGATTTACATAGTCAGCTAAGATTTGTGTTTGGTCATCAAACATTAGAGCCTCTGCCCATCCAATGTTAACAATGTGTTCATTTATTCATCCGTTCCCCTTGGATGAGGGGTTAACAGATTTTGTTTTGTGGTTTATTCTCTCTTTAGAAGGTGTGTGCCTCTTTCCTGCATATCACGGACAGGCACTGCCTATTTTACTTCTCTTTATTAAACCAAGTGCAAAATGGGTCTACAAACAGGATTTGAGACAGAGTGACAAAGTCGAGGTGGATGTCAAGTGGAGTGAGTGTGTTTGTGCTAGCACAGCTGCAGCGTGGTGCTTAATACCTAAGTAAGTCCGGTCTCAGGAAGAACCAATCATGTTGTTGGCCGAATCTGTTTGCTGCTCCTGGGGTCAGTATAGCCCCAGGATATTAGATACATAGGATATACGCTGGGGATAAAGAGGGAGGCTTTTCACAATGCCTGGTGGTCTGCTAGTGATCTCTAACTCAGCCTGACCTGTGTGTCAGTGTGTGAGTTAAAGGGTGGGGAAGCATGTTAAAAAAAAAGATGCCAAACAGTTACTTTTAAAGTCTCCAATTCTGCGCTGTGCAAAATTCAGAGAGAAAGAATAAGGAAAACATTGATTGGGGTTTAAATGATGGTGCGTTCCTAGCTTAGCTGGATTCCTTAAATACACATGAATGTCAGATCAAATAGAGACGAGTGTTTTTTGTGTGCCTATATGTTTGTGTGTGTATGTGCGGTAGGTACGCCAGGCTGTGGGGTCCCACTGCCAGCAGGCATGTTGTGTGGCAGTGAGAGGAGCAGGAAGGGGGATAATCACAAAAGAGGAATGTTTTTTTGGGGGGAAATACCCACCTTTGCAGCCTGGAGGGGGGGAGATAGGGTGTGCGGTGGGGCAGTGGGGGTGAGACAGAGGGAAAGACACTGAGCGAGATTTGGTGAAACAGGCTATAGGGGCTCTTGACAGGAGAGGGAGGCCAGAAACACACACATTTGAGTGAAAAACAGTTAAGATATCTGAGCCAGTTATGATTCCTGAGACTTCTCAAAACTCTAAAAGGTCTCTAGAGTGCTGTAAACCCCTAAACATGAAAATGTTTCACTCTGACTAGAACCACTGACACTCCTTGTGCAACCATCTTGAACCTTTAACAACCTTTGGAGCACTCTGTACGACACTATGGAAGGCCCTGCCAGTGAAACTTAAAGGGAGATAGTGCTGATCATAAATAAGCATCGTAGAAAGTGACAGAGGTTTGGCTCTGTGCGCAGATAGAGAGTAAATAATCCTCATTAGTTTTGACAAAGCGACTTATAGTTTTGTGATATTTACTGCTGAAACACACTGTACCCATTAAACAAGTGCTGATAGAGCCATCCACACTGACAGGGCCAGCATTTAACATTTAGTCTTGCTGTGGGATTAATGCAACAGGTTATGATGCACTGGCTAGCACAAGCAAAGCAAATACTCTTTGTTATGATAGCGAGGGGTGATATAGAGTGGAGCAGGGACTGTAATATATGTTAACCTGTCCTCACTCTGTTTATGAAAGTGTGGATGTAGAATATTGATGTGCAGGCTAAGTCAGGATCACTTTTCAACTCTGGTTCATTGAACTTTGATAACGAAAACTCCCGACGTGCCGTTCCAAATATCTTATTGATATCATGACAGTAAAGTAGATGTTGATAGTTTGCACTAAAACGACCTGTGAAAAAAGTGATTTAGTGAGGTGTGCGCAGACTTCCAGTGACTCATAAAATTTGCAGTATGAAATGTTGCCGTGTGCGAACGTATGTGTGTGAACTTGGTCCATTTGTCTGGGTGTTGCTGGGAATAGTATCGGCTTAAGGCTGAAAGAATTCAGGCCTCCCAAGCAAGGTCATGTGCTGATGTTTAGTAGGAGCTTTCTCAGGTCACAGGCTGTGACTTTCAACCATCACTCACATTACTCCACATCTTTGAGTAGTTCTGTTTAACTGGCATACCCCACTTCTCTCCCCCGGTTTGCTGTAATGATGGGTGACAGCCATCTCAGTCCACTTACCTAGTTGAAGGAGAAGTCAACCCAAATAGTTGCTACACATGAAATGGACATTGCATAGTAGATTCAGTAGCCTTATAAGAACTTAGGGTGATTTAGCAAAGATTTGCATAATTCACACCCAATAATTAGATTTATATATATATATATATATAATTTTTGGAGTAATTCTTGCTTTTAATTCCTGTAACACATAAACACTTGAGGATGAAAAATATAACTAGTGATACATATTATATGATATTAAAGTGGTTGGGCAGTGAACTCAAACCTTAAGAATGTGTATTTTGAGTGAGATGTGATCGCTATATTGGATAATATTTCTATGGTTACACAAGCCAGCTGAGTGGTAAATGTGCCCAGCGGTGGTTAAGCAAACAGAGATTGCTCCCTGGGGTGCCCCGGCCGCGCTGTACCCGCTGCTTGGCTTGGCAACCAGCTCTGCTACGTACTGTACAGTAAAGCTCCACACTAAAGGTCTGATTCCTCCTCTTTCGGTCTGAGACTAATTCTGCATTAGAAAAAAAAAAATGTTACCACCTCTTTTCCCCGTTCCTTCAACTCTGCCCCTTCTGTTAGTGTCCTGCAGAATGGAACACTTAACATAGTACAGCTCACCACAATAAATTAGCATCGGCCCCTGTAACTGCCAGTACACATGTGTATAGTGTTTGTGTTACATGGATAGTGTTTCACTGGGATAATTACATTGTGTCTCTCCCCACCTGGGCTCTGACACATGTTCAACAGCTCAGACAGACACGCCCAACCACCTGTAAGAAATAACACACTAACGTCAGACAGTCAGCGCACAGAGACAGAGAGGGAGTGAGGGACTACGTGTTTCCCTTGTCTCTCCTGTCAGACAGAGCAATAAAGAGACAGTCTGAGGTACTATGTGTCATTTCTCATATTCTTGACTTTGTTCAGTTACACATCGACCCAAACACGCAACAATGTCATGTGCATCATTGACAAATTTCTCCTTATACACGTGTGGAAACAATAATAGGAGAATAAAGAGAAGAAGCTACATTGCTGTCCTTTTTAATTCCACATCTACTTCACACCTGTTCTTTACTAATATTAAGGGTAACCTTGGCTTTGACTGCATGAGTCAGTGGCTTTTTGACTCAAGCTATGACTGAATGCAATGTCTTCGGCAGTAAATATTACAGAAAATCCCTTCCAATTTGAGATTTATGTACACTTGTGAGCACATTCATAGCACATGTAAGGAAGCAGCAAATGACAAAGGCAGAACAAGACGGAGAGAATAAGAGAGGGAGAGAGAACAAGAGACAGAGAGACAGAAACAAGAAGTGATGTTTAAAAAAAAATGGGTGTAATAACAGTGGTTAAGACCTGCTCTTTCATTGAGTAAATCTGGCCGGGGCTATTTCACACTGTAGGAATCTCCTGTCGACCAGATCAAAGGCTCGCCCAGAGACAGGCCTCGTCGAGAACAGGTGACAGCTCCGGCACGCACAGAGGCATTTACACACGCACACACAAACCACCAATGCCACGCACGCACACACACACACACACACACACACACACACATTTGAATGAACACACAGTGAGATCAGAAACACAGAGAGTGACAGCTTCTTTTGTGTCTAGATGAGCCTGTGGAGAAGCCTTTCTGCGGAACTTGTAGAAAACCATACATCTATCATCTGAGCTTTGAAAAACCACTTAAAGAGAGTCAATACAGGATACACACACATTCACACACACATACACACATACGCTAAATATGTAGTGGGTAGGACAAAGTACATTCAGACTTTACAAGTATGAGCGTGACATGTACCATATGAGTAGAACATTGATGAGACTAACACATGTACAGTGGACATCTAGCTACAAATGGTATAGGAAGCATGTGGGACTCGAGTGCAGCCTTATGATGGATAGATCTAATATAGAGTGGGCCATATCCAGAGGGGGTGAACATAAGGCTATGTCATCACTGGCCCATCTCTCTCCATACCTTCCATCACTTTTCACTCCCTCCTATAAACAGCAGGATGGGGGATACTGTAACTCCCACACACACAAGGACACACAAACACACACAGACACATACACACACACACACACAAGGACACATGCACTTGCAGAAAAAAAAAAACACTTAGGGATTCAAGCGTACGTGCACACAGGCCTACTCGTTTAATTGCAGTAGAGTCCAGACATGCACACAAACGCATGCATGCATATACACAATGACATTTTCACAAAAATCTTGGTCTCAGACGAGGCAGTGTTTCCACTTGAGAAAGCTCTGGTTTTGAAATCACGCAATCCAGTATATACTGGGCTTAAACTGCATTCATACGCGCACACACACACACAGGAGAAAAGTGATTTCCATGAAATAACCATGAAATAAAATAAAAGGGAAATAAATGTGTACAGTAGAGCATGGAGACTGCAGGCCCCTCTGGTACACACCTACACACTCATCATTACACATCCCACCCTCTCTCTCTCTCTCTCTGTCTCTCTCTGCTATTGAGTCCCAGTCTGTATCAAGCTAAGATGCTGAAGGTTTAACATGGGAAGGTCCCACCTTAAACATGCCCATTATGGCCAATAGCTTTTGCTGTTTTCATAGAATATGAGAAGATTACACAGCACTATGACGGGCCAATTACGTCCTTCACTAAAACACACCTCTGTACCAACAACTCTCTAATGATGATGGCTTAAACGTTTTCACCAATAGAGCCCTTTCAGCTGCCCTGGCAGTCACACACAAACATACTCTGCTGGTATAGTTAAATACACACACATTGGTTTACACACACACACTCAGCCACAGATGCTGACTGAGTCAAATTGAATCCTTGTGTTAAATGTATAGAGCATCCCTTCACACCACAAAGGGCTGTCTGTATGTGTGTGTGTGTATGTGTGTGTGTGTGTGTGTGTCATCCCCATGGGCCAACGTTTGCAATCAGGTCAAGGATTGCTTAGTATTGGAACTGAGAAAGAAAGAGACAGAGACAGACTAGAAGTGCCAGCCTTCCTCTCACATCTTCTCAACATCCTTTCTCCATCCCCCTCTCCACTCAAACCTGTGTCACCTCTGACCCAGGTCCAATTCACTACTGTCATTATGCAATTAACACCAATTAAGTCATTTGGCTGTAAGAATGTGTGTGAGCGTCTACATGTATGTACGTGCATGCTCGCATTTGTGTGTGCGATAAGCATGTGGATGTATGTGCGCGGGCATGATAGGGCAATTACAGCAGCACAAGGGAGCCTTTTGGAAGCGGAGAGCACTGCAATCAACCAATCAGCCTTCAGATGGCTTTGGCATGAAAAGAGAGCGTGGCCTCTGCTAACCTCAGGGGTCAGCCCCAATTTACTCTATTTACCCACTCAGGAATGACTCTGTGTGTGAAGAAGGAGACACAGAGAGGGAGGGAGAGGGAATGATGAATAGGTATGGAAATGTCTAACTTAGTGAGTGGGAGTGCAATAGAAAACGGGAGAAGGGAAGGAAGGGAGGGAGTGGAGGGATGAAGAGCCTTCGGGTTGTTGGGCAGGTGAATTGATTGTAGCGGGTGGGAGGGTTGGGGGGGGGGGTGAGTGGAGAGGCCTTCAGGTTGTGTTTGCAAAGCTAAAAGGCCAGCAGTTGGAGTCCATTTGCTAACAATTTCCCCTTGGAGAGTGGCTCTACACACATAGCATACACACACTTTTCCCACTCTACAAAGCACAGATGAGGAATGACAACTTTACACTTGGCCTGAGCTGTTAAACAGTGAGATGGTTCATCATGATAATAGGGCTGTTTCTGCTAAACAAAAAGTAAAAAATTACTAATACAACAGTAAGGGATTATTACATCACGCCAGTTTCTGTCAGTTGTTTGGACCCAACCCTGTTAATAAGATCACACTTTTGTATGTTTTGCATGTTTTAAGCACAATTTCTATATACAAATCAAAATCATGTTTACATTACAGCTGACCATTTCCTAAAGCATCCCCCATGTTTTTGGATTAATTGTTGATCTTACAGGCAACCGTTAGTTTCTGGTCATGAGAACATTGTATGAACGTTGTATGAATTTTAATTTGTAGATATTTGAAATTTAGTGGAGACAGGTAATCCATCTATGAACACTTACCTTAATGATGCATTGCAATTCAGCTGGATGCAGGGACCATTTTGGAAATTCTACTTTGTGACGCATTGGACAGCGGTCCAACAACAAAGAGTCAGCTGCCAACAAGCACTGAGTTCATGAGCTATGTTGTCGGAATATCAAACTCAGAAGACAAACAATAAGCACACTAAGAGGCTGTAAAAATGCCAATGCAAATTTTCCTGTTATTCCCAATAAAAAGGTGCTTCTTGGCAACTAACTCTGACATCTCATATTATCCTAATGTTCCGTTTTCAAAATAGTTGCTGGAATGCAACTTTGACGAAGAAAGACATAATGGATCACCTATCTACAGTAATACAAGTTTTAGTTCTGCAAGCTGATTTTCATACTGTAGTGAAATGAATAAAAACCCAATGTCTGTCTGGATAGTATAAAATCTTATCTTCTTGTATTCTTGGCAAAATGGTTGGCAGATGTAAGAATATGTGGGGTTTTTTAGCTACGAGGCTAAAAAAGCAAAACCGCTGCTATGATTCTGTAACTGGTAGACCTCATTGAAAATCCACAGACAAAGAAAAGGTTTGTTTCCTAGCTCTCAGATTTGACACTAGTCAACCTGTATTGATTTTACAATTGAAAAAAAGTCACTGTTTGTTTAGCTCTCCCCACAGAACTAACCAACCTGCTGATCAGTGGCCAGCTGTGAGGTCTGGTGCCAGGGCTGGGCTGCAGAGCAGTGAGTAAAACACAATAGGGCCAGTCAGCCCCTCATCACACCAAACAACCTCCTGGCTACACAACAAGGGGAGGTAGAAAACCAGAAACAGACAGAGAAACTTAAAGAGAAAAGAAAAGAGAAGTAAACACAGATGCTGAGTATTTCCAGTGCTCCTGGTCAATAATATCACATATCTGACGAGAGGGACACAGGTTATTCTATATCTATTGTGTGTGTGAGTGTGAGTGTGTGTGTGTGTGTATGTGTGTGTGTGTGTGTGTATCAGAACAAAACAGTCCTGCTCCAGGGGTCTTAGATGTAGACTGTAATCAGGACATGATTCTGCCACAGGAAGTCCTCCAGCGAAGGACAGGAAGCAGGAACACAAGGACCACATCATTAGTCTCGCTAGTCTCTCCCAAACCCCACAGCCAATAGGAGCCTTGGATACAGTGAGAAGGGGCGTGGTTGGTGGTGTGTCCCTGAGTGTGCACATGTAACATACATTTTGTATTTTTGTGTGTGGAGCCTGCAGGCTGGTATTAATGACTTACTTGTTTACTGAATGTAATGAGTCCAGGTTGTGTGTGTTTAGTAGAGTCAGAGCAGAACAGTGGAGCAGGGTTGGGCTTATGGCCAGAATACCAGAGCTAAATAACTACAACATATATACACACGCACGCACACACACACACACAGATCCCCAGACAGTGAAGACAAATGAGAAACAAATGGTTCTATTGTATAGTATATACCTTGTCTCCCCTTCTCTCTGTCTTATGATGGCGCAGTGAGAGTGCAGTTTTCAAAATTGTCCGTCCAAGTATCCTCCAACACACACACACACACACACTCACACACACACACTCACACACCTCTCCAAAACCCCCACCAACAGCCCTCCTACCACATTCTCACCGCCCCTTCCTTCTCTGTTCTGCAACCCATCAAGACTAAAGAGGCTAATTTCTGTCGATGGCTTACAGGTGGCCAGTGCAAGGTGAACCACATCCACTCTGCTGGCCGACAGACACACACACACACACACACACACACACACACGGGTACGCATACATGCACCAACACTTCGAAAAAAAAATCGTGCCTCTAAAACCAGCCCTTTTATAAACCCAATGCCAGACATCAAAGAGAGAAACACACCTTAACACACCTCAAAGGCACCAGAGACACAGAGTTATGCATGTGTGCGTGCATACACACACAAACACACACACATACACACACACACACACACATTAAAAGATCCAAACTCAAACATATGCACACTCGTAAACCTTAAAGCATGAAGGATTTCCAACAAATGGTTTGAGGGTCAATCCTAGGCCTGGGACTATCTCATGTTTCCAAACAGAGAAAAAACCTTCCATTGCTTTCATAAAAAATCTTGTAACTGTTAGAAGTTTTCATGTTCAGGTTCTGCAAAGACTGTTGTACTATTGTGGTAATTCTTAAAAAGTTATCAGCATCCATCTCAAAGTGAGACTTATCTTTTGTGCTGGAAAGTTGCCTTTTGGAAATAGAAATTCTTCAGCTGACAGCAACAATCTACTGAGTGTGAGGTGACTGTTACAAATGACAGCAATATTATGTGGAATGAGGTTCCCTCCAGGTCTAAGCTTTATGTAATTTAGTTCCCACAATTTGCAGATTAGCTCTGAAATTTCATCATTCTTCCAATTTAGCACATGTCACCTTCAATCTCGTAAGTCCTGAGTAAACCACAGCACAGAGACATGCACTAACACACGCAAGTGCGCACAAAACTAGACACAATCCTTGATGTATCTGAGCCGCTGATAGCAGAAAAAACCTTCAGTTGAGACAGGTGAGCCTCTGAATTCAAAGACAGGTGAACTGGTGCAATGTTTTTTTTTTAAATTTCTCATTCCTTCTCACACAAGTTTCACATTCATAGATATTCATCTGTCTCTCTCAGTCATCTTATAAAGTTTAAGAAGTACGCTGCCACATTACAAGACTGGGCTGAGAGATTGACTTCAAACTCTTTCATTCATTCTAGCCAGGAGACATGTATGTGTGTTGTGTGTGCATGAGTGTGTGTGTACTTCTGCACATGTAGATTGGATTGCAGCTCTTTGAAGCTATGCCCTTGCCTTCATTAAACACAGTCCTAAAGCCTGGAACAGCTTGCTGGGAATGTGTCGATAGCTCAGACAGACACACACACACACACATACTGCAGTGCCAGTAAAAATGACCAGCGCTCTTTGAAGCCAGTGTCACTGTGCAAAGTGATAAGATGAAAGCTGATCATCCCCCTCAAAGAATCTTGCAAAGTCTCAAGTGCACATTGTGCCGACAAGCATGCACCTAGGAGGAGGGCCAGGAGGGCTTGGCGGGTGCCAAGCTAACTGCTACATGCCACACTTATCAGCTGCTATCTGATTGGACAGAGATTGTAAGCTGCCACTTGGCAATTATAGATTAAAAATGGACAAGATCTTCTGACAAAAAAGGTCCTTTGAAGTTTTGTGGCACACATGGATTCCAGACCCAAACCTTGACAAACAGGTAAACGGGTGAGATTGAAAGAATGCAAGGTAAAATAAGTTTGGACAAATATGTTTCTGAATTTCTGTGTGAGTATGTGTGTGTACGCGCGTGTGTTGTGACTGAATGCTATAAACTAGGAGCAGACCTTTAAGATTATATTGAAACCTACAAAGATGAGACGCACAACACATAACGACCACTGTTTTACACATTTGTTTTCAGTCCTGAGAGTCACAAAGGAAAACAGATTGAACAAGAGCATAAATGCAGAGAAGAGCACACTGGACCACAAGTAGAGTCTGATTAAAGCCGTTAGGCAAGCTATGAAATGCCACAAGAACACAAATTCTCACAATTTCCTATACATAAACAGGAACAGACATCTATTTACAGCAGTTTGTCTTGCTAATTAAAGCTGCAATTTGTGTGGAAAAGGCAGAGAAAGTAAAAAAAAAAAAAAGCTACACTTTAAAACTAATTTTCAGAGTGGACCTTATCAGTGTGAAGTAAACTTCAGGTGAGCTGCTACAACCTGATGAACTGGATTTTAAAATAAATCTTAGTCAAAGGACCCCACACTATTTTACCATTAGCTTGCTGTTTTCAGCTATTTTAAAATGTGATTCATCTGGGGTGCCTTGGCAGCCTACTGGTTAAGATGTGTATCACATAACTGCAAAGTCTGTGGTCCATTGTTGCATATCATACCCCTCTCTCTCTCCAACACTGTTTCAAGTCTCTCTTCACTTTCCACTATCGAATAAAGGCAAAAATACCCCCAAAATCATCTTGAAAAATGAAAACATGACTATTATCGACAGCTTAGACACAAGCTGTAAAAACTTGAATATGTTTCAACTAATCTTCACAAGAGCAACGGGCAGGAATATGATAAGAAGGCAAACCACACGCTTACTGATTTTATCTCCGAACAACCAACACTAACTGGCCAAAACTGGAACAGAAATCACGCAACGATCTGCCCAACAAACATTATGTGCCATCTTTAGGCTCAGCAAGCCAGAGGAGTCCAGACACCAGAGAGTGCAATCCTGACTCAAAGAGAGTTCATGAACTCTCATAAACACTCACAAACGCACGAATGAGAAACAGGAAAGAGAGAGGACAAAGGAGATTGGTGATGGGAAAAAATATAGGAGGAAAAATGATACAGTGAAAGTAAAAAGAGATAATCCCTGTTCCCTCCCTGTAAAGGCGTGCAGGTAATGATGGAATGGCCTGCTCACACGCATTTAAACAGGGCCTTACCCCAGCACTTTGATACACCTCTCTATAATTGCCTGTGTACCTTTCTGTGCGTGTGTTTAGAGTGTATGTGTGTGCGTAAATGTCTGTGTAAGTGCGCAATGTTGTCTTGTCTGTCAATCTTGCTCATTATGTTTAATCCCAGGGATGACACTCTCAATCCTGTCTGTCAACCTGGGCCTTTGCAGCAGCACTCAGGCAAGGAACTGGGTTTAGCACTTGCTCACTCTCTCCATTTTTCTACACACATACACACACGTACACACACTTGTCAGGTAACGCAAAAAGCAGGTCACAAAAAGAAGAAAGCATTTTTGCTTGGCAAGAAAAGCAAACAACTATCCAACATCTGTACATGTGTGTGTAAATGTGAGACACACATACACACAAAGAAAGAGGGAATCAAGCAACAGTTCCTGTGTTTGGAAATTCAAACCTGCCACAAAGAGAATGACTACAAGGAGGCTTACACTGATCACTGAACAGCAACACAGTTTAAAGCCCACAGAAATATCTATAGCTATTCATTATTCTGTTGACTCCCCCTTTTTTCTTCTCATCTCTCCCCTTCTCTTCACTTCTCTCTCTTTCTCTCCCTTTCCTTCTCATCTCTCTCCATTTTCTTTTCCACCAAAAGGGAATCCGAGAAATGTCCACAAAACATCTTTCACCAGTTGTTAATACTGTTTCTGCTTTGCTATGATAAAGTCACGGTATGTTGCCTCATTCCACCCACCAACACACACACATACACACACACACACACACACACGCGCACACACACACACACAGACACACACGTACAACAAAGGTGGACCTCATGCAGGCATAAAAACATGCACTCACTTGAAGTTATTTTGGAGGATCAACGCACACAAAGCGGTCGTAGCCCATCTGAACTGCATGAAAGCCCGAAATTGTGAACTCCCTGCTTCATCCAAAATACACAAAATCTAATCAGTATCTCCCCTCTCTGTCTCTCTCTCTCTCTCTGACATCAGTGCATCAGTTGATAATGTGTGTGTGTATGTGTGTGCGGTGGTAGGATGAGGCAGACGTAAGGCTGACTGAGCTGACATAACAGCTGACATCACTGATAAAACTGGCCTGCTGTGATCTCAGTACGTGTGTGTCTGCGTGTGTGGTGTTGGACTAACAGGTTGGCAGCAACAACTCAGATCTGGCAACTCCTTAGCTGAACTGGCAATTATTGGCCCTTGTTGACCCCTGGTATTGTGGAGAAATATGCTCTCAGTAGGTGGTGCGTGTATGTGTTACACTTCAAAACCTCCCACAAAATCAATGAGGCCTATCAGTATGAAAATGATGCTGACCAGTGTATTTGAACTTTATTGGTGCACAGAGGCAGTATTTTGCAAAGCCTTTTTAACAGCCAAAGTTATTCTAATTGCCATCTTGAGGGAGCAAATGAAACCTGGGAATTAAGGGGAGAAAGAAACACGACTTGCGCAAGAATAGACACAAAAAAGCATTCATTTGTGGATGGCTTGTTTCCAAGTTCAAAGGGACGGGTTTGTCTGTGTAAATGTGTAAAATGCAAGGGAGTTATTCCTTTGAACGTGCACACACACACATACACGCAAACACACACACATGCACGCACGCACACACACACACGCAAACACATGCACACACATGCACGCAAACACACACACATGCACGCACGCACACACACACACACACGCAAACACATGCACACACATGCACGCACGCACACGCAAACATACACACAAACAAATTACGGCTAAGCCTAGTTATTACCTAAGCAAACAGAGTTAGTCTGAATGGAATGCCTGCTGTGAAACACACAAGTTCCAGACACAAAGCCTTGCGTTTCAAGGGAGGCAGACACACACACACACACGCACACACACACACACACACAGTTTCCATGTGCACACACTTTACACACGCACTGTGTGAGAGAAATAACTATGTGTATATGTAATTAGAAGGCAAAAACAAAGCAAACACATGTTTGGGTCTTGTTCTCTGGCCTGCACTTCAGTTCATTTGCACTGCGGTGCAGGAGGTTCTGCTAAGCCATTGTTTTTGGTGCTGCTAAACACATGGTATCTTGCTGGAGTAGCAGGAGGTTCAAGCTGGCCAAGGATGAACACATTCGTGTGTGTGTGTGTTGGTGTGTGTAAGTACAGTTGGTTGGGAAATATCATTAGCATTAAACAATAAATACTATAAATATTGGTTTTATCTAGAAATGGCTGTTTGAATTGTATTCCCAAAAAGATCTTGACCCATACACATGCACACATGTTGGTTTTCAATTTCAGCAGACAAGCGTTATTGGTTAGGGGCTCTGGCTAATTAGGAGCTATGTTTCACAGCTCTGAAGTATGTGTCACATTTTTGGTGCCTGTTCACAAATTCTTCTTCTAAAATATGAACAAAATGCAAACAAAAGTTTTTCATCGCTTTAAAATTACATTATCAGTTGCAAAACATCCTACTAATGAAACAGATGTCAAACTGTTATTGAATATTGGTTGAATAATTACTCTACATGGCCATCATTTATAAAGAGAGATAAAAACAGAGAGAGAAACAGAGAGAGGGAGGGGGTAGAGAAAGAATGTGGCTGAGGGAGAGGAAAGCTGAGAAATTAAATTGAGACGCAGAAGGGAAAGACAGATCGCGTCCGCTCTGGTATGCCATCTTTACGATCTGTCTGTGAGAGAGCTAGTGAAATTGAACTCAGGTGTAGTGTGATGCCGAAAAAGCCATTTCCCCATTAGGGCTATGGAATCTCACATAAACAAATTACACAAATACTTTCTCTATAAAAGAGAGGGTGAGCGTTCTCTAACTGTGCAGTGAAACCTGAGCGGGGTCTTGTTTATGTGTGTGACAGAGTGTTTACATTGTCCTCTGCTCCCATCCCTTCAGATGGGGAGAACGCCAGGCCTCCGACAGCTCTACTCCTGTCACACTACCTGTCTGTCTCTGGGATTTCTGTTATGGAGAACATGTGCTGGGTCTGTACATGTGTGTGTGTGTCTGTAAGAAATGCCAACCAGTGCTCTGTTCTCATTACGACCAGCTTAACCACTCAAAAGTGAATAGTTCAAGGATGGAAGCCAAGGAAGAAAGAAAAAACAAATGACTACTGGCCATGACTCTGAGCTACCAACTGCCTATGATTATCACTCCTCTATAGCATCACACATTCGTCATAGATATCACAAACCTTTCTTTGTCTTTTTCCTAACCTTTAGCTTATGTAGTAAAAGTTCTACCTGGTAGGTAACTATTGGCACAGCAAGATGTTCTCCCTGATCACAGTCAAGAAGAGATCAAGATGCATTCACCTGCCTCTTCCAAATAGCAAAATAATAAGACTCGCCAACATCTAGGCAATTTCTGAGAGAGGGTGAGATTGACCTTTAATCCAGGAGGTACTGATTTTTTGCCTTTTCATGTTTGCATAAGTGCATGGGAAATGAAAACAAGCAGCATCTGCATGGCTGGCAGTGAGTACAAGGACGGGGTAAATTAAATGTCTGATAAAAACATGGATGATTTTCAACTTGAGGAATGCTAATGTTAGCTGGCTAGCTTATGTTTGCAACCCTGCCCACACTATTTCCTGTCTTGCCCGCTGTTTGCCACAGTGTGCTAGTAAATTTCGCCTTGCCAGTTCTGGTCTGACCGCGGCATAATACAACCGCAGCTTTCGAATGTTGGCCACTGAGCAGTAACACTAGAGCTCAAGCGCAGCACATTTACCCAGCCAAACTTTCCCAACCAGACTGGGGATTCACTCCAAAAACCCTCAAGTCACCAGACCCCTTCTTTAACCTTGAGGCTTTTCTCTGATCATCAGTTCACAGAACTCACTGTAAGATGTAAATGCACACATATCGAGCCAAACATCAAGTACAATAAGCTTTCAGTGGTCCGACTCGTACCTCAGAGGCCTGACCTGATTCATAATCCTGACACCTAGAATGAGTGCGCAGTAAACTGTGATGCTGTTCTGAGATCAGTAGGTAGAGGACCACCCAGCAGTACAGCTAATCCCATAGCTGCAGGGTTGAAGCCTTGCTGCGTACACACTCTGACAGGCTAGGCCACTCCTGGATAGGATATTAGAGTGGAGCGAAAGTACAATGGCACCTATTGATGACTGGTGTTAGGTTTTATCCTGCCATGCTCTACTCTGCTTTTTGTGAGAAGGCATAATCAAGCAAGTCTCTCTTGCTCAGTTACCTCTCTCTCCCACCCTCTGCCAGCTGGTGTACAGTTCACGTTCGACATAGTTTTAATTACAGGTGGGTGATAGCAGCGTTTTTAAAGACCCAGTTGGGTGTCACAGGAAGGTTAATGTGGTTCCTCTGAGAACTCCAATATCGGAGGTTAATGTGTATCATATTCTTAGGCCTTCCATGTCAATACAGTGGAGTCTGAATAAAATACTGCAGCCAGTATTATAATTTCAGTCAAACAGATGAAGCATCAGAGAGCAGTGACATGATACAAATAAAACTACGTATCAAACTTCAATACCTTCTTGGTTCCGCCATATTTGTCTATAGCATATTGTATGGAAAACTGACAATTAAATGTTTGGTCAGATTTGTAATCTTGCACTGATTCATTGATAAGATAGTTGCAGACATAAGTACAATATTTGTAGATTTCACTACTCTACACTTTAACCTCAATATGGGCCATTTTTTTTGCTCATATTGAGGTTGAAGGGGATGACATGCAAAAAAGTCTCTGGCCAGAGACATAACTCTGTATCAACCCAACAACTCAGTTTTGATAAAGCCCATTGTAATTGACCACTTAGCACCTAAGGTTACTGTGGGCAACCGTCTCCACACTGAGCATCGCTGGCTCGGCAGAAACACAGAGCAGCCCACTGCTGGTTCTGTTTTAGCCCGTCAAACACACTCACATCAAACACACAGCCAGCGGCACTCTACAAGATACAGAGATAGAAAGAGAGAAGAAAAGAAACAGAGAGAGAAATGGAGAGGGAGTGACAGCGATGCACTGATTCAAAGCAACCCCTAAAGTGGAAGCCCGGGGATAAACAACCAATCAGAAAAGGATCGCTGTCTATCCCAATCACAACGCATTCCAATGAGAATCCTCTCCAGACCCAACCAACTAACCCCTGGAGGCATGCACAAAAAATAAGATACATATACACAATGTGACCCAGATACAAAGCAGCATCTTAACTAAGGTACTGACCATGTCTGGCCTTAGCACAACTAAACCCAGAGAGTCTGTATTCAATCTATCCCCACTCTCTATCCCCTCTCTGTACTGTAAATGTTCATTTCTTTGTCTGTCCTGGCGCATACAGTATGTGTGTGTCTGTGTGTGTGTGTGTGTGTGTGTGTGTGTGTGTGTGTCTGTGTGTGTGTGTTGGGGTGGGGGTCCATGATTCCATTGCAGACAGATGGGATTGGTGTCTGGGCTCATTCCTGGCAAGGGTACCTGTGTTTCAGAGAGAAGACCAAGGAGGATAGTTGCGGGATGCGGGACAAAAGGATGTCAGTATGTGTGTGTGTGTGTGTAAGGAGTGTGTGTGCATGACTGCGTGTTTCACTGTGTTTGTTAAGGAGATAGACTTCCTTTGGTCTGGAGTAACAAGAGGACAACATGCTAAGTAACAAGGGTGCAGGGATTTGTGTGTGTGTGTGTGTGTGTGTGAACACAAACAAGTTTGTGCTTGCCTGCTTACAGTATGTGTGTGCGTGAGTGCAGTTGTGTCTCTGCCAGTGTGTGTACACGGTTGCATGAGAGTGTGTGGTTGTATAGATCCCCTCTTGGCAGCGGCAGTGTAAGCTGAGGAGGGTCTTACATGGGCTTTAATCCTGTGCTGAATGTCATCGTACAAGTGTGGCTTTTCCACAGGCCTAGATAAGAGAGAGAGAGAGAGAGAGAGAGAGAGAAAGAGAGGGAGAGTGAGTTCTACAGCGCATGTGTAAGTTGTATGTATGTGTACATGTGAGTGTAAGTGCAAACATGAACATGTATGGGAAAGACACCCTTGAAATGTAGCCTAACCCATTGGTTCGATGACAAGGATTACAGCATTGACATACAGTAAGCTGTGAGGGACACACAGAGCAGCTACAGCACTAATCTGCTTGTCTGAGCTGATCTAGTGACAGAGAAAGAGGCCACTCTGGCATCCAATTCTAAGGTTTCACTGGAAAATACAACCTGGCTGAAAACACACTGCTCAGCCCAACAAGCTGAGCTGTGTTGGACTAACTTTCGTTAAGGCCAGGGGTTTATACACTTTTTTTCAGTGTGGGGCCCAAATGAGAAGTTTATTCTGTAGCCCTGAGACTCAGGGGCTTTAAAACATTTTACTACCCATGTCATATGGGTACCCTGCAGCAAAAAGGCCTGTGACCCATTTTGGGATTTGAAGCCTAAGTTCAACAAACATTATGCAGGTTTAAAAAGGTCACTGATATAGAATGTCAGTGACTCTTTTGAGGAGGAGAAGGCTATCATAACTAATTACACCGCAAGACATCAGTTATGAAGGGAAGTGTTGTTGTTTTGACAAATGGCAACACAGCACATCTCACTTTTTACAAGCTTCCTAGATGTGGACGACCTTCGGGAAAGTGTTGGGCTAGCGTGAGAAATAAACTGCAGCCTACTGTTATACGAGGCCTAATTAGTGGTCAGCCCTTAATGTTGAGTGGCAGTCCAGAGGTTGTTGATGTTATTACAGTAGCTCCGCGATAGCCCATGTTATGAAGCCTCTGCGCTGACTCTGCACTGGGATGACTTTCAGTGAGAGGAAACAGGTAAATTCCTGTTAGTTTTCCTCTTCAATTCTACAAGGAGTGTCCAATAGCAGCTCTGACATTTCTAGAATAGGGAAAGAAAATAGTGAAATTCCTTCTGCTATTACTTATTAAAATACATTTAGTGTTATTTCTCCGCCACAGTGTTTCCATGTGTGTCAATCTTGATCATAAATGTTAGCTTTCTATTAGGCGATTTAAGTGTATGTATGTCTGCATATGTGTGTGTGCAGCGGCCCCGGAGTTGAGGCATCAAAAGTGCTGTATGTTGCAGGGTGTGATATCCTTGGGTGAGTGGTATGATATCACTAGTGATCAAGGGTCACATATAGTAAAGTCAGCAGGTGTGAATCCTCCAGTTTGTAGCAACACCCACCCCTCCCACAGCACCCCCGTATCTAACCCTGCCTCCGAGCAGCAGCCACGTCTATGATTGGCAGCCTAGGGGTGGGTCTATATGTTAAAAACACAGTTTGGAGAACAACAGAGGCCTTACCCAAGACCTGAGGCTGTGTGGTATTTTTAGTGCTTTCAGTGTGTGTATGTGTGTGTGCGTGTGTGTGTGTGTGCATTTGTCTATGTGTGTTTGTTAAAGAGAGAGAGAGAGGGGAGCACAGGAAGTCTGAGGAAAATAACAGGTTTAAAGTGAAAAGGCTGTGATTCCCCTTTCTCTGTCTCCAAATCCCTATACTTCCCTCCATCAGTGCCTCTTTGTGGATGTTCAGACTTTCTCTTTGGGATGTAATCCGGCTTGAACAGGGGATCTGACCTCCAGAGCATCCCACTGAGAGTTCCCTTATGCACAATGATTTTGCTCTCTATCTCTCACCCAACCACCCACACATGCATGCACCCCCCCCCCCCCCCCCCCCCCCCCCCACACACACACACACACATACAAACACACACAAATGTTCCCAAGTGGTTCCACAGGTGCGAGTTTCTCCTGAGGGAAGGGCTTTTGTGTGCTGCCATCTCCATAAGCTCACTAAACACCCTTATAATCCTGCCAGGATCTCCCTCTCTATCTTTTTCTCTTTCTCGATCTCTCTTTTACACGTATACACACACACACACACACACACACACACACACACACACTAACACACACAATGATCTGCATTTCTAATATTCTTGGTTTCTGTCAGCCAGCCACAAAAATACTTGGATGTATCTTGTGGCAATGGGATTCAAAGAAGCGATGGAGATAACTGATAAAGAGTTAAACGGAGAGAAAAAAAGGAAGGAAAAAGAGGTGAAAAATAGCGACAGCTTGAGGTGTACTGATTTATGACTGTGGGCTGGCTCAGTCAGCACAGGGCTGGCTGAGCCAGCACAAGGAGCAAACCAGAAAGGAGTTTACAGACACAGACTGAATCACACCTGGCTTGTCCAGACAGAGAGGGGAGGGTGAGGCGGTTCAGTAAGAATATTTCATATCGACATACCGTATCCAATAGCTTTGACTGTTTCAATAATGTTTAAAAGACCATGCAAATTTGCATACTGTATATATACTAAAGCAATCAGGATAAGGCAATTTTTGAGGATCAATATTACTTAAAGCTAATCTGAGATTATGAAACTCAGCAAGTGAATCAGTGGTCATAAATGAGAAAACACTATAGTGTAATTTCATTTAAATACCTGAGAAACAAAAATAAATGTGTATTGTCTTCTGGCAGACATGTTTGTGCACTTGAACTGAAACACCCAACAAGTGTTAAATTTTACTAAAGTTAGCTAACAATACTAAACAAGCATGACTGGAAGAAACACTTAACCACCTCATTGTAGCATCATGCTTCACTTATTTAAGATGGTGAGGTCAGAGCACTGAGCAGTGCACAAGAAAAAAAGAGGAGACACTGACATCATCTCTTGAATCGGGAAGATCTATGAGACTGTGTGAAAGAGGATTCTTCAAAAAGTGCTGGGACCAAAATTCATAATGCCCTGTGTCGTTTACTGTTTTTTCTTTGGTTTTTCTCCAAATATATCAATATCTCACAAAAACAATCTGGAACTAAATTGCTGATAAAATGAAATCCTTAAATAATACTACTGTAAAACTCATTTTAAAAAGTAACTAAAATAAAAGTAACTAAAATAACCTGGATAGCACTGGATACCATGACTACAGTACCAGCCGCTCAGAATTGCTGCCCCCAGCCGGCTGCCAGCCGGATATATCCATTCTCCATTCAGATACTGTAAGCATAGATGTGTATGGGCCCTGTTATGGACCAGCCAGCAGTTCTAGGCGGCTGCATCTGTAGTGATAATCAGGGTGTTGCACACTTTTTGAAATCAAATTTAATGCTTTTTAAGACCCTTTAAAGACCTTGGCAGAGAACATTTAATACCCTTTCCACAGCAAAACGAATGCACGTTAGGGCTGAACTTTATGTCTGAAATCAATTTGACAATATTAATGGGGATATTTTTGCACGCAATGAACTGTGTCCCACTGTTACACTTTACATTAGTTAATCCTGTTACCTTTGTGAGAGCAGGTGGCAGCCTGTCGAGAACCAATAAAAAAAATTATCACAAAAAGAAAGAGCTGGACTGGACTGAGTCACAACTGCAGACCAAACCATATTTAAATAAGTGAATCCTGTGGGGAAGTATATTTCTCATGCAACTAGGCATCACCTCAAAATTTAAGACCTACCATAATTAAAAAAGACATTAAAAGACTAAAAAGACTTTTGAAGACATTTTATGACCTTAAATTCTGAAAGTCTAATTTAAGACTTTTTAAGGATCCGCGGGAACCCTGATGATGCCCGGGCTCAATGCCCACTGTGGCTGGAAGAGGATGCTGACTTAGGCCATGACCAACGACCAAAGGACAAATCCTATTTTGGTCCGAGTTGGCTGGTTTGGGTGAGAGAAAGATCTATGACTCTAGAAGTGAGCGTTAGAGGAGAGGCCTCTGAATCACCACCAGTGGATAGCAGACCTATAAGGGGGCAGTTGAGCAGAGATGAGACAATCTACTGACTGCCAAGCTCCTCAGATCTGTATTTATTAGCTGTGCTGCCCTCCACCTGCTGTGCTGCCCACACGTAGATTCATTCCGATTAGATGAGCACATGCATTCAAATTTTCACAGCATGGACAAACACTGATGAGTGGGGATTTACCGGTGATCATGGTACTAGAATTACAAAACCAGACTATTAATCTTCGTTCCTGAACATTTGCAGGGATTGTGTGTGTGGCCTTGTCTTAGCGTGTGTAATGAGTGTGTTGTGGGTGGGGAAAGGGAGCTTACTCAGACAAACTGCCTTATGATCCAAACATCAGGTGTCTAACTGTCCTCTCCTTCACACAACTTCAAGAAAACCACAAAAAAAACAGGAATAAACTTGCCTGTCTCATAACATTGCCCTTCCTTCCTTTCCTCTCACCACCACCTCCTCCTCTGTCTGCTGGGGCTGAAGAAGTGTCTCTGGGTCTTGTCTGTCTACAGCTTCACATCATGACAGTGACAAAGCAACTCTATCACTGCTTTTCATTTGCCTACTTAAATGTAATAATGTGTGTGTCCTTTTTGAAGTTCAATACATCAATTAATCATAATGCCAAAGTATAACTAGAGTAAATAAATGACCAAGGTGATTGGAATGTGTTTTGTTTGTCTTGCCTCCGTTGCACAATGTATTATTGCATAGATGACGTCTTTAATTTGTCTGGCTTAAAAACTAATAACGGGGTTTCAACTGCATTGGTGGTAAAATTTGAGCACTTTTAACATAAATATTTTGTTATCTTTCAAGAACTACAGAACCCACTAGTCTTAGACATGGTTGTGCTGTCAAAATGTCATGGGAGGTGTCATTTTTGAATGCTAACAACATAATTGTTTTGCCCATGTTTCTCTTCACACACAGACACACAGCACTTTGCACGTTCACAAGAAGAGGGGGGGGGGCGGTTGGAAAATAATCCAGGTGTTGGTTCAGGGTGCATTGAAATAGATACACATACAGCACACTCAGATGTCAGTTCTCAGGTGTTGCTGACTTCTCTCCACTCATGTTAAACCTAGTGGAACAACCTTTGACCTCACAGATTGATGATGCTGACAGCTGGCTGAGGGATGGCCTCGGTCAGACGCCTCTTCTGACCCCCAAACTGTGGTTCACTGGTCACCAAAGAGACACGGCGCAGCACAGCTACACACATGTACGAAGAGACACCCACAAAACCAAACATTACCCATATGCAAATACAAGCGCGTACTCACACGAGCACACATGCTTACACACAATCATACATACAGGTTGAACTTGAAGAAAGTCAAATTCAAAGCCGACTAAGACCTTTTATGACCAGCGAGAAATGCAATTTTCAAAATACATTCAAGCAAAAAAAAAAGTGAAGTAAATGACAACTTCCTATTAAAAACCTAAGTTGAATGTACGGACGTAGTTTACTGTTTTGATGGCATGTGTCATTGTCTTGTTTTGTTTCCTGACTGTACAGAATAGCTTCCTGACAGAGTTGTGTTGAAAACACGGTGCAGATATTTCTTCAGGCGACTTGTGAAAATACATGCCATCAGCCAAGCTAATTAATGCGTGGGGTAATAGCTGTTTATACTGGAGATTCAACCTGGCACACAGAGCAGAAAAAGTGACAGGGCCGGCTCGTCCATTTAAGACGGCAGAATGGCTGAATTCTCTTTGGAGGCCAGTCATGATTTAAAACTTTATGATAATTCAATAAACATGATAAACATGATGTTTAAAGCATTGTTTACTGTTGAAAAATAGGAAATATGAAAGATATGAGAAACAGACATTCAACTGTAAACTGTTATCATTATAGCTATGAAACTGCTGACACAAAGAGGTGATTTAATTTCCCACAAAAAGAAGAGTCATCTCAACTGCTGCAGGCCAAAACTGTTGTGATCTTAGCTGTAGAACTGTGGTTACGGAAAACTAACGTCACCTCTAACAGCCATTATTGAATCACTTCTGGTGCACTGCATTTATGATTTGAAGCTCAATTTCAATTACATAAATCAAGAAATCTACAGAAATGAAAAGAAGCCTATATGGCCAAATTTTATTTTGTTTACAAGAAAAAAAAAAGCATAACCTTTACAAAAAAACTAACTTTTTCAGATTTCTATAGGACCTATGAAAAAGTTTGTGTTTTTTCCTATATTTAATTTCAATACCGGGTTAGCATACAGTAAGGGCAGTGGTGGAAAAACCACTGGAATCCTTTACTGAAGTAAAAGTAGTAATACTACACTATGAAAATACTCCATTAGCAAAAAGTAAAAGTTTTCATGATGGAGAAAAAAATGGCCCCTGTAAATGTCGTATTATTTCACACTATATTACTGGATTTAAATTTTTATCATTACTAATACATTAATGTGTTGAGTGTGAGTCCATTTCAATTATTCTCTAAACTATAGGGTAGTTCAATCTATAAAATGCATCATATTCCATAAGATGATCATATGTTTTGTGTGTAAAATCTTAATCTGTAAGGTAACCAGCAAATATATCTGTCAAATCATTTAAGTGGAGTAAGTTTTATGGACCTATATGATACGTATAAGTACATAAGTAAAGTACAAGTACCTCAAATATGCACTTAAGTACAGTACTTGAGTAAATGTACTTACACTGAGCAAGGTATAATTTAACAAGATAAATCCTGCTTTAAACTTATTTTTGCTCAGCAGGATAAACACATCATAATGGGCTTATCTGTACATAGTGTCCCTATTAGTGTTCCAGTTCCCCACAAAACTCCAGACAGAAAGTAAAGGGGCCACCAGATGCCTCCCACAGGCCACCGCTTGTGGGGGATCTAACCTCTTGTCAACCAGTTCCCTGCTTCCATGGTTGCTGTAGTTGTTTGAGTTCATGAGTTTCATAAGCTGTCAGTTCAGTTTTGGTAGTAAGGAACACTTGGGCTTGAAGGTAGAGCCAAACAGCCAGAGTCTGGCAACTGAGAGACAAGCACGAGCATTTCTGTGACACACTAGCTAAATAGTATTTCAGAATAATAAATCGGATTAAGAATCTGCTGCCCAATCTCACTTTCCCTGAACTCATACTCTACTTTCAGATTTGCTTAAGGCTTGCATACACACATGAGTGGAATACTTACAGACATACACAGTGTAGACACAAACACTGCATTCAGTACAAACACAGCATGGGCAAATGAAAGCCATCTTCTTGACTTGTTTTAACCTGAACAAGGCCTCACTCCTTCCTGCATGCACACACACACATGTACACAAACATATTTCTGTCCCCACTTGGAAAGCCTCTCAGCTTCTTTTCGCTTCATTCAGTACAAATAACTTCACGGTGGGATAAAAGCATAATGTTTCCAGAAAACCTCTTCCCCCCACTCTGCTTCACTCTTCTGGCCCCATGTTCTCTCTCACTTTTTCCTCCAACCCCCTTCTCTTGTGCTCTCTGTCCAAAAGGACATTCTTATTTCATTAAAGGGGGGTCTGGGAGGCCAAGAGGGTAAACAAAACCTCTGTAATCAACAGCAGGACATACACAACCACAATGAGCCAATCAGAGCCCAGTGTTCTCTAAGACAGAACCATAGCTAACCAATCCAAATCCACACCTGGACGCTTACAACTCGAACTTGCCAACTTAAACTCAGCACTTAGGTTTGTGTGGAATTCAAAATGTGGCCTCGCACTGGGAGTCAAGGTTATCCATAAGAAACACCAATCAAAGCAAGCATGCATGCATGCAAGGACACTGATACACACACATACACACAGACACACAGATCCCCGGCTATTTGTCTATCAGTGCTGTCATCTCTGTTTGCTCACATTAGGGAGGGCTCACTCAGGGACAGGATATGGGGATTAGGTCTGGCCTTATTGCGCTGTAGCTACACACCGCTAAATGGCTCCCATCTGTTCTCCCATAGAGGATGGCTAATACACGTTAGCTGCGCTCACGTAGTGCACTGCCAGAATAACAGCAGTGGATAGATGAGCAGCACTGATATCGCTAGCCACAACACCACTCTGCGCTAAAGGCTAATGTGCCTGGCTTATTCTATTAGATTGGGATAAGAAGAACTAATACACACCCACACACATTTACACACATGTATACACATGCCATCACGATATCTGATTGGAGATACTGAAGCAGTAGGCTAGTCACGGGTCCAAGTCTAGGTTTACCTTGAAGGAATATACGTTAAAGCAGTGCATGCTAAAATCTGGGGAGAGGTGGAAAGAACAGAAGTGATGGAAAAAGATGGAGAGATGGAAAGAGAGGGAGAAAGGGGGCAGTGTGGTCTGTTTCATTACGGTGAATCCTGACACTGCTGCATTCTCAGCACACATGGACTGGATTATAGGCTATGTGGGCTGCTCCGGCACTGTATAGCTCAGCAATGCTCTCTTGCACACATACACACACTTGCAAACGCACACACAAACATCACGACTAAACACACACAAGCTTTACACTGCAGGAAGACAAACCATTTGCTCACACACAAGCTATAGGACTCTTAATCCCAAAAGCAGTGCTAGGGCAAAGTGCACAACTACTAAGATATTGAGGTTAGAGAGAGAATCTGCTTGTGATGGTCCACCTGTGGATTACTGGGGGAAAAGAATGAGATGCACTGGAAACTATGAGTATACCATGCCTGGTTTTCTCTCTCATTCCCACATAAATACATAAGCACCCTTTTTCTCTACCTTTCTTTCCACGTCTCTCTTTCTCAGTCTCTCATCTCTCACATGTATATTTATAAATCTTTTTTTTTTTCTTTCTGTCTCTCTTTCTCTTACACACACATGTATTAGCTCGGAGCAAAATTTAACCCTCCCTGCACAGACCTCTTTCTGCACGTCTGCGTTCAAAGGCATCTTGAGTCTATGGGGGGGCTTCGATATAAACCCCCCCAAAACAGGAATTATCCTTTATGACTCTGCATTCTTCATTTTATGCTTTTTCAGCTTGCAGCCTAAAAAAAAAAAGCTTCATGACTGTTCTGTGTTGTATTGTAATTAACTACCCCACACACTGGCACACAACAGGGTGGGGTAGCGCGGTAAAATTTTACTATGACTGAAAAAGCAGAGCGCAGAGAGACAGACTCGTCCATCTCTGGTTTTTCTCACTGTGTCGTTTTTATCACCTCTGGACCCTTGTACGCTCGCTTTAGGCTGCTTGGTGTGTATAGATCTAATACCACACAGTTACCTATATGGCCACAGAGTGTGTGCACAGCATGCGGCACAACCAACATATGAGGCTTTAACAGAAAGGCAGCCATAAACCTCTGAATCAACTGAGGCTCTTTACTTGACTGAACTTCATAAGCAATGGGAAAAGGAGCCGGGTTCTATTACACTCTCTTCTGTCAGAGTTGGGTAATGGTGTGGTTATTGTGGTACCATCAATGTTCCCGGCTAATGGTTACTCTAGCCCACTGAAGGCTATTGTGTAGGAGATCATTAAAATATCTGGAGCAGATATACAGTATAGTACTACACCCTGGCAAGGAGTAGATTAACTCTAAAATTGGTAGAAAAATGTGGCAATAGCTGTGCAATAGAAACTCACTGTGAACAAATGGATGCAGGGTTCCCACGGTGATGGCCATCATGCCCATATTCCCTCCTCATCATCCTGAGAGAAAAGGAAGGGAAAAATGTAACCGTCATTATCCATCCATTAATAATTACAGTTTACATGTAGTCAATAATTTAATTTCAAAAGACACCAAAAATTGCATGTATGTGGCTAAAGACGGCTTCCCTTTAAAACCAAGTATTTATTGTACAAACTCCGGCCCAGCGGTTATGTCTTTACAAGTAGAGTCTCATTGCCTATGGTCCTCCTAACCCCCTTTGGGTTTTAATCAAAACAATCCTATTCATGTTCCTCATTCAGAAAAACTATGTATGATATCATGAAATGCTTTCCGCACTGTGATTGTTAGGAACCAATAACTAAACACACAAGGGGTTTCCTTGGGGCTGAAACTGTGCAGACAAGAGCCCTGCTAACAGGGAGGCTAATTCACTCAGACACTAACATTACAATGGTTAGCATGAGCTGGCAGCCCACTATAGCCAAGCCCTTGCCTGCGTAATGCTAAACTAGAGTTCGGCAAAGCAGAGTCTGTGTTAATGCTACACAAGAGCAAAAAACACAAGGGTCTTGGCTGCAGTCCACGGTGACTTTGGGTGGACTGAGTGGTTGTGACAAGCTCGGTAAACTCAGTAGGCTACACCTACAGTAAGCAGCTAAGCTATAGATATAATGGCCTTTCAGTTGAACATGCTAGATGCTAAATGCTAGCATGCAGTGAATGGCTGTGACAGGCCCTGTAAACAGAGCCAGACCTATAACCACTCATTCTGCCAGGTTAAACACACACACAGGCGTGCGCACACACACACATACACACAAACAGGCCAAATACCATGTGCTACTTCTCATAAACTTGAAGCAGGCAGCATGTTAAGGCTTAGAAAAAAGAACAACAACCCAAAAGAAAAGGTTGTATAATTCTGACTCTGATAAACACTTTATGGCTGTTTTCTGTTTCCTTCCGAGGTTGCTGCCAAGTATCTGGCGGTGGTGCTGGCATGGCTAAATGAGAACAACATGGACACAACATGCCCGTCATACTGCACACACTCCATGCTGAGACACAGACCTGGAGAACATCTCATGAGGCTAAATCCACTTCCTATGCTTGTCTCCTACAATTAGATTTCACCTGTTCTTCTGAAGTCCATCACAGATTAAGTAGAGGACAGGGAGCATAGTTAGAGGATTGGGATGGACCCACTAACTGTCTGTACCAATGAGCTTTGAATGACATGTGGTTTGGCTGTATGGACAACCTACTCCAGTGCATGCATTTATGCTTACATGTCTTGAATGTGCCAGCTGGGTGTGCATGTGATGTGTATGTGAGCAAATGCAAATGCAATAAAATAAATAAATTAAAAAAATGCAATGTGTGGTTGCTCTCATGTTATTCATGGCACTAGCTGAATCTTGGAAATCCATTGTGGTCTCCGGGGTGAGCATGCAGACCCTCTTCATCATCATTATCATTATCATCATCAATCATCCTTCTAGTGGCGTTCCTGGACCCAGCAATGCACTGAACCACCGGCCTGGCCGCACTCAATATTACATTTGCAATGGGAAAGATGGAAGGAGAGAAGGGACCGAAGGGATTAATGAAAGAGACAGGGAGACGTGGAGAGAGGTGGGTGGGAAGAAAATACACCCGGAAGAACTGTGATGTTAAAGGAGTAAAAAAAAAAAAGAGGGGGAAGAGGCGTGATAAAACAAAATGAGTGGCAAAAAAAGTGTAAAGTAAAGAAAGCAAGATGGAGAAGAGACAAAATAATAGAGAGGAAAGGGAGGGAAACACAGAACAAAGTGTTGAAGAAAAACAAATAGAGTAATTAATCACATTTAGATGAAAGAAGGAGATTAAAGGAGATGTGGAGTCCTGTGTTTGGAGGGAAAACAGTCTCAATTCAGGGACTTTAGTGACATCCAGACTGTGTGACCTGACATACCCCATCAACACTGCACACACACACACACACACACACGCAGACAAACACACACCTCGGGGCCCTTGCCCTGACCTCTGCTGAACTTCCCCATGAGGTCAAAGATCAAATATGAGGGAAAGCCATGAGGTGAGACTGACCTCTGCCAACAGGGTCTGTTGTTTGTTGTTTTTGAAGTGTGTGTGCTTGACACAAGAGGAAGAGCTACAGAGAAAAAACTTGCCAAAATAATAATCTGTTTAGCTGTAGCTTATGGACAGAAGGGGGTGGCGACATCTTGATACACATCATTGATATGGACATTTTGTTCCCATGCCTGGTGTCAGCATACTTAGCTAGATCTAAGTCATTTGCAAAATGACACTTTTGTATACAGTGTCTTTCTTTTCACTTTTCCTCAAACGCATGTAACGCGTGAACTGTCACAGTTGCCTTTTATAGACATAAAAATTCAACTTTTAAGAGTATAATTCAGCCAATCAACACAGATTTATGAGTTATTTTGTTATTCCCTACATTCTTAACAATATTTCCCAGCAACCCTAATAATACTTTCTTTGCTAGGCTTTTTCAGTCCAACTTGAAAAGTTGAAATATCACTTGGAGAGAGCTACTGTTTCATATGTCAAACACTATAAACATTGCTGCAGTAAAACAGTGCTGGGTAGCCATACTGCAGGAAAGATATTTATAAGTGAAAAGTAAAAGGGGTAATGTGTGATACTAAAAAGTGACCCCCTGCAGCTCACAGTTTAATATGAAGCCTGCCGTGGTTACAAGTATTCTGCAATACAATAGAACAATGCAGAGACTTAATGGCTCGATAATATTATTTTAGCAATTTAGATATGAAACATAACATAACATAACCTATAACTACACAGCAAGAATTTAGAAGTGGTCCTTATGGGATTATAAGGTGGTTTTAAGTGTTAAGCTATGTTCCATGTGATCAGTTTCCTCACTCTTAATGTTCATATACTAAAGTGTGAATGCCATAAATATCTTAAAATTAGATGCAGATTCATTCTTTAGTTGAGAAAAAGGATGCAAATGTTCATAAATAATTCAAAAATATACCCTACTGTAATATACTGTATAACTCAAGTGTGTCTGAGATTCTTGAGTGAAAAGTGTGCATATGGATGTCAGTCAACACCAGACCCTCACATTCTTTTAGGAATCAAAAATAGAGTCCTCACACAGATGTAAACTGGCTTAAAGAATATTAAAACCAGCCACGCTGTCTTCTTACCTACAGCTAAGCATGGGGTGATGCATGGACGGGATTGTGTGCTTGTATGCACGTGCGCGTGTTTGGAAGGTATTAAGTGGAGGGAATCCCCAGTGCATGTTTGACTCCAATTTAGACAGCAGTTTCAGAGACATTCTAGAAACATGTAATAGTGCATATCTGATAGAACAGATGTGGGAATTTAGACTCGAGTGGAAATCCCCAAGTATTTGTCTTAAACCCTCAAACAAATACACACGCATTTCATCTTTATAATTTGGAATCCCCCCCCAATTGCAGCCTCTTGACAACAATAGAGCTGGGATGCATTTAAATAACTAGAAGCTTTTATCAGCTAATGGAAAGACAGTGAAATCATCTCTGTCATTCTTTGAAAACGGCTTTCTCCCGATAGCAATATCATCTGGTTACATAGTGTCAACAAAGACTCAGGTGTGCATCTCCAAATGTGCGTATATATACACACACACACACACATATACAAGCATGCACATGCCTACGCCATGCACACAAGCACTTTGTGCTGATAACAATAACAGTTTGTTCTTCTTCAGCTGTCTTCAAACAGACACATTAAGTCTGTCCTCGGGGCAGTCTGGATATGATACTCAGACAAGACTGAATATGATACTCAAAAGGAGCTTGTATGAGAGATGAATGATATATAAACTAATCTCGCATACAGATCCCATCGATCATAAATGCTCATTTGGCAGCTCTCCCCTTCAGGCCCCTTATCTAAATGATATGAATAACTCTGACTTGGCAGGAAGTATCAGGGTTGAGGGAGAAGAGACAGGGGAAATTTTGTGCTGCCTGGTCTGACCACAGCTGACTGGTGGCAGCGCTGACAAATATGAAATTGCATCAACTTTAAAAGCATGAAGATGAGAGCCCGCAACATGTCAACTTGTGTAAACAAGCAAGGGCTTTAAACTGGTTGGCTGGCGGTTGAAAGTGTGCCTTTGTGTGTGTGTGTGTGTGTGCGTGTACATTCATATTGACCTGGTCCATAGGGGGTCTGTGGTTGGCATGGGGGGGCCCTCTCGGCAGGCTTCGGTGATGCACATTTGCTGGATGCAAGTGGTGAGAATGGTGAGGATGATGCTGGGGGTGGATGTGATCTTCCTCATAGTTATCCGCTATCATCTTCATTCTGCTCTGAGTCTGCAAAAAAAGGAGATAAACAAGAAACTCTGTAATGTATAATTATAACATGCGTAGACTAGGCCATTCATTACCCCAACACTGCTTATTTGTTCCTTGAAAATGTTCTCGGGGTCTGATTAGGCAGAAGGAATCTTGGTTAGTGGGAAAGCATCAAAGATGATAAAAACAGTGCCGCTAACGACACTTGACAGGTCATAAATTGAGTGAGTCGGAGTGCCTGATGAAAATATCGTAAGGCTGTCAAATGTCAACCATATTGCAGATTATCATTTAATTGGATTAGACAAATCATAGTAAGAACAGTTAGTGAGTGTTTCATGTAGCCTAAGGCCACAGGCGTTCTGGCCCGAGTGAAGCACTCACATTTTAGATGTCATTGATTAAAATTACACACAAATATGCATCTTTCTGCATGCCTGTAAATGGGCAAGTATGACTGTGTGTCCTTTGTTTGTATGTGTGTGTGTGTGTCGGCGCATCTGTGTGAGTGTTTGTGGAAGAGGCTGTCATACTGCCAACATCATTGCTTTAGAGAGAGATAACAGCCTAGGCTGACTAACATTAACAATCAGCTTAACTTCAGTGAGGCCAGCTGTCTGGGAGATAGACAGAGACAGAGTGGGTGCAGATGTATTGACAGGCTCAGCTTTATTCCCTTAACTACAGATAGTCCCCCTGAGGGCGGACATGACTGAAGAACAGGAGGTGGGATTGTGTACGGGATGAAGATGATTCGAAGGAAATATATGCACAAACCTCTCTTCCAAAATGTTGCGGCTTGTCTTGTTTAAATGAAAGACAGCCATGGTAGTAAGAGACAGAAAGCCTGAGTCAGCTGCGAAGATAGGAGGGAGATGCGGCCTGGGGACATTGCCGCTGAGATAAGGAGCTAAGGCCTAATGACTGAGGAAATGAGCCAGTCAGGATCACAGGAGAGGATGTGGCTGGTATTAAAGAGGTTAGCAATTAGCTTAAATTGGAGAAGAGCTACTTAGATAAGGCGAGAACACTGACACCCTGGCGAGAGGGAAAGAAAGAGAGAGAGATAAAGATGAAGAGTGAGGAAGGCTCAGACAGACACCAGACCAGTGTTTAGAGCAGTTAAAGGCTAGATAGAGGTGTACGGCCCTCCTTGACCTCAGGTGTTCACACTAGCAGGTGCGGCTGGGTGGGGTTGGGCCGGCTTCAATGCAACAGTTACAGAGCTGACACCTGTCATTGAGGACAAGGACAATTACTATCATATACAGTACCATGCAGCTGATGAATCCACTGTACTGCTCCAATTGTGTAGGTGCTTCCATCCAGACTCTTCTACTGTACAGTGCTAAATACTATAGTTGAACTGTCATGGAGAAATATTTTCAGACAGTGGCAGAGGGTCAAAAAAGCTAATATGTGTTTTGTCCTTGCTGCTGATCTAGTAAGAACCACATTACTTATTCCCGCTCATCCAATTACAACAATATAGAGTAGCATAAGAAGCCAAAAGTGCGCATGTGTGTGTATGTGCGTGTATTTAATATTTAATGACTGAGACACAAACACAAATCAATGAAGTGATGAGTTGCTTCTGGAAGAGTCTGATTGTGTGGTCAGGATTAGGGTTGGGAACCGAAAACAAATTCCAAATTAGAAGCGATTCTAATCTGGTGATAACCCTTTATTATTGCAAACAAGGGCTATATATCTGCAAGGACATGGCTATCTGCCAGGACCTGTCTATGTCTTGCATCAACGCAACAGTGTGTTGATTTGTTCAGATATGAGCGTGCATGGCTAACGTCACAACAGTAGTGAAAGATGGACTGTGGTAAAAGTTCAGAAGTGTGGCTTTGCTTTATTAAAGAAAACAACACGGCGAAGTGCAATGCATGTGGGAAGCTAATTAGCTGTAAGTTAGGTTCATGGCTGAACGATTTTGAAAAAATATCTAATTTGACTGATATTGCAATTGCAATCCGATTTGCAATATTAGAGGGAACGATAAATTTTACATCTTCATTCTCATTTTCATTGAAAAACATAACATATAAGTCCAGATGAAACGGCATTTCGAGAGTATCTAACTTACGTGTGTCGTAATGAGTCTTGGCTCTGTGCTGCTAAAAGTTAAAGATTGATTGATGGGTGGATGTCATGATATTATTGATTGAAATTGGTTGGTTCATGGCAATGTAAGCACGTTATATTTTGTTTTACAAGAAGAAAACATGACTGGATTTTGATTTTTTTGGGGGGGTGCATATATTGTTATTGTTGAACAATATGACAAGGATGTAATCTAAAATGGTTTTGAAGGCAATTTTCATTTCATCTTGACTTTAAAGTGATTATTGTGTGATTTTTGTGGGGATCTGTACCAAACAAAGATGTTTTGTTAAATCTGTAGAATATGAGGCCAGGACATCTCTGCAGCACAACAGTATTTAATTTAAAATGGTATTTTGACAAACATTTCACCTTTAACAAATATTGCAGATATTTATTGTTCAGCCTTAGTCAGGTTTCACAGTAAATATGATCAAACATTTCAGGCAGCACGGTGTCAATCTGAAAGAATGTTCAGTGTTTGATGTCTTGTGGTCTCCAAGCTCAAGTGTGTCATCAGCCAGCGCCTTGTGAGAACCTCCAGTAGAGCTAGAGATATCAAGCCATGACACACTGTTCTCTTTAGCAACAAAGGGAAGACCGAGGAGTGACAAATACCAGTGTCCACAAGAAAAAGTATGAGCTAACTGTTAAAAATACTTTGAATTTACTTATTTTAATGAAACAATAAAAGTCAAAGTGAATACTTACAAAAATAAAGATATTTTTGTTATGTAAACATTTGATCTCTTTTTTTTTTACCATATTGGAATTGAAACTGGGAATCGATAAGAACCTGAATCAGAATCAGAATCGATAAAATTCAAACAATACCCAACCCTAGTCAGGATACCCCACATTTGGCTATCCAGTTCATTCAAACAGACAGGCACACATGTGGAAATGCACACACATACTCTCTTCTTACAGACATTTTCCTGTGTGCATGTACAAATTAGGTGTGTGCATATAAAATGTAGTGGAATGTGTGTCTTTTAATTAGTGTTAATTAGTGGTTTTGCAGAGTAAACAGCTCTATAATGGCCTCCAGACTGCCTGTACATCAGGCAGCCTGGAATGGGCACAGGTGGCACTACTGAGGAAGAGTAGAGCAAGGTAGAGGAAAGGAGAGGAGAGGAAAGGAGAGGAAAGGAGAGAGGAGGGGAGGAGAGGAGAGGAGAGAAGGGAGGGGAGGAGAGGAAAGGAGAGGGAAGGGGAGGGGAGGAGAGGACAGGAAGAATCCATTATGGTTAGAGAAGTCATTGAAGACATTGGCATCTCATACCATAACACATTTTTCCTATACTGTATGTCTGTCTGTGTCTGCATGTGTATCAAAGTGCAGTGGCTGGCGTAACATGGCAGTGATGATCCCTCTGCTGTGCTCGCAGCTGCATCCAAACCTCAATTCGAGCCCTCTGTAAATCATAAGCCTGTCCTGATTAGAGCAGAGTTTTATTAACACATATGGACACAGAAGGCTGACAAGACAGGCCTTAAACGCAAAGGCAGATGGGGAAAGTCTGCACAATCTTCACAACACTTTCTTTATTCTTTATTTCTTTGATCCGGTCTGTGTGTGTGTGTGTGTGTGTGTGTGTGTGTGTGCAACATTGCTAGGCTATCCCAGTAAAAATTGAGTAACACAGTGACCCAGCTCTAAGCAGGCAGATTATTTTACATAAGCCTGTGTCTATGGCACACATATGAGAACACAAAATCCATCTTTTCAGCATAGAGAGAGGATGGATGTTCAAGTGTGTCCAAAAAGAAAGGGAGAGAGTGAGACAGAGAGGCAAGAGAGAGGCAAAGTCACTGAAAATGACACACCATTGAGATTTACAAATTAATCTTTTCTCAGCTTCAAAGCACCAGAGACGTTTGGCCATCCATCACTAGGATGGGACCACTCCGAGAATTCCCACATGGGGACACATTTGTTCTGACTCTCTCCTCAGGAAGTCTAAACACTACACTTTTCATGTGTGTGTTAGTGTGAGTGTGTGGCTCGCCCTCAAAGGCTAGCAAACTGTCTGAGAAAGGAAAGTTTATCTTAGACCGCCTGCTTTATGAACACACACACACACAAACACACACGATGTTCCAAAAATGGGATGTGGGGAGGTCAGATAGGGCACTGCTATCTGTAAATCTATCTGCTGTCTCCAGATCAGCTTTCTCCTAAGAGACTCTGAGTCCCATAATTCTTTGGCATTTCCTGGTCAGTTTCCTTCCGCCATTGGCTGTTGAGGACCTGAGGAAGGCAACCTATCCTAATATGTGTGTCAATGGGTCAGAAGACAGAGAGCGGGTGTGTGTCACGTTGAACAACATAACCTCCAGAGAGCTCATTCTATGGAATGAAAGGAACCCAAGTAGTGTGAGGACTCCCTATAGGAATTACTTACCTTACAACCTCCTACACATGAATAGTTTACAAAGTCCCATACTTTTATAGCCCTAGTGCTAGGTGGCCATAGCACTGCCTGGTATACCTTTGCACTTAGCGGTAGTATTTACATGATTTTACATGCATGTGTGCCTTTTCAGAAGCCAGGTATGCATGTCTGGGAAAGAGGAGACAAAGAAAAAAATTCTGTGTAATTGCTGCCCACTCTTCTCCCATCCCTTCCTTCTTTTCTTCTCCTCTTTTCCCTTTTCTTCTCCACTCCTCTACCCCAGGCCCAGAGGCAACATCATTGCAATTAGAGCTCATCACATCATCAGGTGCACACTAACTGCTGGTTACCCAACGGGAAAACATGACGCATCCAATGGCGATAAACAGATAATAGGCTTTCCTTGAAATTCCTAGAATGGAATTACACCCCCTAGGAACTGTTTACCGTTTATGAGACACGAACAAACATAGATTGGCACTTAAATGCACACCCAGCCACTGCATCTGTTGACTTTTAAATGCACCAATGTTTCCCAGAAGCGCCTGTGACTCAGGAGACCGTATATGTGGACTCCCTGCTGTTGGCTCATTATCATTAGCATTCATGTTAGCTCAGTCACTGATGTGGTCTGACCAGACCTTAACGACCCACATACCTTCATCAGCCATGTTGAGCACTGGGGCAATATGGGAAATAGGTGTGGGTGCATAGGTATGCGTGTGAGCGTGTGGGGTGCTTTTGCGTAAGCTGACCAGAAGATATAAATCAGAAAAATATGCTGGTGACTCACCAGTGATACCAGTGTATTGCATCTAATCACTCTGGTTGCAACATTGTTGTTAAAACACTAGTTTTCCTCATGTGTTTGTGCCTGTATTTGGAATCACAGCTCCTGTGTGACTGGTTTGGCTTATGATGACTGAATACAGTTACTGTGGTTTGAGGCGGGGAAGTCTATTCTGTTTATTACCAGGAATTATTAACCTCTATCTGCTCCTGGTTTTAAAGTTCAAAAGTCTGCCCATGAGGCTGCTTTAATGCAGGCAAGGCTTCACGACCTCCAGCAGGTTTGAATTTGTAGCCCTGCTTTGATTCAAAAAAGCCAGAATCTGTCCCAAATGGTGACCGCAAGGGCAGGCACCATATGATTCATGCATAGACCAGTCAACCTCTTAGTCTATGAGCGCTGTAAGTTTAATTAATCGCTTATATCCGCACGTATAACTAGCTTGGTGGTCGCGTGTGGTGTGGTGGATGTACCTGCTGTTTGAGCTGGTGCATGAGCCTGTCCTTCTCCCTCTTTAGAGCCATTACTTCCTCCTGTGCTTTCTTCCGTTTGGAGGAGGATAACTCCAGCAGGGCAATGTTAGCATCCTTCTCACTGATGGCTGCCAGCAAAGCCTGCTGCCTGAGGGGGTGAGAGTGGGAAAGACAGTGTAAGACAGGGTAAAAAAAAAAAGGTTAACAGGAATGTTAACATAAATGGTCAAAATATTTTAAAAATGATTCATATTTATTCTCCAAAGTAAAAATGAAAAGTTGTTTTATAAGTAGAAGACAGACAGGTGGACTGCAAAGAGGTACAGACACAAAGCACCCACATCTGTAGCTGTGGGCCCTTGTACATGAGCAGCTGTCACAGTAAACTCACTCATTCCAGAGCTCATTTAAACTCAGACAGATTCCACAGAAAAGACAATCTTTGAAGTGGTCTGTTAGGTGCGGTATTAGTGGTACCACTGTGTGACTCACAAGCACGTAATAATGTAATAGACGTAATAGAGCAGACCGAGGAGGATATGACATCTTCCTTTTCTGACCGCTGGTTACCACAGTGTTTGTGTGTGTTTGTGTGTGTGTGTGTGTGTGTGTGTGTGTGTGTGTGAGTGTATATATACAAAGGAGGGGTGGGGGGTGGGGGAGGGAAATGACTCCACAGGTGCAGATGAAATTCATTATATACACACAACCGGACATACAAATTTATACCCCCAAGACACAGGAGGATTGCCTTGCGTAACCCTTCAAGAAAAGTCTGCGTCTTGGGAGCAGATTGGTGATGACTACTCTCATCGTCAAACAGGATGTCGTAAATCCAGTGTTGTGACAAACACACACTGCCATTGACCCCAGGCACACTGTAAAAAGTATGATTAAAAAAGAAAAGGAGACACGGACACATGAAAGAGAATACTGCATATAATCGGCCTATTTTGTAAAGTTCATCTGAATGACCGTCGCAGGAGTCTCAAGCTGTCTAACTAGTGTGTAGGCATTGAAGGTATTTTAAGTTGGATAAATATAACACGGCTGAACTCCAGACTCTTAAATTGCATTTGAAATTAGGAGGGCATTAAACCAGCATGGTAAGGTAATGTGTGGGTTTGTGTGAGGTAAGGGGAGGAGGAAGAGGAGGAGGAAGGCTGCATTCAAAATACACTTTGGACTCAATTAAAAACTGACCTGCATTGGAGTGTTTTTATTCCATGATTTAAGTCCCTGCAGAAATAACTCAATTGCGAAAATAAACATGCTGAACTCAGAATAAAGTCTTGCTGGCCTGGGACTCCGCATTTAGTGTTTTTAGTACAATTATCTGCACGCCGCATCTGGATTCTGGATTCTCCCATTCAAGACCATTAATAGGCCACTGTGTGTTTGTGTGTGCTCAAGTGTGTGCTCGCATTTGCGCATGTATTTGCGTGCGCATGAATGTGTGTTCTGACATGGATCGGAGCGGCTAATCACACCATTAATCACGGAGCAGGACCAACGTGACACTTTTCGTCTCCCCACACCTCCGCTGTTATTTCTTTTAATGCCCACTGTAACGCGAACACACACACACACACTTGCACAGACTGACAGTGGACTTGTACTAGAGCTTTAGACTGTAGGCTTATTCTGCTTGACCTGGTCTCTAACAATATAAAATGGGGAAAATAATTCTTTATGTTTAAAAAGATTCACAGAAGAAATCCACAGTAAAAAAAAAAAAAATCAAGCAACAGTGCGACTGATTTTTAAATCCCTCTTCATGTGGTCCGATTTCACATCCATGGCCTAAAAAAACCTAATGATGAATTTAACATTTTGGAGTATGGCACAATGGCAATCCCAGTTCCATTACTTTATCTTTAGCTGTGTTAAATAGAGTGAAGAGGTGATACACAGAGTCATATATGGGCAAGGAATGCAGCACAATGTGTCCCAGTTCATAAACAATGTGTCAGATTAACAGCTCTAACCGATGGCCATCTTTACACCACACTGCCAGACATGTAAACTCCAACATCGGATCACATCCCAGTATTATCACACCCACACTTTGTATCCCCTTTGGAATTATCTGCATGCAAACACGGCTTGAGAATCTAAAAATACACAAAGAATAATTGCGCACTAAACTGAATAACATGGTCACTGTTGGGAATGAGTCTGCACTTTTAGAATACTCAAGGAATCTGGTGGGTGATGCATTAAGTGCAGGACCAATATGTTGGAAGAAATTAGTGTGGTGAAAGGTTAAGGGCACTCACCCCCACCCTAGTCTTAAGGGGAGGTTTATCTTTTCTGTGAACGCATCTGAAAGAGCTAAACAGAGATCCATCTCTTTCTGGCCACCGCTGAGTCTCTTTATCAAGGATTGTTTTACTCCCATTCATCAAGTTGTCTCTGCTGCTGATTAATTACAAAATAAAAATAATAATGACGTGATACTTTGTTGAATATAGCTTGATTAAATCACGCTGGAGCTTGTAGAGATTCAAGTGTTTTGTTCAAGGACACTTCACCAGAGTGTTTATTGTCTCATGATGCTCTCCAGCTTAAGAAAAGCCAGTGTATTCTGACATTTTAGACCATTGCAAGCTAACCCTCTCTGTGGAATAACAGCGACTGTAGACTTCTGCAAGGAAGCTCTACTCCAAAAGAATTATGTTGTCCTTTTTATGATCAAAACATATGCTGCTGTCTGTCTAAGACATATCTATATCACCTACATTCCTTAGTACAGGTACAGACCTCCCAAGTGAATTATTGTCTGACCCTTGCATGTTCTGAAGCACACAGAATTAAACCTTTGAATCAAAGTGGCTGCCATGCTTCAGTGCAAGTTAAATCACTTCCAGTCTCTACATTAACACAACAGATTACAACGTTGTCTCCCTGTGGGTGCTCTCTGAGTGGTACTGCGGGATTCTGCTGAGTGATGTCTTCCTAAAACAATAAAAAAGGGGCATTATTATGATTAGCCAGCTAGTAAACTTTGTCTCCCACATCCTCAATCAGCGTGGTGTGCATATGGTGTGTGTGTGTGTGTGTGTCTGCATGAGTGTGCTGATTAGTATTGCTAACAGTCTTTGAACCTGAATCACACTAGAGTATTTAATCACATCTAATTTGAGTGGCCATTTGGCCTTCGATGTAGAACACACTTGCAGTGTACATGAATCTAGCCGACAGGATTCATCTATCAGGGACACACACATACAGACACACACACACACACACACACACCCACACACACACAAGACAAATGCTTGTGCTGTATCTGCTAGCTGATCTTGAGTGGGTGAATCCTCTCTCTTTCCTCCCCTCTTGTTTCACTCCCTGCTTAACCTAGACTTGGCGTGTCCTGGACAAACAAAGGATTATCTTCATTTCCTGTCCAATTGAAAGGGTGACAATGGGATGGTTTTTCATGAAGAACTTGTGATTAGTCTTCATAAAAGTCAGACCACATGCACTGAGAAGTCATAAGGCACACCAATAAAGGACAAATAAATCCCGCTGCTGTCTGTCTGGTGTCAAAAATCTCATCTACTTAAGTTTTTCTATTCTGCGAGATAACAGTATTTTGGCTGACAAGATCAACATAATGCTCACATTAACAGTTGTACATTTATGTACATGTCACATGCCATCTTAGTTTCAAGATTGCGAGAGAGAATGCAATTCTCTGTAGAATAGCAAAAGCTGGACTGACATCTTATTTATAAGGGGTGAAATTCTCAGCTCGACTACAACATGTGATTCCAATTGAACCTTCATGGTCCCTGGGACATATTGAGACATTTGGATCTACAGAGGTGGGAGATGGATGGCTAAAGTACATGACCATGCGATGAGAGGTGAGAGGAAAAGGAGGGGGGCAGGTCAGCGGAGATGGGATGGAAAGAAAATATGGAATGCAAAGAGTGGAAGAAAAGAAGGGTTCAGAGACATGAGGCAGAAGGAGATATTCAGGACAAAGGAATGAAAAATGAGGAGCGAGGACTTTGATGAAGACATCTTGGAGGTGGGGCTGCTGTCGAAGGACTGTGATGTCACAGAGCAAATGGGAGATTGGCAGGTCAGACAGATTTCTCAGTGATGAGGGGTTAAGATGGGGTTAAGAGTGAGCATAAACACATATGCGTACTTTTGCACAAAACAGATTCAAAGAAAGAGGATGTTAGGGGAGGTATATTGTGGCTGTGAAAGAGGAGAGAAAGCTGAGAAAAGGCAAGGATATGGCAAAATATGAAGACAATAGAAGTGGGGAAAGTGTGTTTTTGACAAGAGTGACTGCCACCTGTGCTGCATGAGAGAGAAAAGAGGGAAGAAAAGGAGAGGAGGAAGGGAAGAAAGAAGCAAAGGTAAAGATTTAAGAGTCCCAGCATACCCTAAATCAGCTCAGCGCACTTCATGTTGTTATTCCTAGGCGTCACGGTTGAGGGATATGTGTTTATAATTTGTGTTATGACTTACTTGAAATTATGAGTGTGGAGAGTCAGTGGGACAGAAACAGATGCGTCCGTGTGATGCCCGAGGGAACCATCAATACTGTCTGCCCCTAAGTGCAGTGTGTGCATGTGTGCGTGCATTTGCCTGTCTGTGCACACATTTGTCCTTTCATGTCCTTGTGTGCATGTGTGATGTATTTTGTTAGCAAGAACATGGGGAGCCTACTAATATCAGTTCCCAGGACATCCATTATAAGTTCTTCTAGTTTGTGATCATGCCTTTTCCACCACTTAACTGTCCGGCTCTGCAGAAACATTCCACGGGCATTTTATGGCTGTTCCTTGATTGTGAGTGTGTGAAGGTGCGGCACAGGGCCGGGGGCCCCTGGCTACGAAGGACTGGAGGCCTGTGGTGAGAGCAAGCAGAGGACATGAGAATGGGGCATGGTTGAGTGACACTGTTATTTATGGCCATGGAACACTGTGTTATTTACAACTGAGGAGGTAGGGAAAATGTCTATTTCCAACATAAAACACACGCTCTGGCTTCATTTGGTAAGCTTACTGCAAAGCCAGTTGAGATGCTAAATCTGTGTTTCAACTCTAAATGTGGGTTAAATGTATTTTTATGAGGTCCAAGTTCTGGCTACCTCTGGTAGGATTAGCTCCATGCTAACCCGTAGCAGCTAACCTGCAGCCACATGCCAGATCCACCTATTACCCACTTCCTTCAGTGTGTTTGCCTGGATTAAAGCCTATATTTATCTTAATCTAAAAGATAGGATTTAGCCACACACACCACAAATAATACATGCATGCCTGTCTTGTTTGGAAATTCATGTCAACTCCAATATTTCTCCTGAGCGGTTATATTAGACATTACATGCTAATCCTGAGATTTAAGCAAGAATGCTAGACTTTACATGCTAACCTTGAGCTGTGCTTCCCAAGAAAAATCCAAGACAGCAGATGGTTCTCCCAGAATTGGGCCAGGTTGTGTGTGTTTTCACTTCACTAATAAAATATACAACCCACTTACTCTGCTCACCCCCCACTCCCACACTAGTACTCTGACCGGTGGGAGGGGGGTGGTGGTCTAATTGCAAGAGTATGTATCAGTTTTACAGCAACAAGAGGGAAAATACGAGGGGACAAAAATCAACAAATCTGCCAAAACTAGCCAAATGTTTAGAGTGGGAGCAGGGACGAGGAGAGATGGCTGACTGCTCCCAGAGATGAGCAGGACCAGACGGCCACCGCTGCATTCCAGCAAGAGAGAGGGGGGAGATAGAGATAGAGAGACCCAGACAGAGAGCGAGACCAGGTGGCTATGTGTGTGTGTGTGTGACACTGTGTGCATGCAGACAAATGAAATGAAGAGAGCATTCTAAGTTTCTCTCCAAACTGACTTCTCAATGCATTGACACTATTAAAAGACATAAGGATGCCATTTAAAACTCATTTGTTTTGATGCAATTGTTCAACATTTTGGAAAATATGTCTCCAAGAGACTGGGATTAAAAGATCAATATCAATCTCATGTCTGTGTGTGAAGTGCAGAGCTGGATGATTAGCCTAGCTTAGCATAGCAGGGGGAACAGCTAGCCTGGCAAAGTTTAAAGATATCCCAGCCAACATCTCTAAAGATGAATAATTAATGCAATATATCTTGTTTTTTTAACCAGAAAGGTTTTTTTTTTTTTTTTTTTTTTTTAAAAAAAGCGCATTTGGGATTTTTGGGGAAGTTACAAGCTGGAACTATTTCTTGGCAAGCAACAGTCTAGGGCAGTGACTGTGCTTGTGCATCCCTCCGTTTTATTGTTGCAATGAGTTTGCCAGGTTTGGTACCATTGTGTCTGTACCGAGACCAAAATCTGTACTCAACACTAGAGCGCACTAAACCAGAGATGTTAGAACTACTCTGGAGAAACTGTTGTTTTAACTCCACCTAAAATCACAGATTGACAGTTTGATGTCTTCTGTTCATATGAGGATTTGGATGTGATAATTCATAAGTTTAAGAGGTGTCGGTAGGTGTATTTTTCACTTTGGACAGAGCCAGACTGGCTGTATCCCGCTGCCTCCAGTCTTTATGCTAAACTAAGCTGAGTCCTCTCTCACTTACAGCTTCATTGCATCTCTTTCTATGGATCACCAAGGGGTCAGATAGACTGCTGTTGTTGTAAAAACAGCGTAGATAAATAAACAAGGTTAAGTGGGATGTCAGTGATGATTGTGATGTCACCAACAGCTTTTTCTCATATGGATGACCTTGGGTACATGTCTGCCCATGTTTGCTTGAATGTGTGTGTGGGTGTGCTTTTTCCTCTGTAACCTCGGCCTTTCACATCAAATTGGGAAAAAAACAATCCATATCAGATCAGTCAAAGCCACTGCCATTCACCAGAGGTGTCTGGCACAAAGCCCGCCTACGCAGCCTCGACCAATAAGGTGAGCTCTGACCCTAAACCTCCAGGGACCATCCCGATGGCTGAGCAGGGTTTTACAATTCTCTTTAAAGGGGAGGTTTGTTTTCTGTCTTTATCGTCGCTCAGCTGACTGACAGTGTCTCCCCAAGGCACAAGAACAAAACAGGGGGCTGTGCTGTACCACACACGAGTAGTGCTCCCCTGCCTCGCAGTCAGACACAAGTACAGACACACACACACACACACATACATACACACACATATATACAGCAGCTGGGTTGTTTAAAGCTCCCTGTCATCTGAGAGAGAGGTGAGGGTCACAAAATGAGTAACACTGCTCCAGTCACACTACTGTAAGAATACACACACACACACACACACACATACACACGCACACACGTACAGGGAGAGAGAGAAACATACACACATATGCAGCGTGTTAAGACGGAGCACTAAGGCCTCAGTATAAACACTGATGAGTTATGTCCCCTTCGTCTGTCTCTGATCCAACCAGAGCACTGTCCCACAACCCCCTCCTCCCTACTGTTTTAACATCAAACGATGAAACTATACAATATGTGACAAAGGAGAGGGTTTTGTTGAGGTCATACCATGTGAGAGAAAATAAGATGGCCGATTCAAGAATTTAGAGCTGTCACATTCACCTTCTATTGCTTTAATGTTTTTTGTAACTAATTTAGTCTATAAAATGTCCAAAATTAAGAAAATTGTCAGTAATGATTTCCAACACACAATCCTAAACCCAAACACATTTCTTTTAAAGTGAGGTCAACCAGAGAAAAGCAGCAGATCTTCACACTTAAAAAGCTGGGACTAGTGATTATTGTTTAAGTAATCAGTTGCCAGAATTGTTTATTTCTTCTCATTTTTGTTTCAGCACTTGTAACACTTAAAAGTGAGGATTCTGTGTCATCTTTTCTGGTTCTCTCTCTCTCATTGTAATACATATAACTAAAGCAAGCTTTCTTTGAGTAAGATCACTGTAAGATTGTTAAAAGCCAAACTGCCAAACATGATGCATAGTACCAGTCAAAAGTTTGTACACACCTTCCCATTCCCTTGAATAAGAAAGTGTGTCCAAACCTTTGACTCGTACAGTACATTTCTGTCTTTCTGTACCGGAGTGAGAGGAGCTACAGTAAAGCCTCTACTCTAAACTGTCAGTAATGTAAACTGAAAATACCAGGAGGACACCTTCTGTGTTGCGTCATTTAAAATGGAGGTCCACTGTATTGTCTTGTGTGTTCCATTGTGTTAAAATAACCTTCTGTCAAATAGTCCATCACAGGCTCTCCAACAGGAAGGCCACCACAATCTGCTGTACTTCTCTCTCTCCATCCTCATTCCATCATTCCTTCTCTCCTCCCTTTCTTTCGCTAATCAAAGAGAGGAGCCACTCATCGGACAAGAGAATGGCATCACCTCCGCCTTGGACTTGGACCTCTCTATCATTCGCTTGCTCTCTCCCTCTATCATTCTCTATTTGGCTCTGTCGAGCCCTATACTCACTCCAGAGTGGGGCTAAATATTAAGTTCAAGGAGGTTATGCAAACACGTTGAAACAGCCATCCTTGGCCTAAGTATTACCCTGAACCCTTCAATTACCCGCCTTGCTTTCCTCTCTCCCCATTCCTCCTGCCTTTCCTGTCCTCTGTACGGGTTCTCTCACTCCGGTCATCTAACTGCAGCCTGGAAATACAGCGCACACTCATGACGTGGGGCCAAAAAGCCTTAAAATATCAGGGGCAAAGAGTACAACATAGTGCAGCACTATAACACATGCACACACACACACATACAAACGTGTACCCAAAATACACACACACACAAACCGATGAAAGACGGGTCCAGAAAACAGTGGGAGCGAGTACCCCTGGTGTATTTTCTCTGTGTTCCAAATGTAGGGCCTGGCGGTGGACCACAGCTGAACCACAGCCGACATGCGGTGGAATGGGAGGCCACCACACTCACTTCCCTTAAAGGAGCCATAGAGACACACACACACACACACACAGGCGATCACAGAATAACACACACACACACACACACACACACTCAGACAAACATATACACACATGTTCAGCAGTTTCCTGGATAGCACTGTCATGACGATGGGAGTCCATGTTTAAAAAGTGGTTTGAGGTAAAGGGACAGATCTGTATGGGTTGTTTCCCACAATGCTTTGCCAGACAATTACACAACCCAATTAATGTGGTTACTACAGCACAGCTAGGACTTTACTCTGTGCAAGCAGAGTGTGCACGTATGCGCGCGTGAGAGAGGAGATGTGTGTACGCGCTTTTGGCCTGTATTACTCTTTATTATAGCTTTCCTTGGAGCTTGGACTAGTCGATTTCCCGTCAGTGTGTAAAGGACACGCAAGGTCACACTAACATTCACCCCACACTCCATCAGCCAATCACAGCCGCATGAGCTCAACTTTTATAAAAGCAGCACAGCCAGAGAACTACAATACCCACAATGTGTTGTGCCCGTCTTTCCAGCAGAGAGCTCTGTTCCTTTCACAGAATGAAACCCATAACGAAACGTTGTGAGAGAGGTTTTTAGAAAGTAAAAAATAGGTTTAAAACGTTGTTATATAGTAGAAAAACATGTTTTTTTTACTGCAAAATATATCGTGTCTATAAGACTTCTGTCTGGTGTGAGAGAACTTTGTGCAAACCACAATGTAAAAATAATAAATTACACTGCAAGTAAAAGTAGAGAAGTATGATCATCAAAATGTACTGTACATAAGTAAAACTTAACGTAAAACTACTCATTACACAGAATGGCCTCATGATTATATGTTATATGTGTTATTATTATATTCTTATTGTAATTGTTTTATCTTTACTGATGCATTACTTTGCAGGCAACATTTTCATTTTGTCTGGTTTAGGTGGAGCTAATTTTACACATCTGTTGGGTAGATTGACATGAGAATGCATCATCATGATCATTCGCTGATTTGATCATATTTGCAACTGTATATGTCAAAAATGTAGAAAAGTAATGCAGAACAATATTTAATTTGCAGCTAAACTGTAATGGAGCCAAAGTATAAAGCCGTACAGGGAGGAGAGATTTAAGTAGTACTTACAGGCATGTGCAAAGCTGCATGCACATAAATGACCACATACAGTAGATTGAGCACACACACACATCTGCTAATAATTAGCAATCCTCTGATTCCAACCAACCTTGGTTAACAGTTTGCTTTTAATGAAGGATGGTAAAATGTAAGTAAAACAAAAAAGCTCAAACTGCTCTGCTTTGTGTCGAAGTGGCAGGAACCACATGCTCTCTTTACAGTCTGCAACGCAAACACGCTCTGACCACATATTAACTTATAAGACTTCATTAGCATGGCTTTAAAGTGCTTTAAAGTGTGGAGGGAGAAAAATACATTCAAAGCAAGAAATTATGAAAGATGCAGACACTGAGAAAGAGACAGAAAGTCTCTCATGCACACCCAAAACACACACATGCACACACACACACACACACACAGTCATGTTTCCATCACTTCAGAGGACATTACATTGACTTACATTTATTTCCTGGAGACTTATTCTAACCTTAACCATAACCACTACTTGCCTAACCCCTAACCCTAACCCTAACCTTAACATAACCCAAACCTAACCTTAACGTTAAACCAAGTCTTCACCCTAAAATGAATGATTTACATTAAGGAGACCTGCTTTTTTTTTCCTTATAAGGAAGGCGAGTCCCCAAAACATGACTGTGTAAACAGATTTACATCCCCACAACATGAGAAATACCTGGTCCACACATACACACACACACACACACACACACACACACACACAGAGGGCTAGGTGAGGGTGCTGATTAGAGGAACTGTAGCCAGGTTTGGACAGGTCTGGTGTATATTTAGACAGATCAGTGAGGATCATGGGATCAAAGAGTAACATGATTACTACCTGGCCTTCTGATAAAAAAAACCTCACTATTATTTCCCTGTCAATACACACAGGAATACACACTTGGAAGTACACACATATCTCAGTACGTTCACGCACACACTCACACAGACCCACACATAAACTTGCAGTCATGGGTCCCGGCATTAAAAGACACACAGTGCGTTGTACCTGCCACACTCAGGACACACAGGTAGTCATCACACACATGCACACACTCACATACACATTCTCTCGCAAAAACACATAGACAGACATACTGTATACACCTACACCGCTCTATAATCTGGGTAATTTGTACGTTGAAGCTAGTGTAGACAGATCATGCCTCTGGTACATTGAGTCTATTTTGTCATTGCATTCGCTTGTTTGTAAGTTGGTGTGAATTCCCGATAGAGACATACCCCTACTTATAAAGTACAGTTGTTGGGAATAAGTTTTGTGTGAAGAAGACACACTGAAGAAACTTGGAGTCATGCCACAGGGACACTTTTTGTTTGTTGAAGATTGAGTGTGTGCCTGTTTATAAATTTTACGAGCATATGAAAATGGATGGTGGAAGCGCAGCATACACGTGCATGCAAGCATGAAACAGCAAAAGTGTGTGCCTTGTAATCACTGCAGTAAAGAGTACACTCCCTCTTTGACCTTTCCAGTCCAGTTTCCTTTTGTCTTTGTTATGTTTTGTCTGCCGTCTGCTCCGTTTCCCCACAAACACGCATAAAATATAAACAGATCCACAGACAACATACACACATAAACACAGACTGTATTGAACTGTGAGAATTGCTCAGCTGGTGCTCCCACACACCTGTGCATGGATTCCAGCATACGTCTGGTTTTTAATAAAGAGACCAGTGGTAGTGTGCAGTCAGATGCTGCTGACAGACCCACTGATTTCCAGATAGATAACACACACATACACAGCCAAGCCAGCTCCCTTGGTAGATTACATCACAGTTATTTTAACAATGGCTTCCACTCAGTCCTTTTGCTGGCTATGGTTACATACAGCAGTGTAAGTGTGTGTGTGCGTGTGTGTGTGTGTGTGTGTGTGACAGAAAGTGAAGAAGTCTTTATTCCTTTTTCTGGCTCTGGACTCTTAAAAGAACTTTCTTTTATAATCTGAATATGATCCTCGGACTTTCAGTAGGACAAACGTTTGTTATAATGTTGCACTAAATGATAGTCAGGCTGCTTCGAGTGTTACATAAATGTGAAATGTAAACATAAATTCAAATGATGTTTCTGTGTTTGTGTGTATATGCAGAAGAGTGACAAGGCTCGGTGCATCTGCTTCAATCTGATTGTGTGGGAGCGTGTGTGCGTGCATGCTGTGATCCGGCAGTTTAGAGTATTACGATGTGTTGTTTGATGTAAAGACGGGGACGCGCTCAACTAACGTTGAAGAGTTCTGGGTGAGAGTGGGATCATTAACTAAATGAGTTCCTCATGTATGCTCCCTCTTGTACTGTCTCACACATACACACACACAAACAAAAAACACACAGTGCAGACATCTGGGGGGGTAACAGCACTATTATTGACCTCTTTCTAAATGCCATTCAGCTATGACATTCCATCTTTATCGGGTATACCCCACATGTGAATGAGAAGGTTCTGGCATGGGTCACAGGTTGAACCCCATAATCAATTACCTCCAAATGATCTACAAAACAATTATCCTCATAATTTGATTTAACTATAGTACTGATATTAGGGCTATTTGTGAAATATCTTGAATTCTGCAAGAACATAGCTACTAGAAAAAGAAGTCTGTCAGTCTTTCTGTTGCTTGGTCTTTAAAGTCCAACTTAAATTAAATTGCATGTTTTTTTTTCTGCTACAGCATGCACATCTGTTCTGTAAACCACATGCCCTGTGTTCTGCTTTGAAAAAAAAAATAATAAAAAAAACTCAAAGGGAGAAATTTACATTTTATATTTTTGGGTTTCATGATGGCGCCTCCTATCTTTGCATAAGTCCTTCTACATAGATATAAAACTTTTTTTTCCATACAGCCAATCAAATTGCTTAATTTAAACCATATTCGCTTAAAGTAGTAACAGTGCTGTTCTATCACTGGCAGATGCTCACACTGAAAGTCAGGCAGCAGCCTGCTTTACAACACAAGAGCCACAGACCTTGAACAACAAACCAGATTAGCTTTCCTGTTTGAGTCCCCTTCTTATCTAACTTACAAACATTAACACATGTCTTGTCCTGCACCTTAGCTTGTTGAACGAGCGACCGAACAAACACTCAACCAGGGAAAAGTGCACTGCTAACATCAGTCTGTAGGTTAGGTACCATAGCTAATTAGCTGGTCAGCTGGAGCACATTAAACAGCATGTAAACGTATCCTGTAAATGTCACTTTGGTCCATTTAGATGCTGGTGTGGGTCTTTCTCTTCAACAACACTGCCAGCAATACACTGTGAGCTCATGCCTTGTAGGATGCAGCGCTTGTTTGTTTACTTTGACTCTTGATCCCTCAGCCTCTCAGTTACTGTCAATCAAACATCCCTGCAGCAGCTGAGAGCAAAAGGGGCATTTCTGATATATCAAAAGTACATATAAGTACAGTAAATATATATACTAAGTAAGTATATATATATTTATTGATTACAAAATATAAACAATACATTTGCACAAAGGGATGACTATATGGGAATTTAGTTGGACTGGAGGTGGAGCTGTGGACAAATTTCCAGCTCTGGTTAACAATAAATTGTATTCTGCTCTCTATTACAGAATACAATTTAGACACTATGATGTAATTTTGCAGTTGACCAAATGACTTCCTGCAGTGTTCTATGAGGTTATTAATTAAGACAAAAAGAAAATTCTACATATATATATATGGGCTACAGGTGCTTCTCAATGTGCCTTTAATGTTCATTGACTGATCTATCATAGAGTAACATCACAGGATTGATCTACACACAGAATGTCTTCCCATTTCCTCTGAGCACTACAATATGTAAGACTGAATCTGAATAGACTGAGACCATGGCAGTCCTGGGCCTGCTCTGGCCCCTGCTGTGTCTGTACAGATGTGCAGATTTGTTTGCATGTGTGCGAGTGTGTTGTAAATATTGTGAATACACTGTCCCTTTCAGAATTTTTAGGTCTCCTGCCACTGTTAGAGACAACAGAGAGAATGAAGCTGTGTTTTCATGTTTCCTGGGCTTTTGAAGGAGGCATATTGAAAGAGTGCAGAAAGAAAGTCACGCAGACAAGGGACTGAGATAGAAAAGAAAAGTTTCTCTGGGCTGCAGACCACCTCGGAGCTATAGAAGATCCAAAATAGACTCTGCTGCGAAGGATACAGACACATGTACAAACATTTTGACATGAAAATCTGTCCGTGTCACAGAACAGCAACTTTAAAAGGTGGTGAGGAGCATGTGAGGAACACAAGTTAGCGAGCAAGAAAAAGAAATGTTTATTGCTCTTTTATCTGCAGTCATGCAGCAAGACATACCAGGAAGCTGCTTAGAGGTTGGGGAAACACTGGCACGAAGCACACTGTGACTGACATGTCAAAATGTCTGCAGTGCGACGTGCGTGCAGATACATGTGGGCATGTGCTTCTCTGTGCGTGCGTGTGTGTGTGTGTGTGCATGAGTGTGTTTATCTTGCACATGTGCTGCCTTTGCCAATGTGTGCATGCACATGCATGTGTGTTTATCGTGCACTGAGCTTCCAAAGTGACATGTCAGGACATTGATGTCAGGAAACTGAGACACTTTGAGTCTGACAAACAAACCATGCCAGAAGGAGGATCTAAACAATGTGCCGCAATTGCTTTATTACTCAGTGTTTGCCTTAGGTGTCATGTTACTGAAGTCTTCAACACCATAAAAGCCTTCTCTATGGTTCAGCACTGTGTTTGTGTGTGTGTTTGCTCTGGCGGAGGCTCCCCTGTGACTGGTTATATTGGACATGCTCAAACAAAGCCAAACACACAACAGGAGCCGCAAGCAATTAGGGCCTGCCATAGTGCATAACTCCTCTCTAAACACCCTCTGTTTCCCCCTCGCCATCCACCAGTCTCCTTTTCTACCGCACATTTCAAGGACTATGCCACCATTTGCGTGCTAGGTCTCCACTGGTATCCAGTGTGGCATCGGCGGCAGTAACACTGTTTGTGCGTATGTCATCTTCAGCATTACATGTTAACCTCAGTGGGTAGAACATCGCTGACTGGCACGGGAATGCTGAAATACAAGCAGGCAGTGTAATCCCCTGGATTAATACACATTAGGATGGTTTAGCAGAGAGCCGGGTGGGCCCTATGTCTCCATTTCATACTGTCAATAGGAGAAATTTGTCTCTGTCCACATTATGACGATACACTCCTGACTGTCCTATTGTTTGACGCAGGTTGAAACATAAAATGCAGATGTTTTCTCCTGCACAGTAGATGATTAAGACATCTTCTCATGGCAGAGCAAGGGCAGACACAGTAACTGATGGACATCTAGTCTGAATCAGATCCTCTGGAGTCTGAGTAGAGGGTGATATCTCACTGCCTGTGGCTTGGACAGCAGACCCAGTGAAGATCTGTTTTAAATCAATGGAAGAAAAACTGGTAAACTCAATCTGGGTCAACCTCTTTCTCCCTCTACCCCACCAAACCCCTCTCTTCCTCTCTCTTTGTTTTTCTGACTCACTCTAGATGCATTAGGATGTCTCTTAGGCCCTGCTGTCACTAAACACCTTATAAGAGAGATGTCAGTCTTTGAAAAAAAGTGAAGGACAGGATTGAGAAATGGAGCCGTATTGCAGTTGTAGAGAGAGAGTTTGGGGCAGGGTGTTTGTGTGTGTGTGTGTGTCTGTGTGTTGGGGGTATGTCTGTACCAGTTGTGTACTAATAAAGCTAATGATTGCCATCTGGACAGCGAACAGATTCCTGAATTCTTGCTTTTTCATGTCACTATGTTACCAGGCCATTATTCCAGTCTGGGCTGTGAGTCAGCCAGAGTATTACTTTAAACTTAAGACACAGTTGGAATGAATGAAATGTAGAATGGAGTCAGAAGATACTGATGAAGTCAGAACCTTCTATATATGTGTGTGTGTATAGATGCGATTTTGTGAATATGCAGGTATATATATGTGTGTATGTGTGCATACTACAAGATCTATGACACAGTCAATGAGCATATGTTGGTGTATGTGCACTTGCACCAAACTGCACTTCAATTTGTGAGTATGTCAGGGGGCTGCATACCTCGGTATGTTTGTCTTATGTGTGTAAACCTTTTGTAGTGGCTAGCTTAGCTCTCCTGTTACACACACACATGTTCTTTATGGGCTGGCTAATGGAGCTGAGCTCTTCCTGCCTCTGTGATGTGGTTTACTGTTGTTTGATGTGCTAAGGAATCCTGCATAGGAGAGCACCCCGAGCCGATCTTATCACATAAAAGCCCTCGCGATGGAAGAAGACACTCAACTCTCTTTTTTAACTTAATAGAGATCTGTGTCCCTGTGAGGCTGTGTGTGTGTGTGTGTGCGTGCGTGTGTGTATGGGTGTGTGTGTGTGTATGTGTGTGTGTGTGTGTGTGTGTGCACCGTTTCTCTAATTCAATCGAGTGTGTAACCCAAGGCCAAACACACACATTTGATTTCAGTGAATGCTGAACTCGGAGACCTGTGGCTGGAATGGACGAGAGACATGTCAGATATGTCAGTGCACGTTACTGTGAGTGTGTGAGTGTGTGTGTGCGTGTGTGACAGATGGAGAGAGTAAGAGATAGAGGAAAAGGGAGGGGTTTTACTTTTAATATTTCTTTTTTGATTCCACATTGAAGTGATATCATGTGTGACGACTGTATGTATATTTAAGACACACACATTTAAGTGCACCTGCTTAATCCGTGTAAAATTAACCCTTTGCAAGGTTTTCAATCCCTTTATTTCCTGGCTCAAGGCCTTAGCTAGGCACACCATGTATTGTTATTTGCCAGAGAAGTTTACAGTTCACTGTAACTTTAAAGTCTGTGTAAAGAAATAATAAATATATGTTCTGTGTTTGTCTCACCACAGAAAAATGTGAAATTAACCACCCAGCCAAATATGAATGATTAAAAAAATCGCCAAGTATATAAAATGAGGTTTCAAAATTGTGGAAAAACAAGCAGTATTCTCTGCTCTGAAATGCTAGGGGCATGTCCACTGAAAGCACTGACAGCACGGCCCAAAAGAACAGCCTCTGAGTTAACAATGCTCATAACAAACTCCTGAATAAAAATACAAAATTTAAAATAGGCTTTGTAGGTGTAAGGCAAGCAACATGGATGATATTTTAAAAATAAAGTAACGTTAGGAGCCTATGTTTAATTCAGCACATATTTTGTGGGTAAATATGGACTTACTTCAGTAAAAATGTAACTTTAATGACTAGTTAACAAGTAAACCATCATCAATCATCGTTACGTTAAAATTACTGTGGAGCTCGGAGCAAAACACTCAACTCAGTACTACACAATTCAGTCTTTTCACATGTTTTCAGCAGTTATTTTCTAACAGGTATAATGTCTTAAAGAAGAAATTTCTGATTTTCTTTACAAAGTTTTGCATAATTTAAAATTGTTTGGGTCTTTTTGCATGCATGTTCAAAGGAACTGAACACAGCAAATATCTGTATATGAATGAGATAAAAGAGGAGCTTTTGTGACCTCTATTAATTTCCGTTTCGTGTCTTTAATTTGTATAGCAAGTGAAATGTCTGCATTATCATTGATACTGAATTTACATCTAATAATTATGAGGAAAGATCTGAAGTTATAAGGTGCATTTTTATTTTCATTTTAAGTTATGACTGTGAGAAAAAGGTTTTGATGCAAAATACATCAATGGACACTTCAGTTCAAGCACAAACACAGACGGGAATGAAAAGAGACGCACCACCACAACCTCTGCGACAGTCCGCCTCATCCCTACAGAATAATAATGTAAGAAATGTATATATATTAAAAACTGAGGTTTCAGTTAATGCCAGGGTATACACATACTGTCCCGTTCAGGCTTTGAATATTGTACGCTAAAATGACAAAACATATTCCACAGTTCTCTGATCTTGACTTAAATTACTCCAGACATAAACACGCATAACCCTCATATCAATACATTCATGAATGCCCACATTCTCAATCACGCATGCACACACTGTCTATTTTCTGTTTCATCTACAGCCTGAAAGTCATGCCATTGTCTTTGCTCACACTCCCTCTAGCCATTCCTGTCTCTGCAGGATTCTTATGTTGTTTGTTTAGTGGTGACCAGTCCTGTCCCTACCCAGTCTGTCCACCCACATGAAGGCCTCCTCTGTGTTATTGATGCTAGCTTTAAAAATGAAGGACTACACAGATTAAACCGCGGTTGCCATTTTGTATAGATGTGACGCTTGCTTCAAATAAACTTTGGGTTTTTAGCATTTTGTGTTTTTTTTTTCTCTTTCCTTCTCTTTTCCGTGGGTTTTGCTTCACTTTTTCTTGGACGTCAACTCTGATATCATAAAAATGAGACAAAGATTTTATTGCAGAGTTGTGAAAGTTAACAGTGTCTGTGATGCTTGTGAGTGGTCATTTTTTTTTATCTCCACAAACAAATAAAGACAAATACAGTTTTGTTTTTAAAAGATTTCAAATCCTGGTAGTGAGCTTAAATCCATTGACCCCTACTTTCTCTTCTGATTTCATTTTTATTCTCTTTCCACTCTTCTCCCTCAATTTCCTTTTCTCTCCCCCTCTCCTCTCATTTCTTCTTCTCTCCTCTCTTTTCCAGCCCTAAACTTGGATACCCACCGGCCCCAAGAGAACAGTCATGTTTCCAGTATGTCTCCATTTACCAGAGACCAAATGAACAAGAGCAGGAAAAATCATCACATAGCCACTGGCACAATCTGCTTATCTTTCACTGCTAATAGCTCTCATGCTCTTCACATCATTGCTCTTATGTGCACACAAGCATGCACGCACGCACACACGCACATAGAAAGACAAATTCGTGTATGCACATGTTGTTCTGTGCGCACAAACACATTCAAAAGCATCATCAGCAAGGATGCACACGTACATCCAAACTTGCTTGGGCTGTTTCCTGCCGCTGCCGAGAAGTACATAATGATAATTACTATTTGGGTCTACATCCCTGAATTAACCAGATCAGACACACACACACAATCCAGAAGTGCCAGGGGCTGCTGTGGTGAATGCTGACTGGTGTGCAGTGTTGGAACAGCCCAGTGCTGGGAAGTGGTCCGTTCTACTATTGTTCTCTATTAAAACCTCCTGGGAATCATCTAAGTGAGGCTGAGAGACGTGTGGGGCAAATAAGATTCCGGTCAAACCAACAAATAGTCAGAGAATCTGCCCTTACTGATGAAAACTGTGAGAATGCGTAGAGGTAAAACTGCAGAAAAGGAGGGAGACTCCTCAATTTTCTGCCAATAAAGCTGATTTTACCTGATGTAAAATTGTGAGAAATGAAGGGAGAGTAAGACACAGACACAAAGTCAAAGATGCACATAGCCAGATAAAGACAGACAGACAGACATAGCTAGAGAAGCCACAGAGGACAGAAACAGGAGTGGGAGCTCAGTTGTGTGCGCAAACCACAGAGGCTTAAAGGTGTTTACAGTGTGTGAATATATACCAGTAAGCTCCACTGATTCACTTGTGTGGGTATACCAGCATTTCATGTGCCCGTAATGGTAAACCATGAGGGCATTTCACTAAGCTACGGTTTTAACGGCTGTTTTACAACACAGCACATCAAAAAACATATTACATGCAGCTGCATTTAGAGCAACCCATCCCTCTTTCTTCCTAAAAGAAACCACTGCTCTTTGCAGTTAATCCCTTGTGCTCCATCTCTGCTGCTGTCTATCTGTCTGTGCATCTATCTATCCGCATATCTGTCCATCTATCTGTATAAATCAAATTTAAAATTAAATTTTGCTTCAGTGCCATGACCATATCTATCTATCTGCATTTAGAGCACCTCCTAACTTCCTTCTCCTCATTCCTTTGATGACCCTGAGGGCAAGACTGCCATTTAGGAGGCCGTCACTGGTCACCTCTGGGTGCTGTGTCCTGGGCTGCCTCTTTATGCCTGCAGGGCCCACCTAATATATTGCCCACTCATGCACACACTTAAATGCTCACACACACACACACACACACACACACATACACACAGGACTTCCAATCAATTAGTCTTGAGATTTATACAACTGGGAAAACTTGGGGGTGTTAGTCTCCCTAAAGCCAATCAGATTGAGCTTTCCCGAGACTTCTACACAAGTCAAATGACACTAATTAGCTTTGTGTGTGTGTGTGTGTGTGTGTGTGTATGTGTGTGTGGGCATTCAGTTATGTGCACGTGTATGTGTGTTTGCGACTGACACTAATTAGCAGGGCTAGTGCACCTACTTCCTCAGGACCATTTCCTGTGATAGTAATTATTAGGTATGTGTGATAAATTCCAGGCCTTCTTCCACCCGTCCAGAGATAGAACGAGAGAACAAGAGAAAGACAGACAAAAAAGGGGAGAGGGAGGGAGAGCATTTAATACTCAGAGGAAGTTAAAGAGTTCAGCGGTGCAGGAGTAATGAAGTAAAAGTGAGGAGAGACGATGAAAGAATGGTTTTACTCTGCTGGGGCAAAGTGTGAGTCAGTATGACGGTGAATGCGGTTTCCACATGCAACATCTTCCCATTGACGTGGCCTCCCTATCTTCTTCTCTGGTTGTCAATCACTGCATTCTTTTTTTGTTTTTGAGTGTCACATTCACCCCATCTTCACTATGTCAGTTTCAAGAGAAGTTCTTTCAGCCTCTGGAAAGACTCTTCCATCTCTGTCTATCAGTTTAACCAAACACACTCCCATGAATGAGCTATCCCCCCTTTTTTGACTGATGTTTTCTGATCGTCAATGCATCTGTCAGCTCAACATCGACTTCACAGGACTCTAACCTACCAGTCACTTCTTAAGGAAACAATGCCCAGTGTTCACAAATCCTCTTCACTATGACAGCAATCCAGCTGTTACCGTACTGTAGGAAAACAGAGGGTGTGCCAGTTTTACAAAACTTGATTTGAAATAGAGGACATGAAACTTCATACTTCTGGTGTGGCACAATTCCCTAAATACAATTGTGGATGTAAGTACCAATAAAATATTAATACGTAGTGATAAAAAATAGCTGTAACTGCTGATAGAACAGCCAAACCCTGAGAAAATGAACTCAAATCACAAGGGTTACAGAGTACAGTCCAAGAGAATAACATGGCCCGAGAAAAATGGGCCAGAAGCTTTAAGGCCCTTAACCCCCAGTTCCATTAGCTGAACAGCACAGAGAAGCAAACTTCTCAGGTGTATCTCAGGACTATTACTCTCTCTCTACTTTAAGTGGTAATTTTGCTTCAGTGTATACATGAACATTAATATGTCCTATACATCATCATCTTTTTTTTTTTTTTTTTTAACTTTTTTAGCTTTAAATTTTGTTGACAAAGAAGGAACACCAAAAGTAGTGTCAACGAGGTAAACAATATACCAATACAATTCTTCTAATGTTTTATACCGAGGTTTTAGTGGTCCATTTTTCATGAAACCCCAATTGTTGAATTGTCAGAACATGTGTGAGCCTTTTTCATATCACCATGTATCTTAAAAAAGTCCAGTGACCTATGGTAGGGGGGTCCACTTAGCACCCTTTCCTAGTGATTGCCATCTTTGTTGCCATGAATGGAAATTTAACAAGATATCATTCCTCATGTTTTATATTTTCTTCTGTAATCGCCTAAATATAGCACAACACATGTCTTGGGTATTTCATTACCTAAAATCACATTCAACACTACCCATAATTGCCCATTTTCTTGGATTCCCAGAATACACGAGTGTGATCCTCATTCTCTCCGCACAGTCTTCGGTATGATTGTCATGAGGATCCACTTTTATATTCTCCCAACAGAATTCTGGCCTGGAGCTAGTGGTTATATGTCGTACCATTGTACCAGACATCTTTAGATATTTCCATCTTAAGCTCTGTTTCTCATTTATCTCTAAAAATACCCTGTAGAAATTCCTTGGTTCATCACCAAACCTTGATACAGCACTGAAAGCAATTCACCAAAACTGTTCTTGTATCTGGTCTCAAAATCTCAAAATAAAATATTTAATTTTTGAAAAGTCTGGGTTACACCTTCGTCAATTATCGTGCTTATTGCTGTAATACCCCTAGTAGCCCCTTGTTTAAACCTGTAATCAATGATCCTCGATGTGAATTTGGGATCATTTGGGATTTCAGCCTGAAAAATAAGTTTAAAATATTTTAAAGCTTACTGTATGGGACCCAGGTAGAAGTCTGTCATTACCTTACTGTACTGAACAAGGACTTAGAAGCAGGGATTTCCATGTGATGAAGCCCTCCATTGACAAAATCTCAAAGGAGGAGGAGGTGGAGGAGTAGGGTGGAGCATGCCTAGGCCCTGACATAATAACACACCTACAGGCCCGACAGCCGACACACATGTCGAAGGTAAACACGCATGTCAGAGGGCACAGGAGCACAGACAGACATGATGAATGGCCCCAAGTTCCCACGAGGCGACGCACATGCAAACTTGCCCAGAAAGAGAGGAAGGTGATGTGTGGTCAGCCCCTCCTCATCACAGCAGTACAGAGAATCCCATTCACACACTGCAGCCACCTTCTATGTTTCATCATCACCTATCAAAACAATTGCACTGTAACACCACACTTGTGTGTATGTGGGTGTGTGAATCTGCATACACGTATGCAGCTACTTTAAGTCCTTGCATACAAAAGGCTCTGACTGTTTATGTGCTGCTGTGCACTGTTGGTGGACTGAATGTGAGCTTTTGCAGGTGGGCATCGATGTGAATGCGATTTCAAAACTACGTGGGTTGTGTTTGCATTGTGTACACTACATATATACGTGTATTTGCATGCATTTTTGTGTATGTAAATATATAAAACAAATATATCAATGTGTACATATACTTTCTTGGTGTAAGTATCAGGGCTGGATTAACTTTAAGGGCAACAGGACAATTGCTGAGGGGCCCAAGACCTCTAGAGGTCCCAGGGCACAAACAGAATATCTGGTTAGATCTCATTTTTCTGTCTGCTGGTGCCGCTGTAGCCTACTCACACAGTGCGACCGTGCAACTGCGAGCTGATGGACCCTCTCTCATTGGTCATCCTGCATCAACATGCAAAGTTAGAAAGGTCAAAGGTGATGCCAAATCAACGTAAATTTGACGTTGACGCGGGTAGCCTCAGCCTGCATTCAAACAATTAAAAAACGGAGAAGCCTGGAGCCTGGCTCTCACTTAGCTGCCCTATGTGAGAGCGCCAAACAAAAATTAAAAAAGGTTTAAGACATCAGAAAGGCAGAGAATTTAAGATATATACTGAAAATAGGTAATTTCTTCACTTCTGTTACTGTTAACAACTGCTCTACTACGGCAGCTACCAGCAACAAGGACAACTCAGCTGGTGATGACATTTCTTCACTAGCAGTTGGAACAGCCTGGACACCAGTAGCGCATACAAGGGAGCTAGCGATGGCTCACCCATTGTGACAGCGAGCAGCCTGGACAGCGAGAAGTCCCCAGCAGCAGCTTGCAACAACAGCCCTGCAGCAAGTGTGACCATTGAGGGAATTAGCAATGGGTCAAGCAGCCTCTGCACCTCCACAATGACATTTCCTGGAGATCCTGCACTGTGGGGACCCATTACGGGAAGAGGTGATCCACTGAGCCTTTGAGTGAGTAGTTCTATAAATTCAAAAAAGCCAGATTGAACATATGTGTATCTGTACATCAAAATGCACTTGATGACTGTTAGATCTTGAAGCATTGAATATATGTACATTATGCTACTGTACTGAGTTCTAATCAACAAAGCCTGATTTGTTGAACATTCAATCATACTTATCATTAAAATGTATTTGATGATGATGATGTCTACAATGAGATTATTGTCCTGGGGAGGGGGCAGGGGCTGGTAAATGTGTTTCCTTGTGTGCGTGTGAGTGCACATGGCATACATACAGTATGTGTGTGTGTCCAGGCCCCTCGGAGAGATCAGTGAGCAGGGACATGACCTTGCCAGTACAGCTGGTCTCTCTGTGTATTTAGTCAGCGTAACCATGGCGATGGCACTGTGCAGACAGGATGTCTACGTCGGGGATTTGAAAGTCATAACGTCGCTACTGCTCTTAAGCTTTATTATGCCACGGGTTACTATAACTAGCCAACAAACGGAATACATGAATACACTTCATGGACAGAATTGAATTTCGGGGTTACAGGTTTGGGTTTATTACATTTCCACAGTGTAGAATAGTTCATCTCCCTTCACGCGGAGGTGCTGAGTTAATGGCATGAGAAAAGGAGTGAGCATTAGATATACTGTGTGTAGTAGATATTTTGTGACAGTAGAAGTACAGGGAACTTAAAATATGACACTAGAGGTTTGTTTATATCGAAATATTACACAAAATTTAAGCAACTGTTCAAATTTCTGGTAAAACAAAAAAACTGAAACACATTTTTTCTGTTAGTTACTGTAAGCAAACACTCTAACAGGAATATTTTTCTTTGTCTTTGTCTGAGTGGAAGTGTAAAACAAAACACAGGAAGATTAAGTGAAAGCAGGTACCTAACATCATCATTTACTCAAAAATCTTTGCCCATTTGCCCATTTTTGTACATCTTCTCTTTTATGAACACACAAACTTTTCCAACTCAGTCTGGCATGAGAATCATTTTGCAATACCTGGATATTTATTTTTCTTATGAGCAAACCAAAATGTGGATGAAACATGTGGATGACAATGTTATTTATCATCTGATTCGGTGCAGGTGTTTGCTGACGCATGGTATGTTGTGTTCAGTCATTCTAATCTCACCCACTTTTCTGTCTTTGTATTCATCCCACCTCTCTTTCTCTAACCCTTCTCTGCTAACCAGACCCTGCTCCCTCCCACCCTTCACAGCTCTACTCCATCTTTTTCCTGTTCTTTCTTCCACCACTCCCTCCATCATTCCCTTCCTCCCTCCCACCATCAATCATCCCCTCCATCAATCACTCCCTTAATCTATCATCCTTTTTTTTCCTCCATCATTTACTATTTCCTCCCTAACCCTCTGCTACAGCTTCTCTCTTTTCCTCCTTCTACTGTCTTGCAGAGTCTTTCTACTAAATGTCTGCATGATTTTCCCTCCATCTCTCAAATCGTCAACTCGCCCCTTCTCTGCTTCTAAAAATTTCCACTTTGTCAACTCGGCATCTCTTTATGCGTCACCCTCAAAGCTGCCGCTACCTTTTCTTTGCTCTATCATCATTTTCCATCACTAAAATGTAAACAGAGATAATATCAGCTACATTCCCACTGTCTACAGGAGGATCAGGTTCAGTAAGCCACTGTGATGTTGTGGCATGTAGTATTATCCCATTCAGACTATGGAAACATCTCAATGACTAGCTATTCAAAATGTCCAAGCACATAATTTCTCTATTGTGCACCTACACCCCGTGACCCTAGACTCATTTAATGACTAGCTCCTCTGGAGGCCATCTGTGTCTGTGTCTGTGTGTGTGTGTGAATACTGTATAGTATGGTGGAAACTCAATCTGGTGTGGGGTGATAGAGCAGACCCACACCGCTCCTTATACATCAAGCATTCAGCTCTATATCTGAAAAAGGCAAATATGAAAATTTCTCTCTCTCTCTCTCTCAGACACACACACACACACACACACACACACACACACACACACACACACACACACACACACACACACACACACACACAAGCACACGCAGGCACATACACAATACAAGCTAGGAAACCCAGCATGCAATGAGAGGATATTGAAAATGATTTTTTCCCCTCTTGTCTCTTTCATTAACAGTGTTGAAAAGCCAAGAGTCTGCTCTCTCTCTCTCTCCCTCTGGCTCTCACACACACACACACACACACACACACACATTAAGAAACACACACACACACAGAGCTACCCAGTTCACTGGGGAACGTGCTTCACATGGTTTGCTTCAGCTGGTCTTCTTGACAAATGCCACATTAGAGTGGAGAGAATGAGAAACTTGGCATGCAATCAAACTTCTCTCATGATTTCTAAGATTTGAAATACTTCAGTTTGTGTAGCCCTCACCCTCCTCCACTCTATCCTCCCCTCCCTCTCGTTCTCCCTTTCTTTCTATTTTTTCTTTCTTGCTTTTACTCTAACACCCTTCCTCTCCCTCTCTCTCTCTCTCTCTCTCACTCTCTCTCTTGTTACCTCTCTTTCTCTGCCCTATCTTTCCTGTTTAGTTTTCTCTGTGCTAACTTGGACCAGAGCTGTGCTGTGGGAATATGGCCCCTTTAAGCACAAAGCCAAAGTTTGTGTAAGTATGTGCATGTCTGCAGACGTGAGTGATTATATGTGAGTTCCACTGAGGTTGTGTGTACATTCTGCATGCGTATCTTTGTGGCTTGTTCAGATGTAAGTCAGTCTCACGAAGCTTCGCCCCTCGCAATTCAACAGTCCTTTAATCCTCATCATCAGTGACCCCAAACCCCTGCCTCTGACCTCTTCATACACACAGAGACACACAGAATCGAATGCACAAGAGACCACACACACACTCGTGCCCCCTGTGCCCCTTCCATTAGCTCTTACCAGTGTAGACATGTAACCAGTCAAAGTTTTGAACACAAAGGCAAAGAATCCCAAACTTCTTTGTTGCTGAATATGTCAACCGACCATCACACTAACCGTCTTCCTCAGACATCTCTCTAATGGTAATATAATAATGATTTAAGTCGAGTGCCAGTAAAGTGCAGAAGTGTCTTTCACATGCCAGGTCTGTGAGCATGTTTGTAATTTCACGTATATACCTAGAAGCACGGATTGTGTCTGTATCATATGTAATACATTTCCTCTGCTAAACATCCCTGGTGATGTTTGGATGGTGGAAACTGAAACAGACACGAAGATGGTTTGTATCACCCGTGTGTGTGTGTGTGTGCGTGTGTGCGTGTGTGTGTGGTGTATGATATGGGCAAGGGCACTCTTTTTCTCTGATACTGTAGGCAGACACAGATGCATACACACATTCTTTTAAAGTTAGTGTGATCAGAGGGGCTCGCGAGGCATAATGGATTTTAAAAGATGTGTTTTCAATACATGTGTGCCAGCCTTCCCTTTTGTACTGTACTGAGTGGCTGACTTTAAAGGCATTTCTCTGCGGCACATGACAACCAGATATGTGGCTCCATGCTCCTTCAATCAGAGCGCTCAAAGCAAACACACATGTAGCCGCTCCACTGACAGATCACTGAACTCACTCACACATTTCATACATACCCACTGACACACACTCACACATGGAAATGCATCCAGTCCTGCACACTTTTTTTTTTTCTTTTAGTTTCCTCCTTCTTTAACTCTTCTGTCACACACAGACATACACACACACACACACAAAAAAGAAAACAGCCACACACATATCTTTCTAAACCTGCTGTCCAAGGCTGCACCACCTGTCCTCAATAAATGTAACTTTTCACAAGGCAGCTATAGACAACGGCTGATCCTACTTCAAAACACACCTCGACACTGATGTCTATATAAGACACATGCACAGATGCACATGTGAACAGGTGAGCCAATAAACTCGCCCAACACAGTACAGTAGTAGACACACGGATTTCTTCTGCAGCAACAAAACTGCTGTGTAGGGCCATGACAATGTTCCTGATAAAGCGCTGAGCGAAATATGTTGACAATGTTAAAAAAAGATCCTTGATCTTATTGGCTGGGTGTGCAGTCACTACCACAACCACTTGTAGTTTATTTTTTCTGACTGTATGTCTTACTTTAATTACCAGCACCTCTTGCTCTGCATTACATTACACACTATGTGCAAAGCCTCTTCCTCTTTATGCAAACGCAGCTTAATTAATTCACATGATTGAGTTTGATACATTGAAGTCTTTCTTTTACTGATTAGAGAAATGTAGAGCCATGAATGAGCAGAATATACTGTAGCATACGGTTACACAGCATGTGATTATTATTCTGTGTGGCCTACACTGATTGCACTGTTGTTTACGGACACATGAAAAGAGTAACATCTGTTGAATGAGGAAAAATAGGTAAGTAGGGTAGATTAAAGTAGATAGATAGGATATAAATACTGTGAAGACAGATGGCTGAATATGAGACTAACTTCATCTCCAGAATCTCCTCCAGCTGTTTGCGTCTCTCATGGCGCAGGCTGTTGAGGTGTCCGTCTCTCTCGTGCAGGGATTGCTGAGTGGAGGACAGACGCAACTTCGTGGCATCCAGCTCCTGACGTGTCTTCTCCAAAGCCCCCATCAGCTCCTCCAACTAGTCAAGTGCAGACAAACACACACACACACACAAAGACATGTTTAAACAGTATGAAAACTTACCAGCGTACCCAAACAAAGCTCTCAAATGTAAGAAGTGTTCATTAAATCATGTAACATGTTACTTAAAAGTCAATATACAAGATCTATTTTACACTTCCACATGTACAGTTATACACATGTACACAGTGACATCATAAAATAATCAAATACACACTTATGTACACTTTTATCTGTCTGCATGCCTGTATGTGTGCATGATGCTTTCTGAGGAGCTGGAAGGTGGTGAAATGACTTCCTAAACATGAAAATGAATGACCAGTTGACAATAAAGAGCAGGTGAAATTATTGAGGTTCAAAGGCTAGTTGAATGATATGTCCGCTAACGCTTGCGGTGGAAACAAGGGCTCCTTCTCCTCCTCCACCTTTCTCCACTTATTTTATCTCACTCTCAAGTGTGGTTCTACTTTAGAGCAGGTGAGAATAATGCTCTCCTATATAATGCATGCATCTCCTCCCTCTGCACACACATGCCCTCCAGCCACGCAGTCCTGCATGTCCAACCTGAGTGTCTGACAGACAGGATGTGACCTGAGGGCGTCATTATCCTAAGACAGGAAGTGTGTAATTGTCTAACAAGTACTTCACAATAGGATGCAGTACTAGGCAGGCATGTTCAGATGATGGAAATGGAAGACCACAAGAATATTAATTTCTCTTTATTCAATTCTGATGATTTGCAGATTTGTGATATAAGATAGTCAAATAATAGATTCTTGAGTGTTGGATCTCAAATGAACAAAGGGAAAGAAAGGGAAGGAGAAGCAAAAAAAAAAGGAGTATTAGGGGAAAGCACTCCATGGGGTAGGACATGAAAAAAGGAATGGGCCTCTTTTATGAAGGGGCCAAATCGTTCACACATTTTCAGGACACTCTCCATCTCCGCCGGTTTTCTAGGTGTGTTTCACAGATGTCAGATAATGTGCACACTGACTGTTCATGAATATCACATATGGAGTTAGAGAAGAAAGGGTGAAAGCAAAGTGAGTAGGGAATACAGAAATTTGCAATGGTGGGAAAGTGACAACTTTCAGTCATAACTTCCAGGAAACATATCAAAGCATTGTTTTAAATAAAATACACCCCATACCCCTGCCAACAACAACTGACCTCCTAAGTATCCAGCAGCTAATATACCCAACATAAACAAGACATCCAACTGTCCAAAATCACACTACGTTTAATGTTTGATGTCTTGTTTCAGGCTTAAAAGAACCCAAAGCCACTCTTTTCATCTTGAAAGCCAAGGGTCACACACACACAACTCCATTTACACCCACCACATGTCTATCAACCCTCATGCTCCAACTCCCCCATCTCAGTCGCCCATTAGTCCACCACCCAGGCTCACCCTCACTTCACAATCACATCATTAATAAGGAATACAATGCATTTTAGTGAAATTAGGGACCTAATCAGCTTAGTGGTGAGCCTGTGCGTGCTAATTTAGCTCAACTTCAAGGCAAAGCCCCCCAGCCAGGCTAAGGCTCACTAAGACTGGCCCAAAGCCCTTTTAGTTGCTAAGCTGATTGGGGGCTCAGAGGTAAGGGCCAAATCCCTCTTGTCCATTTGCGTCGGTGTTGCTGGTTCAAAGGCCTAGTTCAAACGCCACAGAGGGGGAGAGAGGGAGAGAGACAGCAACAGAAATGGAGAGAAAGGGAGAGAGAGCGTGGAGATAATTGGGGGAGACAACTTAAGAAGGCAGATGGGAAAGAACAAGGCTCGGGACGATGAATGGACAGCAGGAGAAAGACAAGAGACAGAGAGTGGCAGAGACCGAGGGGATGTGAAGAAAAGTGACCCAGGGCATTACCCATGCTCCATTTCAGCAGGTCAGGCTGATGGAAGACTTTCAGCGCATTACACATCATGAGACTGATTACTCTGGGACAGAGGGGAGAAGAAAGAGGAAAATCAAGTAAAAAACGAGGGGGGGAAAAATGTGAGAATGTGAGTCTGGCAAGGCGCTCTGAAACGGTGCCAGGGTCAGGTGATGTTTCAGAAGGACCTGTCCCTCTCTCTATTCCCCCAGCAACCAGCCCGGAACACCCTCTTGTTCTCCGTAATCTTGAGGCAAGAGCGGCAGCTGACTGACAACTGTGTAACTGCATGTTAATGGCATGTTGACTCGCTGCCTCCGTATGTGCTGACGTCATTTTGGCTCACAAAGTTCAGTGCGTTGACAGCACCTAGCAGTTAACATCATAGGGACCGAGCGACTTGAGTTCCAGGCGAAATGGGTATCTTCTCTAGTGTCGACAGCATGACTGCAGCTCTATTATGGCTCAATATGTGTCAAGTGCAGTCGCCAGCATGACTGCACACTGGCTCAGTATGTTCTCTGTGTGTAAGGTTTGGATTGTCTTGAAATGAAAGCAAGTTGACTATGGCTTTTGGGGTCAATGAGTGTTAACATGTCACAAGTTAGAAAAGGATTTCCCTGATTCTTTGACTACACATGGGTAAACTTAGGTCAAAGCTGAATCATTCACTTCTGTGCGTGCGAAAAGTCCCGCAGACATAAATATGCTTTTCTTTCGGACACTGGATCGAAATATTGTTTGATAAACACAGTATCCATGCTGACTGTAAGTCAAGCGTGTAAAGTACAGAAATTGCGTAAAAAGGAGGAAAACATTAGAAAAAAACCAAGCCACAGTTAGCATTGGCTCTCACTGAATTATCTAAACTGAGTTTGACCTTCTCTCACTTTGCCGCTCTGCCCACCAATCTCCTCTATTCATCTTTTAGATTCTCCTCTATCAGCTTCTGTCTTTGAATGTGTGTGTGTGTGTGTGTGTGTGTGAAGAGGGAATATACAGTATGTAAGTGTATTTGAAGCAGTACAGCCACCATCCTGCCTCAAAACTTTAGCTCTTGTCCTAACCGCCGATTGCTCTCATATTACTCGTGGCACTCATAAGTAATGCAAGGTCATTCTCATTCAAATGCACACTCACACCGAGAGGAAACACACTCCCTCGCCCTGTTTCTCTTTCCCACCACAGACACACCTACGCTCACACACACACACACATGCACACACATACACTTTTTTTGGATACGCTTCAAGATGTAGACCGACCAGCTGGCAGTTAGAAAGACAGATAGATAGCAGGACATAAAGAGTTAAAAGGCAGCCTGTCCTCCATCAAGACTGCACACCTAAAATCTACATCTGCATTAATGAATTCTGATTACACAAAAACTCAACATATGCACACATTTTGAAGCATGCAACAGCAAACTTAATGAGAGACAGAAAATGAATGAAAGACGCTGGAATGTTTTGTTTCAGTTTTAAATTTCAGTCAGGAAAGGGGAAAAAAAATAAACAAAAACATGTTTAGAGAATAAAAACTGGCTGAAGAAGAAAAGACAATAACAGAAAGGAAGCAAAAGACAATGATCCAATTTGTAATAATGATATTTGTTGGTTAAGAGCTACAAATGAGGCGATTAAGGATCATTTAATGACCACAGTCTGCCTGCAGTTACACACTTAGCCACATGAGGGTGCAGTTAAGTTCATTACATTTTCTCAGTGGTCCTTCTTAGTCCTAGGTGACCAGTTTAAAAGGTAGACTAGGATGCCTATAGTATGTAGGGATGCATGAGATTATCTCTGTGTGTGTGTAGGTGTGAAAATAAATGTAAGCTGGTCTTCCATCAGTGTGTGTAACATCAGGTCAACCTGTCTCTGGGCCTGAACACGGGCAGCTTCCTCCTGTGCCCAGAGCGCCTCCCTATGTGCGGAGGTGTTCATGCTCTCCCTCAGTGCCTTCTCCAAATCCCTGATCCGCTCCGCCGTCTCCCGCATGGCATCCTGGGAAGCTGAAAGAGGAAGCTGTGGGTCGAGTTTAAAGGAACGGGGGTTGGAAGAAAAGTAATAAAAGCCAAGGGAGAGAGTGTTTTTCTTTGAGTAGAGTTTGTTTTAAAAGCTCACAATCAAAATATTCTCACACTGGGATCATACCAGCAAAAGATAATTTCAAAAAAGGTGTAATTGTTGGTCCCTATGCTAAGAGGAATCCAGTCCATGTAGAAAGGAAAGACTTAAGGAAGTCAAAAGCTGTGGTGAGAGAAGAAACAAGACTTCTCTTAGAAAGAGACACAGCCAAGACAGAGGAGAGTGATAAGTGATGGAGAGAGAGACTGTGTAAGTGCTATGACCTTTGCCGACATCCATATGGAGTGTGTGCACTGTGAGTGTGTATGTGTGTGTGTGTGGAGTAGAGTGTGCACGTTCACATGCACAGTTTGTGTGTGGCCTCTCTGACACCTATGGTGAGTGGGAAAAGGATCCCTCTCCACACTGGGTGATGGAACTGTGAAAGAAAACACTGGACAGAAATAATAAACCCCCAGATTCTCTCTCTCTCTCTCTCTTTTTTTTTTTTTTACTCTCTCTCCCACTCCTCAAAAGTTGATTTGCCTTCAAGTTCACACGTTCACACTTAGAGTAGCAGAGCAGAAGCCTCGGAGTCACACGGGCAAGGAGACACTTTCAAGCAAGAGTTCAGTTACACTCGGGGGGTGTATCCTTGTTGCAAAACACTCTGCTGCAATCTACGGACGCACCAATCTGATTTTGCCAAAAACACAAGATCAGGTGTTATAAGAAATAAAATAAAAGTCGCATTCAGATATAAACTGATGACCAATAAACCCTGAAACATCATGTAGACACATAGCCACACTTTGTGCGACCTTCTGTGAAGAGAAGTGGCAACACCTGAATGAGCGTGAAGGCAGCGACCTACCATCAAAACAAAACGGCAGAATGCAAAGTGAGTGTTTTGAGGGTCAGAATCATTAGACATGGGACGCTTCAACACCACAAACTTGATAAGACACTTGTAGAAGAGGCATCAAGATAATGAACGTGATGTGGTACAAGTGACGAGAAGGCTTGCCTGGAGCAACAGACGTTGTTGGAAGCAGTGAAGATGCATTGAAAACCCTCTCCAGACAGAAACAAAGGAAATTGTGGACTTCCTTGTGATGGATGACCGTTCCTTGGCTGAAATCTTTAGATGTGAGCCTTGCGACACGCTCTTAAACAATTAATCTCAGACATGTTCTGTAAAAGCAAGTTAGTGAATCCTGAATGGAAACATTGGAAAGAATAGTAGCTTTGCAGGTATATGGCTGATACGTGGAGCTTGACGTGAACATGCGTGTCTAATATCATTAGTAAGTCTGAGAGCACGCCGGATAGACCAATTTTTGCAACGCGTAAAGCGGAGGTCCATGCTAAACAGTGCCATGGCTCACACATGGGGAATCCATTGTTACGGGGGAAAAAGGAGATGCTAAACGCACGGAAAACTGAAGAGAGTTAAGTCAAAGTTACGAGACAGTGCCAGGAAAATGCAAGATCTATATGAATGGCTTATTAAACTGGTAAATATTAAAACAGGAGAAAATTAGTTTTGGGTTGGTACAAGTAGCATATACTCAGTGTTGTGGTAACAGTATCCAAAAAAAAAAAGACAAGAAATGTATATCAAGCCAGCTCTGATGATTTACAGTTCCTTCAAACTCAATAGTAAATATTAAATAACTGGGATACAGCAGCAATGGGATTATCCCTTAGCGTGATGAAAATAGTGCCAAGTCAGCCAAATCACAAGCGGATACTTGTGGCTCGTCACGTCAGCACGACACAGCTGGAGGTGAGCGACAAACACCCGCACACACACGTACAGAGGCAGGCTGTGTGCGTCAGCAGTCCAAAGCTGTAATTGGATGTGACAGACGGGCAGTAATTCGATGCACCAGAATCAACAAGTTCTGGTCTGACCCCGCCCAACAGACAGGAACACACATATGCACGCACATACACACTTATACACACACACCCCACTGAGATGGGGCTGCCACTGCTGGACCCCCGAGTGAAACCTAACCAGAAAGCTGTTTCTGTCTGTCTGTGTGTGTGTGTGTGAATGTACATGTCTGCGCGTTATGTGAGTTTTATTAGTAACAAGAGAATATTGCTGGTTTTCAAGAATACAAGCAATGGAAAGAAAGGGCAAGTGTAAGAGAGATAGAGAGATACAGGGAGTGGGAAGAAATGGAAAGATAATTGCCTCTGCAGCACCAATCATCACCTAATGCCCTTGGGGAGGATCATTATGGAGTCTGGCCCTTTCTGGTTTGATGGAGGGATTATAATCACTAAAATAAACGAGCAGGCAGTGAGAGAATGCACATTTTCAGCAGCTGTGTACCTATGATCCTCTACTTCACACACACACACACATACACACACACACACGCAAACCACTTACCCACATAGCCTGATCCAGGCAGACACAGACATCTGTCTCTGTCTCTGTCAAAAAAGTTTTGTGCACAGCATCAACCTCTATGTGTCTTTTTTTCATGCTTTTAAAAATGTCAAGTATGTGTGCAAGGAGTGATTTTTTTTTTTCATAAACTGCTGTATAGACTGTGGGAAAAATCTTGAAAGGTATCTTTCATAACCATCCACAGATTTTGAAAAAAAAAAGGAGTCTCTTAAATCCTTGTGACTCAACAAAGGGGGGGTGTTCAGCGTCGCCGAAGCCTCTCTGTTACAGATAAAAGAGAAATAATAGGCCTGTGCGAAGGCTTGAAGTGAACATTTCCGATGTGTGTTTTCTCTGTGTTTGTGAAGTGCAGCGTGGCGCGATAGAGACGATGGAGCGGAGAGATGCTATCTCTCCATCCCACATAAACTCTCCTGGATGGATGAGGAGAAGGAGCGATGAGGGAAGGCCCTGTTTGTTTGTGTTTACCCTCGGAGCGTGCTGTGTTCCTGATGGACCCGCAGATAAATGGAGAGAGAGAGCAGGGCAAAAAAGAGCAGGATAGAGGCCACAACGCAACCTGACTGCTGAGCAAACACAATATGCAGACTGCATACTTCATTTATAACATGTCATCGTTATAGATAGTTAGCTGGAATGGCGGTCTTGTGTAGTCTTACATTTTGTTCTACGGTATTGCTGCTTTTTAATAAATTGCTGCGGTATATAATCAAACTCTTGATATTTAGTATATCATATCGTATTCTGAACAGCTGCATTTGCTCTATTTACACAAGCTTCTCGGGGACTCGCTCATTTGTTATTGTCAAATGTTTTGTCTGGATTGTTGTGTTGTTCTTTTGCACCTTGGCCCCAGAGCGGACTAACATTTTGTTCATCTGTAGATTTGTATATGGATTAGAGCCCGAAACACACTGCATGCTTATCACAGATGCAGTATATTGTATCAGCGTGTATTATACAGTATGTTGACTTGTTAATAAAAAAGAAGAAATTGCAATGCAGAGAAATGGAGTTTGATGCACCAACTTTGAACTCCACCGTCCTGGGTTCACATCCGGCTGAGGACCTTTGTAGCACGTCTTTCCCCATCTCTCTCTCTCTCTCTCCTCTTGTTTCCTGTCACCTCTGTACTGCTGACTCCCCAATAATGTCATTACAAAGTTTGTCCACTAGAAAGCACTGACAGATGTCTTTTTTCAACAGTAAAATGTCCTGCTCAGTGCACTTCTTGGTCACCATTTTTTAACAAACTTTATAGTGGGTTTATTTAAAAAAAAACAAAAGTAAAAATTGGCCAATAAAGTATATGTTTATCAGATTTCTTTTAAACTTTCAAATACTGATATCAGTAATGCCACAAAAATCCAGTATCGCTCTGACATGGATGAATGACAATAAACTTGATCTTGAGCATGAACAGCTGCATCTGTTCTAACACTAGTTTTGTAATACATGTAATACATACCTCAGAAAAAAAATTCTACCACCTCTGAAACCTCATTTCATCTCAAACATCCCTTTGACTCTTTTTATGGACGTCATCCCACTCCCTAACATCAATTACACTACTCTTTTGCACTTGTCCCTGTGCCTCCTTCTTTCACTCTGGCACTCACTTCATGTCTCTTTCCAGGTTGTAGCAATATTAATGTTTGCTACTCAGACACTGTTTAGAAGAGGAAATAGGATGTTGGATGCTGCCTGCCAGCGCACACAAAAATAACAAAATAGCTCTACCAAAAACAGACTGTGAGAGGGGCTCTGGCTTTTTTGGCAGAGAGGTACAGAGAGGTGTACTCTACTTCATCGGTCTTGTGGGAATAACCTGGCATAGCTGCACTCTGCATATTAACACCTCTGCATAGCTCTGCAGGCTAGTATACAAGCATGTGCGCACACACACACTATCGAGAAAACAGCTGACATTCATGTTGACACCTAAGAAAGTATGCAACTATACAAATTACGTCACTTAATTTATCCAAAAAAAAAGGAACATCAAGGTCTTCTTTCCTGCTTGACTTGACTCAGTCCTTTATTATTCCCATCTGAGCCATTGTGCTGCTGTTCCTGGCAGGCGTATGGAGCTGATTTCTGCTGGACTAAATGCCTGTCTCTTCCACTTAGGACCGACTCTGAGATGCACTAAAGGAGGGAGGGCAGGAGGCATGACTGTCTCTCTCTCTGCTCTTAGGAGCCAAATTATACAGAGAGTGGGTGAGAAGACAAAATGTAGAGAGAGAGAGATAGAGGAAAGGGGAAAAAAGTAATATTTTCTGAGGAGTGGTGTGCAAAAGAGGTAAGGAGGAAAAAATAGAAATAAGGGCATGAAAAATGAATTTGAGCCAATCTGAACTCTCTAGGATGAAGAGGTGATGAAGAGATAAATTAGAGGCCGCGGGACACACACACATATATATATTCAAACCTGCGATAAAGAGTGTGGGTGTCCATCTGTCAGGTTATCTTTCCTCATCTCACTCGGCACCATCTGCTTCTGGATGTTAGGAGACTTGATTTGCCTTCAGTTACAGAAAGATGAAGAAAAACATGACAAGAGGTAATGAGAGGCTAAATAAAGATGTGCATCTATCAATAAAATCACAGATTACAGCAAGACATTTGTATTTCACACAATATGACAATGGTGTATATCATCTATGTAGAAATGTATGCACACGCTGTACACAATATACAATGGCCCCATTTTACTTTAAATACATTTTTTTGATTCAATTTAATTTTAAGTTTAACTTCTGTTTCTGAGAGTTTACTATTAAATGTACTATTGACACCCAAAATATGAAACCTACTGTACATATGAAACATTCTTTTGCCCATAATTTTCTTTACCTTCAGAGTTAAAACAAAGCCTGCATGTCGCATCATATAGATAAACAGTAGAGCTACAATGTGTACAGTAAAGCAGGGAGGTACAGAGGTTGTACATGTGTCTAGTCTTACTAACATGGCAGACTGGGACATGACAAGACATGACCGATGGAGGTGAGACACTGCTGTGTAAATCTTTCAACGACAAAACACACAAACACACGCAGACACAGATGCAGGCATGTGCACGCACATAAACACACGTTCTCAAAAGAAGATAAAACGTGCAAGAGGCGAGGCTACAGTTGACAGAAACACACACAAGGGCTTGTGTTTTTTTTTTTTTTAAATAAACTGATGCAAGTCTAGAAACCCTGCCAGAAACACACACACACACACACATAATAAATCTGCTGTCAGTGTTGCACGTTGCTAAGGTGCTGATTACTGAGCTCACCCGCACATCAACCAGCCAGGATGACTGTGTATTTACCTCCACATTCAGACATGCTGCTTGTCATTTACCAAACTTACTTAGCCAGAACTTTGGCACACACACACACACACAAACATATATAAACAGTTTAAACAGTACTTTGCAAAAGTTTTAAGCACTTAAGATGTTTAGATGCTTATATATGATGCAATACCATCAGGGAGGCGTCTGATTGGTCCCAAATTTATTCTGCAGCATAAATACCCCATAAATACAGACAGAGTCAAAAATAACTATTTTGATTGACAAGAAGAACAAGGAGTCCTGCAAGAGATGGTATGGCCTCCACCACGGAGTCCTGATCTTAACATCATCGATTCAGTCTGGGATTACATGAAAAGACAGAAGACACTGGGTATATCTCAAGACTGTTATTTGATATTTCTTCGCTCCTCACTCGAACTGGAAGTTGTTCTGGTCCACCATTTTGAAGGCCGTCTCAAAGCTCTTATTTCTGCACTGACAAGCGAGGATACACGAGAGCAGCCTTCATGAAAGTCTTACTGGACGACACACCCCCTTATTGGAAAGCAGTTATCAATTGGATGTTGCAGCTGATCAGACTGATCTGATACATCACAACATCACTGAGTAGAGACAGATTACAGATAACCGCTTAAGTGTATCACTCCTTAAATCTTGTATTATATTAGTTTTTAGATTTACTATCTAGTCAAACATCTGTTCACTGTTGGTCTGATCAACAAAAGAACCATAAATAACTTTCTTCATTTATTAGAAAGAATTTTCTTTTCATGATCTGTTGTTTCCCCCGTTAACTTTTATTATGGGCAAAATTAAAGTCAGGCAGAGTCTGTCTCTCAGCAAGAAACATTTTTTAAACACATTCATATTTTACATAATTTGTTGCCATTTCCATTCAGTCACATGTGAAGCTGAAAATTCCTGAGCGTCAGGTTTGATATGAGTTACGTAATTTCAATATTCCCTTAAACATTTAGCCTAATAAATCATTTCCAGTGTTTGAAAGACACTCGGATCATCTTCTGGGTTATTAAATAATGAATTCACAACCAGAATATCAATAAATACAGACACAACTAATTAATAAATTAATAAATAATATAAATGAATTGTGCCATTAGAAATGGTTCTTGTACCTTTGAGCAGGACACAGTACTCAGTATAAATACAGAATGCAGGTTTTTATTCATGTTCAGGTCTTTGTTGAACAGGTAACTGCAGAGGGGAAACAGCTGCTCTGACAGTGATAACTGTGCCTCTTTATTAGTATTAGCTCAGTACATTTGTGCAGACACAAACTCCATCAAAAGTTACTACAGCCGTTAAAGCCTAATGACAGCTGATCCAGCTGTGATCATGGATGTATAGGTTTTAATCAGCTGCCGCCGTCATCAGAAACGGACATCGCTTCACATAACGCTTCAGAGGAAAGGACGCCTCATTTCTCTAAAAACATATTTCTTCGTTTCCTCTCTCCTCGCATGGTTTCCTTTCGTCTCTCCATGCATCCTCGGCGGGAGGGACTAAGACACAAGGAAAAGACGCAAGTGAGGGAAACGTGGATGCAATTAAGAGACTTGAGATGTATCCACTGAGACAGCCCAAATCCACAGAAGAACTGTGGCAAGTTCTCCAAGATGCTTGGAACAACCTAGCTGCCAAGTACCTTGAAAAACTGTGTGCAAGTGTACTGTGGGGAACTGGTAAAGCGTGGTCACACCAAATACTGATTTGATTTAGGTGTCTCCTATTTACTGAACTTTGTATGAAGCTAATAGATAAATAAAAACTATTCGTGGCATTATTTTTGAAAGCATCTTCCCTTTACTCTTAGTGCCTAAAGCTTTTGCACAGTACTGTATATAGAAATATTCATGAACTCACAAGCAAACACAAATACACTCACTCGTAGATACACATGAAGCCACAAAACCCATGAACACGGACCATAAGACACACACAGCTGCACTTATGCACAATCCACATCTCCCCACAAACACTCTCAAAATAGAATCAAAATATTGTTTTTTTGAAGAATACAAAGAAAATGCAAGAAAAGTTGACAGTGACAAATTAGCGCTTAAGAGAACCCTCCAACACTGTAAACACACTGTGACCAAGCAGCTGCTAAAACGCGCCACATTATTATTCCACATCCACACTGGTGTGTTTACTCTGGGCAAAACCTACAAGCTGCCCCCACATGTGGGCAAATATTTGCCCTTAGAATGGTGTGTGTGTGTGTGTGTGTGTGTGTGTGTGTGCATGTCAGCTTTTATGAGTGATGGTGGTGTGCAATTAATCTGAAACATACTTAACAAGATGATGAATAAATTTAATACACATTCACCTAGCCACACACACACACACACACACACACACACACACACACACACAGAGAGAGAGAGAGAGACACACTCAACAGTATCTTTCAAATCATTTGAGGAAATGTTTGTTACAACAGGAGAAAACAGAGCAAGAGAGGAGTACTCAACATTTATATCGGTCTTTATATCTGATATTACTCCCCCATAAACACCCACACACACACACACACACACACACAAGGCTGGTCAGTTTATTAAGCCTGTCGTTTCATGTCTCTAGCTTAGTTCTTTATTTCTTTTTTAAACAACTCTGCTGTTGATTTTAAAAGGTTTTTTTTAATCATTTTTACGAGTGGGTTTTGAAAAGCGCTGCATAAATAAAGATTATCACCGAATCCTGTTATTATCATGAATGAAGTATATGTACACACATATGTACATGTGCACAGATATTTACACAGCGAGGAGGAGGAGAAGAATCTGTTTATACTCTGATCTTTGATGTCTCTGTGTGTGTTTTTATAAGCTCAGATGCATGTCCATGGAGAACAAACTTGCCATGAGGGCATATCAGCTATCACACATAGCTGCTACTGGCACAGGTGTATAAACCAGCAGACACGCTGGTCCCTTTTGATAGCTGATATACCCGCATGGAGCCATCAGTGCAAAATGAAGTAAGTGTTTTGACCGCTGTGAAGGCAAATGAGGGCATGTAGAGTGTGAATAAGTAGAAGATGGACTGGGCTGCGTGTGAGTGGAAAATATGAAGGAGAACTGTAATATGTTGATTACTGAAATGAGTAAATTCATGGGGGGAAAGAAGTATTTTATTGCAGGGACATTTCTTAGGAAGATGAAGTGAGTGTGTGAGAGAGAGCACTGTGCATGAATCCAGCCATTTCCTAAACTGAGCGTAATAAGTAATTTTTCACATTTCCTCTCGGTTCTTCCACCTGGACTACTCCACACATCCGCCTTCCAACATAAGCAGCTCCGCTTTATTTCTGGCTGTCAAAGCACAGCTGTTTTTTTTACCTTGTATATCTCTCTTTATACACATTTCTCTATCGTTCCTTCTATACTGTATCTCTCTCGCTCCCTTTTTTCCATTACCCCTTTAAAGGATAAGTTCACTATTTTTTAAGTCTGTCTTAAAAAAGATATGGTGCCTGTATGTACATTGAAACAGGTATAATCTTTCCTCCTGTTCATACTGACCATTAGATGATCCCTTCCAAATGCGCTTACAATGTAAATGATGGGGGGACAAAGTTCACAGTCCTCGTTTTGAGCAAAAATGTATTTATAAGTTTATCTGAAGATAATGTGAGGCTTCAGCCATCTGAGTTAGTCAAATTACAGTTACAGTCCTTTTAGTAAGAAAAAATCCCTCTTTGCTTCTCGACGGACATGTTTTCCTGTTCAGCTGCAGTAGAAGGATTGTAACAAAAAGAGGGAATTTGGCACTAAAAAGACAGTAATTTTGAAAGATGGTGACTTAATTTGACTAAGTTGGATGGCTGAAACCTTATATTAGCTTCAAGTAAACTTTTAAATATATTTAAAGCACAAAAGGAAGGCTATGAATTTTGGCCTCCATCACTCATATTGAAAGCGCATTATGAAGGAATCTCTTAATGGCCGGTATGAACAGGATGAATGATTACAGCAAGAAAAAACTATTTAAATGTGTATTTGGGCATTTGACTATTGTTTTAAGACGACTTGGTGAAAGAAATGGTGAACCGATCCTTTATTACTGTTTTCTTCTATTTCTCCTCTTGTTTGCCTCTCCTTTTTTGTCACTTAGAACTTCCATTTTAATGGATTCATTAACTATTAATTATTAATTGATTTTAATTAGAATAATAAAATGAATGAATGATCCTCCAACCTCCATCGAGGACTACATCTGAGGTGCCCTTGAGCAAGGCACATTGAGAGCTGACGAGTGACCAACAGTAGGAAGCTGCGGTCACACCGATGTGAGTGTGGGGAATATTAGGTTAATATTAGGGAGAGTGTTGCTGGAAAAGAGTATGCATTCTCAGTTGTCCTTTCCTGGGTAAAAAAAAAAAAAGTTAAAAAGAGTAATAACCTTTTAAGAAAAAAAAAACAGATTTTTATCTCTTTCATAACTCTTAATTCTAGCTCTGTCTCTCTCTCTTCTCTTTTAATAAACAACAGGGTGGAACAAAATCCTCTGATTTCAAGCAGACAGGGACACACTGAGGCAGTTACTCAGGGTTGTGCAATATATGGAATAAAAGGCAGATATGAATCTGAATTAAATAAATTTTCTCTGTAAAACAAAAATAGAAGGGGTACTGTAAAAGGAAGGAGGAGAAGAAGGAGAAGAAACAGGGGAGCTATGAAAGTTTAGCGTGAGGCGGTTGGCCCAACACTGGGAGTCTGAGGTTTTATCTGAGGCGCTTGTCTTGATGTAGTGCTGAGAGATCCAAACAGGACAGGTCTGTTTATTACCGATAGATGCTTTATTTTGCTTATATGTCTTATCGCAATACAAATACCATCTCACTGTTGCCGATATACTGTCTGTGTGTGTTTGACAGGGTGAAACCAGGAGGAGGTTAAAAGAGAAGAAATTGTTAGTCTGTTTGTGTGTCTACATGCTTAAATACAAGGAAGTATACAATAATGATTCATTGTACGTAGGGTATTGTCTATGTATTTGATATTTGCATTATGAAACGCTTCCTCTCTGGTGCAGGTGTAACATTTCTGCAGTGAAACAGGGAGTTGACAGGTCATGTTTGAACCTATGGCCGTTCAAATAGTCTGAACATCTGCAGATACACACAAAAATGCACACTGTTTACAAACATTTTCATGTTGAAATATTATAAACAGAGACTTTGGAGGTTGTGTGCATGCATAAAGTGTGCATGTGTTTTCAAAGGATTGATGCCTCCAACATCTGGAGTTTAATTGTGGTCATAGGAACGAGGCCCAAAATGATATGTGCGTGTTTATGTGTGTGCAATTGGCTGTTTGTGAGTGTATGAATATTTGTCTGTCAACAACCGCTGATTCCTCCCAGCCAACAAAACCAATGCCAATCCCAATACCAGCATGCGTTCTCCTCAGTCTCACCCCGGTTACACACATGCAAACTCACACATATGCATACATACAGCATGTACACACACACACACATATATAGTACACACTTACACCTCCCTTTTCCTGAAACCCTCCCTTACATACCAGAGTGCTTACCACGTCAGTAGCTGTGATATGGTCAGACTGGGAGGCTGATTTATTTTTCAAAGTTTAGCCCCCACATCACCGCAGAAACCATTCAAACTATAGGACAGCATTGAGAGGACTATAAGAATTCCACTATTTGCAGTAATAATATATAGCTATGAAAGAAGGAGGGAAGGAAAAAGAAACAACGCTTTATATTCACTCAACTTATAAAGATATAAAGCAGCTTTCTAACTTTCATTTTAGTATAGATTTTTGTCACAACTCCAGATGCTTGAATCTAACAACCTCTTAAATTACTCCTGATGTTGAAGCTTAATTAAAACTGGTTGTGTTACAAATAACCACTCTCTTGTCTTTTTTAGATGTTACGAACTGCATAAACTGTAAAAACACGATGCAGGACAAACCTTCAAAGTGCTATTTACTGTGTATTGTATTGAATTCACAGGGAAAAGATTAGAATGCTTCACTCCTCGAATGTCAGGCTATAAAATACATTATTTCTTTCCATTTTCGTCCTCCATATCTACACAAAATGCTCCACAAGATCAGTGACCATGGCTTTCAGAGCAGATCTATTTAACAAATCCAACTATTAGCATCAGTGTTAACAGCTATTTGTGTGCTGATACAGATGCATTGCACCGAAAACTGTTCAGTGTCATTGATCACTTGGGCAGATTAGCTAGAAATAACACCTACACCAAGCATAAACTACCTAATGTTATGTGTTATTATAACTAACAGTAGATCACTAGAAGATCTGAGCTATGAAATAACTGTGAGAGTCTTCCCTGTGCTGGAGGGTATTTATTACAATGACCCGCTGGCTACATTCATCTTTGACTCTCTCTGCTGCGTTGCCAACTGGATGAGAAAGTGTCTATTTCCTCATCTGTTCCTCTCTCTCTTCATCCAGATAGTGGTTAATAGGTCATCTGACCCAGTTCCAACAGAAACACTTTGATTAAAAAGACATTCATCTTCTGCCCAGACACTCGCGCACTCTGATCACAGAAGTCCAATCAGCACATGGAGACATTTGTCCGCCCATGCTGTCATATGCCACATGTGCACAGACACACACATGTAAAATACACACGTGTCTCGTTTGGTGTTTGCTTTGTTTAATCAGAACTTTCACTGATAATGTCACGAGATCATGAGTACTGTAAAATAGCTTGATGCCTCACTTATCTCCAATGCAGCCACACAAACACAAACTGTAGGTTTGTTCATGTGCTAATACTTTCAAATTCGTATTCTTTTTATTCAAATTCTTTTTATGTTTACATTGGCAGTGTATGGCTGCAGTGGATCCTCCTCTGATAACCTGCTGCTGCCCTGCATGTGACCTCTGACCCGTGCACGCTGACCAGAGGAGGGGGGTCAGCCTGATAGGAGTGACTACTTGACACTAATGAGACAGCAGCCTAGATAAGATGTACGAGCTGAGGGGAAAGAAACTCTTCAAACACTTGATCCCAAACTGTCCTGTCCCACAAGTGTGTGTGCATGTGTGCGCACATAAACAAAACACAGATTCATCTACATACGCATACTGTCTGCAGCATGTGAGCAGCAGACACATGTACCGCAGAGGTGGAGGTAGAGGCATGACGCATGCACACACACATGGAAACAGAGAGCAGACTGTGTGAACAAACTCTGCGGGAGTTACCGTATCCTTATTATACTCGATGCTCATGCGTTCCCACACAGTTTGAGTCAGCACACAGTTTCCGTGCCAAAGTGGAGAGTCTGTAAAACGGGTAATGAATGAGGCAGGAAACCGTGTTGGATCCAGTACATGCAGCCCATCCAGATTCATTCTAAACGATTCAGAACCATAGCTAGCGTTAACACACCTGATGGGGCCAATGTGTGTTAGAAAAAATGTTCTTTCATGTACTGTACAGTTTCACACTCATGGTGTTCTTAACTGCAGTTGGAGATCCACCAACTGGGAAACCATCCAGTATCATTTACATACATGTTAACCTACACACAAGTATTGCTACATGTTCAGATACACAGTATGTACAAATGCACATTTGCACCACCAAAACACACAAAAAACATACCGCTTTCTTTGCCTCTTTTTCACATATTCACACACACACACACACACACACACACACACACACAAAGGAAATATACATGCGCACACGTGCACACACACACACGCACACACACACACACACACACACACACACACACACACACACACACACACACACACACACACGCACACACACTCACACGCAGTACCTCTGTGTTGGCACTAAACAACCACTCATTTTGGTACATATACACACCATGCCCATCCATAAATCAGATGATAATTGAGTAGCACTGTGCCAGTAATAAACAGAGCAGTATAAACAGCCAGTGTCTGGGCTGGATACACCACCTCCCACTGGCATGCCGCTGGCTGCCTGCCTGGCAAGCTCAAAAACACACACACACACAAACACACTTACTGTGTGAATTTACAGGAACTACATGCAAAGACAGAAACCAACCAAATCTGATGAGTGTACACATACATAGGTGAAAGCACAAAATATATAGTAATGTAGAATGTGATAATAGGAAACACACATGATAGCACTCATGACAGCGATGTAATGTGAATCAGCTTTTAAGCACTCAACACAACACAATGTACGTCTCCAGTGACATAAATCAGAAAATATATAGCCTCTCATTGTGTTATTGCTCTGACAGGAATGAGGACCGTGATGGTTTGCTGTAAATGCATCATACATTTACTATCCCACTGGGGTAGTCAAATCTGAGCTTCCTGGGAACCAGATTTAAGCCAAAATGCCCCAATTTCCAACTTTATACCTGGGAAAGTTTAAAACCAACCAAACAGTCACGGTATGATGTCAAGAGTTATGGCCACAGACAGTGTTGGCTGAATTTAGATGGTATGTTTAACAGGAACACTTAGTGTCTACTCACCCAGGTCTGCAGACATCGATACACAAAAACAAATGACAAAACATTTAGCCAAATTGTTAAAAGCAACACATGTATATTGGTCACAGCATGCATTTCTTGAGTGTGATTGCATCAGGCAAAAAGCATGACAGCGTGGAAGTGGTTTCAAGTGCTGGGAGGACACAATCTAGACAGTTTATGTCTTGTGGATTACTCCTTTATAAATACAGCACTTAGGAATGAATTGAGATCTTACAAAGATCCGGTCACTGCTCTCCGAGGACACACAGATGGTGTCTCGTGATGAATATGAATGTAACTGAATTTTTGACCCTCACCTTTCAAGATCAGCAATTTTTTTCTCTTTGCCCGATCTGTCCACTTCAGCATCCCTCAGCGCTGCCATCAGTCTCTCCACCTCAGCTTGTGACTTTCCAGATTCCTCTCTGTAGCGAGCCACTTCCTGCTCCAGCAGCCTCAGACGATCTGTGATGTCCGGACACTTCCGCGCTGCTTCTTCCGTGTTCTGGGTCTTTGGAGGGGAGACATGACACACAGAGGGGGTAGATACATAAGGTGCACAGATAGCCACAATATATTGAATAAGTTATTATTAATGCAGTAACACATACAGGCATCAGTTTAGGACAAATCAGACTCAGCTTTTCAAGCACTGCCCTTTTTTTGATCATTGTTAGACTTAACTGAACTTTCAGTTTACATTGCAAATTGTTGCACTTATCTCAACAACCATCAGCCTTTGCTGTCCTTTGTTTTGACCTTATATTTGTATTAATTGCATTAGTTGTACTAGTGTTTGTGTCTACCTGCCCAGGGATTGCAGATGGAAATTAGCTACTAGCTAAATCTGGTACAATAAATCTCTTCTACTTGTGTGGGATGAATGTTTTCTTTTGTATATGTTATTATATACCTGACAAATAAATGTAATAAACTGATTTTTTTTAAAAACTAAACTTTTTCAGCAAATTCAATTACACATTGTACAATAAATATGTTCATAAGTGATAAGCCTAACCTATGTTAGACTGGAAACGTTAGCACAGTATGATAGCATTACAGTGGCTTTATATATGCAAATATGTTAGCTAACATGTAAGAATTCAGCTGAAACTACAGCTGATGCTGACAATGTGCAGTTCAGGCTGACAGTGCAAAAAAGAGGCTGACAGTGCACCTCAGGCTGACCAAGTAAAGCTAAGAATGCAAAGGATAACTGAAAATGACAAGGGGCAGGTAGGGCTGATGGATGTTGAGCTCAGCGTGACAAAATACAGCCTAGATTGATTAAAGTTGAGCCAAGTCTGGCAACAGAGTGCTGACACAAACTGAGTGTCCTAAAAGGGCCTCTGCACACACACACACACACACACACACACACACACAAACAAGAGGCACAAAATAACCTAAAAAAAGAACCTACCGTGGGGCTCACAGCTGGTAGCGCATCTACTTTTGCTGGCACCTACACATTAGTGCAAACAAGGGAAAACAGAAAGAAATGAGAAATATAGTGTAAGTAGCAAAAATACTCCTAAAATTATAATATAGTCTCAAACTGAAAGATTGGACACTGACAATTATACAGATGTGAGATCATCTCACACGGGTAGCCTTGAAATGGAAAAGGTAAGTCAATCCTGAATATGTGGTTAGGGTCACAATCTATCTGAAGCAGAACCAATCTGTACCCTCATCCGTTCTCATCCCTTCATCACCCCCTGGTTCCTCTGCCGCCTGCTTTTCTGTGGTTTTCTTGTATCAGTTGCCTCCCTGGGGCATCCTTCATGTAGAGTTTTGGAGTTCAGTCATTATCATTATAAAATTACTGTCTACCTCTGTTTGGCTGCGATTTTATGAGACCACCAAGCATCTCCAGTTTTTTTTTTTCTAAGTAAATGTTGAAAAAACAAAAACACTGATGAATTCTTTCTTCTCAGAGAAAAATATCCCAGAGGAAGTTTGTAACCTAGAATTATCTTTCTCTAGACTTCTCCTTCTTTCTCTTGGTCTTTACCTCTCTCCGTCTACTGTGTTTGCAAAGGTTGTTTAACTTGTTGAGACAGCTGAGGCCACTCGTTTAAACATCATCAAGTGAAGACGAGCACACAAACACACACGCGCGCGCACACACACTGAACAATTTATTGTCAGGTCTAGATAAGTCTGGGACTGTACATGTAGTTCTACTTGACTCTGTCATTAGAAAAACCCCAAGGAGTGTCTGTTAACTATTACCACTAGCCAATCTGAACAATCTCTCCAATTGTAACAAACCCACCAGATAACAAGATGCTCAAGTTGTCCCCTGCATATGCGTGATACAGCCATGGGCACAGCGTGAGCGTGGCTAAAGGATTGGGGGCGGGGGGGGGGTCGTACTTCTTGCACTTACTGCAGGATACAGGCATGCATGATGAGGTAGCTTTGCGGGAACGCTTTTGTAAATATTAAAATATACAATAACATTGACTCAAAATTTCAATGATGACATTGTTATCATTACAAACGATGACTCTGTTGTATTGTGTCTTGCTCACACGCCAGTGTTGCAGACAGTATGTGAGTATGTCCATATGTTTGATTAGGGAGACCTTGTAGAGCCTTATAATTTTATCTCTGCATGAGTCTGAACTAAGGGTTAAATCCTGCACAAAAAGGGAAACACTTGACTCTCTGGAATGGCAAGCATAGTCATTGTTTACCTCCTCTTCACCCCCATTACTTCCACACCTAGCCCCATACTCTTGTCCACACGAACCAAGTCCTATTTTAGCCAATAGAAAATGCATTAGGCTTAAGTGGATCAAAGTTTGTTATGTTCTTTCAGTTGAAAACTCAGAAAAGTGCAAGGCAGGGTCTGAGAGAAAGCCCAACTGGAATTAGTGATATTATAACAGGAGGGGGAAGACTGGTAAAGATAAAATTACATATATGGTTATTGAAATCATTATTATCAAACCTGGAAATTTCTCTCAAGTGCAAATACTACAAATAAGTTAAATATGTGTGACCAGCAGGCTTTACAATAGGTTATTTAATGTTTGGTCAGAGACTACCCAACAGCACCAAGGCTGGGTAGCATTAAAAAAAAAAGTTTTGACACCTTAAGGTAATATCAGTCTTTACATACTTGCTCTATCAGTCAAAAATCATTGTCTGGTTGGTCTTATCTCCATATTATCATCAAAAAGACACGGAGAACAACAAAAAAGCAACAAAAAAAAGAAAATGTAAGATGATACGACATGCGCCAGGCTTGAAAAGACTAAACTGTCTTTTCAATAGGATTGAAAAGTCAGTTAAGGTGTGGTGCCTCCTCGCTGATTTAAGCCAACCCACTTCAGAAAGGTCACTGCATTCCCTGAGGTTCTTTACTGTTTTCCTCTTTGAAGAACCAGTGTTTAGTTCCAGAAGTCCTTTATTAACCCCGGGATCAACAAATACTGTTTTATGGGAAGAGGATGAGGATGCAGTGAAGTCAACAGAGCTCTGGGGTCAAGATAAAAAGCTCTGCTAACAGCTTGACTGAGTGAGTAATACAAACATCTGCAGATACAGTGAGTGGGCCACTGTGAGTACACGACCCGATGACAAACACAAACTCTACATGTGCTTGAGAGGAAAATGGCTGTGTAGAACTGTCCTGTCCATGTTTGGAGGTATTCTGAATTAAAGTCAAATGAGGACACTGATTTGGGTAGTAACATTGTACAACTATTGGATTAATGTATGTATTTCTAAAACATTTTCTATATATCACGAATGGTTGTGAGGTTTACAGAAAATAATAAAATATAATAACATTTTTGACATTGTGCAAAAAGCAACCATTTCACCCAGCAACAGCATTATGTTCTAGTAGCATTAACACAAGTTACACAAGGACAGTTCAGCTAATTTGCTGAGGATATTTATCACAGCAAGTAAGCACGTTCTGCTGTGTAGTTTCTGTATAGAGTTGATGAATTTATATAGCAAAAACACATCATTTTATTGCTGTTGTTCAAAGCAACTTACAATAAGTGCATTCAGACTTGATAGGAACATGAGAAAGCCTAACCCCCTTAAACAAAAACACAGTTCAAGCTAAGGTTTTTAGGTTTTGGGGTTTTTTTTTGCTCATTGTCTTTTTAGAATGAGACATAGCATGGGTTGTCGAGGTGTAATCTGAAAAGGTTTTCAGACTGTGGCAGAAGATGACCAGTACATCTGCTGTCCTGACTTCAGAATGCAGTCAATTCCACCACCGTCCTCACCAAAGTGAGCGACCACAGGGCCCTCAAAGCGACAGTGCAGCTAGTCGCCAGGGGGGAAAAGAGTGCGGCTGGTTGCATTGAAGTGAAGCGTTCGACCATTGCTTGGAATTGTCAATTGAGTTTTATTTGACTATCATTTGAGTTTTAGTGCTGCTGGATCTCTACCATGTGCAGCACCTCACAGCGAAGCTTTTGTTGTGCACTGGATTCTGGGATTCGAAACAACACTATAATACAATAGTATTACAGTATTTACAGAACCTAAAAGTACACGTGGCAGTCAGTGTCAATCGTGTCATACACTGGCTGATGACGTGCCTCAATGGCACTGAATGCGTACGTGTGTGTGTGGTAGGTCGGTTTGATCAGAATAATCTCAGGCAGCATGTCAGTTCACCTCTGACCTACTGAGTATTAAAGTCTCACAACCTGTCACAGTCCACTGCCCGACAATAGGATCAAACATACCAACATACTCAAACACATGCAGACACTCATGCACAGAAACTCACACAACACACACACACACACACAGTTGTTTTTGTGCTGGCATGCATGCTCAGGCACACACAGAGCAAAGCGCACACACACACACACACACACACACACACACACACCCAAGCTCATATAAACACACAAACATCATCTGTCTTCTTGAAGAATCTCTAAGTTTACATAACAGGTCTGATTGCTGGCAAGTACATAAAATAGCCCAATTATGGCAACACTTCTGTCGGAGTGTGAATCTGCTCACTACAAAGGCTTATTGAGCTGCTGTCCTTTTCATGTGGTGCCGCGTCAACATTCAGTATATCACATCATATCATTTCAGAGGAATAAGATGTGTGTATGCTTTTTTTATGAGTATAAAAGAAAACATTCTCATAAATTCTGGCAGGACGAGAGTCTGTCCTGGCTTGTAAGCCTGGGAGAGGAAAAAGAGAGAGAAAAAAGACAGCAAGGCCTCTCACTTGGCACCTGAACAGGGATAGAGGGATCTTTTACCTTCATAAATCACTCTCTCTTAATTCATCCCTTTATCCTGTGGGACAAAGTGCAGGAACGCCCTTTACTTGTGAGTTGCCAACAATAGTGTGGATGCTCACAGGGAGGTAAGAGAATGGAATTACTATTACTGTATATGTTAGCAATGTAAATACAGGGTACAAGTAGCACATTACAACCACTGCAGAGTGGTTGTAAAAGTAAATTCTTTTAATTCTTTTTGTACAATAAAAATAATTATAAAGTGTCATGATGTTCGTTTGAAGTATTAACAGTAAAAGGTATTGAGAAGTGTACTTCTTAGTATTTGTTTTATGGTGTCTGTGAAATTTTGTCTTTGGGCTTATTTTAGAGCTTGGCACAAGTGGTGCAGTATGTGCAAGTCTGTTATGATGTAGATGACGATGAAATATTGATGTCTGTTTGTCTGCAGTCCACACACACATACCAGACCATCAATCTTGAGTGTGTACAGTGCTTGTATCAACATGCACACTGTTTCACCCGTGTGTTATATTGTTTTTGGATTATTCAGGTTCCATGTTATATTAAGAAGTGATTACAACAATAACCAAAAATGAAACATCACTCTATACTACACACGCACACACACACACAAACACACACAGCAGACACTTTTCGATGTTATCTCCCTCAATATCCCGTGTTTCAATTGTTCCTCAGGTGTTATTGACCACACAGATGTGCAACCCCGTCCCCATACAGACCTCTCCATCAAGCCTCTGGTTCTGGGTCGACACAGGATTAGCAGGCTGACTCTGGGACACTTTCTGGGGCTGCACGGCTAACAGTTTGTCCTTCAGTTCCTGGTTCTCCTTCTTCATCTGCTCCAGCTCCTCCAGTCGAACCCTGTCCTCCCGCTCCTTCTGCTCCCGGAGATTCTCAATCACTCGCTCCTGAGATAGTGAGATGGGGGGAAAAAAAAAATCAGTAAGAAGTTTGAGTGGGAATATGGCAAAGGCCTAGATAGCTATAATCTGCATAAAACCTTGTTCACATTTAAGACATGTTATAAAATGGATGTTGTTTTGCTTCCAGACTGCAAAAGATTGTCAGCCCTGTGTGATGCAGGTCTTCCCTATCATTACTGAAATTTTTGAGCCATGCAGTCTTGCTGAATAGGCTCAAAAGCATGCTTTGCAAAGTGCAGCCAAAGACAAACTCATAAATGCCCATCATAAATAATACTACCATAAATAATACCAGGGACAGAGAGAGATCAGAGCCAAGTAGAGCAGGAGGAACTGAAGGGTTGAGGGACAGAGACAGATTTATTGGCGGTTTGGACAGTACTGTAGATCACTTCCTAGCAACTCTACATTACCTACTGATAAACCAAGTTGGAATACTTTCATCATAATTTTCTCTATTCTCTAATCATATTGGACAGCGGGAGGACCACGGCTTTGGGCACTGGCCCGAGGCCAGGTCCACGCCATGGGTGGCGGAGCATGGAAGGTGTGTGTAGTAGGTGTGTGCAAAGGTGTATGTGTGTGTGTTTAGGTGTGGACTGAAGTGATTATCAAGGTGTTTATTCAGGTGTTTATTTAGGCACAGAGCACAGCTCAGCAATGGGGCTTTACGATGTGGCATCGCCGCATGATTGGCAGCTTTAAACCCCTGGGTAATTGGACAAATACAGCCACTAACTAGACCTGGCACAGTACAGTACTGCATAGTGGGCTTTGGAAGAGAGGGCGAGAGAGAGAAGCGAGGGAGAGAGACCACATGGCTAATAGGTCCTGGGTGTTTTCCCCACATTATGAAATATCTCTAGGATGTTTGGGGTTTAGGGAAAGAGACCAGGATGTGATAATAAAACCTGCCTCTATGAGACATAAGTGTGGAGCACACGTAAACAAAACACAATACACATAATATCACAGACAGGAAAACACACACATACACACTAAAATACAGGGTTCGGCATGGGCACAATGCCCCAGCTTGTTAATTAGAACCACAGTACTGTGGCTAGCGACTGGCTCCAAAAGCAGGTTTGTGACAGGGTGTGTGATTAGCAACACACACACTCACTCTTGTAAACACATTACACACACCCTGTGTTGACCACAAAGTCTGAAAAGCTCGCCAACGTTCTCCTCATCACAGCTGAATTATATGTAGGCTGCATCAGAAGTGGTTTCTGGGTAAACAGATGGGCCGACACAGAAAAGGGATTTACAGTTTATTGTGCCATTATGCTATTCATTTCAAAGTCCGTCTGCAACAAAAACAAATTTAGTTGATAAAAGATCATTTTAAGCAAAAACATCTATGTCCTGTGTGAGTCCATGTGTGTTGCACACAGAACGCACATATAAACACACATCAGCGGACATAGGCTATTAATCGACTTACATCTGGATGCACAAAGTGAAAGATGTTTGATTGAATTGATATAAATTAAGTGCAGTTCAATTAAATAAAAATCAACACAAAGGAAATAAAAGGAGAAATAAGCCTCGTAAGGCAGAGACAAACAAACACACACACATTCAATGTGGTAATGCAGCAGTGCAAGCACACATATCGGTTCATATTCGTTAAGAACTCAATCAACCCTGTGTCTGATTCCACTTAAGCTGCTTTCACATGATCAGTGTCAAAGCACTTGACAAAGTGTAAAAAGACATTCACTTTTAATCAGGGGAGTTTTGTTGGCTGCACCAATGTTACATCTGCCACTGAACCACTGAAAAAAACATTGAGATGCAATGTTCAGAGTCGAAACAATTTGAACTTTGACAAGGTTTTGACATCAACTTTTGAAATGTTGCAAGCAGCGTTTATTTCTTTTCATGTGTAGTTCTAACTGAACGTTAAACACATCACTCAGATTTTGTTTAGGAAAGCTCCTTTAAACTCTTTTATTGACTCTGTTTCTTCATAGTTTCCTAATTTGAGAATACTCTTGGCAGGCCAGATCACAATGAGAAGCTAATGTTGCATAAAGAAATACATTAAAAACAAATGCAAAAGCACAAACATACTCACAAACAGTATGTGTACATTGGAACGCATGAACACATAAACACATAAAAATGAGGCAGCCACTGAAAGACGAGCAGTACAGCTGGACATCCACATCTGCCCTAACTGGGAACTCTATAAACTCTTAACCAGCAGCCAGTGCCAACAAAATGTAAACTAGCATCCATCTTTTAGCCTCCAGTACAAACAAACATGTAAATTGGAAACCATTTTTTAGCCTCCAGCGCCAAAGCAATCTTTTTTTTTTTTAATGTAGTACCAACAAATGTGTGCTAGCAACAACTTTAAACATGCAACAAAGCTAAGCAAGATGGAGCCACTCTGAAATGAAGCCAGTCAGCTCAGGGTAATGTATATACTGCCAGACAAGAATTTGACATCTTCATGGTCATGATAGTATAGTATATAACATCAAACCTGCCCTGTGTGAAAGCCTGTCTCCAATTAGAAATCATTGGCACTCTGTAACCATGAGTCCAAATTCATAAACACATTTCTAAAAGCTTGTGTAGACCAGAAAAAAACAATAAAAACCATTATTCAAAGCAAGAATTTGCATCAGCATTCCAACTCTTTCGGGTGAGGAGAATTTTCCATGCTTCTCGAAAGTAACTTACTTACCAGGGAATACTGTAAAATCATTGGGGTTTTATTGGGTAAATGACCTGTGCGATGAAATGCTATGCATTCTTCTGAAAACAAAACACCACAGTGGCCAGCGAGGCCATTCATCTTTTAGTGTTAGTGGCGGCTCGCTAGCTCAGTAGTGTTGAGGTGAGGCTTTTATGGAGACCAGATGCTCTCTCATGTTGCCAGAAATCAACAAATGCTGAATGTTTATGACCAACATCCAGTCCATCCGCTCATGTGGAATACTATAAGTCTGCTTAGTGCACCTGAATTCATATGGCAGTTGTTCGGTGCACTTTTACTGTATGTACAGTACTGTGGTCGTGTGACAAGGTAAAAGATAATATACTCATAGTAAGTTCATGGTATGTAATAAGGTTCAAATCCTGTTGTAAGGTTAAAAAGATCATACGTTCATGAGTGACAATTTATATGGGTTGTTAAAAGCCTTAATATTGTGTTTAAAACAATAAAAATTTGTAGTATGTTCAAAAAGGGTTAAAATGCTAAAAGTGAATTTATTAATGGAATAGTTCATTTAATTCTTTATTGTTTCATGTAAGCTGTGATAGTATTATCAGTGATCTGCAAAGTGGTCTTAATCTGCCAGCCTGACATTGATTACTTCTGTCTCCAGTCTTCTCTTCTCTCTCCTGTCTCTACCTAAAGGAAATTTTTCTCATTCAGGTAAACGCTCTCATCGAGGAAACATCACCCCGTTACTCTTGTGATTATTTCTCCCTGTTTTTCAGATACTTTGTCAGTAATTTACGCTGTTAAAGTGTTTGTAATAAGTGAGTGATTATGTAACATTTTGAGTAAGTTAGTGTAAAGTTCTGTCGAGTGTTGTAAAGTGTATATGGCGATCAGAGCCCGCGCTCAATAGCAGAGTAAAACCTGCAACTGCCCCAAGTGAGACCACTATTTTGTGTCTGCTATGAACTCACATGGACACATGTGCTGATATGTTTCGCACAGTAATTTGTATTTTGTACATTTATCATTCACTCTTGTCCGTATTTTTCCCCATTTTTCAGGGGCATAACACTCATTATTATTTGTGGCTATGGAGACCGGTCAATCCAGTTTAAAAAAGCAATTCCAATATTAGATCAAATTGAACTGTGGATAGACCACAGAGAACAGAGTTAAATACAAACTTGATACTACACTAACATTGGACCAGGGCTGTACATGTCCCATTGAGACTTTACAGTACATCATGTCTGCACTATCTCTCTCTTTATATTACAATCACAGTTGATTTTTTTCCTCTATGTATGCATGACTGTGTTATCTTTTACTGAATTTTCATCCCTGTCTGATCCATTCTAACTGTATTTCTCTTGCCGGCTCTGTTCTTTCTCTTCTTCTTTCAAATGGCTTGCAGAAGTTACTCATTTTCTTCTCTGCCTCCACCCTTGCATTCCTTGACCTCTCCCTCCCTTAATTCTGAGGCCACCTCTTCCATCAGGGCTGTGCCTCTTCTGCCATTCCTCTTTTCCATCCTTCCATTCCTCCCCCTTTCAAAACTTCTATCCTCCTCTTATTCTATAGATCATTCACTCCCTACGTTCAGCACAGTTACAGACAGGGAATAATCCTCTGTCTATGTTCACCTTAGACCTCCCTTCTCTCTGTGCCTCCTTCTTTCCCTCACTGTTTTCAGACAGGACCTCATCTAGTGTGGTCCAAGGTCTATAAATTAGGAGGTTGTGTCAGTAAATTATGACAGTGAGTCATAGCAAAGTATGCAACTTAATTAAGCCTCATGCCATATACCAGCTTCCTGAAAGACCAGTGCGCCTCAATGGGTAAAAATTTCCAGACCGCTCCAGACCGAATGGTGGTCTAATGATTTTATTTTGTGAGCGTTTATTGTCTGAAAAAGAAGTTTTAGCCTCTGCGTCAATAGCATGCTTTTCTTCTTCACACCATCCACACCAGCCACCTTCCTCACAACGCAATACCTCCCTCAACATCAACACTAAACTTTAGTTTCTTTTCTCACTGGGTCACTGTCAACTTTGCTTACCCTCTATCTTTACCCTCTCTTTATCCGGTGTACCTTTTCTGATAGGGCCTCCTCCAGTGTGGCCAGAGCTGTGTCTGTGTTGCTGGAATCGGTCTGAAGGCCTTGGACCCTTTCCCTCAACCCACTCAGCTGTTTGTCCTTATCCTTTAATTGCTCCAACAGGTTCTCAATCTGGAGAGAGAAGGACAGAGAAAGAGAGGGCATCATATAAGCAGCACATTGATGTGAAACAAATACACAACAACTGAAGGCAGAACAATTTAGACTGAACTTGAAAGTAGCAGAAGCACAATGTACCTGACTGGACAATTGTGACTAGAGACCTTGTGGTACCAAAGTACCACAAAAAGAAATTATCCCATTGACCGCTGATTCATCTAGAAGATGAATCTAGACACTGAATAGTGTGCTCAGCCACTGGCTGCATTCTCCAATTTCCTGTGGTAATGTCTTCCATTCTGGCCTGGCATCTCAAAGATGAGCTGCAATGAAAGCCTCCACTGTAAGGCTTTGGTCAAAACAATTATGGTTGGATCCATAGAGAGTAGAAAAAGTTTATTCTATTGCTGCATAGAAGACTTATTGGAGACGTGTAAACAACAAAGCCGTTGGACAGTCCGACCAAATCACCCTCAGTACCAGTTTAGCATTGTACTAAGAGTTAATTCAACCCTTTGACTTAAGGGGCTTTGTCTCTGCATCTGCCTTTCTGTGGCTAACCTCATGTCGCTGAAGTGGTGGTGTAATAGCCAGTTGTGGTGTTCAACAGCCTTTATCTGATGAACACAAACACACACAAAGACACACAAACACAAAACGCTCCGAGCTGTACCAAAACAAAACACTAGCAGATGCAGCTGGAGGTACAACACAGTGCAATACAATGAGACTCAAGAGGTCTACAAATCAGTTACAAAGGCACAGCACATCTGGTGACAGGACATAGTGACTTGCTTGTGGCTTATCATTATTCCCACAGGCACGCTCTACATTCCTCTTAAGTGTAAATTAATATCATCTTTGGAAAAAAGGAAGTTCCATTTAGAAAGTCTCCCTGAGATTCTTTGAGATCTATGCACTAATATATAGCATCTACTGTATTTTGCAGTTTCCAACTCAGTCTTCTTTAATGGTTTTTCTTCAGACAGAGAAAGCACCACTCACTCACTGCTGCAAAGCATTAATAACACATTTGACCCAAGTGGTCCTTTTTTCAGATCAGGGCTTTTGTTGTACAAAAGAAAGTCATATGCACTGAAAAGAAATCATTATTTAATGAACACGAGAATCCAATAAAAACAAGAAAAGCACTTCAGGCTATCAAGAGACCACATTTTAACTGAAATGGTGACATGGTAAAAATGCCCAGTGGGGAGAATAAGCTACATTCCAGTCATGGGTACATAGATAGATAATGTTCAAATCTCCACAGCTATTTTACAAATGAATCCAATTAGACTGCAGACTTTGGTGTTCTCTGCTCCCTGGAGGGCAAGACCAAGGGTTTAAGGGAGCCATCTTGGTTTTGGCAATAGAGGGAAAGTGGCAGGAGGGGGTGGGAAAAAGTGGACAGGACCCTTCGGCAGATCTTGATAGGTTAATGACAGTCATTACACAACCAAGCTAAAGGCTCTGGTAGGTCAGTCCATAAGCGATAGGGACAATAAACCCTTCAGGGAATGATGGGAAAGCTTCACACTGCCATAGTCAGATAACATTCCCAGTACTTCATGATTACCATGGGTGTGTTAGATGGGATTTTAGGATGGGCACTGTAAAAGAGAAAGAGACTGAGAGAGTTGAGTGTTATATAGGTTTCCTCATTTTTTCCTCTTATGTTTCTCTCATTTGAAGTGAGTGGTCTGAAGAGGTTTCACTTATTTTCCTAGGGATGCAGGCACTTACTTGAGTGCTAAAACCACACACATTATAACATAGACGATCTCCACATCATCGGGCACTGGTGAAAGCTGACAGACTACACTAGACTGATGCTGGAACATGCTTATCTCCACATAAAAGTAAACACAGGAGGAAGTGCAAACAAACCAAATTTCTCGCTTTGGCCTCTCGTTGTGGCAGCTCAGAGGCTTTGACATACCTTGTTCTACTAAATACGCACCGAAACATATACATATGCACTCATGCACACCCTTGCTCCCTGTCCCTGTGGGCACCACAGAGCCCTATTTCAGGTCAAATTGAGCATGTCGCCCCTGGTCTTAGATAAATGATTACATTCTTCACCAGGCTTAAGTTTGCTTTGGCCTGGTCGCACAAAATAACAACCCCCCGATGAAATATTTAGCCGCGTCGCTCGGCCTTCTGTGAAATTGTGCAGAAAACGTTCAACACAACTTAAACCTTGTACCGGCGGATGAGAACGAGTCATGTGAGTCATGGATATGGGAAAGAGGGCAAGGAATTCTGTCAGAATTCTCAAAGCCCGACATACCCTCAGAGGAGAAATGCCTTTTGTGGACAGGCGAGGCACAGGACAGCCATATGCCTTTTCGGGAGAGAGGGGGCCTCTCTTCCAGTAGCTTGGTTGTTATGATGAGAACAGCAGTCATTCATTTTATCTCTCAGTGTATGAGGCTCCTCAAACTATACTCCCGCATCTCTCTTAAACACACAAAGACACACAGCTAGACACACACACACACACACAGAGGCTTTTATCATTAAACCGCTGTGCATATGTCATCCCACTCTCCAACCACACACACCTCCCGCTGTAGGAGACCACCTACGATAGGCAGCTACCATGACTCTATGGGCCAGGCACTGCGGTGTGGACTGTCTGTCTCAGGGAGTATGTATCCTCTTGAGAAACCATGACGTCTGTTTCAGCCACCTCCCACACACATGGCTCCCCACTGTTTACCGCCTTACTGTTTTGACTCTGATAACTTTATCAACATGCTGATAGGACTGGACCAGGTTCCCCTTAAAAGTGGGAGTGTTGATGTGCAGTTACCTTTCATTGACCTTGACTTTGCACATGCTATCGACAGTTGTAGCTCCAAAATGCAGCTGAACAGTTAAGTACTCTAAAACATCGGGTGGCTGTGGGATTTAGAGATGTCATGACTACACGTCTTTATGAGTCAGCAGCAAAATAGTAGTTGACTAATCGACAAATCATCATTGACATCATTATGTAAAAAGAAGGATGCAGGAAGGGGGGCATTGTAGCTACCATTCTAAAAAATGATTGCAGTATTTCACTGGAAATATGTGGGAACAAAGATGGCTTACAAATAAACTTGGTGATGCTGGCCACAGTCATATTGTTTATGACTTCCTGTATAAACTACTTGGTGAAACTAGTGGACTGTGATATTGTCATCAGTGATAAAAACATACAAGAAAAAGGTTTTTTTTAAAAATGGCATTTATTAATTCTTCAATGAAAGACAAATATTCAAAGTGGAGGGGAATTCAAATTCTCAAACAATAGCTGACACACATTTATGTAAAGTTAATAGTTCTCAACAAAACAAATTTCTCTGTTCAGTGGACTTTGAAATCCTTTGGGAGCCTTGATGTTGCATTGTGGTTGCAGCCTGCACAGTTTGATCATGATTAGGACAAGCTGAGTTCTAATGTAATGGGAGAGAAGTTAGTGAAATAGTATCAGGCCCAGTGTCCCTGGCAAAAAATCGTGATCTAAAAGCAGCTTGTTCCAGGGCAGAACCACAAACCCAGTCGACCCGTCTGTCTTCCATCCAAGCTAAGAACTAGAACTCTGTGGCCTCCAGAGGAATCATTTCTGCAGAACACAAAGGAGACCAGCGTGGAGCGTGACCACCATAAAAAGTACAATCATTTGTATTTTTAAAACTATTTTGGACCAATAAAAACACCAAACAATAATTGGTCGCCCTCTCTGAAAGGCAACTCATTTCTCTGCGCTTGTCATCACCTCTAAAATATGACAGGGACAGTTGTAAAAACCCAAAGACCCTGGCACTGACATGTATGCATATACACATGCACAAGCGCACGCACACACAGCCACACACAAATACACACACACACACACACACACACACGGAGGGACAATAACCGCAAACTGAACAATATGTAGTAACACAGCATGTACTTCCCCAGAGAAATCTAGGTCACAGTCCAACAGAAACATGATGAAAGACTACATATTGGAAGTATCATACTGCTACTTCAAGTGCTCCACAGTCACATGTTGCTCTCCAAGTAAAGCATGTACAGATTAAATTTGGGATTTTGTGATGTTTGTATGTGTGTGTTTGCATGTGCGTGTTACGGTATATTTAAACTTGTACACCTGCATACTGCTCTAATCCCCTGCCATCATCTTGTTGATTCCTGATTAATAAACTTCCTCCTGCTTCTTAGCTCTTAGATGTGGCTTTTCAAAGAGAAACACAGTTTGTCATGAAGCTAAGGGAAGACAGTGACCTTTTCGGTGTGAGGAGGGTGCGCTTGCACTTCATTTAACCCTCGTCCCTCCATCACCTCTCACCCCCATCTCTGCCTGTGAAACAGAACAACATAGGGAACATCGGCAGACTGTAGAGGCACTGATATTGTGTAAGCTGGTGCCCCCATGTGGTAATTTGCTGCCACAGGCGCATTTAGCCACTTTGACAACTCCTGAGAGTTGATTCAAAACAGAAAAAAAATGTTATGTTTTGTCTTCCAAGCATCCAATGTATGAGGACAGGATAGATGCACACAACCACAGAGGATACTCAAATTCTGAAGGTTCTTTGTATAAGTGAACTCCATATTTGTGAGATGTGTGATACAGTGGTCCTATATTTTACTTACGGTACCTCATTATGCATTGCTTTGATTAAGAGTCACAGCTAAGCATAAAAATGTCAGGCAACATTACATTGAATGAATAGAGTTAGCTACTGAAAAGGAATTGCTGCCATTTAATCATGGCTGCGGAGTCCCCACCAGATCTCTACAGACCGCTGAGTCATCTGGTTGGGAATGTGAAGGGACATCACGACACAGAGACCCCTAAAGCAGCAGAAAATGACACCTCTCCCCTATTCCCCTCGAATGACCTTCCTGATGTCATGCTTCTTTGCTCGAGGAGTCATTACTCATCTGTTATCGTCCGGAACGACCAAGCACAATGACTTCATAAGACGAGTGGTGCCTGAGAGAGGGAGGAAGAGAAGGGAGGTTCAAAGTACGATGCTGAGTTTCTGAAATCATCCACACTTTTCTAAATGACGAAAAGTAAAGGTCATTTTTTATTTTTGCTGCAGAACAGTTTTTGATTTTTTTTTCCCTTCCAAACTATACATCAAAGAGAGCAAAAGAAGTCTCACAGTCTTTCCCCACAAATGAAGCAATGAAGTAAAAGTGCTCTTTTGATCTGTTAGCCAACACTTGCCTGCGGAGGAGGGCAGGGCACAATTGCACAAAAAAATGTGTTGTGCCACTGTGTACGTGCATCTTTGCTAGCGTGCCTGCATGTCTCTCTATATCTGCTATGCTGGCCTCTACCAAACGACCCATGCCTTCCAACCGAATAAGACCATGCATACGCAGGAGCCAGTGTTGATGAATCAAATAGGCAGGTCCTCCCCCATCCTATAGCCAAGGAAAAATTATGTTAAACTAGGAGCAAACGAAAGCAACAGAATTTTCTACGAGTTCCACTACAATTATGACTGAGGCCTGTGATTCTCACAGCAGCTTTCTCTCCATTGCCCCAGCATTCATTCTGCTCCTAACCACGAGTGCCTGTTCAGAAATACAAAGGCACTCCGTGTCCATCAGTGAGACACATACTTTCATTTGACTGCAGGAGCACATAAAAGCAAACAGACAGACTTCGATTTATCAATTTTCATAAATGTGCTTTAGCTTTCTTGTATAATTTTACAAACACCCTCAAAGATAATTCTAATAACCATTCTCCAAATTAAATACATTATTTAGTAATCAAAGCACTTGGTTTTCTGCCTCACAAGAGATTATAATTCACCAACAAATTACCAATAGCATTAATATAATTTAATTTATACAATGTTGCATAAAAGGTGAAATGAAACTTGAAATAAAAATAACTACATGCAGACAAAACAACAAAAGGGAGACAAGGAATTCCAGATAAGATCCCCTAAACAAATAAGTGTAGCTGCCACCATCAGCAAGGCGGTTGAGAAGCAAAGGTTTATTAAATTATTTCACTGTAACACCGCTTGTTAGCATAAATTAAACATTCTGAATGTCTGCACTGTCAGTAACCAGCAACAAAGCAAACAAATCCTCTCAAAGGGTCACTTTACAGATGAAGCTTTATACAATAGAAACCACAGACTCCACAGCAGGCCATGGGGATGGAGTGCAAACTCAACAGCTATTTCACTGACATAATAGCCTCATCAAAAACAATCATTTCTATTTGTGTTGAACATTTTTGACTGAGTGACATACAAACATATTTCGAAGTTTGAACTACAGATGCACCTGAATTATTACCATCGATTAAATTCATATTTTTCACACACAATCAAGCTGTGATTATTATCATGAATATTGGGCCAGGTTCAGGCGATGGGGGTTGCATATAGCACTTACACATGACAAGCAGACATCCTCCCCCTCTCCCCACACATTCCTCCAGAAAGTCATTCATACACGGACCCTCCGCTGCATTCATACATATCAATTAGAAACCAATACACACACACACACACACACACACACGTATACATGCAACACACACAGAGATGCAGACATGCACACAGACAATGACATAGAAGCAGCGAGAAAGACGAAGCGAGCGCTGTTTTCATAGTGATTTCTCCTGCTCCACCACAGAGCAAAATGAGCAGGGAGAGACTGCTGCAGACCCAGAGCTGTTCAATGAAGACAGATTGCACTTGTGCAACCTAGGCTGTACGTGAGTGTGAGTGTGTCTGTGTGTGTGCTGGCCAAGTTGATCCACGTCCATGCTCTTTAGGCTCAAGACCCTATCTCTGCCCCCCTCAGCTGCGGAATGCTGCAGTGATTGCTGGGTAATTACCCTGACGCTTTATTCCTCTGCTCCCAGCACCATTAGTATTAATTCTTTTCTTTTTCTCCGCTTTGGAGAGAGGGAACAGCAGAGCTTTGATCTGGTAGAAAGAAGGAAAGAAAGAAAGAAAGAAAGAAAGAAAGAAAGAAAGAAAGAAAGAAAGAAAGAATGAAAGAAAGAAAGAAAGAAAAGGAAAGACAGAAAGAAAGAAAAGGAAAGAAAGAAAGAAAAGGAAGAAAAAAAAGAAAAAGAAAAAATGAAAGAAAGAAAAGGAAAGAAAGAAAGAAAGAAAAAGAAAAGGAAAGAAAGAAAAAAAGAAAGAAAGAAAGAAAGAAAGATGAATGAATGAAAGAAAGAAAAGGAAGAAAGAAAGAAAAAGAAAAAATGAAAGAAAGAAAAGGAAAGGAAGAAAGAAAGAAAAAGAAAAGGAAAGAAAGAAAAAAGAAAGAAAGAAAAAGAAAAAAAGAAAGAAAGAAAAGGAAAGGAAGAAAGAAAGAAAAAGAAAAGGAAAGAAAGAAAGAAAGAAAGAAAGAAAGAAAGAAAGAAAGAAAGAAAGAAAGAAATGTGGCCACCCGGCAGCAGCCTTGGTCGGCCTGTAGCTTCTGACCCTGGCCCACTTTACAGTGATCTGGTCAGACAGGTCAAATACAGCAAACAGTAATAAGGTTCAACTGGGAGACAAAGGGTCAAACTGTGACCCACTTTCATTTGAGAGGGTTAGACATAAACTGAAGTGCCTGTCTCCGATCTTCAAGTATAAAATAGTAATACTGGACTGCTGACAGGTTAGGTCGAAACAGGTCAGCTTGAGTTATGGCTTGTGTCATCATCAGGATACAGTCAGGCTTAAGTTCTTCATCAAGTGGGGAAGTCATCAAACACGTCTGATTTCTTGAATTGAAGTGCAGGTGTTGTGGTCAGGCAGAAGGCGGACTCGAATAGCTGGAGCCTGACATATGGCCCAACACTGGGTTTGTCTTGACTGATGTGTAGCCTGGCTCCAATCAGCCAGCCTCAGGCTCTCACCATTAACCCTGGCTGATTGTTGATAGGAGCAGAGGGGGATACAGGGGGGCCTATCACAGGCTGTTTACCGGAACCTCCCCAGCTCCGACGGGCTTATCTGTAGCCATGTCTCTGTGCTGTGATTGGTCAGATGGAATCCATTAGGATGAAAGGCATTGGTGGCCTCATCACAGATCTATCAAGATCACACACGCTCACATGCAGGAACGTACACATACAGTCAAGAGTTATCTATAGGATCTCTGAGAAATACATCTGTTACACACACACACACACACACAATCACTCACCTGGGATTCCTACGCCCTACAATGTATCTACGTAATGTATGTCTGTCAATAATTCACTATTTACCTCATGAAGACAGTAGTCTTCACTTCCCCTCAAACCTTATAATCTTTATTAGCATTTAGCATCGGTTAAGGCTGGGTATCTTTTGGAAACATTTGAGACCAGTGCTAATATGATAAACCTGAGTTTCAGAACTGATATGTTTTTTTAATTCCTTTTTTTTTAAACTACAAAACCTGTTGTCATTTATCAAAATATGACACATTTCCCAGGTCATCAGTGTTAAAGGTTTCCTGTTTTAGATTCTGAACTATCTGACCAAAGAATAAGAGTAAATAAGAATTTGACAGAGCATCCAATTGCAAATTTCAGCACTTGACAGTTTTCGATACTCCTTACTGTGAACCCATTTCAGTCAGTACTCAAAAAGTATTGAGGTTAGATACCCTGCACTTGTAATGGGGTGTCATTGGACATAAAAATCTGTTTAAACGACAGCACATATTATATGACTGTGTTGGGAAGTAGTTTAAAATTGGCGAGAGTGATCATTGTCATGATCACATCTGGACAAACTCTAAATGCAGTAAGCAATGTTCACATTTGTCTATACACAGTACATATGCACACACACAAAACACACAATAAACACTGTGCCGATGTTGGACTAATATTTTCCTTTCTATCAACATGCAGCACTTCCCCTCGCTATCCATATGCATCAGATTCAACAGTGCCACTGTTGTTTTGGGGCGGTGTGTAAAACATGTGGGAGGAGGGAGAGAAAAGAGAGAAAAGAAGCACTGAAGGTTGTTTTGGGAAAAATAAGGTCAGCAAAATGCTGAATAGGTGTAGCTGTTCACTAAAATTATTACAATGTTAACAGAAGACCGTCATTAGACAGTGTGCATCCGTTTATTCAACAAGGGACGGGAAAACGGAGCGTATTTCAACAAAAGTGAAAGCTCATAAAATTATGAAAAATGGACAGAGTAAAGAGCAATTGCTCCACAGAGAGAGAGAGTGAGGTGGGGGAGAGGAAAGAGGAAATGTAGAAGGCCAGGGAACATCTCTATTTATCTCTATATCACTTTCTCTCTCTCTCTACTTTTCTTCATAATGAAAGCCCTAGCCGTGCTGATGACACCAGGCCAGAGCAAGTGCTGAAAGAGTGTGGCGGAGGGTGCACTGAAACAGAGCTGGGTCCCCTGAGAAAGTCTAGGGGGGACCTGCTAGACACTATCATAACTAACAGAGACTCTGGTGTACAGGGCATCCTTCTATATAGACACACATACACAAACATACACACATATATGCCCAAAGCAGCCAAAGCAGACGTAACTGAATCTCCCTGTCTGTGGTTGCTATAGGGAGGGAACATGACAGGGGATACTATACTTCCATGCACACAGCTAGGCTTTTTAAAAGCATGAATATGGATTGAGACGACCACAATGTTTGAACATGAATAACACATGTATGCCAAAACCACACCACAACCGTCTCTGCATGTGTACCTCCCACACCCCTAGCCCCCCAGTGAAAGAAAAAAAAAAAAAAAAAAAAAAGGAACTAAAAATGAAAAAATAAATAAATAAATGCATCATTATGCATTGGTCATGGTCGCGTAGACCAAGGGCTTGAACAGAGCTCCTACTGTTCTGTGTTGTGATACGTAAGACCGAAAATGCCCGCACAAACCTAGAATATACATTTTCTTTTTTTCATCTAAAGACCAGTTGCTCATTATTTTTAGTTAAATTCAGCCTCTATTAGGATCACTCTAGGGCTCAAACTACAGCGATGACATCATGGTGCCATGCTGTAAGTCATAGTGACTGTCTGTGGAGAGGCCCGTAGGAAAAGATAACAATCCTCATACTTTCCCGAGACAGAAAATAGGGCACTAATGAGTGATACTGTAATTTAGGGCAGTCTTGCGCCATAATCATTTCAAAAAGGGTCATTGGAGATATCAATGTGCTTAGCACTGATCTATCTTTGTGTCTATCTGTGTCTCATTTGTCTGGCAGTCTGGGAGTCATTTTGCCTGCATGTAAGGTATCACTTGCTCTATTAAAGAATTATTTCAGCACCAAAGAGGGACTAAAGAAGGGCACTTTACCATTCAAAAGTTCCACACTTCACAGATGGGAGCAAAAGACTCTTAAACTTCAAAGTCAAAGCAGTCTAACAGATGAAAGTGTGGCTGTACTGAGAAACTCTCGTTTCTATTTACATGAAGAAGTATCTCGATGCAAAATGTGTCAAATAAACTGTTACATTTGTTTGAATTGAGTATGTAGGTGTGTCTTCAGTCAAGCTTTTTAATCACTAATCATTAACAATTTTTAAAAAACACATATATATTTTTAAAATTAAAATAAAAAGTCAGTACAGTAAAGTCATCTAAAACACAGGATCAGGGGAGACAGGTATGATTCATTGAATGCAAAGAATGTAAAAATGTACAGTAAAACATCCACAAACTGTAGTTCAACTCACCAAACAGACTCCTGTTGACAGACAGACCTGTTGTTATTTACATTAAGTTTTTTTCTACCTCTTCCGTCCCATTTTATATTACACCTACATAAACATCCTACAGACTGTTTTTCCTCTTAGTTCTCCAGATGTCAATTCCTTATGACTGGGGTGAGATCAACTATGCATACACACCAACACATACACACATTCCCATTCACACGCACACGCACACAAAAAAAAAAGAGGCAGAAACACATTATCGTGCACTAGTTTATCTGTCATGAACCTTTGTCATCACCACTAACACACTCTGGGTGGTGGGTAATTGGACTTGTTTGTGGTGAAGATAGAAAGCTTGTTCTAATAATACTGATGCGTCATTTTAATTCCCAAAGCTGTCCAGGAAGATTTGTGTGTGTGTGTGTGTGTGTGTGTGTGTGGGTGTGTGTGTGTGGGTGTGTGTGTGTGTGTGTGTGTGTGTGTGTGTTTGTGTCTGGTATAGATATCTTTTCATCAGAGGGGGAACATACATAAAAGATTAATAGCTCTATGAACTGTGTTTATCTGACTCATTCAAAGCTGATGATTTTATGAGGAGGAGGCCTGCAACTCAATCAACTTTTAAATGGTCTGAGCTAAACCTCATTACATTGTGTCATGAAAACAAAGCAGCACCTGCCCACAGCAAAGGTTTTTATTATCAATATATTAACTAAGTTTCTCCATTGGCCCACATTTAGCTGATCCTCGGAGAATGTTTTTTCATATGAAAAACGTCCTCGTTTAGTGAGGAAAATGTACCCTTGACATTTAAATACGGTTAGTTTAAGGAAAAAGCTGGGAGGACTTTAAATACAAAGTGTCTGTCTGTGTCTTTTACAACTGAGATGTGATGACTTACACAGTATGAAATTAGGAAGGAAACAAGTTATGACTCCAAGCTCCACTTCTGTCTTTCTCCTTGTACATAGATCTGTAAGTTATAGCATCCTATAAGTGCTGGGAAACTGGAAAGTTGCAAAACAAATCAAACAGAGATGTTGGGTATACACAGTGTATGGAAGGATGTCAAAAGAGATGTATTTTGTAAAGAAAAGGGATATGTGACTCCCTGAACTAACATAAGCCCAGGTGTTAGTTATGTTGAACTAAGATTTATAGTAAGTTATGATTTCCATTTGTACAGTGTCACCAAAACAACATTTTTCCTGTTAGAAACATAACCATGGAATTATTAGTCATGAAAGATTATAGGGTTGGTTCACCCAAATTACAAAAAAACATATTTTCTCACATCCTCTAGAGGTAGCTAGAAACACATATCATTGTAGTAAATTTGGCCATGTTTTCTGGAACCAACCAAATACGATTGGGATGAATGGAATTTTACATTTTATTTGTGCTCCCAGCATTGAAAAAATACACATAAAAAATGTACGGCAACATCATTTCCAGAAACAATGTCCAGCTCAGTCTGGGTAATCCACATGCCTCAACTGTGAACAGTTTTCATTGGAAGTGCTTTCTACTGAAGATAGAATCTATGCAAACTAGAAACAGCATGTTGACAACACATTTGATTCCAGTAAATCACAATCCAAATTTTTCACTGAAGCTCAAAACTAGGTGAATAACAATAAATGCTCTGTGGTTTCTTACTATTGTATATTTTTTAAACAACTTTAGATTTTTAGCAATTCTGCATCTCTATCTCTCCATCATCTCTCGGCGCAGGTGGCTACAACCCTCCTCCACTTTCGCTAACATATATGCGTATGTTGCGTACTACTGTTAGCATTAAACTGACAAAGGCCAGCTGAAGAAGATGACACACAGCTCAAAGCTGAGGAAGTACAGATGAGAGAAAACAAACTACAGCTGAAAAACACAGGCTACAGCTGAAGCTGATCAAATACAGCTGAGCCTCCTAGATATTGAGCTAAGCCTGTTAAAGAACAACTTAGACCTCTGAACGCACATTCTACGATGGCCTAAAATGTGCCTAAAGTGTGAGAAGGAAATGAAACTGCAGCATTTACTGCCCTTTAAAAAACACAGGCACTGTATGTTAATTTCAAAAAGGGATTTGATGTTTGCTGGTTCATATTTTATTATTATATAAATGTTAATAAGACAGCATCTGCTTTATATTGAGCTCTGCCTTGTATTAACTAGAGTTTGTGAGACAACTGCCAACAATTGTGATGCCTACATAGAATTTACAACTCTTTGTATCATAATGGAACTGGTTGAAGAGAGTTGTGGTGAGCTGAGAAGCAGTTATTTCATTACACAAGGCCCTGAGTACTGAACACATTAACAAATTGAGGAGAAAAGCCTCCATTACATTTGCAAGAAGTAATTTGAAACATCCTTGATGGAACTTTTATAGGACCCACCTTTCTTGGTGGTAAGTACCACAATGACTTTGTTTTTTACAGAAACTTTCTATGTCTATGAGAGATGAGAGACGCTGTAGTTGTGTAGAAAAACATTATTCACATCCAAGTAAATCTGCTGCACGATGCCAGGAGGTTTTGAGGTATTCAAAACATTAATCCAATGCTTGAAGCTGATTCCCACTGAGATCGCAAAATGAAATTAAATAAAAAAATACTGTATTGTACTGTACTGTATTGTATGGTTGGCTTTAGAAAGGCCTTTACATTCAACAACACACAGGGATAGAGAGACAGATGGAGACTTTTTACTAAGAGGCAGACAGAGAGCATTAATAGAGGAGCAAAAAAACTATCAGAAACCAGACATCATCAAACCGAACGTCACTTTTGGGCATGGAGGAATGACAATGTGAACTAAGGCGACATGTTAATATTCAAAATAGAAATACTAATAAACAAATTTGGTCATTTTGTTTTTTTACTTAAACTTTAAATTTCCAACAAAGTGCCTCCAAAATGAATCTATCCTACAGGAAACGTTTCTTTGGCCGTGAAATAAAGGCAAAGTTCAAATAGACATGAATGAAATGTCAGAAAGCAGAATGCCGCCTTCATCTGCTTATTAAGTGCCTCACATAAAGAGCTATATGTGGGACCCAAAGGGGTTCAACACAGTATAGGGTGCACGTAAAGGTCATGTTTAGGCACCTTACAAAGAAACACTTGGAAGTCTTCCTTAAATAAATTGTGAAATAATTCATTTGAAAATATTCACGCACACATACACGCAAACACATACACATTTACACACACGCAGATTGATGGTACTGCATATGACCTTTGGAGCCCTTTTTCATTAAACCCAGCAAGGGGGAGGTTGGGAGGAGAGAGAAGGAGATCTAATTTGAGGACATGACAGGAAACAAGGAAGTTGAGAGGGGACCTTTATGTGTGTATAATTGGTCTATAGAGGAATTGCCAACATGCGCACCACAGGTGGTCACAGCTAAATAGCTAACCTTATAAAAGTCATTAAGGCCTCTGAAACATGCCGTGAGAGAGAGAGAGAGAGAAAGTATGTGTGTGTGTGTGTGTGTGTGTGTGTGTGTGAGAGAGAGAGAGAGAGAGCGAGCAGGTGTATATGGCAGTATATGTCCAATACATATATCAAGATGACTTGCAAGAGGATTTACTGTGTGCCTTAACCCTGCCAAAAAAAAAACTACTGGAGAAGAAATATTTAAGGCTCTGGATGATGACTGAGCTGGGACTCCTGTTCTGGTGTTTTCACCGATGGAGCCACTGCAGTGACACGCCACTTCTCTGACTTCACTACCCCAGTGAAAAAGCAAGTATGTGTCATCTATCCTGAAATAATTGTAAGTATAATATATCACCAGAGCTCAGCAGTGTATTGAAAGCTTGTGCACTTAATACTCTCTGCAATATTGACTGTCAAAAAATGCCAAAAAATAATTAAAAAAGGAAGAAAAAAAATATCTTTGTGGCCCCTGGCTGACCATGTAACAGTCAATTATTGGATGGTGAAATAAATGTACTTATGTGATATATTTTTACCCTTCAACAAGCTCAACAATCTTTCACTTCAGGGGATGATGTCAGCAGTATTTAGATTGGCAGATACAATGTCTGCTTTTACAGCAAAACTATATTCTTGAGCAAATAGAGTTGAAAGAGGCGTCTGTGACATGTTTCAAACATAGCGTCTGTCAGAAAAAGAGAATACAGCTCTCTTGTGTGATCACCTATGCGCACTGGTGGCAGAGTGTAAGAAGTATTTCCCCTCTGCAAAAGTCCCAAGAATCAGGAGGGAATGGATATGTGATCCTTTTTTTTTTTCAACACAATCATTTCTTTCATCAGAACAAGAGAACAAACTACTGGTGCTAAAACCCCAACGGAGGATTGAAGACTTACTTTACATCGCTATCTGTCCCTCCCTTCTAAGTTAAGTCAGAATACCCTGAACTTTCCACAAAGTTAGCACCGATCGCTACCAAAACAAGGCTCCGGCGCTGACACACTGTGCTTGTCACTCACAAACATAACACCTCGATATGATTTCAGGCGCAAGGCTCTCATTGATGGTGAGTTAAAGCTTTGACTTTTGAACTTTTACACACATCTTATGCTGCAGCATGCTTTAGCAGTGCTTAATACATATTAACATTGCACTAGAAATTAGCATTATATGTGCACCACACCTCAGCAGTCTGTAAAAATATTTTTAACCAACTGTTGCTAACCAACTACCAGTCTTTTTGTCTGTCTGCCATTCAGTGCCGGGCTGGTTGTGTGGGTTTATCAAAGCTTTTTCACTGAAAACAGTTGCAGTTGGAAACAAGGTTGATGAGAGTGGTGAGTTTGAACAAAGCTGTGGGCCCGAAAACCAAAACATTGAGCCAAAGATGCTAAAATGCTCCGTAGAGCTGAGAGGATCTGCCGAGTCGAGTGATAAATTTCTGAGTTTGTCACTACAGGCGACCCCTTTCACATACATATTGTCCTCTCATCCATTGTCAACGTAAAAATATTGATTGGTGCATCTTTAATAAAATGTAGCAATTAGTTTTGATATCTACTTGATTAATATGTACTTTAATATGTCTGGCCACACTGGAGGCAACAATTGTACAGATACTATATGATAATTTAAGTAGCTGAATGTACATACCTTCTTCTGTAAGACATTGACCTTCCTCTCCTTGACATCCAACATGTCCTTCATGTCTCTGATCTCTCCAGTTAGTGTGCTCTTTTCATCAGTCAGGTCCTGTAGTTGCTTGGTTTTCTTTGTCAAGAACTGCTCCTTTTCCTCCAAACGCACACGCAGAGCATCTACCTAGAACAGACCAGGATAAGACGTTAAGTGTGGATATGAAGTCAGACAGAAACAAGAACAGACAGAAGAATAGGGAGTTAGACCTATACACAGTAACAGACACAGTGGGTGATACAGTGTAACACAATATTCATATTCTATAGTTTAGCTAGACAGTCTGATGGACAGGCATTTAGAGGGTGAAAGTAATCTGTGAAAGATTGACTGACAGACAGAGGGGTAGAAATAGAAGAAAGCTTACACAGTATTTTTTTTTTTTTTTACCTCAGTCAGGTGGCCCATATGTTACTATTCAGTGCTGGAAATGATACATCTCAACACATTTACTTGTTGAAATTTGGAAGTAATAAAAGTTCAGCTTTGACCTAATGTCCATAAAATGAACCACTGTGGACTGATGCAGTTAAAGTATGTGTGTGTCAAGAGAAGGAGAGGCTGGAGCCTGTCCCATCATTTGTTATTGAGGATTCTGTGCTGTATGATTGGACCAGCACTGCCGCAGATCAGACTGCTCACAGACTTCACACTCACACATTAAAATCCTTCGTATCTGGCTGTGTGCAATGAGATGAGTGATATCTGAGCTCACTCCAGAACTTCGTATTGGACATATATCAGTGTTCTGCTGCACCGCCTACAGTGGCGCGCACACACGCACACACACACACACACACACATAGAAACACACTCTCAGCTTGCTGTCATGAGCATACTATGTGCTCCTCTGTTGCTCTTCAACACCTGATTACATTTCCAGCACTTTTTGCCATGGCGCAATGAGTGAACCCATTTGAACTTAATTTGTGCATGTGTGTTTTATGCGATTTCAAGAGACACACACATATAGATAAAGGGAAGCAGTAAGGGAGGGCTTGTTAACAGGCATTTTAACAGGCATTACGTGGACACAGAGGGGATGGTGTGAAAACACTTAGAGCACAGGCTGTGTTGTGCTCTCCAGCTCATCTCTCAACCATTTCACAGGGCACTTAAGGAAATCCATAAAAGGAGGCAGCATGTTGGGAGCAAAGTAATGAAGTACATTTAGTTGAGTACTGTACTTCAGTACAGTTCTGAGGTACTTGTACGTTAGTTGATTATTTCAACTTATGCTTCTTTATATTTTTACTCCACTACAATGAAAAATATTGTATTTTTTACTCCTCTACATTTGAGTGAGTGATAGTTACAAAAATACAAAACATACAATGATCATATAAAATATATGATCATTACATACACAATAAATTAAACGCACAATATGTAATTTCAGCCGCTAAGGGTCTCTCAATCAAAACAATAACAAAGGATGGAGTGTGATGACGGTGTGAAGTAGCAAGGGATCATGGGAGTTGTTGTCTTCGTTGTTAAATCATGGATGTATAAAGAGAACAAGCGAAAGTCACTAGTCCGCATGCTGTATGGGCCGCACAATGCGGAAGATCCAGGTACTTTCATACCGGGAAGTTGATTTTTTATTGCTTCATGCGCCACTGAGCAACTTTCATAGGAATGAACAGGGCCCCGTCTACGACGCTGTATCCAGTTCTCTTTATACATCCATGTGATGTATAACCAGCTTCACCGGGATAGGATTACTCCAGTGTTAATCATGCGGGATGTTTTTGCCGGGAGCTGAATTACCCACAGAGGTCTCCTCCTCTCCAGACACAAACGTAAACGCAGATTAAAATCGTTAAAATACTAATTAAAGTTGTTTTACCTAAAAAATCAGTGTTTCTCCGACGATGTACGGCGACGACCGGACGTCCGGTACGGGCTGTTAGCCGAGCTGCTGCTAACACTTGTTCGGCTTATTTCTCTTATAACGTAAGATCCAGACGTTTGGTCGGTTTCTCCCGGGAGCCGAATTATCCGCAGAGGTCTCCTTCTCTCCAGACACAAACGTACACTCAGATTAAAATCGTTAAAAATACTAATTAAAGCTGTTTCACCTAAAAAATCAATATTTCTCCGACGATGTTTGGTGACCACCGGACTTGCTGGAGGGGCTGTTAGCCGAGCTTCTGCTAACGTTTGCACAGTTTATTTCTCTGATAACTTAAGATCCAGACGTGCAATGACTAAAATCCTTCTTCCGGCTAAAAGATATAGTTAAAAGCGACCTGAATTTATCATGAAAATTTAGCTTAAAACTGAATAAACGTCAATTTATAACAGTTTCTGTGGAACAACCACAATGCCGATGTATTATCTTGTATGTGTGTAAGTTACTCTTTGGTAGACGCCACTGTAGCAGACAAACACAGCGCCGCCGTATGCATCTTGTGCGTGTTTACTTTTTGGTAGAGGAGGTATGTCGCCATTGACATGCGACCAAATGAAACGGTCCGTTACTTTGATTAAATTACAGATTTCTCTGGGTTTGAACATTGTTGGGAACATTTGGGATGATGTAAGTACACAGCTCAACAAAATATATAACATAGGTCTAGTTGTTTTTAGACATTTTAATGTGGAACAATTACATATTATACCTTTAAACTACCTGACAGTTTAGAAAATAGTTAAAATTTACCTCAAACAGCTACAACATTTAAATGCTTCGTGTTAAATAATAATAATAGAGCAGTATGGTGGCTCAGTGGTAAACACTGTTGCCTTACACCAAGAAGGTCTTGGGTTTGAACCCCAGCTGTCCCAGGTCCTTTCTGTGTGGAGTTTGCATGTTCTCCCCATATTCTTCTTCTTCCAAATAGTTCAACTTATTGGACAATACAGTTATTCCCTTTTTCTTTCTGAGAGTTAGGTGAGAAGATCTACACAGTACTGCTCTAATGTCTAGCCTTAAATATGGAGCTAGCTTAGCATTATGACTGGAAGCAGGAGAAACAGCTATCCTGCCTCTATCCATACACCTACCAAAACCTCTAAAACTGACTAATTAATATATTCTTGTTTGTTTTATCTGTACACAAACAGAAATGTAAAAACAACAATCTGTGATTTTAGGCAGAGTTACATACTGTTTTGTATAGCAGAGACTCTGCTACAGCATTGGTTTCCAGGCAACTCCACTGTAACAACAAGTGACGTTTGTGATATTTTAAGAACGCTACTTGTACTTTTACTATTTCTGTGTTTTACATTGTGCTATTGCTATTTTTACTTGTAAATGATCTGAATACTTCCTCCGTGGCTGTTTGGGAGCAATGCAGTAATATACCGAGAACACAACTGAGAGGTATGGCTGTGCTGGACCACAGTCAGTTCCTACCTGCCTGTATGTGTGTGTGTCTCTGTGTGTAAAATGAGAGTGCACCATGCAGGCTGCAGACACACAGAGGGCTCCTCTCAAGTAGTAGCATAAGAAGCAGGCCAGGACCCCCAGGTGTAAGATGGTGAAGTATTTATCTCATATTGCTCCTCTGGCAGACAACCAGAGTCTAATACTGAGCCCTGTTCTGTCCTCCTCACTCCACACTGGCATACACACAAACATACACACACACACACTGGGTTACACCACTAATCCTTTGAACATACTGTACAGTATGTTAGTGCCTGCACATCATCATGTGCTGATGTTTCTTTTCTGCTACACGAGTGTGCGTGTGCGTGCGCATGTGTATTTGTCACTGTGTGTATGAGACAGAATAAAACACAGCGAGAGAGACCCCCTCCCCTCCAACCCAACCTGGCAAGGAGCAATTTAGCAAGAATGTAGCAGAGAGGCCTAACAGGAAATCCCTGCTGTCTCACCTGCACTGGCCCTCTAAGCTGTGATAGTAGTGTAAAGACGCCCTGCTAATACCCTCTTAAAGAACTCACCGCTGCCAGACACAAAAAAACAAGGAGACAGAGATGAAGAGAGGTGGAGAGAGGGATGGAAGGATGGAGAGGAGTACGGTTGAAGAGTAGAGATAAAGGAAAGAATGAAACAAAGTGGATAGAGATGATGGGAATTCCCTTGAGCATTCGGCTCGAGCATATTAACACCACTGACACCCTGCTCCTCCGCTGGCTAAAACTACTACTCCATCAGTATGTCTGTTACAGGAAATACTGTATGGCTTTATCAGCTGGCACACACGCTGAGATAACAGCTCACAAGTCAAGGTGATTAACCTCTCTCTTCTCCTTCAATTTCCTCTCCAATTTTCTTTTCCCTCTAGTCCCCTTCTTCTCAATGTCTTCTTCCAACAACACCTCTCTCTCACACCGCCACAACTACTGCTCTCTCAACACTCCATCCCTCCAGCCATGCTCCAAACTCTCCGGGAGTTTTCCTATTGCCGTTTAAAGGTGCAGGTCTTGCGGCGAGACAAAGTGATGTGTCAGTGTGAGAAATCCCTAAAGTCCTCAGTCCAGATTGTCTTTGGGACAGGCCCACATTTTCCGACAGGGAATTTGTAGATTTCTGCGTTTCAGTGCGGATTTGTATTTGTGTCTATGTGAGAGAGGTCAAACACAAAGTAGAACTCCTACAGTCTCCAAGACAACCGAAAGACTCATTATGCCTACACAACTGGACTCCAGGGAAGATATTTTGTTTTGCAATTACAATGTTGTTATTGTTTAGTTAAGTTTTTTTTTATTCAATGTATGAGAGAAGAAGGAGAGAGGTAAGGAAGGGAGGTAAAAGTTCCCACTGCTGTCCAGTCTGGTCCAGTTCAAATCCGAAAGGAACACTGAAGATTGCACTGAGGCGTTCCTCTGAATAGATGAATTAAAAACACATCTATATCACCCCGTCTTCCCCCAAAACCCAACTTAGGCTTTCCAGCTCCTCACTCAGCACCATATCATTTTAAAAAATGACCTTGATATGTTTTCAAGATTCTGTGGTTGCAAAACTATTAATTCTTGGCAATATGTGGTTATTTCTTTAAACGAATACAGTCACAAACTCATAACCGCTCTAAAGCGTGCATGCACACGTGTGTTTATTCAACAGTTTCTTACATGCACACATGCATGTACCTGAAATTAAAACATGGAAGCATGCACACACATGCATAAACACACTCATTCTCCTTGACTTCCTCTCTCATTCTTGCAATGACAGCCAAATGTGGATTCTGGACACTGGTTAGCAAAGTAAAACAGAGGCTTAAAGAAAACAACTTCTCTGTTTGTCCTCACCTCCCTTTTGCCTGCCTCACATTTCATCATAAAAGTTTTTCTGGCAGGCGAATCTGCAAAGGTATCGGGCCCAACGTCGGCTCTGGGCCGCAATAAACAACATGGGGACTATATGAGTAGACCACAGTCAAAACGGCAGAACCAGAGACGATGGGGAGACCACAGCAAAGGCCTGGGGATGAACCAACACTTGCATACTCACACAGTAACAGTTGCACTCTCACTCACCCGCTTGGAAGGCCAATACTGCCAGTAGACAAGTAGGTTGAGAACATTGCTAATATGATCACAAATCTCCCAATCAAACTCTGACCTTCATACATGCAAACCATGAGCTTCACTCATTTTTTGTGTTGCTGTTCAAAGACGTTTAAATGGGAGTTCAGATGACAACGCTGCTATAAAGTTCTTAAATCCCAACAGTGGGTCTGGTGGAGTGTATCTGATGTCTGTACTTAGGTCTGCTGGTGATGCTGCGGAACACTACACACAGCTGTGTGTGCTATTCAGCCAGCCTGTATAAATACAGTAGAGGGCAGCCATTAGACTTAATTTATTTAAAGGTCTGTGCTGTGAAATTAATCATCTAAATTTATGACATAATATTCGACTAATTCATGTTTGTCTAGCGATTAATGTGGCCAAGTCTGGATTATATCACAAAAAGAAGGTAGGCTATTTCATTTCAAGATGACGTGAGACCACCAGAGAGTTTCCCGTACCAGCTATAATAATTGAAATATCTCTTTTCATTGAAAAATGTGCATCAACGAAAAAACGACACACACTTCACATAATGAAGAAGGAAGAGAATGAATGTGGACTGCTGAGTTCAAACAGCCAATTGTTGTTAGTTTTGCTTTCGCTCTGGCTAATGTCTGAATTATCAAAGATTGCTAAAAGGTGAATGAATAATTGGCCAATCCCGTTCATAAAAATCATATGTATACAGTATATAAACTGTACTGCCTCCCACAGATGGTGTATAAGCACCTGATTGTGGGTAACTTTTCCTCACACAGATGTGAGAAGGAGTGGCGTTAAATGATCCATAGTTTCCTGATGAGGCAATAGAAACTTCCAATAGATGTCAGGAGATTACTGTTGAAGGTTGTGCGGTTAGACAGCCTGAAGACCAAAGTGGGATTTTTTCATATGAGCGCATTCATGCACGTTGGCGTGTATGTGCATGTGCACAGGTGCAGGTGGAAGTTACGATGTCTAATGTAAGACTGAAGAACTTTGCAGAGCAACTGTGAGCACAGCAAGAGCTTCCTCACAAGCTTGCACTGGTTCTGGATTCTCTCACTTCACACACACATATTGTATCTACAAGCACATACACGGAGAAGATTTCCTCTCCACCTGAGCTGGACACGCCAGACATGACGACACCGGGGCTGATCTGTACGGAAATGAAGGACATTCCCTGTCCTGGGGCTTAGGCAGGGTGTCATTTGAGGTGTGTCATCAAAGCTGGGGATAAGGCAGTAGTCAGAGCTCTGATCAGGAATTGTATAATAGACGGATAACCTCAGGGCTGGTTCGGGATAATAAGCGGATGTAAACTGCCTCACAGCAGGGGCTGGAGGGTGGAGTGAGAGGCACAGTCTCATTGTACACTCCAACATCTGTTGATAAAACCATGGCAACACAGCTGTCTGGCCACAGGCTATAGAGGGAACATGGGAAAACGCAGATGTAGAAAAAAATAGACAAGGACGAATACACGCACACACAGAACTCCCAGGATTCACTGACAAAAGGATCTTTGTCAACAGAATGAATGAATGTTTTCTGCCAAAGCATGAAAGTCAATCATGCCATGCTTTTGGTATTGTACCAGTGCATGGATATATGACACAGAATATGTAGGGGACTCACCCCGAGTACCTTCATGTTAACCCTCACTGCACACAGCTGTCTCAATCCCTCTTTCACCCTCCATCCATCATTACTTCCTCCACCACTGATGGACACACACACACACAGACAGACACACACACACACAGACACACACAAGATACACACATGCACATATAAAGGAAGAGACGCTGCAGGCGTTCCCCCTCATTAACACTTGCTCCTTCTTTGATTATTTTTCCTGATCATTTCCAGCACTGCATGCCAGTTGCTACATCCTGTTTCCAGGGAATCTATTTCCTCTCAAACCACACTGAACAGTCACTCTGGCAAACACGTGGAGAACGATGCAGGTCTGCAGTCTACAGTACAGTAGGTGCACTGAAATCCGCTTGTTTTCTGCTTGGTTAACAAGTGAAAAAGTCTCTTTAGTTTAGTTGTGTCTGTCATTCTGCTGGTCAGTCTAACACACCCGGTATCTTTAAGTACAGATTTTAGCTCAAGAGAGATAGGTTGGATGAACAGTATCAATATGATTGAAATAGCCAGCACAAAACAACACAAACTTTACTTCCTTCCTCACCAACACATTTCCAATTTAGTCTCAGCACGTACAAATAACATAAATAAGACTAAGGTGCAACAAAGAATTCAGTCATATTTAGGTCTGCTCTAAAAGTCAGCAGGGAAGAGAGGATTCAAGCATATAAAGATACAGTTTCATAGGCCAGATAAAATGGTATAAACCAAAACTGAACACTTATAAGTAAGGTATATTGCAGTACCCTTTGCATTCTATGACATTGTAGCCAACAGGTATGTGTGTCTTTCACGTTCCACTCTTTCTACACTACTTTCTATACTCAGTGCAAGATTAGAATTTAAACTGGACAGCAGGTATATAGCAAAATAATATTTTAATTTTCTTCCTTTGTTGAATCATTCTGTAATAAAGTTATGCAAAATTAAGTGCGAGCTTATCACACAGACAAAACATTTAGAATTTAGAATTTCTGATGAAACCTGAGCATAAAATAAAGCTAAATAACATTATTCTGCTAACTAAACCCAGACTAGCTTCCTGCTGTCTTCTGCTTGCTGTGTATCCTGTAAAACCTTGATTGGTGCTCCTATTTTGGGGGGATTTTGAATTTTTTTCTGAAATACAATACACCTGTTCACTTTGTTTGATTTTAATGTGGCATGGAAAAAATAATGTCACAATGAAAAACAATTCAATCATTTATTAAAGACAGAAAGCTAAATAACTGCCCTCTTAACATACATATTTAATTTATTATGACAGATTAAATGCATGTTTGATTTGTTTTTATTTATTATTATTTTATTATTATTATTTTAAATCTTCCATACGAAGGGTATGGAAGATGATATACTGTCTAATGATAATGATATACTTTAACAAATGATCCTGAATAGCTGTGTCATAAAGTGTGCCTGTAAGTAACAAGGCAATTCTCTTTTAATTCTTTATTCTATTAAAAATAAATTTAATTTGAAATTAAACTATGACTATGAGAATAAATTAATACATTAAATTCAACTGATTTAATTTGAGAGTGTTTGCATGTACATCCACTGAACGGTGTAGATTTGCTGTGTTTTATGTATACCCCCAAGCTGTTCACGATATGGATATTAACACCCCCAAACACCCTTTAAAATAGAAAATCAGAACTCCCTCAAAGTCATTGTTTATTTAAAATCAATTGTGCTGAATAGAATTGGAGCCAAAAAAAAGAGAGAAAGAAAAACAGGCAGAGGAGGAGAGGAGAGGAGAGGAGACTATACAGAAAGGTTTCCCATTAATAAATATTGAACTTTCTGTAAGTGGAAGTGTAAACTCTTCTCCGACTGTATTCTTGTGGTACTGCATATTTGTGTAAGTGTTTCTTTGTATATCTGTGTGTGTCAGTGTGTGTGTGTGTGTGTGTGTGTAAATGTGTCCATATGTGGGTATTAAATTAGAGGCTAAGTGGTCTGAGCAAAGCGGGGTGACCCTGAGTAGAGGGAAACAAAAAGAAAGCAGCGTATTGTCTCTGGCTGTCTTACCACTAACTGACAGCAGACCAAGTAAAACCCTCATTACTGTGTGTGTGTGTGTGTTCATTTTAATATATTTATATTTATTGAATTGTGGTGATATCTGTATATATAGAGCCCCAGAGGTAGCACTTCTGTTATGTCCAGTAAAAACATGAACCTTCACTTTACATTCAGACAAACTAATGTGGCAGCTACAATTGTTAGATTTCATCTATGAAACCAACATTTATCTTTCAAAAGAAAAATTATATCACACGACAAAATGCTACAGAGACATTAGAGTGAGCAGTAAATCACCAAAGAGCTGCACAGATCAGTTCATTGGATCATTTTCTTCCCGACGCAGGACTCGGGCTGCTACTGTGAGATGACTGGCTGGTCTCTCCCGGCCAGCAGCTCCTCACATCTCCGAAAACGTTGCAGGAGATTTACAAACAGGCGTTATTTGGATAAACTGACCACATATTTGGAATGTGCATGGTTACTGTCTCGCCTGAAAAAATATGAAATCTTAATAAAGAGACATATTAACAGTACTAGAGCGAAAATTGCAACAGTGCTGCTCAAAATCTCGGCCATGATGCCATCGCCCTCAGACATTTTCGTCGGACCACAAGGCATACTGGGTATTGTAGACCCAGCAAGGGCCTTGCTCTCTACGCCAAAACAGTGACAGAAAGTTGAAACTGAAAACCAGTGACGCTGAAAAAAAAAACAACTGACAGTGTAAAAAAAAAAAAAAACTGCTACTGAAAAAAGACAGACATGAAGAAAAAATGTAAGATTATAAGATTGTAATTTTTTAGTGCCTGTGTTTTATTTTTCAGTGAAACTATTTCAGTGCCAATACAACTTTTTCCACTACAAGTGCCAATGTTTCCTTTTTCAGTTCAGCTTTTGTTTTCAATAGCAAACTTTATTTTCAATGCCAAAATTTAACTGTCGCTGTTCTGGCCCCATAATGAACTTCCTAAAGACCTTCACGTGGGATAAATCATCACGCCAATAAAATTTACCTTAGATGTCCTAAAACTTAACGCATCATTTGAGCTGAAGCATGCGTTATGTGTATTTGAATGGCAACACTAATGTGTGTATTGTAATGTGAATATGCATACTGTCACACTTGTGTTTGTCTCTTCCTTCAGTCGTGCACATATTTACCTCATTCCCTGTGTAAACCATTAAAAGTCTCATCCCCATTCTGACCCCTATAACTCCACTTTATGGCTTTTCCACATGGCCTCTGAAGAACTCGCGGGGGCTTTATTTTGGATCGTACCATGTTTGTTCTGAGGGGCCCCAATGCTTTGCTGCTCACAATGCATCCCAAACCGCACCACCCCAGGAACCCGGGAGCCTGCTGTTGGGCCTGAGAATAGTGACCGTGGTCAGTCAAGTTCGAATGAGGTCATATTATATCTGGTCTGCAATGGTTGGGACCAGGTCCCGTTGGATGGACCCATCACTGAAGGTCCAGGGTTTAAATGTGAAGTTGACTTTAGAGGTCAGATAAAAACAGAACCTATTTTCTACTTGCTTATGCCAACCACCTCACTGTCGTCTTTGGAGAGTTCATCAGGTTGTCACCTATAATTAATATGTCATACACCCTTCATTGCAGTGGTTTTCAATAGATGGGGGATGAGAATGGACAGAGGAGATGAAAATTGGGGGAGGGAAGACAGATGGAGGTAGATATTATGGGGGAAGAGAAAATCTGGACAGAGGAAGCAAAAGAGAATGAGGCAGAAAGAAAGACAGACAGAGAGAACACAGTGGGGGGAGAGTCCAGGGTGGAGTGTAACCAGGTTGAGACCACATCTTTTCTCCGCCTCACTACCTATATGGACCATCAATCAGCAAAGAAGACAAGGAAAGATCAACAAAAATAGTCCAGCAGGGACCACAGTACACCGTACCATCGAATTGCTCACTGACAGAAGCCCAAAGCCTTCCACAGCCATCAAGTAACTCTATTCTCTCACTTCTCACTTCCTCCTGTCGCTCCATCTATCCTTCTTTCCCTCTCCCACTCCAATTTCTTTTTTATTTTCCTCTTGTTTTCCCTATTCGTCACCGTTGCTAGGGTTGATGTTAGCAAGTCATTTTTGAGTCATTTATATCTTCTTCGAGTCATTACACCTCAACCTCAGAATCAAAACTCAACGGAGGCCCTCTGGCAGACACACTGCAAACGCTGGCGATGAAAGAGAATAAAAGATATTTGAGGTCACATCTGAGCAAGTTGAATTAAAATACCACAGTGTGTTCTCCGTAAACACAGACATGTTGCCGCATGCAAAACGTGCACCGAAGGCGTGCTGCTACTTACGCTTCAGCTGGCACTCGGTGGGGAACGAAATATCAAATGTTACAGCGTTATTTATGTGCCTGATGCAGACTTTGACTTAAGCACCCTGAGCCTGGATTTCCCCTGTGTGGGTAAGTGGCCACCTGCAAAATGCTTGCCTCAAGTGAAGAATATGTAAATCAAAGCATGTCGACCTTCGCAAAATGAAAATCTTAATATCTGCCAAAGACATCAAATACAACATGATTTGTGGCATCAAAAATTGAAGGTAATAACTTAGAATTACCACTAAAGAAGACAGCAAAGGCAGGTCTCACTGAACACTCAAGTATTTCTAAATGAATCTCTGAAGTACCTTTTAACCTATGAGCCACACCACAAAGGCCTATTTTTTGCTCTAAGTGGGGAGCAGGATCCCACACAGATAGCAGGAGAGGTGTTGGGGCGTATCACACAGTATCGTCAAACAAAGCTCAAGCTGACTGACCTAACAGCACCAAATCCAGTCCATAGATACAAATGCTTTATTCTAGAAAATTTATTTTCCACAGTAATCTCAAATTGGAGGGGCAGGTGGCAATATTCCTCTTATCTTACTCTGTGTAAAATCCTTTAGGTTGGTTCAAAGGCATATTCGGCATTAACCATGTGTAGCAGTGGAAAGCATATCGAAATTTCTCTAATGAATAAATAAGGCCTCTGTGTCTTGTACATGCACACACTACAACATTGTAATGCATCTCGTCATTTAGTTACTTTTATGCAATGACTTGTGATTGACTTGAGGGCAATTTACCCTACAACACAGCCCCACAACATCACCTCCCATAAATACCGGCGTTCATATTAGATAATTTTATTATAGCGCATATATAATTCGCACAGACTTTGACCATTCAGAATGAGTTAAACAGGTGAAAGACACAAGTCAACACAGACAGTATGGACAGCTGGGAAGAAACCTAGTCTGTGTTACAGTTATAGAGAGAATTACTGGCTTTTGGGGGAGGCTGCTAAAAAGTAAAAACACTAAACTCTTTCAGGTAATATGCAGCTATTTGCTTAACTTGTATAACTCTGGAGTATATGTATCACTAAGGATTTTCCAGGTAATGCAGAATACTAAATGAATGTGGTTTGCCTTATCTCTAGCTCATGGAAAAATACCATACTGTATGAAAAACAAAATTACAGACAGGCTATTTTTATGGTCATAGTCAGAATTTCCAAGGTCACAGGAAAATATAAAGGCCTGGATAGGTATCAGAGGGAGTACAAGCTTTGCAGTGAGAACTGCCTGGGGGTATCATATTTTGGTTGAATGTAAGATTGTAAGGACAATATATTTATAGTCAGATAAGCCAAAATTAGCTGCCTTCTTGAGGAATGTTCTACTGTTTTTAAGTAGTTCATGTTGCGCTTCGTTCCTGCCGAGCGCCATTGTTTTATCATGATTGTATTGTTTGTTTGTTTTTTTGTTCACTCCATACCATGCAACCATTGTCTTGAGTCAATAAAATCTGAATTTGAAGGAATGTTACTTTGATCTGAAATCTCAAATCAGATCAGTGTACACTCTGGACCTCAGCGTGACATAGAAACCAAGTGTGACCAAGAACAGTTGATTCAAACAAACAGGATGGTTTCATAAAAGCCATTTGCGTGCAAGCACTGTTTACATGAAGACTGCAAATGGTAACAGTGTCCCACTGTGAAATGATTGTCACTCGCAAACTGTCCTGCAGGGCTCTGGCGTACTCATGCATGGGTTGCAGGTATGAAACTTGTTTTGATTAGTGAAATGAGTCAGAATTAATGCAAGAGGAAATTATCTCAACTTACAAATTGCAGCTTAAATGTCGCAAATTTGGGGAAACTGACATCATGCCTACAAGTTTTAACAGAGTCTGATTTGGCTTCTTTCAGTACAAGTTTCATTTTCGAAATTAGGTTCTCAAAGAAAACGAAAAAGCCTCCGCAAACCCCTTTCTACTGGAGTAGTGGCTTGTTCCTGTCTCTTGCTGGTTAAATATGCAGGAAGGTCTCTGATAGGTTACCTGATCTGCTGGAGTATAGTTACAGCCCTGCATTGTCCTGACTGGGGCAGCAAAGACACATACACCTACTGTATTAAAGGGTTAAGTTTCCACAGACGTGGACAGCAGAGTCACAATGCTGACACACAAGCGCACACTCATTATTTTCCACATTTTCTGTTATCTGGAGACGGATTCAATCACGCCCATTTGGAAGCTGTCCTTAACTTTGAGTGACAAATAAATACACTTCCATTTTCTCATTCCCTTGTTCACAGTGCCTGCTCTGTTCAGTGGCCGGTCCCTTCTCAGTCTCATCCTGATGTGAATTGCTTTTAGAGACAAGTGTCTGTGAGATGATGCTGCTGGTCTGGAAGGCATGTGGGAGTGGATTACTGATCCTTTGTGCCTTTGTGTACCAATCACTGTCATTCACGATAAGACCCACCTGGCACACACACACACACACACACACATACATATACAGTACATGGGAATGGGTATGATAGGCCAATAGTCATGAGTGAGACAAAACGGAAATGTGGGGCTCTTGAGGAATTTTAAATGAGGTGTGGGAAATCTGAAACAAACTGCTGAAGGGAGATGAAGTAATAATATGAGTGGAAGGAATGAGGTGAGAAGGGAGATCCTGTGAGTATGACAGAGCTCTCTAGCCAAATGATTGACAGACGGTAGAGGAATGAAGGGCTAAGGCTGGCCTCATATGCCCTAAATAGCTTTACTCATCTTCTGGTTTGCCCACTTAGACAAGGAAACCCTAGCCTTCCTCAAGCAAGGGGAAAGGCCACTTCAATAGCAGGAAAAAGCTTCTCATGACTGGAGATGAGAGTCGAGCAATCACCACTGACAGTGTATGTGTTTTTTTTTGTGTGTGTGTGTGTGTGTATATGAGTGTGTGTGTGTTTGCGGTGATCAGGACCGTCGGATCTGATTACAGCCCGTCTGTTTATGACAAGTGAGAAGAAGGCAAGCTCCGGAGCACAGAAATGTCCCACATGTCAGGGGCAGTATAATCAATTATGTATCGTTGCCTTGTCATGCACCCACACGTTCATGCATAAACATATACACACACATATTGACAGAAACACATACACACACACACCGGTCCACTCATGGGCATTTCAACTTTGGGACAAACATTTACTGGAATGGTTCAAACTACTACAATTATAGTCTTCACCAGTAAAAATAACATGTTTTAATGGCATAATGGTCATTTGCGTAGTACACTGCATAACCCACTTTATATTTAACCCTTTGAAACTTAAAATGACATCCTGACCTGGACAGTATTCAGAATTGTATTCAAAAAGGGGGAATGTTAACTTCAATGGTGATTTACACTGAAGAGGTGATCATGTTGATTTAAGTTGTGTGCATATAAAAGTATATTATCTAAAAATTAGTTAAATTAAAATAGTTTTCTTAATATATTATGAAAAAAGTTTGCATCTTAAAACCGATATTGGCAATATGACTGCCAGTAGGGGTGTTTTATGGGTGTCATGATAATACTAGTACAAATATTATTGTGATAAAAGAGTTGTCATATCACAATATTTATGGTATTGTTATGTGTTAACATATGACTAGTACAGCAGAAACATAGCCAAAACATGGCTGAACATTGCTGCTGGCTCTGTTATGAAAGAGTCAGCTCTGAAAAATGAAAGAACATTGATAATTAACCACTTGGAGATAAGGATCACAAGCGCTACATCACAGGACACACTCCGTCATCTAATAACTGCAATAACCGCAAGGATCTGATCGATCATGATATTATATGACATTATTCCTCATTAATATAAAATTACTGGGGGTGAAATGTCTCCTTGTCTCCCCATAAAATTATACCTATGGTGAAAAGGACACACATGCGCACATACAAATTTCTTTATGTGCCATTTCAGTAGGACACACAAACAAAAACATGTACTCACACAAAACCACCCACTGAAAACCAATTCCTTTAAGTATGATGTATTCAGCTTACTGCAAGGGCCAAAATTCCTTGCACATGTAAGGACAATTAGGCCTAATTTTGGCCCAAATTGCTTCCTGTAATGATGAGTGGACATAGTTAGCAGGCTGCTCTCAACTGCCGAACACAAAGAGATCTAAAGTATCAGTTCCAAGTCTAGAGAGTGATGGAGAAAAATGCTAAATGCTCCCCGCCTCGCCCCGCCACCCCACACGCACATATACACCTCCATCTCTCCACATACAACCCGCCTCCATCCCTAACAGCAGTGATAAAATCATTAGAGCCATAGAGTTTATAAACTTCAAAGATGAAGAAGGAAAAGCTGCCAGCTTTCTACAGCCTTCTGACTAAATGACCCGCCCACACAAGCCCACTAGTGGACTAAAGGAGCCACACGCATAGACTTTTTTTTTTCCACCCACCTCAATGTGCATTAGAAAAACAGAAAGAGAAGAAACCAAGGCTGAATAAGACAGGATTGTTTATGTATGGTTAGGATGACCATACATTTTTTCAGACTGACATCAATGTAAATGTGCCAATATTGGCTATTTGTCCCTGGACTACAAAAACTCATTGATTTTGATGAATTAGCCATTAAAAACAACAAGCAAACAATAAGCGCCAATGAGGGAAATATAAAAGCAGGGAAGAGTAGAAGTAAGAGGAGCATAACAGGAAACACACACTACAATGCAATCATTTATTAATTCTTGTAATTCCACAGAAAACAGCCTTCACATATTATGGCCCTCACCGCTGTTATTATTGTAGCGATCAACAGACATATTCACTTTCACACAGCCTCATTCGTGTAAGGCTGTGTGTATCTTTTACAAGTGTTTTCCAGGAAGCTGGAGTGGTTCAGTGCATCCTGGTGAAAGTTTGCGTATGTGTGGGAGTATTTGTGAGTGTTTGTACATCTGTTGATTTTGTGTGTGTGTGTCTGTGTGTGCGTACTGACCTCTGTCTGCAGTGTATTGGCGCGTTGCTCCTTGGCGTTGAGCGACTCCTTTAGCACCTCGATATGTTGCTTGCAGTCTGAGTTCTGATTGGTCAGTGTTTCTAGTTTGGTCTGCAGGGCCTGCATCTCTGACTCCTTCCTGTTCAGCTCCTGCTTCAGCTGCTCTATCTGGCAATCACACACACACACACACACACACACACACACACACATACATATTTGTTATGAAAACCTTTTAGTCATCATTGACTGGACTGATATACTTGCAGATAACAAAAACTTTCAGGAGAGAAATTTGTTTTTCTCTCACGCAAACACACATGCATATACACACAGGAATATTGTTGATTGTACTTGCGCATGCTGTACACAGACTTTAGATGTAAAAGCAAATACCAAGTAATATGTGAACTATTAATACACTGATTTAAAATGGGAGGAGGGCACATACCTCATTTTGAGTTAGGTGACCAGATTCACTGCATCTTATTGAATCTGACCAATTTTTCTCTCTTTCTCATTCATTAAAGGAACTTTCAGAACAAGTGTTTTGAAAGCACACATTCCTTTGAATGCAGTGAGATGCTTAGACACACTCTCTAATATAGGAATGGGTAATATGGATAAAATACTATGTGATTTTAAAAACTATCACAGCATTAAAAATTACATGCTGTAGTAAAAAGTCAAACATTGAATTGTTTTTCATTTTTTACTTTAATGAACCCTATCATTTTTGGAAAAAGGAAAGTCAGACATATTTAAGATTTCATGCTGTGACACAATTTGGCAAAATTTAACTTGCTATAATTCATTTAGACATGACATTGTAAACTATAATATATCAGTATGTTAATTGTGTCATGATACATTTACTTGGAGGGACGGTACATGACAATATTATCACCCAGCCCTACATTATCAGCTCTCACTCAGGGGACTCCAGGGTCTACTGTCCACTCAATGGACACACCAAGCAAAATAGCCCAAGGGTGAAACTATACACAGACAAACAGAGTTATGAGAGGCAACATTACACTCACATAGCTGACAGATTACAGATTGTTTTAAGGAAGGCAATATAGAGCATGTCAGAAAAACCACAAAGGAAATCAAATGCACTAACAGAGGGAGGTTTCTATGCTGAGGCTAGCTACTGGTGCCAAAAATGCACAAAGCTGATTCGAAGAGAGATTTCTCTAATTGTGTGAGCGGGGTTGACCTCATAACAGGGGAATTCTGACTGGACCTGAGCTTGGCCAATCAATCTCTGGTCACAGAGCGAAGAAGAGAACAAGAGAGCAAGGAGAAGAGGGACAGAGAAATAAGAGACAGGGGGCCAAAAGGTGAGGAGGAATCAAAAAGTTACTCAGGGTGACAGAGTTGAAAGGATGGAAAGACATGGAGAAAGAGAAGTTGGGAAATGGGGAAGGGAGAGGACTAAAAATAATGTGATAAACAGAAAGGTCATTGTTAATAAAAAAGGGAACAAGGAATTCAAATTCAGACTAATGAAAGGGGTACTTCTGCTTGTTCTGTGATCCAAGGCTGTTGGGTGGGGAGTAGGAAGGTGGGAGCTGGTCTGATGGAAGACACACATGGTGACAAGGCCTGCTCCTACAGAGACACAAAGACAAGAAGACAGCAAGCCACTAAACTGTGGACCACAGCCAGCTGGGAAACTGTCAAGGTTTCCCCAGCTGGCTGTGTATTCAATCACACTCCACCACAAGCTGAGGCTTCTCAATGTTATGCTTGGTAAAGTTTTGCAAGACATGATTATCTAAAAAAAAAAAAAGTTCACCTGCTCTAATGCCCACTTATCATACTTGAACAAATTTTCATGTTCTCAGAAGCTACTTTCTAGTGTTCGAGTAGATCAAAGCCCAGAGCGGAAACCAGAGAGGACATGGATGCTGTCCTCTCTGGTTTCTCTGATCACTGTCTCAGCTCAACACCAGTCACCACCACTGCTGAAAGACCAGGACCCTAAACACTTCAAAGATATAGAATGAATCTGTGTGCCTGTGCATATCCATGTGCATGGTGTCTTTCTGTGTTTCTGTGTGACTGTATGCAGAAAGATGAGACATGGGAGAGCGAGCCAGGACTGTCACTGTGATGTATATCATCCCAGGTCAGTACGGGTGAGGAAAGAGTTCTTTCCTCTGTCGCTGTAAGCTCACATTCATCTGTCAGGGCCCCATTCATAAAAACATCTCTTTTATGATTGCATCAGGAACTTCCCCGATGCAATGACAAACGGGTCCTACAAAGAGCACCATTAATGAACCAAAGAGAAAAACTGTTTCACATGAGGCACTTCTCATCGGTCTCAGCCATCATTGAAACTCAGCTGGCAACACTCTGAAACCTTAAACTACATTTTTCAACATGGATCTTGTATATTCTGTTCATGTGCCTATTCAAATGTGTGTGCGTGTGTCAGTCTGTGCACTGGTGTACACATGTACCAATGGATAACCCAGTATGCTTGGGTCTAAGTCAGGCCTTTCTTAAGATCTTTCTGCTAGCTAAAGGTAGTACAGTAAACAGACACACTGCACTGTAAGCAGATATATTGCCTGAATTAGCTCCATCAGAACAGTCAGCAGTTAGGAGAGCAGTACAATGTTCGGTCATCACTCAGGTAATGTGGATAAGGTACACAAGAACTTCATGATAGCAAGAAAACCTTATAAATGTTTTGAATTAGAGCCAAACTAGATATGAAGAAATACATTTAGAAGCGTAGGAGTTCTTGGTATCCATGCAACACGGGAGCTTCAGAACCTCAATAAAGCAGCCAGAAAGAGCCAGCATGCTGTAATTTGCAGTTTGACATTAATATCTCTCCCAACATATACTTAGTTGCCCATGAGCATGCATTGGAGACAAGAGACATGCACATTACAGCTTCTCATGCACTTGTTAATGATGTTTTAAGACTAACATGCATCACTCAGGTCATGCAGTGTGGAGTCGTCTCAGGTAGCATGCAGAGACACTACCTTAGTCTTCATGAATTTAGAATGGCTCTTGTAGACCTCCACCTGCTTGAGTTCATCCTGCCTGTCATCAGAGTGCAGCAGGCCGCTGGTCTTTAACATCTGGACCTCATCCTCTAAGTCTCGGATGTTCCTCTCCAGGGAAGAGATCTTGGTGTCCTGCACCAGTGACAATAGGCAGGCAACGAGTAAGATTTGAGTCCTGGACTTTAATAAGGGCGTTCCTGTCTTACATGTTATTGATTAAACAATGATCTATGTATCTAGTGATCTCTTTAACTATTAATCTAAAATAAATATGTGCAAAAGCCCAAATACAGGGAGAGGAGGTTGACAAAATGATGTTGATCTGAAAAAGAACATTGGCCTTGAAATTTTTACTTATTGTTGTCATGGAACGCTATGCATGAAATAGCTGAGATAGACATCAATTAGAGGAGGCTGTGGAAAAGATCATTTGCAGCTCCCGCAAACCCCATCTATACCTGATTGGATAAACATTATAGCTATATGAGATATATCAAAACTGAAGCTGATTTGAGACAATGACTGGACTTTTGATCAGCGACAAAATAACCCATTACAACGTGGAAATAAGAAAAACATGAGATTGCAAAACAGCACTAACAGCCCCAACAGCATATTCACAAAAGACCTCATGGCATCCTCTATCTAGATTATAACCTATTAATGTATAGCCCAATATCTGACTAGAAAGCATGGAAAAACAGAGGCAATATCTTGGCCAGCAATTGTGTACAGCCAAGATGTTTTCCTTTGCAGTATCTATGAGGGAATGGAAGGGTCTGTCATGGACAGGTCCCGAGGTTGTTTAGCTGCATGGTTTCAGACATACATTAAATGCTAAACCTTGGAACAGGAGAGAAAGGTAATTGAATAAATGGAAGCAGATTGCATGATGCCATCAGCACAAACCACAGGCAACATGTAAGCATCTGACCTCTATTACATCCTCTGACATCAGCCCTGCCTAGAACACGGTGCTGCATATACCATCCTGAACACACAAGCACACATACACCATGCAAACAGGAATGCATAAATATATATATAACACACCGACACACAAACACTCACACACGCAAAGAGTATATGCAAAGATGTTGACTTTCATTGTTAACCCCAAAAACAGTTGAAGTGGGGCATTCAGGCATATAGCAGAATAAAACCACCTCACCCTTAGCATACATACATATACACTCAACACAATACAAAAAGGCCCACCCAAAGTCTACGCTATTGAATCATTTCCATTGCTTCACATTGATTTCTGTATGAAAATAACTGATTGCTATCTGTTTTTGTTCCAGAGTGAAAGGAGAGAAAAACATCACCCACAGGAAGAGAAATAAGGCAAATCCAAAGGAAAATACAGAGGGTAATATCAAAAACAACATTCAGCACAATATGAATACATGTTAATAAAAGCTTGGCCTCAAAACCGCTGTAACATGAGCTACACGATGGTGCTGAATTCCATCCCAGGGAGGGATTTATGATAGGGAAAGAGGAAAACACAAATGCTGTATATTTGTGGTCCATGTTGAGTTGATAGAAGGATCAAGAGATCAGCACTCATTACTGTACCTGCCAGATAACGTCAGGATCAAAACAGAAAGGAGGGGAGGTGTTCTGTAATCACAAAGCGAAAATATACACCACTTAGAGACAAGCAGCATCACAGACAACGCAGACACTGGAAAAAACAGTATCAACATTACATGCTCATAGGACAAAGAGCATGCAGGATTCCCTCAGCTGCATCAATACTTAAAAAATTAGCAAAACAGGAGATAGTTTTATTTAGCAACAATGCAGGGAAATATCTCTTCCTCATCAACAGCATCACCAAAGGAAGGCTGTTACTGTATCTCTCTGTCTCTTTCACTCTCTAACACCTTTCTTATGTCTAATCCCTCTGGCAATGTTTTGCCTTTTCTAATTAATACAGTCAGGCTTTGCATTTAACGCACTGTGGGCATCCTGGGCTAGCACATGTGCAGTTTGTTAATAGGCAGACAAATCACAAAGTATGTGTGAAAAATAACTGTGGTTTTGCTGTAAAGGAGCCACTTTTGGAACAAGCGTTTGCTGAATGAACACAACATATGCGTTGTGTGTGGGTGTGCACGCAGACACATGTGGAGTCAACTGCATTTTTCACAGCTCTGACGACTTCAAAGGGCTGAGATGAGAGTGAAAGCTTCCATATGTGACATTTGAAACAAATTGAATAAGTGCTCAACTCTGCATGGGCCAATAATGGACTTTACTTGGGCATGGCCGCCATACAGACACGAGGCAACAGTAAGACAATGTTTCTTAAATTGTTTGTGCATGTATGTTAGTGTCTACATTTACAACCGAGCCGTATCCTCTACTAGCGCTCATGTTACAGCAGTGCTCATCAATAATTTAAGTTTTGTTGGTATGAAGTTGATATCAAAATAAACCAGAGGACATTCTGCAACTGGAAGAGTGAAGTACACTGCTGAAACAGGATAAAAACATCTGACTTTTTTATCACAACACCTACCGCAGTTTAAACTCGCTGATCTCAAATTTGTTTGGAGATCGACACATTTTCTACAGCTGCTGGTTTAATAAACAGCAAAAGACACTCACAGTTATGAAGCTGAGAACTGATCAATTGCAGCAATACACACTCACACCTCGTAGCACATTATTACCTAAAATGTCGCCTGTTCTCGATGATTCAAGATTCACAGTAACTCCTACCTTCATATCAATGACAGTCTGCAGAGCCCTGGTCTTGGCCGGATCGGCCTGGAGCTGGTTCCGACGATGAAGCTCCTGAGGAGGGACCCGGTAAAAATAAGCCTGGCGGCTCATCATCTTTAACACTCTCTGACACCCACGGCTTCAGAGCCACTTAAAACGATACACTGATCAGTCTGACCAGCCCCAGTTTCTATCTCTCCCTGTCCTTTTTACTACATTGTTTTACTGTCCCTAAAAATATCTTGTTTTTCAAATATACTTTTCCTATTATCTTGAAGCTGGTTCCTGGTTTGATGCTCTCCTGAGGACTTTTTCCTGTCTCTAACAGCAGGCGTTCATGTCTCTTTTCTCTGATCTCTCTTCTTCTGTCTCTCTGAGACACAGTCAGCTATAGGTCATCTGAATCTGTCTCTAACACTCTTTCAGTCTGCATCTTTCTGTTTCTTATATCTCACTTGTTTTCTGTGTCTCTCTCGCAGATGTCTCTGGCATGCTAAAGCTCCTGCTTAGCAACACTTTCTGCCAGCACATGCGCTGAGCTTCTTCTATCAATAATTAAAGGTAGCTCTGACCTACAACTATGCCTACAAAAAAGCACACACACACACATTCAAGGTAATGGGCACACACACACATACTGGCACACAGAAAGTTAAACTTACTCAATGAACGGGGAAAATTTAGGGTATTAGGCCAAGTCCATTTGGGAGAAAGAATAATATTGCAATTGAAAGATTTTCAACTACATGGAGCATGAGTCCTGCAATATTTTGAAACATTTCAAATTATTGTAGTATTTGTAGTACAATTGTAGTAGCAAAAAATGGAGCAAAAGCTGTGAGCAAGTTACACTTTATATATTTGCATGAAGCATGCCCTCCTCTCAGCAACACCAACACACCCTTGGAAAAGATGATTTGAACTGTCAAAAATACTCAGCTGTCCCTTCACTCTGCCTATGCTGCCATTGCTTCATTGGTCTGCAAGTATTTCCACAACTATTACTGCTGCTGCTGCTTAGCTTTAATCAGCCCCAACACCCAATGAGCATCCACCTGTAGATTCTGAGTCTGGTCACAAAGGAAAAATATCTGCTATCATCACTCGCCAAACACGCTCTTTCTGTGCAGGTATAAGTGTTTGAATGATTACAAAACATAATGCTTCATAAAAAAACAGATCTATACATATTTTATGCACAAATTACCCCGTAACACAAGTAAACTGGAGGTCATAGAAACCTGGGGTAACTGAAAATGTGTTTAAATATACAGTAGGTGGAAAAAGTGAATTGCTTGGATGCCTCTAAGGAAGCCATTCAACATTGCTCCAGCAAAGGAAGACTATTGTAATACTAGGAAGCTCCAGGGATGAATATACAGTATGGAGCTGCCTGATTATGTTATAGACAGCTGCTGGAAAAGGACAAAAAGCTCAGTGGAATTTCCTCATTCAATAAGGTTTAAAAAAAAATGCAATGGAATGCAAAAAGTCATATTAAATTGAAAGAATTATGGTACACAAAAGGGTTACAAAAACACAGACAAGCATACAAGTGCACACCCACACACTGACTAATGTTTAATATGTAGCACCTCTGAGGAAAATGAACAGGTCGGCAGGGGCAATGAAAAATAAGCAAAATTGCCTCTTTCACCAGAGGGACTGATACACAATCCCAAGTTACAGATGAATAAAATGACAGAGAAACTGAAATGCAATTAACAGTCAGTATTTGTGAATATTTCTCATCAGTCTTCGGACACAAAAATGACTAAAAAAGCAAGAGTAGACATACAGGGAGATCATGGTAACAGGTTTCCATGATTTCCCATTGCTTCCATTCTTCCCAGTTCTCCCAGTGATTTGAAATGAAAGGAGACATGGGTCTTATCCTCTTGTCCATGTAAGATGTGGATAAGGAGGGGATTACTGCTGTCAGAGCATGCCTCCCACAGACTGGCATGCCCACTGCTGCCACAACTCTAATCTTCTACTGACCATATGTGTATTAATGTGTCACAGTGTGTGTGTGTTTGTCTGTCTTTTTGTCTGCCTGTGCACATTTAAGTATTTATCTGTCCCTCTGAGAAAGTGTGTGCATTAACTCCTTATCAACAACGGTTAAGAGAACAATTCTCAAAACCATGGTGTCCCTCAATGGGGGAAATTAAGTCATGCAGGAGAGCATGTCATCAAAGACTGTCATCTCTGCTCCACATGTGTCAGAGCACTGAGCATATGGAATGAATAGGATCAAAAGTAACACTATAGCAATAAGTGCTGGCATCCTGAGAGAAGGATACGGTCAAAAAGTTCAATTCTAGCCTGAAGGCAATGGTGTCATGTACACTACGCGCAGACAAGAACATGCACAGATCCTACATAGACATACACACACACACACACATATTCATCAATCACAATCCCATCCCTTCTCCATCAGTGAGAGAAAAAGGGAAAAATTTGCTTGCCGCAAATGTGAAAATGTCTCTATCAGCTCAATGGCTTAAAAGGGCTGTTTGAAAAGACAAAAGTCTAATCGGAGGGAATCAAAGCCTTGCTGAAAAATAGGGAGGGGTTGGGGGGTGGTGGAGGGGTGGAGGGGGTGAGGAGAAGGTTTGAGGGGTGTAATTTTGTCCCGATAAACTTTTCCGCTCGAACATTCTGGGAGATCAACAGAGCGTGGCGAGTATGTGGTTCCCGGGGTGTGGTGGGGAGAAGGGAGCATTGGTGTGTGTGTGTGTGTGTGTGTGTATGTGTGTGTGTGTGTGTGTTTGCTGATGGTATTTACAGTGGTCTTCTAATGTTAGTCGAGAGGGGGCTTCATTAGCGGAGGCTGAAAGTAGCCAATCAAGAATGGAGCCCTAAAAAGCCCAGCCTTTCACCAATTAACCTAACCGCAGCAGATAGCATATCAGTCTGGGGAGAAAGAAAGAGAGAGTGGGAAATGTGGATGGACAAACGAACATACAAAGACAAACAAACAGATGAAAAAAAAAAAAGGAGAGAGGAGAAGACGTAAAAACTTTGCAGTTGATTAGCTGGTGGCACGAGAAAGTGAGCCAAAAGAAAAAGTGGGAAAGGGATTTATAAAAAAGACTGATGACATGAGCTTCCACTTTTAACCGACATGCTGGAGCGCTAGAAAGTTTGAAAAAGTTAAATTTCTGGTTTTATCAGTGTTTGAGAGATGGAGGGTGGAGTGGGGGGGGGGATAGACAGAGGTCCTGCCAAAAACAGCAGCAGGACTTCTGAAGCCAGTCATACTATAGAAAACAGGGGAGCCATAAGTGCTTTGCCCTTACGTTCTTAACAGTAGAGCAATGCTACATACCCAGTCTTAGGGGCCTTAACTCTATCCAGTGCCCCTAAGGACGACGTCGAATCTGCAGTGCGATGCATATGAAAGTAGATATGCCATCTCCAAGTAAAAATCTCACAGTGTGTGTGTGCGCGCATGTGTGTGTGTGTGTGTGCTCGCCCTTGGCAGCAGGTCAGGACTGGACAGGAACAGACCAGTGGAACGGCTGTTATTATTGGGTCTACAGAGACCTGGCGGCTGGGGAGAGTCGATTAGGCCCAGATTTATGCCTCTCAGCGTGTGTGTGTGTGTTTGTGTGTGTTTGTGTATGTGTGTGTGTGCCATCACACATAACTTAGGGTTAGGGTACATAATGGCCACAGTAGTTAAATACTGATAGAACACTGCCACTCTGTGGATATTGCTGGTACTGAAACAATGTACATTTGCCAGTAAACATAATAGATGAAAGCTCATATGCCACACTCAAACAAACTACTTTATATGTGGGTTCAATATTGTTTTAACAAATGATGGCAATGTTGTGTAAGTGAAGTGTTACATCTCTATTTCAAGAGTCAAGTAAATTGGCTGACATAGATGTGCCAGTGTTTCTAAGTTGTCTGTGCAGCTAAGACAGTCTGACAGCTGACAAAGTTGAACAGAAAACACAAGCAAGAGCACGGGACTACACACCATCCCCTGACAACATACATCAGCAGGTGAAGGAGTGATGGAGTGAGCTCTATATCCATACATACTGCACACCAGAATACCGTCCAGACATAAACACAGACAGCTGGTTCAAGTAACTTCACATCTGGCCATGGTCTGTAAGTCATGAGTGGTACAACTGTGAGAGAAATCGGAAAAGACAAAAAGAGATTTCCATTCTCTGTGGACCCTGACTCAATTCTCTAATTTGCAACATACACGGGCACTTACATTTTTACACCCATCTTCCTTACGAAAAGCCCTTCAGTGAACATTTGGGAAAATGAAAAACAAAATTAAGATCATGTAAATGTAAATCTAAGGTAATAAGTTCTCGTCATACTGGAAAAGAACAGCAAAAGGGCCCCCCATCCACCCTCAGCCATGTTTGAAGGATAAATAAAAAGAGAGGTGGACTGAAAATGGAGGCATTTATTATCTCAGCTCAAGCTAAACAAGCTGGGTCATTTAAAAGAGAGTAATGGGCGCGGTAATGGAAGACAGTTGGGCTGGTTTCCTTTGGAGCTAATCAAAAGACCTAAGACTAGTGCCCCCTAATAGAGGCAACAGCAGCACTACCATCACAGCCCTGCCTTTGCTAATTATGACAAGTGTAAGGCTAAATTACCACTCTGACACATAAACAAAGGCAAGAGGCATTCACAGGAAGAAGACCATGTCTCAACGTTAAATCACTGCATGGAAATCTTTCAATTAATTTGTATTCACCCCAACTACAAACTGATGCGAGCATCAAACAGACAAACAACTTGATCGTCCTTTAACACAATGTTAATAAACTGTGTTTGGATCACATTTCTTTGTGGATTTGGAATATGTAACTTTCAGTGAATATATTTTTGGGATGCAAAAAAAAGACAAAAATTTTTGATTGATAAATTAATGTTAAAAGTGTCAGAAGTAGTAAAAACACACAATAGCATGAATAATGACACTGTTATGATTCTGCTGTAGATTCATCAAGAAACTGTTTCTTCTCATTTATTCACTACTGAAAGTGTAATAGTAGCTCAGTTGCCAGGAACTATTTTGATTAATCCTGACTATTTGTTATTGTTCTATTTTAATTATTTTAATCATTATTATTCCTATTATTTTTAAACTGGACAAATACATTTTATTCATCAACACTACATTATTCACTATTTTGAATATGCTCTCCTGCTCCTCATTACAATTTCTAGAAGACCATATGTTGATCTTAGGACAAGCTTAGTATTATTATTTAACTATTTCTAAAGTATTAATAAAACATATATTTTTATTTTACCTGTATGTAATAAACCACACACAGCGTTACTGATAAATATTAACATCTGACGTCTGATACACAATCTACCCAATACAAATACACCTACAAATAGCTCTACAGCATATGAACTCATCAGTTTCACTCACTTTAAGCAAGGTTATTAGTTTGACTAACAATCTGCTAAATTAACCGCATCACTAGCTGCAATTTGAGCTGTAATCACCTAAGCAAGTCAACACATCAGACTGTGCAAACGAACCTGTATGCCCTCTGTCTGTGTCTATGTGTGTGTGTGTGTGTGTGTGTGTGTGTTTATGTGTGGTGTGTGTGTGTGTGTACACAGACTCCATAGCCCCATCTCAACCTCAGTGGAGAGGAGGCCAGAAGGAGACGAGGGGAAAAACGAAAGAACAACAATCACCTCTCTTTTCAATCAGGGCGGTCAGAGTGTTTTCCCTCATTAATCATACATTAATATTCAGACAAACACAGCTTGTTTTTCTACCTTAGAAAAACACTTCTTTCTCTCATCTCTCCCCCACTCTCTCTCTCACCTCTCAGTACCAGTCACCCCCTCCACCATAGCACACACAGTATGTGTTAAGCTGTCAAGCAGTTAAAAATAGCACAGACACAGACAGCGTGTGTGAACAGGTACTCACCTCTTACACACACAGCATGGTTAGGTCCCAAACATACACACAGACACACACAGGCACAGGAGTGGTTGCATTAGCATGGGCTCAGACACCCACATTCCTCTCTGACAAAATCACCCACAGTGACCAAACACCCGGCATGGGTGGATATCCCATCAGCCATCGGCAGCCCAGAGAGGGAGTGTCCTCGCTAGAAACGCTAAGCCGACAGGCCCCAGATGTGCACGCATGCTCACATACACGCACACAAACACACACACATGCAATCATTCTGACTAGGCACTGCGAACATAGAGGCATACAAACAAAACATAGGCGGAAAAACAAGAACATCATGACACAAACAATAGCGGAGCATACACAGACACACAACGCACAAACACACACAGCGACAGAGAGGTAGAGAAATTAAGGGCTAAGAAGATTTAGGAGTTAAAAATAAACAAGGCAGGAGTGAGGAGCACAGAGCAGCCGACTGCTAGTCCTCCTGGCGTTGGAGACAGACACACCTGTGCTATACCACCACTCACTGGAGGTCTGGCACTTTTCATTTCTTCACAATCAATAAAATGGAGTCGGAAGTGTAAGCCAGAAAAAAAATAGGAAGGTCTTAACTAAGCATGAACTTACCAAATAAGATTAGTCTTTTCTTGTATTTTAACTGAGAATTTTTGATGGGTGCAAAAAATAAAAAAATAAAAAAATAAACAATAAATAAAATCAGTTGAATATTTTTTCAGTTGCACTGTACAAAAGGGCCCTCCACACCACATGCTGTAGAATAAATGCTAAATGCTATGTGCAATGCATAGACAAGTGATATACGAGCAACTGCCATATGAGCATGTGCATACCCAGGAAAACAGACACACACACACACACAGACACACACACAAACAAACAGAGTCAGATTGTAAAACTACATGGCTGAACATAGGCTTAGGGCTCTCCGTATGTTAATCTGGCCCATTGATAAGACCTGCTGAGCCGCTTTCTGCTCCCAAACTCTACATAATACAGGCACACACACACACATATGTGCAAACAAATACACTCATACAAACGCAAGCAAAGCATTAATTAATTGCATTAATTAATATGCAAATCAAAAAACACATAAAACAAATAGATCATATATGCATTTAAGTGATGATAAATATCACGTTAACCATTAATATAGTGTACAATATCTGTTTAGTATCAAAAATCACGTGCCGTTTTGATGTTTTTCAGTAACCTTCATGCACTAGAATGTATAATGTTATGGTTAATTCATATTCAGCTCTCAAATATTTCCAAAACCATTCAGGGATGTATCCGACTTAATTGCTTAATAATTGTTTTTTTATTATTAACACAGGCAACACAATTGTGTACCATAATTCGTAATGTCAAAAAACTACAATGATCCTATTTAAGTGATAGATGATAAATGATAAATATTGACATACTACCTAGCCCTTTTGTTGGAATTACTTACTTATTAGTATTCATTTTTTAAAACATTAAAAATATCAGGAAGAAAAACACACCTCTCTCACATGCATGTTTTCTAGCTGGGCTTCAGCCTCCTGCGCCGCCATAGTTATGATGCCTGTTCTCTGTCCCCGGCCCCAGTGTCCCTGACTTTGACCTTGGCCCTGAAGCATCTCCAGCAGCCTCTGGATGCTCTCGTCCCGGGCGCCAAGCGTCTGCTTCTGAGAGTCGATTCTCAGCTCCATCTCCTCCATGGTCTTCCTCAGCAGGAACAGTTCCTTGGCCTGGCGCTCGTGCTCCGACTGCAGGCGGAAGAAATTTTCCTCTGACGGATCCAGAGGAGGGGGTGAAGAGAAGCCGTCACACCCGGGCACCTGGCAGGGGCTGCAGGGCCGGACTGAACTAGAGCTGGGCACTACCAACGGACCTTGGTTAGGACTGTAAAGGGGCTGATTTGGGCTGGTCCTCGGCCCAGGCTGAAGGGTGTTGGCTGGGCTGATTCTCTGTGTTGCTACTGCAGTATTACAGCCATAACCAGGGCTGTGAATAATGATGTCAGCTTCCTGTTGCCTTGGATTATAGGTGTTGGATGGGCTGGCTCTCGGGCTGTTCTTTGGTCCAGGACTGTGGAGGTTGCTGGGGCTTTGTCTGGGGCTGGGGCCAGGGCTGAGGCCCCCTCTGTGGTCCTGATCCATACGGAGTTCTCGACAGGAGCCAGAGTTCCCCTGCTGTCGCTGGTGCTGTAGGCGACTGTTCATTTCCCTGTGAGCCCTCAGCTCCTCCTGAAGCTCCTGAACTGTTAGTGGAAGCTGCTACAAACAAAGTGGATAAAGATAAAATGCGTATTTATTCAATAACAAACACAGCAGACATGTATAGACACATATAAAACATTAATTAACTTATAACACACATATATAAAAAATATATGGTGGGGCACTTAAAACAGACCTTGTTTCTTCTGATATCCCCAAGCTGCAGCAGAGAAATGTGACATAAGAAAGACACACACACATGCATAAAGCCCAAAGAGAAAGCAAAAAGGAAAAAGATGCCCCAAATATCAAACCATTGTGTAAAATACTTAAGTCTCTTTGGTTTGGAACGCTATTGGGTGATGGTTACACACTTTGGCCATGAGGAGGCAACATTTCTCTTCAAAACACAGGCAAAATACATAGAATGTACTATGCTTGAAAGCACAAGTGGCATGTTTGTTTGCAGAGATGAACATCAAAGGGGGGGAAAGACAGGACAAATGGTGATGGTGTTCCAGATGAAAACAAATTTGCAACTTATGAAAACAATTTTTTTTCCCCAAATTTATAGAGAACCTCAAAAAGAATCGGTGACAGTTCCAAGCATAAAAGCAGTGAGTCTAACAAGGACCCAATTGTGCCACTAAATAATTAATTAATTAATTGACAAATCAATAATCTGTTAAGGATGCAGTTAAGGAATGTGCAAATCAGTGCACAGATAAAACATAATGATGAAGAATTTAGTCTTTAATAGGTCAAAATTGGCATGGCAATAAAAAAACCTTGGAAAGATATCTGCTTTAAATCACAATTTGTTTTGTTTTGGTGGATTTAAACAATATTTGTCATCACAGCATGAGCTTTTAAAGATGGACACATCAGTGATGAGCAAGATTGAGGAGGTTAATAGATGCAATAACTGAAGGATTTGTCAATACATTTACCACTTGAACAATTATACTAAGCTACATAAACAGGCTCCCATAAAGTGTTGTTGGGGACAACATATTTCATTCAACATTCATGCTTTTACCACTTGCTGCAGTGCAAAGTAATACAAAATACAATATGCTAATTTATATTCACAGCTCTCAGCTTTTCTGATTGGCAAATGGAAATTCACTCTGTGCTTGAAACCATGGACACAGAGCATTCTTGATGATTGAGCAGGATAAGAAAAGGCTGTAAGGAAATCAAACAAAAGGGAAAAAACTGACAATACACACTGCACCTTACAGCATATAGAGATGTAAAACATTCATTGATGAAAACACTAAACGGAAGTTAAACACCTAAATTTTCATCTCTGTGAAGCTATTACCAATTTTTCCTCTAATATCGTGACTCCTCTGCTCGAGTCCAGAAGGTAGACGGCACCAAGGACACAGAGTTGAGATGTAGGAGGGAGGCGAGGGTGAGTGCAGATAATCAATGCAACAAGCTAGCGCTGAATATCAAGTCAGAGTGGGTGGACAATCCTCCGCACAAACACACACATTCACACACTCACACCATTGAGACTGTAGACACAAATACATATGTAGTGTACACACACACATAGACATACACACACACAAACAGATGGTTAGGGGACAACTCTGGTGGCTGCAGCTGAGAGAAAAGGTGACATTCCTTATGCTAATTATAAAGTTCTCTTGTCACACTCAACTCTTCCCAGAGTGTCTCGAAGGGCAAAAAACATTAGAAATGGAGAAGAAAAAAAGAGAAGAGAAGTGACCACTTAAAAGAAGAGAAGGGGGATAGAGGTGATAAAGGAGAGCAAGGTGACAGCAGATAAGAGTTAGAACAGCATCCTCTGCATAAGGTATTGTTTTTTAATTGAGAGAAACTGGACTCAGAGTGTTTTTTCTTTATTCTATACAATAGGGCAGTGAACACTGTGAGGGCCAGTAAAGACAAAAGGGGTTGGTAAAAATTTAATGAGTAATCAATATTGCTAACAACATAGCATTCATAATCAACTGGCGCTAAACTATCCTTAGGTGTGTATGTCTGTAAGAAAGAGCAAGTGAGAGAAAGAGGATGAAAGAGAAAGGCAGAAAGAGAGAATGAGAAAGAAGAACGCCTAAAGGTTTTTGTTTGCTCTTTTTAAGCTAGATGACTCGCATTGTGTTTTGTCAGCAAGATATATCAGCTAAGGTAAAACAAACTGCCATACTAGGCTACAGCAACAACATAATCAAAGTGATATTAAATCACATCACTAATGGGCGTATTTCACATTGTTTTTCTATATGAACTTCACTCGTATCAAATTCACTAGAAACATTACAGATGGTGATAATTAGAATGCAGGAGAGAGATCAAGGACAGTTGAGTTCAGCATGACAAAAAACTGGTAAATCAGGGTTCTTTCATATTCTGACAGGTTACATATGGCAAAAGGATGCATCATAACTTCTGCATTTAATGGATTCCATCAGAGCTTTGGACAGTGTACAGGATTTTTTTTCTCCAGTAGCCTATTATATTTTCATATGAAATACCAAGTGATCTACACTTACATATATGTATGTATTTATGGTTTAATTATCTACAGGTACATAAGGATTATGAGATCATAAATCTACAAGTAAGGTGCTGTAAGAGGTTTCGGTAGATAAATACATGTGCAAGATGAGGGGGACGGAAGAAGAAGGTTAAGGTAAAAAGACAGTATGAGAGAGAGAGCGTTAGTGTGGGAAAGAAAAAATGAGTCGACAATTGAAAACAAGTAATATGCTAGTATTGAATGGGTCTGTCTGAAGGTGCACAACACAGACAAATACATCCATCTATTACAGACAGGGTGAAGTCAGGACAAGCCTGTAGATGCACAAAGACTGGTAACCGAACCATTTTCAGCAGCAAACACATTTCTTGTCTACAAAGCTTACTGAAATTCCTCTATTTTGTGGAAGGTGAAAATTGTGTATCTTTTTGTGTATGTGAGTTGTGTGCGCATGTGTCTTTCTCTTAAAGAAGAGAAGGGTAGTGGCAAATGCAGATCTTAGCGCATTTTCGTTCGTCGAAGGACACATTTTGAGAAATATTTATTAGTCGAAACTCTATAAAAAAACAAACAGAAATGACTATTTTCCTGAATGAAAAAACATTCTGTTTTCATTTTCAAACATTCTGTTTTTTTATTTTCGGTTTTAAAATTAGAAGAATGTGTGTGTATGTGTGGGTGTGTGTGTCATAGTGTCCTCACACTGTATGACAATGTGAGATGAAAAAGCTATAAATACAAATGCAGAGGTGGCTCCTTGGTTACAAGAAAGAGGGGTTGAAGCAAAGAGTACAGATATGATTAAACTTTTTGTATGCTTGTGTGAGAAAGATGAAGACAGAGAGATAAATAGATACAGCAGAAACTGCACAAGCTGTATAATGTAAAAGATTCTTAAAACAAGATGAAGTATATTTTATAAAGACTTACAGACCAGTTTTCCCGTAGAGATATACCACTATTTGTCCACTAGATAAACACAGACACACAAGTAAGTAAAATGCCACACAAGACAAATGGAGAAACAGAGGGCCGGCATGACAGAAAACAGAAGGAGGACATACAGAGAAATAACAGATTTACATTAGTTCTGCAGTAAGACAGACAGATGGATAACACCTCAGAGTGAGTGGGCCAGACTCCAGGGAGAGGTGGCACAGGACAGACTGGTCACTATCCCTTAAGGAGTAGCTGTGAGTTTTTTTAGAATCTGGCTAATGGCTGCCAATAGGGCATGTTCCCATGGAAACACAGACAGCGCTGAGCCTGGCAAACGTCTTTACACATGAACTGCACAGAAACCTTTCTATGCAACCTTGAAGGCAGGAACAAAAGGTATGATGTGAGAGGTATGATGTGCAGAGGAAATGGGCTGGTCAACACAAAAAGTCTGAATGTGATGTGTGAGCAGACAAATCAAAGAGTGTTGTTTCAAAATTAGATTTCCACCATTTGAAAAATGTGACTAATAGACTTGCTGGTGTGAAAGTGACTCACTGTTGAATTCTGAAGTTGTTGAGTATTTGTTGCAGTAACCAGTGGAAAGTGAAATATAGTATTTATGAAACAAACTCTTTAATTTGTCAGTCTTCTCACCTGTACATCCTCTTGGTTTGTCCTGTAATGGTCCTTCAGAACCGAGGTCCTCCCTCCGTCCTCCCTCCTAACCCCCTTGTCTCTCTTTACATCCGGACTCCAGAAGTTGACATTGTTCATGCTGGGGCCTGTCCTTCCATCCCTACCTCCATCCAGTTCTCTCCTCAGGTTGTCGTTCTCCCTCTGCAGCTCCTTCAGCTGAGCCTGGAGATCAAACGTGGGAGCTTCTCCCCGTCCAAACGAATCCAGTGCCTGTGGATGTCTCCCAGACTGGCGCCGCAGACTGGAAGTCCCAGCAGAAAGCAAGGTTTGGTCTCCATAGTGGTCTGATGGGTGATGCAGCCCAGAGGAGGTGATGTTTGGGCTGCTGCCCATAACTGTTGTCCTGCCAGTGTAGGAGGAGCGGCTGGTGCTCCTGCCCAGCGTCATGGTGCCTTTGGGGTAACCGCCTGAGGGTTCCAAGGCATCCCGCTCACAGGGGTACATAGTGCCTGAAGTGGCATAGGCAGCACTCAAAGACTGGATGTTCTCCATAGACAGGGTTTTACCCCCTGGAGCTGTAGCTGAACCACGGGTTGCTCCTTTGTCTGCTGTTGTGCCGGGTTTGATCTTTGAACCTGGCCTTGACGCTGACCCTTGACCTCCAGCCGATTTAGGCGCTGGTGCAGGCAAACCTCCTGACACAGAGCCTGGTTCTAGCCCTGAGCGGGAGCCTGGTGCTGAGCTTACAGCCTGTTTGCCTTTCCCCTGTTTAGGGGATCTTGAAAAGCGTGAATGAGATGTTCCGCCATCGGTGTGCCCACTGCTCTTTGAGCCAGCAGATAGCTTGCTCTGCGTTGGCTTGGCTCTAATGTTTAAAGGCATTTTTTTTATATGGCAAAAGACAACATCTGAGGGGACACTGTTAAGGTTGTGAATATTTTCATGTCCCTTTAAGGAACCAGAGAGGATAACAAGGTTTAAAATAAAGGCCACCTCTTGGCATCTCAGTTTTCACCTGTCCATCTGTGATTGTTTAGGGCTTGAGTCTTATTTAGTCCTATTAGAAGAGAGTGGCAGTGACTGTTGGCTACAGGGCTCCCAGACACACAGGCCAGACGTCTTGTGGTTTCAGCTACAGAACAGGACATCATGGATTCTAGACAGGTAAAAGTAAGACAAACATTGAGAGAAAAACAATCAAATCATATTTAATAAAAACAACACAAGCAGCAGCTGGTTATCAGCTAGATACCATTTTATTGTTTTCAATGCTGATACCAAAACTACTTTTTGTTACTTTGCTTTGAGCAATATAAACATGTATTTCTCCAAAGCAAAACCCAAAAAATACAGACCTAAAATTGGTAAAATTGTAATTTAAATCAGGAACTATCTAATCAAAGAATAGGTAACCAAGGCTACAAATCTGACCAACAATGCAAGCATTCCTTGATGGTTTTTGATACTCAGTGGTACTGAAACACTGGCCATTCAAAGGCTTTTGCTCATTATGTACAGAACACTTCCACAATCACCACAGTAGATGGTGAAAGAGATAAACAGGGAGAGTGACCAACTTGACCATTTCAGCACCATGGACAGCTCTGAATCTACTCACCATAAAGCTCATGGATTCAAATGCCTGTTCAGGTCTGAAGGAAACAGGAACAAAAATAGTGTAACTGGCTATATACATGGCAGACTGCAGAGGAAACTGAAAGACCAGTCTTTATTATCTAGCATCCCTCTGAGACACTTACAAAACTCATCATCAGACTTTATCAAGGCTGTAGACATACTGGTACCTTAGGCTTCCACTAAAAATAGAGGACAAAAGTAGGCAGTTGGAATTTAGGCTAAATCATACTTCAAAAATGCAGCATGTTATGACCGTGCCCATATTAGGATAAAATAAGCATGTGAGTATGTATCATACTCAATGATATAGGGTAATGTGTTGTCTTCAAGGTGTAAAAAGCCATACAGCAATACAAGTAGGTAACACATATCCTCAGGGAATCAAAGTAAGCACAACCCAGTCCATGATGGACCAGATATTGGGGACTGTCTGCAAAGCAGAGGCAAATCCAATTCATAATCCCTCCTCTAATCCAAGAGGATTGGGTGCTGGGAGGCAGGATGCAACTGAGAGATTGGTTAAGTCTTCTTGTCAGTCATAACATAGATGTCAATCCCTTATCCATCGTTTGAGACAATGAATTTAGCTTTATGTGCCATCGATGGAAGCACCGAGTCAGAGTACAATTTGGTACAATGTTACATTTATATCTAAAGTGAAAAATTAAATAATAGTGCCTGAAACTAAACGCACAACTATGTTTAAACCTTTTACAACAAGGAAACTGCAAACATGTTAGCTTGCTACTGTTGAAGCTTTGTCCACAGTCATCGTTGGCGTAAACTGAGGTATCATAAATCAGTGTAACTGGTCAGTTTACGCAGCTGCATACCTCCTTGCCAACCCACACTGACCACACGACAAAACTGGAGAGAAAGAAAGCACAGACTGATGCAAATATAATAATAAATAATTAAGTAAAATGCCACAAGTAGAAAACATCTCACTTCATACCGGTGACCAAGCCTCTCCAGTTACTTCTGAGTTGGCAGCCAGCTGTTGCCGTGAAGAAAAAACTGGTGTCACCATCCCGACTGCAGCAGCGTTGATTTGCATGATAACATACTGTATACACAAGCCCCTCTCAAAAAGCTCAACATGCTGCCAATATAATGTTAAAACTACCAAATACACCCCGCTATATTTTATGGGTGGCACGAGTAAAACGGTCGTTGCGCATGCTACTGCACAGACTGGACACAGACTCAGAATAACTCTACTACGACCACGGCATGAAGGATTAGTTTCTTGCTCATATGCACACGGCTACGTGAGTTCGAGCTTGGTACCTTACATAATAATTAATCTGCACCACAAACTGAAAGCACACAGTTTCGTTTGTTTAAATAATGTTGCCAGATAATGCCAGAAAGTCCAGATGTGCAAGGAGAAACCCTGCTCTTGCCTTACCGGACAGGCACCTCTCCATCACCGTGAAGTCCTAAACGTACCCTGTCCGACCTCGGCGCAGGCTCCATGATCTCATCGGCTCAGCTCTCTCATGACCTGTCCTGCCATCGGGTCCGCGTGGGCGCGCGCTCCCTAGTTGGCGCTTGCGCGACCTACGCGGGGCAGCGCCAACAGCAATGATTGGAGGGTTCCTTTTTTTCATACACCTACATGAGCGTCAGATGGGCATGGCACTCACAAGGTGTCAGCTACACGAACAGTAAATTTGAAAACGTACAATTATGATGTCAATCCAAGCGAATTAGATGAGCATCATAATACTTTTCCATACAGACTACACAAAACATATCTTGACAGCCATCAGTCATTTAATCCCATGAATCTGAGGGTTTTATTTGTTTGTTTTTACAGTATTAGAATGTACCTAAAATTACATCACATCACTAAATGGATGGAAATTATATCTTAACCACAGCTAGTGTCTAATATGCAACAGTTTAGAAGTGGACTGCAGCTGTTCAGCTCACTCACTCACTATAACTGAAAATAATTATTTTTGGTCAGAGGTTTCTGTTTGTCAAATGGAGTTTCCAGACCATGAGACAAAAAATGAAATTGGAATCCCAACCCACAAGCTAAAATAAGAATACAGTACAACAAGCTGCACTGCTCACGCAGCAGGCCTTCTCTTGGTCAAATCTGTTATAACTTTCAATATATATGCATGCACCTCATTCAAAAGTATCCTCTGGTCAGCAGCCTGCAAAATTACTTAAGTAAAGCTTTCATGCTTTCTGATGCTTCTAGAAAATAGGTATCGCTATACAACAGATCCATACCGAGTTTTCCCCTTAAACTTATTGAGAAATCATAGTCGACCTTTTCTTACTTTCAACACATGCAGCAGATGCAGTTGTTTGTACCCTGTAAGAATCAATCACCAGTTTCATTTCCTCCCAACCAAAACACCTAAATAAAGTGAAGTGAAATACTGAAACTGGGGGGGGGGGGGGGGGGGGGTATATAACTTTACATAATATTACCATACTTATGAAATCACGCTATCCACATGAAAACAATTCAAGTTTATTTACATGGCCCAATATTAGTTTGTCGATGTACAATGTACAATGTCTCCATTAACATTACAGCAAACAACAGCAACACTTCCCTACCCAGCACAAACTCTCTGAGAAGACAAGGATTAATTCACTAAAAATACTTAAATCATACAGAAAAAAATAGGAAAAACATCAGTAGAGGGCATTCAAAGAAAACCAATCAATCAAAAGCACTTAATTATTAAAATAAAAACATTTAAGATTTAACAACAGAGCAGCCAAAATGTCAGATAACACAACAGAACAGAATCTTTAAAAGTTAAATATTTACACTAAAGAATTAATACATTTTAGATTTAACATCAAACATCAATCAAGTATTGTCAGAATAAGATTATGGATGTGATAGCATTAATAAGAGACTGGTTCTCCAAAATGAGGTCATGGAAAGTAGGTGCATTTTTATTTTGCTACCCAGGTGTTCTGTATAAGCCGTTCAAAGGGAGTCATATAAAACTTTCACTCATGTTGTTGTCATAGAATTTGAGGTTATCTGATGACAATGTCATTCTTATTTGATTCCAGAAAAGAAGTTGGGCCCTTGGGTTTCTCGGCCAGGACAACACAGACTTCCTGCACAACCTCTTCCTCAACTGAAGGTACTTCAGTTTGGGAAACATCTCATCCAACAGAACCAGCACAGCTACATCCACCTATTTGGATCAAATCAGAGATAATTTTGTGATGTGGAAACATGGCAACAATTCAGTAAGAATTAGAAAGATAGCAAATTTAAAAAAAAAAAAAAAGAAAAAAGAAAAAAAGAAGTTAATTTAACAAACCTTCTCATCCAGAAGCCGCTGCTGAACCATAAAGAAAGCTTGGCGGATCACACCATTCACTGTCTCACCACCATTAACACCACTGGACAGCACAAATACCGTCTTCACACTGTTGTAGACAGCATTATGTAGATTTTCAATACATGAAAGCCCAGGAATCCAATCCCTCTCTTCCAAACAGAGACAAAACCTCCTGTGACCTGAGTTCTCCAGATGGACAGTTAACTCATTGTAGACCCAGTCTCTCACAGCCCGGTTACTGGTGTCAAACACGACAAAAGCATCGTAGTGATACTGCGAATCACTACGAGCCAGCTGAGAGTAGCCTTTATGTCCTGCCCAAAGCACCTGTAAGCAATACCACATGTCCCATCCATAGAGATGCTTAAGTAGGGGCAGAACAGTGAATATCACAGCCAAGAAGGCACTGACGAGGAATGCTACGCTACCATATATGTCCTGGCAGGAACGCTGGTCCATAGACAATACACTCTCGCCCAGTTGGGACTCGGGGAATTCACAGTGTATATGTGTGGTGACATAAGGAATGTGTACCGAAGTAGTACGCAAAAAGTCTGCAAACCAAGATGTATCACAGTCACATTTAAAGGGGTTGGCATGCAAGGTGAGTGTCTGAAGGGCACTACCACTTTTAAAAGGGGCAGGGAGATACTGATGATTCAACTCCTTGATCTGATTGTGGTTGAGATGGAGAATATGCAAGTTTTCTGCCTTTTTAAAAAACTCCTCAGGAATAAAATAAAGTCGATTGTGACTAAGGTCCAAAAGAGAAAAAGATGCTCCAAAACTTATCTCTTTATGGGGCAAATAAGAGAGGTAGTTTTTACTCAGGTTCAGGTGTGATAAATTGCTGAGCTCTGAGATGTTTTGCCATGGGAAATAGTTCAGCAGATTGTCATTGATGTTGAGGAACTTAATGCTTCCTGGGAGGTTGCACAGCACTTCTGGTGAAATTGATTTCAGCCCATTGTTAGAGATGTCCAGGTACATGAGCTCTGTCAGGTTTTGGAAGAAATGAGTGTACTTGTTGTTGTCAGGCTCCCACATGATATATAGGTGGTTTCCATTAAAGTAGAGGTACTTTAAAGAGCTGCTGATCAGCCTTTGATCTATTCGCATCCCAATGCCATTGTTTGCCAGATTTAGGACTTCTAAGTTAGTCAGGTTGTGAAGGAACTCAAGACGATGGCCCATGCCCCTCATTTTGAAGTGAAACTCATTGTTACTAATATCTAATACCTTCAGAGTTGTTTTAAGCTCACTGAAAGCATCTCTGTGATAAAGATCAAGTCTATTGTATGACAAATCAAGAAAAACTAAATTTGTCATGTTAACGAACAGCCCACTGTTCACTGTCTGGCTCATGTAATTGAAGGAAAGGTCTAAACAAACAGCATCTTCCATGCCTACAAACACATCTTTGTTAAGAGACAGAATGTCATTTTGAGACAGATCAAACATCAGATTATATTTGCAAAAATTGGTTTTAAAGTCCCATAGTGATGAAAAGTTTAGCACATTGTCCTCCAATATTTCCGGCACATTTGATTGGTTTGATTCCCAGATGTCGCTTCCATGTGTGACTTCTCGATCTACTAGAATAAGGGGTGGGTCGTGAAGTTCATGTGTATACAAGTTCTGGTTCTGACAGTTTTGCTGTGTCATAATCTCAGAGGATGGACTGGAACAGCATGGAAGGAAATTAAGCATGTTTTGGGAAAGGTCAATATGAATGAGAGAAGGTAACTTTCCCAGAGCACTCAAGTTACAAGTATTTATGAAGTTCATTCTCAGTTCAAGTGTCGTTAGATTTTGAAGTCTTGACAAAACTTGAAGGCTCTCTCTTGAAAGACTGTGGAAGAAGTTACCGCTCAGAAGAAGATGTTGTAGACCAGATATATTGCCAATATGTGGTGAGAGGTTCAGTTCTCGAAATGTCCTCAGTGGTTCATAGTTATAGATAAGGCTAATCCAAGTGAGGCCCTTCAGGTCGCGGAAGAAGGTACCATTTTGTATGGCATATGCTAGGAGATTGTCAGAGAGGTCCAGTTTCTTTAAATTCTTTAAAGGTCTGAAAAGGCCCTCTGGAAATGTTTTCAGAGAGTTTCCCCTCAAACTTAGGAAGTTGATGGAGCTGTTCTCAGCATAAAAGGAGTTTGGATGTAGGTGTAAAGGTTGATTTTGTGGGCAAGGAAAGCAGGGCCTGGCTGCATGGTCGCAACGCTGGCAATTCCACTCTATATTCAAATACTGTAGGAGAGTAAGATTGGCAAATGCTCCTTCTAAGACCTCTGTAATTGTATTCTCTTTTAAATTCAGGCACTTCAGTGAGGGTGGCAACCCTTTAGGGACAGCTGTCAAATTATTATACCCTAAGGTAAGAGTTGTGAGTTCAGGGAGCTCTCTGAAAACCCTCTCACTGATGTAAAAGGACCGGTTGCAAGGGTTTGCATAAAAACAGTTCCTGGTGAGATAGAGCTCCTCTAGATGTGGAGTTTTTAATGGCTCAATAATGTGGAAGATGCTATTATTCTGTAGATCGAGAACTTTTAGGTTTTCAGGTAACAAGGGTATAGAGGTGAGGCTGTTTCCTGACAGATACAGAAATTTAAGCATCTTTAGGCCCTTGAAGGCATCAGGGTGAATCTCCAATTTGCATGAGCGGTCTACCCAAGTTCTCAGGTGACCTGGCTGACAATTGTCCATTATTTTCAGAGTTTCAAGGTTCGGGGCATGTGAGAAAGCATGCTGCCCCACTTGCTGTATCTTAGTCCGACTTAAATTGAGTGACACTACCGTGGAAGACTTGATAAGTGGAACACGAATGAGTGGTCTTTCATAGCAGTCTACTGCAGTGGTATTCACATCAGTGTCACATGGGAAGAAGATGGTATTTATGGTGCTCACTAGTCGAAGAAGCTGAATGAGGATGAGGATATTTTTCAACAGAGCCTGAAAAAAAGGAAATCAATTTTAAATTAATTTCAGGTATTTGTTGATAGTTCAGAAAATACAATCGAGCAGGCATTTTAAATTATAAGTTCACAATTTTTCAAGTCTGTCTTAAAATAATACTCAGGTGCCCATATGTATATTGAAAAAAGTTTCACTTGCTGAAATCATTCCAGGTGTTCATACTGGCTGTTAAAAGATCCCTTCCTAATGCACTTTCAATTTACAGTAAATGATGGGGGACAAAATCCACAGTCCTCCTTTTTGTGCAAAAATACATTCAAAAGTTTGCCCAAAGCCTATATGACAATTCAGCCATCTGAGTTAGTCAAATCAAGTGGATATCTTCCAAAGTAACAGTCTTTTTAGTATTAAGTTCCCACTTTGTGTTTCCCCGGAGTTTACCTATTGAGCTTCAGTGGAGGAAACTTTAGAAAAGGAAACTTTATAATAAGTACCTTGTAAATCTGACAGATACCCAATTGATTTGACTTATTTGGATTGCTGAAGCCTCATATACACTTCAGATAAATTTTTGAATACATTCTTGCATGGAACCAGGACTGTAGATTTTGTCCCCTATCACTTACATTGAAAGCACATCAAGAATGGATCTTTTAATAGCCAGTATGAACAGGTGGAATGATTACAGCAAGAAAAACATATGTCGATGTTCATATGGGCACATAAATATTATTTTAAGACAAACTTGAAAAACTTTGACCCTGTCCCTGAACATTTTAATCAATATTGTCAATATTGTATTTCATTGTTTGCAACCTTTGATTTGTTAAATACCTTAAATGTTTTTATGCAATTTACATGAGGTACCTTGAGCTGCATTTCATGTATGAAAAGTGCTATACAAAAAAATTTGTCATTATTACTATTAAGAGTAGGTACAGTATTTTCTTGCAGTGAAATGTATTATACTTAAGGAAAGGTCTAAACAAATGTTATTTTACTTACCATCGTTGATGTAGCACACATCTTGAAATTCACGAGGAGCCAGATGAAGCAATGTTTAATCCATCTGAGGAGAGGACAGCTTAAAAAGTGGCTCCAAAAGTCTGCGCAGGAACTAGAAACCAGATTGACTAATGCAGAAGTGAAAGCAAGTGGTCATATATACAGCAGTCTGATGCAAAACATGTGACGTATCTTGTCAAAAGCAGAGACCCATCAGATACAGATACCACATCATCATAGACTACTGTATATTTTTAAAACAGTATTGACCTTCATGACAAAAACTTTCGATTGTATGTAGTCAAAATTACTCAATGGTTGACGGTACAGACAGACCATAAGAAAGGACAGAGAGATAAAGGTTTTTTCATCTGTGGACAAAGCTGGATGACTTCCTTTATTCACTATGAGTACTAAAGAAACGATAAGGAAGTCATAACACTTTATCACCTGCCTTGATAATCCCTTTCAATCTGAACAAATGGCCTCCACACACAGGTAGTGTTTTCACAATCACTTTATTAAGTGCACTGTATCATGAAATCAAAAGAGCAGATTTTAAAAAAAAAAAAACCAGACAGCAACAGTGAGCAGAGAAAAGACTGATTAAATGAATTTCCTTTGTTAATATAAACCTCAAACACAACTAACACACTGGAAAGCCCTTTATTTTATGTGTGTATGTAGTGAAAAAAAATATTAACATTATCAATAAAAATGTGTTTCTGAGGAATCAAAACAGCCTTTATTCAAATTGTATGTTAAAACTAGTTCCCATCTACTTTTTGGAAGACACTGTGGCACCATATATGAAATCATCATAATCACAGATAGATTACAAGTACAGTTACACAAGGTGTGTTCTGGTTGGATAGCACTTTTAAATGCTTTGGCTTTAGATTGGACCTCACACTGTCCTGAAAACAGGAACAGAATATCCCTCAACGCACAGTAGTATTCTGCTATCTTTGCTGGCAGCAGCAACAACAACATTAGCACATTACCATGTATTTATTTGAGCACCGTCACTGATACAAGTGTTGAGTTACCCACAGAGCAATGTTCATAAATCCATCAGACTCAGCATCCACCTTGGAGAGGGAGTGGTTGTTCCCAGGATACCACAGCAAACTAAAACAACAAACATCAGAGCATTAGTGAATGCACAATAAAAGCCCTGTTACGCAGTGCATATCTGACATAACCAATAAAACATGCTACTAAGACAAGCTGCTTACCGGACTGGGACCTGCTTTGCTTTCAGAGCTCTGTAATATTCTATGCCTTGCTTGCTAGGCACACGCTTGTCATCTTCCCCCAAGGTGAGCAATACTGGTGTTTGTACCTTGATGAGAGATTACCTAAAGGTTAATACATAGACCAGTAACACCAATAAACTCACAGTCAAGAAACATACACAGAAATACTCATACCTTTGTGACGTGTTTGATTGGGGACTTGTTCAACATCTGTTCCCAAACAGCAGGGTCAGGTAGACAATCTGTACTGTAGTTGTAGCCAGCCTCAACCATGCACCTGCAAAAAAAAAAAGTTCGACATCAACAGGGAGACAAAAGAAAATCACACCCCTGAATGGCTTTGAGGTCTTTTGTTCGTGCAGGGTTTGCGTGCATTATTGAAGACTTCCTTCTTTGACAGTGAGGCAGACAAACGCCCTTTATCCCACTCACTCGCTTACAGCTGTCAGGGCAGAATGTCAGGGGTGCTGATAATAAAATATCACAGATGTGTAGTTGCACAATACTGACACAGTCACAAAATTATAAACAAATGTGTGCATGAGTAAGGGAATGTGCATGCCAAGATGTACCAGTCTGGGATGTCTGTGCTGCCGATCATAGAGGCCAAATTAATGACAGGGTTGCGACCCACACAGGCCTTGTAGAACCCTGGATACTGGCCAATGAGATGACAGGCCAGGAAACCACCGTGGGAGCCTCCAACAACTGCCACCTTCTGCGTGTCAAACTGGCCCCCTTTGAGAACACTTTCAACCGCAAACTGGTGGGAAGAAAAATAAGGGAAAAAAAAAATCAAATAAAACTGCTACTCTTATGAACCATGACAAATAGAAACCAACCTAAACTAAATATAGAAGCCAACTAATTCAACAGTATTAACAAAGACATAAAGCACAATAAAGCAACACTGGAAATCATATTATTTACCAGTCAGACCAAAAGATACTTTTAGAGCTAATCAATTTCATGACTTGGAAAAACTTGATTATCATTGATTTAAACAGCATTTTGCTCTTACTTGAACATCTTTGACGTCCTGGGTGCCAACATTGCCAGGTAATGAGAGGACATTGTCCTGGCCGAACCCAATAGAGCCACGATAGTTCACTAAAAACAAACAAATAAAAAAACTTCTCAGATGGTTCTGTGTAACAAACCATCTAGTGCGTCAGGTTTAGATACCAGAGGGTTGCTGCTTCAATCCCTGGGCCAACTGAACAGACCGACAGATTATGGATATACTGAGAAGCTACATCCCCAATGAAACAAAACTAAAGAAACTATTAAAACAAATCACAAAACTATTGGCAATGAATATTGAAAGATTTTCAAAATAAAAATTAGATTAATTAATATGCAATTATGTTCCATGGATCCTGGATAGGATGGATGAAACATGAAATACATAGTTTTCAAAATCATTTCTCACTGATGATGGACTGGTTATAGCTGAGAGCTGAAAGCAGCATATTCCTAAAGTATGAGAGCTCTCTAAATGTTCACAAGATAGGAAAAAATATGTAGTGCCTTGAAGTGGCGAAAGAAATGTATAATAAATACTTTCCCTAGTCTGACACCTTGGCAAAGTAACCAACCACAAACTATCTCCCTTCTGCAGGAGAGAGGATGTGAACCTTGCTCATCCTCTTTTATGCATAGAGTATATGTATATCCTATCAATGAATGATAGTCTTAACAGGTGTCACACATAAAAGCACTTTACCTTAACATTTGAACTTACCCAGTAAAATACCAAATCCCATCTTGCACAGCACAGCAGAAGACAGAATCCAGTCAGCTACAATCACCGAATGAGGACCCCCTAAGTCAAAGAAACTAAATGTAAAATACAGACTGACAGTTTGTATAATCTTTCTGTGCTTAGTCATGTGGGGCATAACTGTCAGAAATTAAATTGCCTGTTGAATTAAAATATGGAAAACATCTCACAGGATTATGAGGCTTGTTACAAAGAAAAAAAAAAACAACAACCTTGATTTTGAGGATATGATAAAACATTTTCTCACTAAGGAAACTATTGTCATAGCAACCAGCGTTGGCACTGCCAATCTTATCTGTGCTCTTGACTTAACAGAAACAAATCCCAGCACAGATTCAAATCTAAAAATAAATTCAGCATGGATTAATAGTGCATGCTTCTTACTTCTGAATTTAAGCATATTGTGTACCCATTTAGATATAGAATCTATTTCTAAAATTAATTTGGCTTTTTCGGGATACTACATAAAGTAAATACTGCACATGCGGGTAAGCATGTGTCAATAAAGTAACAAATTACCGATGTGTTCATAGCAAATACTTTGTCTTTAGAAAATAATTTCTGAAAACAAAGTATTTGTGATCAATGTAGGCAAGAAAATAAGTTGCCTATTTGCTCAGACAAAAAATTGTTTTTAATCTACTTAATGTATTTTTTCACCTATCAGTGTTTTACTTTTTTAACTATACACTACTATAACACTACCTGTTTATTTTGTTTGCACTGGAAAATAAGAAATGGCTATACAACCATAATGAGAGTAACCAACCATGAGGAGTGACAATGAGAGGCAGCTTCACTCCATCCGTCACCTCCTTTGGTTTAATCAGCAGAGCTTCAAAATCAAGGCCAGCTAGAATACAGAAAAATGAATTAGTCTCATTAAGATTACATACGCTTTTTTTCATGGGTCCAATATACAGTAAGATATTATCAACCTATTTACATGTATAGTACATAAGTACCAGTTTAGTAAACCTGTCTAAGCCAATGTAATCCAAATCCATAAATGTGCAATAAATCTTATCCTTGAGACCTTATAATTTTCACTTTTTTGATTGTCAGAAAAGTGTTGATTCAATTCTGTGGTCATGTTTTAGGCATCATATAGTGGTGGTGTTGTACTGGGCTGCAGTGTAAGGAGAAGTCTTTCTAACCTATTTTGTCTACTGAAAAAAAACAATATATTTTAAGTCCTGTCTAGATACTACTAAAGTACAGAATTTTTATTCTTACGGTATTGACTGTTGTCTTCATCTGGAGGAGGGGTGAAAGTCAAGATCTGCCAATCAATATCTGGCAACGTCTGAGCGTTTTCCAGAGTAACCCAGACCACTTCCTCCTGAGAATCCCTGGCTGGAAGGAAACCCACCCTCTGGACATAGAAATGACATCACACCCCCACCCCGATCCCAGAAAATGCCAGGTCAATTCAATGAATGCAGCGCTACACTTGGTGTGTAATATATATCAAAATTTGAATACTCAAATTAAGGCCATTTCGAATTAAGATACTGATCCTACCAGACTCGGAGGGCAGTTTGGAGAGGAGCAGCTAACCACCATCAGATCTCTCTCGATGTTCAGCAGACACCAGTTTCCAATGTCAGACTCTACAGACAGAAAAAATCATTACACACACAGCTTGACTTTCAAGCAGTCCCAGAACACTTGTATGGTGAACAAATCAGCCATTAAAAACTGTCAACAGCAAATATCCGTAAACAAGACTGTCTAGACCTGAGCGTGAATAACACCAAGGCTGACAAATGTATGTAGTGACTCACTCGAAGTCAGAGAGGTGACGCTCCCTGTGCTTATATCCACCATCAATAGGTCCTACAAGAGAGACAATGACATTTTTTTTTACCAGGTAAAGAATGATTATAATGTTCTCAGTCCAAACACTTCTTAAATGCAAAATATAAATTAATCAGAAAAAATACCAAGCTTTATTATCTCATTTTTGTCATAATAACATGCCATTTCCCAGGAATTGACAGTACCTTGCGGCTGCGTTGAGGACAAGCAATGATAAGACGCTGACTATCAGCTGACCAGCAATGAGGGGACAACTGAGAGCTGTAGATACCAGTAAAGCCATCTGTAAAGCCACACCAATACACACAGATACATCTTAATCTCATTTTAAGATTAATATCTAGAGAAGAAGGTTGCATTCATGTCGCTACTAAGTATTGCTTACCCTCTCCTGGTCGCTTCACCACATCCACCACCACTGAGGTCTTCTTTGTATACCAATCATACTAGAAATAACAAGCACAGAGGTAAGCATAAGAAAACAAATGCATTTATTGAGTGATAAATGTATTTCTGCTTCAACAACTCTATATGCCAACAGCAAAGAAAACCACAAGATGGTGCACTGTGTGAAGAAACATCCATTCCTACTTGTTCTTTTCAGGGAAGACAGTGCACTTAGTAAAGAAAGGAAAATAAACATGTCTCATGTGGCAAAGAGGCTTCATTCTGTATTACCATGCACAGCCTGCTGCACTGCATGTGTGGTCCATAGACAGAACATTCCAGGTAGACAATCCTACACTGGTCCGGGCTCAGCCTGGGGGAGTACACTGCGCTAGTGCCTGATGACAGCTGCTCTGAGGGACACAACAAATACAATACACATGAATATCTGCAATATTAATATGGTAGATATAACGATTTTACACAAGACCAGTTATCTGGTGGGGAATTCATGAATCAGTGTGAAATGGTTAACTCAGGTGCAGTAGTTCAATCCTAAAAATATTCCTAATCATAATCAAGGATCACAGTTGTGAACGTTTGGTGCTTAACTTGTCATGTTTTATCATGTTGTTGTCTACAATGCTGAACACAAAAAGGTAAAAAAGTCCTATTTGATCATGTAATAACATGATAGCTAACAGGACATTACAACTGACTGAAATGTCTCCTGAGCAGGATGGACATTTATCATCATATCTTATTTAGCTGAATGACCTTTAGAAATAAGGCACACTTCTTCAATTAACAAACAATCACTTACCACATTTCCCACCAGTAAGATCCACATAGAACAAAGAGGACCTGACAGAGAAAAGGGAAACAGGACATTCTGTTGGTATTAGCTAATGAACAGTCCAGCTTTTAACTCTCTCTGCTCAATGTGAACAGTAATCACCTCCTGTTGGGACAGTACTTGAGGCCAAGTCTAAAAGGCTCATGCCACCAGCCTACAAACACCACACCTGTGTCACCTGGAGCCCAAAATGCCTGCAGAGACAGAGAGAGACAAAGAGAGAGACAAAGAGAGAGAAACAGCAAGATCAAGAGGGTATGAGCACACTAGACGTACACAGATATGAAAACAAACTCATGTATCATTGCACAAACTGTTGTACCCACCTGTCCTGGTGAGATATTTTCAGGCACTCCCTCCAACACAGAGACGTTGCCACCCTCAATGTCCAAAACACAAAGCACTGGACAGCTCTTACTAACTAGTGTCTCTCCCCAGTCCTCATAGAAGACAAACTGCTCCCCCTGCAGGAAAACAAAAGAAAATACACAACAACTTTAGACAGGCAGGAATGTCATCTGAGAATGTTTGATTAAAACTTGGCACAGTGAAATAGTTTTGTGTTTCAAAATATTTTAATTGCAATCACTTTGACGGCTTCCTTTTTGTCAACTCTCATAGTCTCCTCGTCATCCCCAATAGAAGACAACTCCGGTGACTCAGTCTATAATAGTGAAAACAAGACAAAGACAAAACACCAGTTAGTAGTTACTTTTTTGCTGAATCAGGGCTAACTATTAATGACACTGAAATGGTAAATCAACACTAAATCACATGTAGAACAGAAAACTAGTGCTGTACTGCTCTTGGTCATACTGTATCTCAGTGATCAGTGATGTCAAGGTATTTTGCTTTTGTGGTGTGATGGAAAATACCTCAGATGCATTCAAAATGAAAAAATCTTGCAGCTGTTTGCAAGTGTGTTTGTTTTTTTAAACAACAAGATTCCTTTCGACAACCTTTGAGATATTTTTGATCCAGTTTGATGGGTATGTTGGGATGTAGGTCTGCTGAAACCATCAGTGTACAATAGAGGAAATTATAAATAATCATATGTATTTTAAGTTTTGTTTTCAATTATCTAACAATTTCAGAATGGCATTCTTAAACTCTTCAGTAGCAACTTGTACAAACACTGTACAACAAGGTTTTGGCAGTGCTGAACACAACCCCAGTTTTGACATCAGTGAAAATCAACATGCTTGAAAATTTCAACCTATTGAGAGCAGTGCAGCAGTTCAGTGCTCTATGTGATTCAATGATGATTTATCCAGTGTTATTCACACACCTGGAAGAAGGACTCTGCTGTGGGTCTCTTTCTCTCTGCCACATAAAGGAGGTGGGTCTCAGACTGGGACCAAACTAAGCAGCCAAACTGCTCTATGGACACAAAATACACTGTGGTTATTACCTGGACTGCCACAAGTAAATTCAAATGACAGAAAAACATCCCATGAAATGGGCACTAGTGAGGCATCATGCTGCATGAGTAAGTGAAACTTAAAGGTCCAACCAATAAAGCGATCACAAATTTTTTTAACAATCCTGCCAACACCCGTACTGTTGAATCAAACTGCATTTCTTTCTATAAATGACAGCCCACTAATTTACACTTGAGATTAATCCCTTACCATGCTATGTCCCGCCCCAAAAACCTGTTTCAGCAGGAATAGAAAGACTTTGAGGAAGTAACAATACAGTTCAATTAACCTGTTTGTCAAGATAACTTACCATCTTCATAGACTTTGCCATGCTTCTTTAGGGCTGTTAGGTTGATGCTCTTCATCTTGATGTTTTTACTCCAGATCTGGAGCATCACAGAGAGACAAATAGACAAGTAAAAGATCTTGGGTTCAAAATATAAACTTGTGAGGTTTTACAACACAGGCAACATGTAGAAAATTGTGAACAACAGAGATATTGATGTGCAGAGAAACAAAAAAGCAAGGAGAAATAAGGTCAGGTGAGAGACATGATGCAGATGAAGCTGAAAGAGAGCCACAAACCTCGAGAAACTGTTTGTCCTCTCCTTTGACTGAGCACTCTCTGACGACAGCCTTCATTTCTCCTGAAGGTGCATCTTTACTTAGCAACCTGTCAGGAGAAACACATTGACATTGCTCAGTTTCGCTTAGGGTTAGGTCTATGAGAATTTGTTCAAACCCACTCCAGATAAAATGTCAAAATGTTTACATACTCTCCTTTGATCTCAGTGCAGTTTCCTGAGGCTCCAGAGAAGACCACAGACTTGTCATCGTGAAATACAATGTACTGCCGGCAAAACTTGACATTCTCATTCCTCTCCAGATCACGTTGGCTCCATTCTGCAGAAGAAAATAAACAAAATGCTATCAATATCAATGACTATACAGAGATCTTAACATCTAAGTATGGCACAGACACCCACCTGTGTAGATGTTGCTGTATTTGCCTCCATACTGAGAGGTGATCACAGGTCCCACGTCTGCCCTACTCAAGGAAGGGAAGAGGCTGTGCTCTCTATAGAGTCTGGCAATTTCCTCGGGGTTGCTCATCACCTGACAACATGCAGCAGAATAACTCAAACTACGCTTCAATAACACAAGCGGTCTCACAGCGGACAATGCCCTATTCATTTTCTAGCTGGGAAGCTAACTTAGCCAGCCATAGATAAGTTCGTAGATAACACAGTTTACACTGTTTGCCACGAACAAAACAAACACAGAAGCTCGTTGATTAGCAGTTATGCAAATAAACCAAGTGATTGCTACGAGATACACAAAGTACCCAAGTGAACAAGCTAGTTTCTCTTCTAGCTATGGTTCACGGATTATGATCATGACCAAGAACTTCCTGTACCAGCTGACAGCGAGAACAACCGAATCAATGTCCATTCGCTAGCCTGACTTGACAGCTAGCTAACAGTTAATTAAGTTATTAACAGAAATAGTGGCAGCGTAATTAACACAACAATTAACTATAACCTTACATCTTCATATAAATAATAGGTATATTTGCAGGGTATGTTATCTTTTCGGAAACCAAAAAAAAAACCAAGTAGGCAGTTTAACGTTATCATACCTGTGACTCCATGGTCAGGACGGTGTGTGTCGCTAGTCTGCAAACGTCCACCCGTTGGAAACCATTCTTCTTCTTTGAGGCTTATTGGCGGTTGACAAACAACGAATTGGTGCATTACCGCCACCAGCTGGTACAGTATGGAGCGTGGATCAAAAAGTCTAGTATTTACAAGATTCATTAAAAAAATACTAATATCCTCTCAATCAAATTAGTTAGTCTAAGATACTGGAATAGGGCTCGATAACGCCCATTTCTTGAGTTCTTTTGTAAAATATCTATTAGATAAAAGTGTATTTTTATCTTTCTGAGGTTTTGAATCACATGCCTTCTTTCTGCCTCATATTTCTGACAGTGTAGCATAACATGCTCTACTGTTTCTTCTTGCCCACAGTATTCACATCTACCTGTATTGTTTACCTATTTTTAATAGTGTACTGTACTAGTGTACAGTGTGTCCAAATCTAAGTCTTGATATTATTGTCTTATCTCTTCTGTTCCTTCCTGCACACGTCATTTCTCCCACTTTCCTATGAACTCTGTAAAACCCCCGTCCTTTCCTCTCTTCCTCTCATTGCTTTTGCCACTTTTCCTTCAATCTATGCTTAATAATGCTCTTGATTTATGTCTTGCTGAAGCTAACTGCCAAATCAATGTGATTATTTTTTGTGGCCTCCTTTGCAACCGTATCTGCCAATTCATTTCCTTTGGTACGTGCCGGGACCCATAAAAATTATTACTGTAAGAATTATTTGAATTCTGTATGTTTGTTGTACTTCTATCAAAATGCCTGGTCTGCTGTCTGAATGACTGTTTTGTAAACTGGCTTGTGAGCTTGAATCTGAACAAATGATTGCTCTCAGTGGTCTTGTACACCCTATCAACTGCACTGCTAACAATATTGCAAGCATTTGTCCTGTGTAAATTGGTAATTTCTCACTGATACTTTTCCCTATTTTGAGATGAAACTTGAGATGGAACAATAAATGCTACTCCTTTTTAACTAAACTCTGTGTAGATCTGGATGCTTGCTATCAATATATGCCTGTATGGTATGTGAATTATAAATAAACTCCCTATCCTTGTTCTTTTCTGTAAAATCTGCTGTGGTGTCTGAGAATATCCAAAGTGGTGTTGCTGGCAATGGTACTGCTGGACTTAAGTTTAATTGAAATACTTTAATTTCTGTTTCTTTCTGTGTCACTGTCCATCCAAAGCTTTTTGTTTCTCTTCTCTCCTTTTCCCAACAAGGTTTTAAAGTGTCTTGTGTTGGGTGATCTTGACTATGGACCTGTAAACTAACCCAGTAATTCAGTGATAGCTGTATCCTTCTCATTTCTAGTGGTATTTCTCCCTTTCCCACCTGTAATACTTCTGCTGGCGTTGTTTGAAATGCACCTGTGCATAATATCAAAGCCTGATACTGAATACTATCTAACTTTTTGAGAGAGATGTGCTTGCTGCTGATCCATACACCACACAACTGTAATCTAATATTGATCTAATTAATCCACAGTATATGGCCTTCAACACATTTCTGTGCCCCCCATTTGCTTCCAACTAAACACCTCATGACCTTTAGTACTTTCTTACATTTGTCCACTACTTTCTGAATATGTACAGCCAATGTAATTCTTTCATCAAACCATAACCCTAAAAACTTGTTTCACTCTCTCCAATTCTTGATTATATAATTTAGTTTTATCTCACTACCAATTCTTGAAAATTTGAAACTCCATTTATTTGACCACTTCTCCTCTTTCGTAATAGCCCCTTGCAGTTTCTTTACAATGAATTCCAAATTTCTTCCCCTCTTCCAAATTGCCCTATTATCCACAAAAAGCTAAAATTCTGTCCCATTCTCTATTTCCATAAATAAAACATTTATCATTGTGGTTAATAATAAAGGGCTTACTATGCTTCCTTGAGGTGTTCCATTTAGTCTGACTTGTATCAATCTTGCTAATAAAAAGTCCTTAATCCATCTATATATTCGACCTTAGATAACTAATTTCCAAAGTCTGATTAATAATCCTTCTCCCTACATCATATCATATGCCTTCTCTATATCAAAAAAGACAGCCGCTACACTTTCTCTGTTTACCTATGCTTTTCTAATTTCATGTTCCAAACATAAAGCTGGATCCATACTGTAGTATTTCTTCCTCTCCTAAAGCCACTCTGGTATTTAGATATATATCCTTTATTTTCTATATAATATGTTAACCTTTCATTTATCATTTTCCCCATTATTTTGCAGATGTTGGATAAAACATAATCTTCTTCTTCTTTTTAATGGTGAATTGCAACCGAGCGGAGCATTATCGCCACCAACTGTCGTATTACATTGTTCTTATATCCTTGTTATCAGTCCTGTGTTTTGTAGATAGGTGAAGTCATGCTTTAAAACCAAATTTCCAGAGCTGTCTGAGAAGATTGTTTTAATGTCCATGTGTTTAATCCCTTTATGTTCTCTCTTTCATTTGCATATTTAGGACAGAGACGAATTACATGATCCACACTCTGCATCTGATTGCAGACATTACATGTTCTGCTTGGATGCTTCCCAATGAGGTGTAGAGATGAATTTAATTTAGTGTGTCCCAGTCTAATCCTCCTAATCAGGCACTCTTCTTTCCTTCTTTTCCCCAGTGACCTTCCCTCTCTGACTTCTTGCTGGATCTGATACAAATGTCTTCCTTTAGTATCTTTATCCTATAACCTCTGTCTTTGAATCTTAATTTTTTTCCATATGAAAACTTTGGTTTCTGCTTTACTTATTGGCATTGCCACCTCTACTTGACTTGCTTTTAATCCATTTTTGGCCACAAGGTCTAATGTTTCATTTCCTTGGACGCCTACGTGAGCTGGTACCCATAAAATCTGTGCATCAATTTCTAGCCTCATAATTATATATTAAGATTGCAAATGATGGTCAGTTGTTCTCTTGGTCATCTTAACTTTCAACTCTGGGACATAAAATGCACTACTTGTTTTTCCATTCTCTGGCTTTTTAGACCCATTAGTATACCTCTCATGGAGTATTGTGTTCACATAAGCCTGCAAATTATTGGTTGAGGCAGTAACCATGATGGAACAGCTGGCATTAAAACAGTTTGACTGATTACCCAGTCACGGACTTATAATTCCTTTGTTATATCTGAAATTACAGTGCAAAAACTGTCCTTTTTGATTTTTTTGCTTTCCTAACACATGTCTATAACCTTTTTTGTAGGGTGTAAATCTTTATGGCTCTGCAGATTTGCCCAATAATTGGCCATTAATTGTTTCCTTCTTAACTGAAGAGGTATTTCCCACCTGAAGTGCTGCCAGAGGCGTTGACTTGACTGCCCCACAACACAACCGCAATGCAATGTACCCATCAAGCATCTTATCTTCTATTATCTTCTATTTTGCCAGTATGACCTTTCCGTGTGAGCAATACATCGAACCACAATCCTAAAAAAATGCATTTCAAAAGTTTTATTTTTCCTAATTTTTAATTATAAAGTTTCAGGCAAATATCTTCATTTCTTTCTTGTAAAAAAGACAATTTGGGATTTTTCTATAGATAATTTATATTCTCACATCAGAGACGAGTTTTCAACTTCATTGATAGCTTCCTGGACTTTCTTTATGATATATTCTATATTTCTTCCTCTTTTCCAAATTGTCCCTTCATCTGCAAAAAGTGACTTCCCAATATCTGTACTAACTGCTTATATATACCATTCATCATGATTGAGAATAGCAGAGGACTAATTACACTGCCTTGACGCGTTCCATTTTCGACAAGATATTTCTCTGAAAATGAATTCCCAACACAAACCCAAATATACCTACCAAATATGAAATCCTTTATCCAATTATACACTTTACCACTAACATCCATATTATCTAATTTTATTAAAAGACCTTCCTTTCAAATCATGTCATATGCCTTTTCTACATCAAAGAAAACAGCTACCACTCCCTCTTTATTTGCTTGAGCTTTCCTAATGTCAGATTCCAGGCATATTAATGGGGTCTATAGTACTGCGCTCTCTTCTTAATCCACTCTAACATGGTGAGAATAAGCCATTTTTTCTGTATGGTATGTTACTCTTTCTGTTATTATCATGGTCCTGTATATATGTGATGTTAGAGCTATGGGCCTATAATTATCTGGACAGGTAGTGAAAAATATACATAAGACCTGTTACAGCTTCCTGTTGTGAATGGCAAAATACAACCATAAATAGTACAGTCTATGGTTCCCAAGGGAAAAAAAACACAAATTAAATGAATTAATGATGAATAAGAATATAGTAACCTACAACATCAATCAGACAACTCAGAACAATGTCAGACAAAAGGACCCCCTCAGCCTACAGACCTGCTGCTATCTGCTGTTATTTTTTAGATCTTTATTTATTTGTTAGATTTTTATTTATTGAATCCTCCCAGCATAACAGCGTCTATGTCATATGGTATTTGTTAGATTTTTTTTACTGAATACACATGTTTTTGGTGTTTTGAAAGCTGAATCAAGCATTTATATACTTGGCAAATAAATGATCCTTGAATCCTTCCTTGAATCATTGAATCATTGAATAATGACTACTGCTGCATTCAGGTGCTCCTCGGATGGTCCCATTTCCTGAGTTTGGAGGTCGTTTTTCCGACTTTGGTGTATTCATGAGTTTTTATGTCGTAATATGGAAAAAACATGGATGCTACAAAGAAGATGTGTTGTTTTTTGTCCCAGACTTGTTGCTGCACCAGTACATTCCTTAGAACTACTAAAATATTGCTTTACGTGACTTGTTATCAGGGTTAATGCTAATAAATGACTTTTCTAACTTATCTAGGTCACTCTACGTGGAGAGCAACTAATGGTTACAACCTAATACCATATTACAAATCACATGTGAGCAAAAAATTGATATGCAATACATGAATTAGTAAAATGTTTCTTGCCATCATGCAAACATTTACTTTCATCCGCCATGTTTCTGCATATATGATGTCTGAACTTTCGGCAAGTCGTCTGCCAAAATCTTTTTGGACTTTCTGAGTTGTTGTTCCAACTTGAGGGGGCCTTCCATAGACAGTAAAAAAAATAATGGATGTAGTTACCGTGATGTCACCCATTGGTTTGTGGACTCCCAGTTTGAAGCCTTGAGTTTGGCATTTTGACCATTTCCATCTTGTTTTTTGGAGCCAGAAGTGATGAAAAGTGACCATATTTGGACAAGAACATGGAGCTGGGGAGGAGCTCCCAGGGTCCAACTACAGCACCTCATGCACCGCAATGGTAGCGACTTGTCAATCACAAGGTAGCCACGCCCTACAGCATACCCTGCTTCATCGTCTATTTTAGTCTAAATGGGACCATAATTTACAAAGTGAACATGATCCTGTATTGAAGAAGACTTGGAACTAGCAATCGAGACCTTAAACTCACTAAAAAAGTGCTTACTGGGGTAATAAATCAAGTGAGAGAAGTTGGTAATTTTCTGATAGACTTCTATACAAACAAACTTCTTTTCGGAGTTAGTGGAGCCGCCTCATGCTGTCCATTAGAGAGAATGCAGGTGTATGGCACTTCTGCACTGGTTTCTATGACTTTTCAGACTCGGAGCTACCCGCATGAGGCGTTCACGTGAATTTTCCCAGATGGGAACTCATTTTTCCGATTATTCCGACATTACATGAATAACACATTACGCCTATGCTTTTATTTTGTAGAACAATCTCCTGCGCAACGCCCAACAGGAAGCAGAGGACAAAAAACCTTTTAACGCCCCCTAGTATTTGGGCTATTTTAGACTGTGCTGATGTACAATTGTTGAAACATCAGAGTGTGGTGTTTTGTGGTTAAGCACAGTAAGACATATTTTGACGAGACACAAGTTACAACCGCCGCGCTCGCGCTGGTCCTGTCAGTCAGCTGCGGGGTGGGTGGGGTCACAAAGAGCCAAGATGGCTGACTTTGAGGAGCCGCTGTCAGATGAAGAGAAGGTCTGAAGACAATTTCATTCTTTGCTAAACACACTTTTGTCTTATTGGTGGAGCGCTACCACTGTTATATGTTGTCGCGATTTAACGGTTAAATTTCGAGAAGAATAATGGCATTATTAGGTCACGCATCGAAAAGATAAACTTGTGTTTTTCAAGCTACCATTAGCTAACCATTTAGCCAATGCTAGTTGAGGCTTATAACGCTGCTAGATGGGTTGAACACTGGATACTCTTACTTCATAACTTTTTAATAGTTGTGCTTAAATTTATTTTAACAGAAGCACTTCCCAAAAGTTGTGCTGCAATGTTAGTTTGCTGTAAATGCAGCGGTGTTACACAGTAAGTAGTCTTCTCCTACAGCTAACATTAGCAGCTAACGTTACTTTGCTTTTGGATTTCTGGGTCAAACAGATTCAGTTGCAGCTCGAATACTTGTTGGCCTCACATGACTTGAGATCAGGATATGGGTGTCTACAGTTTAGATGGAGCCTGATAGTGACACCCTCCGTAATACCAGTGGCAGTGGACACATTACAAGCTCAAATTATTATGATTGTCAAACTTTGCATAGTCTTGTCTGCAAGGGAAGGTTATTAAATGATCCGTGTACCTTATATGACCCAACAGGGCGGTTTCAAAGCTAGAAACAACGGTGGCCACATACTCTTCATAACATGAAGAGACATTTTAAGGTTACAGGTCTATTGAACGAAAACATTGAAGACAAGATGATGTCATGATTTTACAGGCATGACACATAGTCAAGGTAGCCGTTCCTAATTCAGTGTCCAATCTGTATTCATTAAATATGCTCTTCAGACATGTTTTAAGTATATAAAAATACTTTGCTTAGAATAATAATTCATGTCTTCTGAGGTTTTTCCACAAAAAATGTAATTATCTACTTCTACTACATAGACAATGAAATTCTGTCTACACTTTCTTCCTCATTTTAAAATCCAGAATACATGAATAAGCAAATTGTTAATTTTGAAAGTGTTGGACACCAGGCATCAAGTTTCCGCATTGCACTTGTATTGTTTAATTTGGACCCCGATTGTCTTTTCAGTTATTTTGGTTATTTATTAGTTGCAATGTCATAAAGTCCTGCTCGTAAATACACTACCCTCCACTCAAAAGTGCGTTTTGCTTATTGTTCCTTCACTTTAATGTCTTGAGTTTGACACATTCATCTGCTGAAGAGTGTGAGGTGTCTCTGGACTCACTTTAAATCTTAGTTTAAGACGTGTGCCTAGGAGGGTGATTTATGACATCATAAAACTAGTTTGGAGCCAGTTGTGGTCCAGTATGCAACTTCTTTAAACTGAGATTTAAGGTGAGCACAGAGAAAATTTCTCCCCTCAGCAGATGAAGGTTAAAACAACCTTCTTCTTCTGAACTTATTTTTGAGTGGAAGGGGGCTTTAAACAGTTGAGTGGTGCCCTTAAATTAGCAAATCTTTACATTTTTGATGATAGACATGTTGAAGATTGAGTATAGATTTGCTTTTCTTATTGAAAAGTGAAAATCTTACTAATTATAGCTAAAAACTGGTCTGTAGTGTCCTTTGTACTGATTGTATAGCAAGTCATATTATTATGATGACTGAATTAACTGATCACATTTAATATACTTCCGTAGGTCCGCATAGCAGCCAACTTTGTGACTCACGCCCCTCCAGGAGAGTTCAACGAAGTCTTCAATGGTAAGAAGCAGCTGTTTGTGGAAAGATGCCTGTGATAATTCTACAGTATTTAATATGGTATTTTATTCTTATGATAGTAATGCTTTATTGTTTTGTCTTTTAAGAGTACTATGCAACCAGTGGTTTCTTTTTGTCTTGCTAGATGTGCGGCTTCTTCTCAACAATGACAACCTCCTCAGGGAGGGGGCATCACAGTAAGTAACACTCAACTATGACAAACATCAGAATACTCCTAAGTTACACAGTTTAACACCCCTGAACCTCTATTTAGTGGGATATATTTGCAGATTGAGGTTTATTTCTTCTCATTAGATGAGGGCAGTGAGTAATATTGACATGGTCAGTGTTAATCATTTGTTGAAAGAATTTTTGGTGTCACGTTATGAATGCCTACTGTACCTTTGTGTCCATCCTATTCATCCAGCTCCTTTGCTCAGTACAACATGGATCAGTTTACTCCTGCCAAACTAGAAGGCTACGATGAGCCGGCAAGTTTCTTCCTCATGTTTTCCTTGTTTATTCCAGAAGAGCAGTGTCAGAGCCAGACCTTTTTCAATCTTTAATTTCCCTACTTAATAGGTCCTGATTACAGAGCATGGTGACTTGGGTCAGGGACGTTTCCTGGACCCCCGCAACCGTCTCTCATTCCGCTTCGACCACCTAAGGAAAGAGGTGAGCGACGTGCAGCCATATGAAGGAGAGACAGCCCTGAAAGGCTGGAGAGATGCCTGCGATACTGTCCTTAGTGCCTACGTCAAAGAGCACTACCCTACTGGAGTGTGCACGGTGAGGGTCGCAAAAGGTTGTTAGAAAATAATAATCTAAGCAATAAAGATTACATTTTACTCATACATGCGTTTGTGTGTTGCAGGTATATGGGAAAACAGTTGACGGTCAGCAAACTATTATAGCCTGCATTGAGGGACATCAGTTTCAACCCAAAAACTTCTGGTATAGTGTCCTTCCTGCAAACAGCTGTTCATAAGCTTATCTTAATATACAATATGTATCTCTGATAGGATACATTACTAATATTTAAAATATCACAAAGGACATTGATGAACATTTTTCTCTCAGTTCCATAATGGTTCCTGATGCTGCCGTCTGATTATAATGCAGGGTTTCTTCTCATTTCCCTAACACAGGAATGGTCGCTGTAGGTCAGAGTGGAAGCTTACCATTGGCCAGTCCACTGCTCAGGTGGTGGGAGTGTTGAAAATCCAGGTGAGTTAAAGTCAATGTGCATGAACGATAAATAAGTCAAAGAGGAAAACGCAAGCTAATTTAGATTCACTGTCTCCAGGTACACTATTATGAAGATGGGAATGTGCAGCTGGTTAGCCATAAGGAAGTAGAAGAATCAATACCAGTAAATGTAAGTAAAAAAATTTATGCATGAGCACAATAGTGCAGTTTTCAGCATGGTTTAAACTTTATGTTACACACTGTTAGACTGGTTGTGTCAGCTCCTGGTATGTACTAAGGAGGTGACTGATTTTTTTGTGTGTTCTTGAAACAGAATGAAAGCCAGACAGCCAAGGAATTTGTTGACATTATCGAGAATGCTGAAAATGACTACCAGGTAAGATACCTTTTCATTGACCATACATTTCATTTTTTTATGTTCAAGATAACAGGTGAAACATTTTGAAAGAAGAACATTTTAAAATATTTATTTGTTTCCCTACACTTTTGCCCTCAGACTGCAATCAGTGAGAACTACCAGACCATGTCTGACACCACCTTTAAAGCCCTGCGTCGCCAGCTGCCTGTCACACGCACTAAGATCGATTGGAATAAGATCCTAAGTTACAAAATTGGCAAGGAGATGCAGAATGCCTAGTGGAAGGTCAGGGACTGACCAGGGAGATGCACACTCCACTGGGCCCACAACCCACCTATACATGCGCAAGGACTTACCAAAGCAAAACTATATCAGTATGGGGCAAGGAATTAATATTAAAAAAAAAGAAAAAAAAAGAAGCAAAACTGAAGATTTGCAGACTGCTAGGCACAGGTATCTGTCTGCTCTAAGGAAGCTGTGGTTATGAAGATAATCATGGTTTGGAGGAAGTGGTTACTTCTGAATGTGTTGTGAAAGAGTTGTGTTGGGTCAGTGTGCAGGGCTGTGCTCAGGACTGCTACATTGAAGAAGTAAATCTTTCTTCGGCCATCCAAGAAATTACAGACCTTCATAAATTCAGATGTCAGAAGTTAAAATAACATTTTTTTTCTTTATCAAATTGATGCAACAAACTGTGATCATTATGTCAAAGTGGTGATCCCAGCACACAGGGACAGGAACCAGGACCGCACAAGGCAGCTGATGAGAGAAATTAAGCACACCGTTATATATCAGGGTTTGATTTTTGAACAGGGAGGTATGAATTTTGTGAACGTTTTTGTTTCATTAGAGGTCGTCATGTATGGTGGAATTGGAAATCAGGTGTATCGGTAACACTGACAGGAAAAATCAATAGCAGTCAACTGACATTTTAACTTGTCCCAACCTTATAGTATTACATAACTTAGATGGAATGCAGTTATATTATGATAATTAAATTGATAGTTTTTGCAGCTGTTAACATTTAGCAGTAGCATGATCCTTAGCATAGCTCTGTTCCTGCACTGTAGACCTGTATGTTTGTCTGTGTCTGTCAGGGCTGAGGAAATGTTTGTTTTTTTTTTGTTTGTGCTCCCCAGATGTATGTGTATCCACCCATGCAAGCTATGATGACTGAAATAAGATAAAGCGACTATTACGCTTCTGTATCTACAGTAAAATACATTCTGTTCTCTTTGGCATCACCACCTCCATTGCTGTACAGCTTTTCCTTGTGAAAGGAAACATACTCATATTAACCAAGATTTATTTGCCAAAATCTCTTTCCTATGGTAAAGAACTCCATCCTCCAACCCATGTATGCAAATTTCTATTTTAATACGTTGGTTTATGTTGGAGTCTTAGAATATTGCACTCTTAACTGTAACAATATGTGTATTGGTCAATGCCAAGTGAACGCAAAGCAGTCGCCATGTAAGGCAAGATCGTATATATATATATATATATGTTACATGACTTCTGCAAGGCCACATCATACTGTCTGTGTTACATTACGTCTAAGCAGGCTGACTTTGGATCAGTTACTTGTTAGCTATACTATGTGCTGTGTTCAACCCTCACACTAAACTACAACTGTGTGCCGATCAGTTATACTGTAAAGTTCAAGACTGTACTGCCCCATTCTGTTGTACGAATAAATGGACTGAACATCTTGGCTAGATTGCTATTTTCATTTCATGCTGTCACATGGCCTAAAAGTCAAGATTCAGAGGATCACCTGTGGAAACTTTTAATAGAAAAGCTTTGACACACTGTAAGTTTTAAGGCTTGGGCAGTTTATTTAAAATAGCACTGGATGTTGCAGGTGTTCATGATATGAATATGTGAGGGAATCGCCCCTCACAGACAAACAGTAGTGTATAAATCAACTTATTTCAATTGATTGACTAAAATATGAATTACTTTCATTTCTTTCTCAGTTTTGAAGCCAGGTAATTAGTCATCATTGAAAACAAAGAATCTGTTTAACACCTGTTAAGACGAGACACAGTACTATGTCAATTATTTGACAGATCTACAAACAGCAGTTACAGTAGCAAGAATCAAACATTTAGTCCCCATTATGTTCATGGACGGAATATCCCAAAGAGTTATGACATAAACATGACACATGGTCCATCTTGGTTTGGATGAAGCAGAAATTAACTGTCCCTGAATAAAAAATAAAATTGTAGACATACAATATTTTACAGTAATGTAGTGCAAAGTGTGCTCTCCCTTTTCAAGAACAAGATTCAGTGTACTCATGACAAGTGTAGTAGAAAAAAACAACACACATGCAAAAGCTGTGCATTTATAGACTTAAAAGAGAATCAAATGTGAATTCTTTAATCTATTTACAGTATAATATTGTTAAACTACCTAAGAAGGAATTAGAAAAACATTTAAACTACTCACTATTTCATTGTGGATTGGTGTCAGCTACACATTTGCTATGCTCTACTTTCATTATTTTCCTTATACTAAGTACATGGTTTTGAATCAGACTTAAGTTGTCTTTATTGCTCCTGACAGGACTCTCAGATTAAGCATTCAGAGGAAAGGAAAGGAGTGTTCTACTATGAAATCTTCATGTTATCATCTTAATGTTTCTTTTTCAAAACAAACAGATCTTTAGCTTGGTCTCTATAAAAAAATGTTTCTCAACACCCTTTACATAAGGTTGAAGCGGAAAACAGATAAATAGTTTCCTTCTAAAATTTCAAACTTTTTATATAAAGGAATAAAGACAGCAAACTTAATAGAAGTTCTCTAGTTCTTTTCCGATTGTTTCTCAGGTTGTGGTGTAGAGGTAGGATTTGACAAACTCTTAAATGCATCTGTTTGAAACAGGCTAGCTTTGAAGTGTTTAGTTGGATCCTATACCACTGATAATGAGTGCTATGATGTGGGTTTAAGAGCTAGTAAATGAATATTACAGTAGCTGTTGATTTAGACCTGACTGATTTATCAGTTTGTATGTCCTGGCTGTTAGCTGCTAGAAGATAAAACCAGGTCTGGCTCCTTGGCTCCCTCCTGGCCACTCTGCCCACAGTTCCCTGTCAGCTCTGGGAAGAGGCTGGTCCGTGCAGTGTGACTTGGGGAGCCTGGAGTCGGACTCATGCCTGGCCTCTTGGGAGGGATCGGAGGAGGATGGGTCTTCTCTGAGCGAGGAGTCAAGGGGGAGCGGATGCCCGGAGATAGAGGCCCTGAAGAAGGCGACCTCCCCCCAGTAGGAGACACTGCTATATTGCGGTAGTCTGTACCAAACGGAGAGCTGCTGATTGGCGCAAGCTTGACACCAGCCTGTTGACTGGTGAACCGGGACAGCACCTGTGTTACCGTGTTGCGGGCCAGCTGCTTAGCTGTGCTGTTCTCTGGTGGAGGAGGGATGGAAGAGGTGGTGGGTGAGAGGTCCCTGGGGGAAAGAGGGCCGCCCTGATGTTGCTGCTCCAGCTCAGCCTGGGTCTGGAACTTGTGCCTGGCGGCCTGGAATCGCTGGTTGACTCCAGCCTGGTAGGAGGACTGATGGAACCCTGGGCTGCCGAGACGTTTTGCCAGAACAGGTGAGGAAATGGGGGAAGAGGAGAGGGAAGAGGAGGCTGTGCTGGAGGGAGAGGGAGGATGAGGGTGAGGATGGAGAGGAGAATGCAAAGCTGTTCCTCCCCCATTTTCCACCACCCCTATATTTTCTGCTCCTCTCCCTTCCTGTGTCAGTTCTGTCTCTTTGAGCATGTGATGGCCATTGACCTTTGACAGTGAGGTGGTTTTAGGAGTGGCAGTTATCTTTCCATCCGGCTCAGTCTGAACAGAGGTGGACACCACCATCATTTTGGAAGGCAACTCTTTCACATCTGCCACAGCCTCCTTTACCTCTTCTTTACATCCTCCAGTTTCAGCTAACCTCTTACTCAGCTCCCCAATTTGTCTCTCAAGCTCCCTACTCCTTTCCTCCTCTTTGCTGATCCTGTCTTTCATCTGCTCTCGTTCTGTGTGAAACTCAGCCTGCTGCCTCTCAAACATAGCCTCTAGCTGGGCTGCCCTCCTCTTTTCATCTTCAAGGATCCCCCGGAGCTTCTCCACAGTGCTGGTCTCCTCTTGGAGCAAAGCGTGGAGCTGGGAGACCTTCTGAGCCTCCTCCTGGGCCTGGCTGCTGGCTTTCTGGAGCTCCAGACTCAGAGTTGAAGAAAGCTGCTGCTGCTGGGAAAGTGACTCCTCTACCTGGCTCACCGCCTGAGCCTGTTCCTTCTCTAACCTCCGCACTGCTGCTCGCTCAACTTCCAGCTGGACAGAGAAGGTGAAAGATACAAGTCAGGCAAAGCAGTTTTTCCAAATTTGACCACAAGGAGGCAAAAGAACACTGCTTTGTTACATATGCAACACCTATACAACACAGGATGAGAAACATTCCCAGTTTTAAGGTATAATAAAATGTATATATATTTTGCACTAAACCCATTAAAACTATACTACAATTGACTTGGTAGTAACTAACAGTGTCTTTTTGCATATGTTCAAATGGACATTATTTCTTTCTATTTGGATTTGGTTTAATAGACACAAAGCTTATAAAAATTGAGCTCACTTGGACAATGGCTGACATCCTTTGTAGGATATCAATCCCTGTTTCTCTCCCAATTTTCTGGTCCCTATCCACACTCAATACTGTCTAATAAACTACATTTAAATCAGCAGTTGTTCTTTTTTTCCCTCTTTTTTAAAGAATGATCTGCTCGCAAGGCATGTTTATTGAAACCTCAGTTAGCCATGAGGTCATAAGAGGGTGACTGTGCTGCTTAAAAAGCTTTGATGAGTAATAGAAGGAAATGGGAGGTGATGAAATACAATCATAGTGTGTGTGATTAGTGTACAAAAAACAACAGAGGCAGGAAAGGCTGAGGAAGACTGAGAGACACTCAGGAACCCTGTCTTACATAAGGCCCCTATGCAAAGTTTGTACAGTGCCCGATGGTGTGCTCGCGGTGTGTGTGTGTGCGCGAGCTGACCTTACATTAGACATGGACATCCATTATCTCAGGTTTCCTGAGGCCATAAAGCCCCATGACTGCTGGACAACTAAACAATGGCCTCTTCCTCCTCTGTTTCCTATGAAACAGCCCTGTGCTTGTGCATAGCAGTGCCTGTGTGTGTGTGTGTGCATCTGTACTTTAACAGGCAAAGCCCTCTCCACCCTACAGAGTTACACAATGGAGCTCCACTGATGCTTTCCTGCTCAGTCGCTGGGTTTTAAATCACAGCTACCAGTATAAAGAGCACACTGTGCAGAGAAGCAGAGGAGAGGGAAATAAGAGAAGTGGAAGTAAAAAAAAAATCTCTTCCACCTGATGTGCTCATCTATCAGCAAGTAGAACTGTGAGCACTGCTTTTGCTGAGACAAACATAAACACATAGAAATACATAAACACACAGTACGACAGCATAGCAAATACACTGTCTGCTTTTTGTGTGTCAGTCACACCTGCTGCAAGAGTTTGTCTCTTTCTGTCTGCAGCATGAAGGCGAAATCGTCACTCTGCGCGGAGTCCTGGGCACGCCGTCGTTTCTCCTCCTCTAGATCAGCTATCATCTGTCAAACGAACAGACAAATAAAACGATTAGATGACACGTCATGCAGACAGGTGTGTTGTTGCAGGATTCGGCACATGAATTTGACATAACACCTTTTTTTTTTTCTTATAAGAGGGTTCCTAGCCCACCAGTATTGCCTCTGTGCCTCTGACTAATTCGATGGGTTGGCTGTTTAAGACTCACATGAACTCTCAGACCTTGAGCTCTGCTGTGATAAAGCTTCATATCACCCCTCTAAGCCCTGGGTGCGGCTTCTGTCTGCCTCACCCCAAAGCCAGTTTTACAGCGGCTGAAACATGGAGACAAATACCTACACGCACATATTCACACACACACACACACACACAACAAGCCTATTGTATAAGTGTAAGCCCCAGTGTTACTTCCTGAGTGGCTGCAGAATTGTCCCCACACGCAATCTGAAATGCAGACGGGGTGAGTTGAGGCTGAATGTGTGAGAGTGTCTATTCATGACTGTGTATGAGCATGCATTGACTCTTACCCTCCTGTGTCTGTTCTCAGCAGCCGCCAACTGTCCCATCATCCTCTCCTGCATCCTCTTGCAATGAGCCATGACCAGTTTAAGCACAGCCAGAGGGTTTGGGCCCACCGCCCGGCCCTGCAGGTGTGTGTGAGTTTGGGTGAGTGTGCTTTGGCGCTCCTCTGGTTCGCTGTCTCGTTGCAGGGCCAGAAATGGATCGCTGAGGTCATACTGGCCGTAGCGCTCCTGGACAAAAGCATCTCTGTGCTGAGCCTAGAAGATACACACAAACAGATATTGTTTTGTTCTGTTAACTTGTACTTATATGCCAAATGATACCAAATGATGAACACATATATACATTCACATGTGTAGCTAAAACCCAGTGATAACAAGAAAAGCAGAGGTGTTAGATGTGTCCCTGTGGGCTGAACATGTTCAGTCCTGACTGAGCAGAAAAAATGAACAGTGTGTATGTCAGTGCATGGATTTGATAGGATGAGATCTTTTTTTCAGCACAGGAAAAAAATGCATAAAGAAGATAAAATGAGGCCTCACTGCCCGTGCCAAGAAAAACATATATCAGCACAGTAACTCATCACAAACACACTGTATATAAGCACAGATACACACACTTTAGCACGTCATGCAGAAGAGACGATTGACTTGTAGTCAATGACGTTAGGGATCCGTATCACCATCAAACATAGACTGGGGAGTGTGTGTGAGTGTGTGCAGGACATCTGCGTGCAGTGATGTTATTGTCAGGGTGAGCACAAGCAGATGGTCTTTCCCCTCAACCCAAACACAAAGAGGTGAGGCGCTGCTGTCCACCCCCACCAGGGGCAGATGTTAACTCCTCCCTGGGGATGCAGGGATGAAGGACGGGGCCATGAAATAAGACACACACACACACACACACACACACATATACACACACACACAGAGCTGTTTCTAATGAAGCAGTTCGATTATACCTCAACTAAAACAAAATAAGTGAATGAAAAGTGATTACACTAGTTAAATGGTTAAAATGAGATCCTGAGGGACAATTATCGCAGGCAGCTTAAGTGATTTCACTTTACCTCATACATTATTCAAGCTTGTTTGAGAGAAAGAGGCTGGGATGATATGAAATGAAGTGAAAGGTGATACGGCCTTGTCGACCTCGCTCCGGGTCACCCTGATATATCATCGGTAGGTCTTATTAACTGCGTGCGGTGACTAGGTTTGAGTTCTGGAGCCATGCGGGGTCAGCTGGCGGTGCTAGTGATGTAAGCACATGTCACAGAGTTCACTCCACGTGCCTTCGGGACACCCATCGCTGTCTCCCCATGCAGTCCTCATCAGACACCCCTTTCCTCAGGCCCCCGTCATCCCCCTGCCCAAACATGCATTGCACTGCATTCCTCTGCCGGTTCATCATCATTTCTCAGAAAATGCTTCTCTCTCTCTCTCTCTACTTCTGCCTTTCTGTCAGCCTCTTTTTCTCACATGCACCACTAGAATGCAGTAGTGCAAAACCACACACACACACACTCACACACACCCTGAGGACATCAGTAAGGAGGCTGTATTTGAGGCTCTGTCTCCGGCTGAACAAAGAATGTGACCCTCAGTGAAGAGATTACAGGACTCGTACAAAGACACTGTCTCAATGCCTTCAGTCTCTTGCATTGTCTCCATGTCTGACCCAGTAGGCTACAATGTGTGAGAGTGGGTACAAATGTGTGTGTCTCTGTTTCCCTTAGTAAGTGAATATAGATGTGTATGTGTGTGTAAGCCACTGTGTGTATGTTTACCTGTGGCGGTGTGCATACTGTTTTTGTGCTGGGATTTGGAGTTAAGCTGTAAAGCTTCTTCATCTATCTGGAGACAGAATTGCAGCTTCCTGAGTTAAATAACTGTAATAACAGATCATTAAGGGACGGACTTAGATTGGATTGTGTGTGTGTGTGTGTGTGTGTGTTAGTGTGTAGCAGTTTTAGCCTATAGGGTCTGGTCTCTCTTGGTTTTCTCGGGATAGTTCTGATCATAATGACAGAGTGTGCTTTCCTTTATGAGAGGACACAACAAGCAAATTCCCCCTACTGCAAAGCTCTCATTTCTGCCCTACCACCGATGACAAATGCCTCCACAACTAAGCAGCAGCAAGGAATAAATGATATGCTCTCAATTTCCTTTTTGGTCCACTGTCTCATAATCATTAAATATGTTTTTGAATTTGCATCAAGCATGTAAGAATCCCTGTACAATTTCATGCAACGGTTTAGCTTCTAAAACGGGTGTACTACATTTGTCACTTTTTCAATTACAGTTTCATTCAACAGCCTGTATCCTATAATGCCTTCCTGCAGCTGTAACAAGGTGTGAAAGACAACCTGATGCTTTTCACCTGTACCAATTCTCTGTCAGCCAGTTACCTACAGCCTCGGGGCACAATCATGCCCTTGTGTGAGCTGAAAAGAGCCAGGGAGTCTTGTTTCCTTAATAAGCCCCAGTAAAGACGGTCACACAATGAAACCAGCAGCTGGCATGTACAACATTACAGCTCTGAATGGTGTCGGGTGCATATCTCCTGTTACAAATGTACAGTTAAGCCTTTAATATGACTCCTAAATAATACTGTGATAGAAGGAAAGAGAAATGTAATTGCTATAAAAATCAGGATGAGTGGATATGCATGTGAGTATCTGTTATTTGCGTGCATCTGTGAGCATGCAGCTGGCGTACATTTGCCCTATGTGTGTGCACCATGCTGCATATGGTTCTTAGCATAACCAACTGTTTCCAAGGTAACATCTGAAGTCCAGAAGCTTTGCAGTGGGGGTTATGGGAAAAGTATGCATTCCTGGTGAATTAGTCCGCTCTTTGGTAGAACAGTTAGACACACAGAGACAATAGGACAGCAGGACTGGACCTGTCAAATATGAAAAGCCTCTTTCATGGAACTTAAACTTAAGGAGTCCCTATGCAAGTGTCTTCACAACAAGAAGGCAATGGGATGCTCCAACTTTTGGTTATTTCAAAACAAATAAGTTGTTTTAATTCAGAATTGTGATTATTAACCTGCAGTGCATGAAAAGCACAATGCGGTGTATTTGTTTGTCTGAGAGTAGAAAATCAGATATGCTTAATATGATTCATGTTAAGCAAAGAACAAGGAGTAGAAAAGAGGACAGTAGGTCAGCTGCGGACCCTCTAGTGTTTTCCTAGATGATGACTTTTGTGATGCAGTTTTTTCTCCCGAGGAGTGGACAGATTCTGCTCTACTAAATAGTGGAGAATGAAATGAACCACTTGTCAGCTGTGTTGAATAACAGGCCTTGGCAGGTCAGAGGTATCAATCCACTGGCAGTCAAATTTAATTTAGCAGAGTTGGTGAGGCTGCTAACTCAAACAGACACAAAGGGCCCTGACCCACTTTGTTGGTGCTGGTCAGTAGAGCTCAATGCAAAACCTACATTAGCAACAATCTGCTGGGGGAAACTCATAGCAAATGAGAAATGGTAAAATGAGAAAATATCCTCAACATTCAAATTAATCATTTAATCTCTTGTATTAAGATAAGCCCTACACACCTATTGTGCCTTAACTGCACTATGAAGTTCTCTAAGGTACTAGTTATGAAAAATCACAAGAAATAATAACATACCCAACAGTATGTTCTGTAGTTTTGTTGAAGACTTAAAAAAGAGTTTGGTGTTTTACTCCCCTTGGGTGCTGGGGACAAATGACAAGCTAAGTAGCAAGCTAAGGACAACATATCATTAGCTACACAACACTTTGACAGGGAAGTGTCTGTAGTATTGATTTGGGAAAACCAAATAGCAAATGTAACTACTTAAAGCTGCATTCATTGATTTTTGGCCACTAGAGGGAAAAAAACAACAACGGTACAACAAGCTGACATGACCTGACATATTATCACCCCATAAAGTCGTTATGGACAATGTGTTAGCAAACAATTGGCTGCTTACACGTCCAGGAGACACAGGACAATTTTAGGATTTATTTAGAGGTTGCGTTTCAGGCTACATGACAAATGTAACTTCCATATTCACTTCTCTTTTAACTCTGTTTTAGTCGCTACCGAAACCTGAGAAACACAGCATACCTAGCTGAGCTTGCTAGATTTTCAACTTTCACCAGCTACATAGTCACTAATTTTGACCACAGGTTTGTGCAGAGCAATTAGCATATATCATGGAGTTTTGGGTGATCAGAGGTTTTTTTTTTGTTTTGTTTTACTGAACCAGCTGCCTTCTGACATCGGGCACAGGGTCGGTTAGCAGTGAGCAATTAGCTAAAAGAGGCTGAAAGAGAAGCTCTGTAGTGCTAGAGAGTTGGGTGATGATTCATGATGATTTTCACATTAATCATTTTAGAAAATACTGATAAGTAGAGCCTTAAGTCCTGACATCTCTTTGGATAAAAATGCACTCCCATGAACTAAGATCTCCACGATGAGAACATTTGTCCTGTGGGTCCTAAACTGACCAGCTGTACTGTTGCATAGTAGCTGGGCCTCCATCAACGGTTACTGTGAACTCACTGACATTGCACAGAATGTCCTCTGTGGTTAATCGTTATGGGAAATGAAAAACTGGTGAATATTGGCCATTTGCATATATTTTGTATCATTTATGTCATTGCATGCTTTGTTTAAAGGGAAACAAATAAATTCAAAACTGGCAGTGAAATACTGTCCAGGAACTTCACTACAGTAAAAGCAAAAAATGGGGTTTACATTATATGTTCAAAGCAAACCATATCAGTCTTAAAAAGTCATTTAGTGGCACATTCAGACGGTTCAGAGAACACAGAAGTGTGAAATGGAATAAGACACTCAAAAATAGGCACACACACACACATTTTTGTACTAAAAAGTATTTTTTTCACAGATTTACTATAATAAGCACATAGTGGGCCCAAATGTAATAGCTAAGGTGCAAAACTGTTCCAAATTCAGCCTAACCGAATGCTATGTTTACTTCAGTCAGATAAAGTAACAATGGTTAGTTTGCCCAGATGGTGCAGAGGAAAAGGCCCCACTAAGCGTCACAGAAACCAGCATTCAAGCCCCTGCAGCAGCTTGTCCCCTTCAAACACTATATTGGCAGTGTGGGAAGCTGGTGAGGGATGATGCCACTGTTGCAAGGTAGTGGAAAGGTAGTACACTGATTTACTCAATATTGGTTATAACATTATTTATGAGGTAAAAGTAATGTACAAACTGCGAGGGTACAAAAATAGACTTAACGGATAATTCACTTGTGTAGGGTACCCGCCCCAGTGGCATGCTTTTGTTCTCCTAAAGAAAGAACAAAGAGAGAGAAAGAGAGATGAGATTTTAAGTGTATGCTTTCTGAAGTGTAAGCTAAGGTGTGTGCTTAAGGCTTAAGCCATATCCTCCACACCTCCCACCCACACACTAACCACAGATGGCACTGAGATAACTGGGGAGACGCCAAATAAAATAACTTCCAAGTAATGTTTAACTGCCTCAAATGTTATCATCAGTGGTTAGTGATGAATGCGGAAAGCAGGTGCTCTCACCCTTTGGACAGGCAATGCTTTTGGAAAGGCATAACACGTCATTAGGTGCAACAAGGAAGTGCTCCAGTATTTCTTGTAACTGCAGAGTCAAAAATTAAACTGCTTGGGCAATTAATTGTCCAAGCAAGTGAGTTTATTACTGTTATAGATATGACCATTTATTTTATAGTCGAGTTTATGGATTAGAGAGACTGCCATAAAAAGGCATCCTACAGAAAACATTACCCGGATGCATCCTTATTGTGAATTGTGTGTGTGATGTGCTGTATGTATGAGTGTGTATTTTGTGCAATAAGAGCAAGAAAGTTACATTAGATGCTTTGATGTCATCTGAGCAATTTCAGGTCAGGGAGCTTTACTCTCGTAGGCCTCAGGCTCAGGCTGTTGATATGAAAGCACTTCACTAACATCATAGAACAGTGTTACATTAGGTATTATCTTATTTTTAAGGCTACCCTCTGTGTTGTTTCTGCAAAAACCTCTTTTTATATCTTATTTTTCACCTACTAGTCTTGACAACATGTCCAAATTGGGCAGTGATTTTTGTAGAGCAACAGAATATACAATCTTATCTAAACAGTACACTCTAGCCAGGCTCTATTGTTTATGGAGTTAGGAAAACACATCACCCTGCAAAAATAGACAAAGCATTTTAGGATTACAGGATATGACATAATATGAAAAACAAAACAAGTCCTGCAGAGATTGACCGCAACATTTTAACCACACAAACCTGATGGGGTGGGTAAACAAAAACAGTTAAATGCATTGCCAAATAACATTAATTGTTTCCCAGCTACAGGTACTCGTGACCACAAAGCCTTTTTGTGTCAAAGTCCAAAACAAGTTGAAGCGGTCCCTTAGCGCAGATGGCACATATTCCGATGGGGTTTGTTTGAATGTTGTAAGTTTGTTTTCCACTGTGTTCACTTTTTTTTTTTTTTTTTTTAACTAAGGACAGACTCAAGAGCTCCCTCATTGAGTATTTCAAAGTGCAGGAGCTGTAGTCAAGGCTCTGGCCAACGTCTACTTTCATTTCTTTAACCAGCATTCCTTTAAGCTGAGAACTGGCTCTATTCTATTTATTACTGACAGAGAGAAAATAATAATAGCTTTACTTTCCTTATACAGTACATATTGACAATCATCAACTCAACAGATATGCCACTCCTGTTGGAATGCAGGACCTGTTTCTGGTGTCATGTTCTCAGGAATGTTTTCTCTGGTAAAACTGTTGCTATCTGTGTCCTTGGCGCACAAGAACAGCACAATCGAGAATCTGTAGAGACAAGCCCCGTAGGTGACGCCATTTTTATGAGTAAGCAAACGCTGAGACAGTTCCAAGTTTTCAGGAGTTTCAAAGGTGAAAGAAGGGTTAAAAAGCGCCTCAGTGCGGTTGTCCCGAGCAATCTGGAGGCATCCCAAGTACTTGCTGCTGAGAGGGGAAAATATTTAAAGTTGGAAAAGAGTGGAGAGGATTTGAGGACCTCTTTGCCTTTCATCCTCACATGCAATTATACATTATTGGCACACAGTGAGTTTGGTTAACGCGGCATGTTGACTGACAACACTAGGAGGAGAACTCCAACTGCACAATAATATTGTTATACACACTATAGTTTGTGGCATATTAAAATCAGTGGAAAATGAAAAGCAGCCAAGATGGAGAAAGACAGACAGTGCACGATTTGGCCTCCTGGATGCACATTAACTTGCTCTCACCCCCTGACACTCCCTTCTGCAGCCACATGTCTACACACAATCAGCCCTAACATCGACCAGTCAGTAAAAATGGTGTACAGGCCCCCAGTGGAAACAAGGGAAGTCAGTGATTTGTGCCTACAACTCTATACAGTACATCCTCTCCACAATAAACACGGCAGCCTCTAACTGGCCCACCAGGGACCAACGGAGTGTGTGTGAGTGGGCAAATAGGACACGGGTCATGGTCAAACATGAAAGACCCCCCGTAATGTGGCTGTGTGTGAGGAAGAGAGAGAGGGAGGAAAGGAAGGGGCTGGAAAAAAAGCAGTATAGCTAGAGATACGGAAAGAGGAATAAGTACAGACAGCCAGGCGACTGTACCTTCGTCCTGAGGGGATGACTGTGAGTGCGCGTTGAGTTTCAGGTCAAACCCTGTATGCATCAGATCTGGACAAATGCCTTTTAAGATGCATCTGAGCTGGTGTGGTTGGAACAGCTTCCCTTCAGGCCCCAGCGCTAGAATCCTCTCATTATTACAACCTCGCTTGCCTTCTAGATAAACTCCACTATCAAGGCTTAAATATTGAAACACAAGACAGTCATGCCAGCTACATGTCCTCATTATAACCCCAATCCCTATTTCGGACAATGAATCAAGCATTCAGGGTCTAAGCAGCTTCATCCAAGCATGGAGCAGCTGCTGCAGCCATGAGTGTGAAAAGCAATCAGGGACACAGAGAGAGCCAATCAGACTAGGCTCAAACACTACAAAGCATTGTAGCTGAAGGAAAGCTATGCTCTTTCACTGGAAAGAAAAAGCGGAGGAACTGAGGATTAATGGAACAACTGAGCAAGCTTGAGTAAGAAATAGTCTTCAAACGCCTCTGACAAGGTTGTTGTTGAGTGATGTCTGAGCAGCTGTTCGCAGCGTGAAGCTGGGTGATCCACATCGTGCCTCAAAACTTTCAGAGATCTTCCGAGTTCCTGTGTTCACATATGAAGCATAGTGTGACTCTAAATGCGTGTCTGACTGCCATGAAGGACTGCCTTCATAGTCTGTGTTTAGGCTTTCAAACACAGTTGGATACGGCTAATATGCCAAAGCCAAACAACTCTTACAAGGGTTTGAAGTATGTAGCCGAGTCAAAGTACTAAACAGAAACCACAGTCCTCCTCCTTGGTTGAGGGCAAATTTTGTTTCTGGCAGTTTTGGGGAGTTTCCCAGATTTAAACAAATGTGAGCACAAATAGTCACTCAAGACACATTTGAGTTACCATGAACTGCAAGTGAACTGGATCTAGATATAATTTGGACATATCTAAGTCTGAATAGCTCCTGAATGGAAAACAAGTGAAAAAAAGACTTGTCTGACTAGCAATATGCTGATGCTCTGTTGGAATAAAGGTCCTGGGAAACCAGAATGGCTCCTGTGCCATTGTCTTTACTAGCTCTGTTTCCGCAGTTTCCTGTTTACACATCCCCTCCCAGTTGGCTGACATTCTTTTTGGGGGTGTAATGCTGAAACAGGTTAATTTTAGCACCTAAGGACATCTTCAATGAAGACGGACAGTCACAGAGTGTTTTGTTTAATTTAAGGATGGCTATAATATATATTTTTTTCAAGCTATAATTTTGCATGTTTGCTCCTAAATATATGTGAGGTGTCCTGCAGTGTGTATGACACAGTCTGTGGAGGGATTAGTGTGTGTCGCCTGTAATGGCTAACTCACCCTCAGGGCGTGTATGACGACATCCTGGGCTTCCAGCTCTCCCTCCAAAATACTGAGGAGAGTCAGCAGCTCTGCTCTGCTCAGAGCCTCCACATTCATCTTCTCCTCCTGAACAGAAAGACAAAAAGACACAGAGAGAGAGAGAGAGATTGGTTTAGATTAATACTGTATGATACCGCCTTGTCAAACCTGGTGTCATTACAAAAAGGAGTAACTGAATATAAAATGAATCACAGTGATCTGCAGAGTTAAGAAATAAAACTGCTTCTCAATATTACACACGGTGGCTTGTCTGAGTGCATTTTTCAGTGAGAGCACAGAGCTGATATAGGATGAGACTTGGGGTCCCATCTGTGGTCTCAATGGGCTATGCTCGGGGTTATAAACAGGAAGTCATTAGCATGTCTGCATGTTAAGTTGCTGAGGGACTGTCGTCTGCTTTATTCAGTCCCAAATGCCCACTGCGAAGGTTCAGTGTACTCCGAATCACAAGACTATTGTGCGAATGTGATTGTTTGAAACATCTTAGCCATTCCACTCTGTATCCTGTGAGTCATCAGCCTAGTCTATTCTAGTCACCGGGGCCAGACATAAACACACCTCGCACAGCTGACATCATGCTTAAAATTGAGAATAAGACAAAATACACAATCTCAGAGTTGACTTCATCTTTTAAATAAAGGGTGAAGTCACTTTCAGATTATGATCAGTGCTTTATAATAGTGCGGCTGCTCCTCAGGGTGTTAATTGTGTGTTTGACAGAGTATGTGCAAGCTGGCAAGTCAGATAACAGAGGCTACAATGATCAGCCTGTCTCTCTCTTACACCTCAAATGGGTCTCACACTCACACTCCATGAATAAGTTAACAGACGATAAATAAGAAAGCTCGATGCAGGACGCCCTTGTATGAAAATAGCGACCTGTGGGCCAAATCCGGAGTAAAAAGCAACAATATTTGGCCTCTTGATGAAAGCTTAAGTTTAAACCTTTATAGTTTTATGTCAAAATTTTCACAAATCTACTGTAGATAACAAAATAAATACAAGGCTTGTGTAAATCCCAATGAACCTTGTTACTAATACTGCCCCTGCACGTAGAGAGGCATTAAAACCAAGTTGCACCATGCTATTTGAACAGAGCATGGAGCCAAAATTAAATTATTTAACCTACCCCAAATTAAATTTTAATGTGTGAATTCTAAATTCTGTTTTATTTCCACAACTTAAGCCCATTTGACCATAGCAGATGTGTTATCACAAACACAAATATGTGGCAGCCTAACAGAAATTCTAAGGCAACAACAACCACAGATTTTGAATCAACCATATATAAAAGGAGGCCACTGTTTATCATGGGTGGATAACCAGTAAAGTACATCTCTAGTCTGGAAGTGCAACACAGAGACGTATATTTGCGTATGAGTCATTTTAGCCAAATTAAAATAAGCTGTAACTCTGTTAGCCCTCACATAAAATCCACCCTCAGATACAATCATGTTATAAATCAAGTTTATTCTTAAATAAATTAAAAGAAATAAACAAAACATGTCGGCCTCTGTTTCTACTATGCCGGGTAATGGAAATCCCTGAAAAACCTACTTGCTGACCCCTGGTTTACTACATGCTGTATACAGAGGGAGTCAATGTCTTATTAAGGTGTTGGGAACTTGGGCCAACACATTTTACTAGAACAACTTCAATGTTCCTCAGATTCTACAAGTCTCTATAATTCCAGTAGAGTGGTGCACACCATTCCTCTGAAATATATTCCCTCATTTGGTGTCTTGATGATGGTGGAGAGTGCTGGCCACCGTGTCTGCCAGATGTGCGTTCAACTGGGTTGCTGACTGTGAAGGGCACAGCATATGATTCTTATCATAGGTTTTTTCCTTTAATCTGTATAAGTGAAAGCAACTGTTCTTACAGTATATTCACTTTACACAAACGCCTCCTCACCTCCTCACTGCCGGTGAACGTTGTATATCCAGAGTACTGTTTACTATCAGGCTAAAGTATCCCAGAAGATTCACTGTCTCTCCAAAATTCCTCATTCATTCTGTGGCTCACCATGCTTTCACAGCACAGCAACAAAGTGTGAATCAGTATTTATTTACTGGCTACTAACTTGACATTTATTGCGAGGGTGGTTTCCAGTCCTGTCCGCCCACAAACACACAAACATATACACACACACACACACACACACACAAACTGACATTTGTTAGTTTAGATATTAGTGTGTGTTTGAGCTGCCTGCTGTCAATGTAGGCCGAACTCTCTGTGTCACTCAATATCTGTAGATCAGCTTCCATGAAAAATCATTCCAACATTCCAGGGATGCCCACACCATGGGAGTCGACACTCAAGAGTAAATCCCTAAGCTCCACTCTATAGCCTTCAAGGTTTCAAGTGGCAGTGTTGCAGTTTAGCTTTGTGAGCACTGGCACATATCTTTATGTGACAATGGTCAACTCAAGTCATAGTCATGCAAATCAGAAAAAGTTAAAACAGCAGCATATAACACCCCCCCCCCCCCCAAAAAATGCCCGTGTGTCACACTGCTTCTGTGTGTTCACCTGCTTGTGTGCATTTAGAAACTGTTCTGCTTTCTTAATACGGTCTCAGGTAGCAAACAAAAGTCTGGGTTAAACTGTATTGTACTAGCTGAGAAGCCAGGAAGGATCTGTGCTGTGATCAATGTGCAGAACAGACTGCTCAGTGTGTTCAAAGCAATACATGATTGCTGTGGTTGCTCAGAAACAGCAGAGGATCCACCTGCCGTCCTAACCCTTTGTCTGACACAGGGGACTGTCATTATTTTTCATCTTGGCAACATTCACTTCAATTAAATGTCACAGACATCACAAAAAAACATCAAAATAGCTATTATGTATATAGATTGCCTGGAGTGATAATGGCATAATCAATACTGCATCAATATCACTCTAGTGCTCACACCCATTAGCCTGAAAATGAACTCAACACAAACCTGAATCACAGCAATTTGTTACTCTTATCTACTATCTAAAGAACACTTTTGGATTATTAGCATTATTATAATACTACATAGTTTGTGGATTTAAGTTTCACTTAACCAGAAATGACAAAGCCCCACACAGTACGAGCAAAATACCAGATTTTGTCAGAGACCTGTCTAAGGACTTTTGCATTTTGCTTTCTTACTAAAAAACCCGATTAAATTAGAGGTATACTTTCTGAAAGCCAGAGGTAAATATTCCCGCAACCCTCCGTGTAAACATACCTTCATGCGCTCTGTTCTGGCCGCATTAATGTTCTGCTAATCCCAAAAATGTGGCCCCTCGACAGCATGAATCAAAGCAGCCCACTGTCACAGGCGCTCCTGCTCTGAGACGACTGTGAACAGGAGACGTTCAATGACGACGCCGCCAGCCAATCAAAGAGGCGTAGTGCAGCGATCTGACCAATGACCGCCAGGTTTGTCGCTAGGGGGCGGGGATAAAGGCGTTCCCGGGTCCGTGTGATAAACCTCTTTGTTTCGGACGTCCAGTGTGGACTCCCGCACGGTGTCTCAGTGTGAGTCCTGTGAGCTTACTGCAAATTCGGCCAAATGGCGCAATATAAGTGCTTGTTTACCACATCTGATGGGCAGTTTTAAGTGTACGAATACCCTCCGACTATGAATTGTGTCTTCTAGACACAAATCATAGTAGTAAATCTTAATAAAAATATAGATTTAAAATTGACTGTAAATGTTGCTCCTGCACAGACAATTCTTAAACTTATTTCAAAAACTCGTAGAACAGGTTATATCTGAAATCACCCTTAAAAGTGACGCATCATGGGTAAGAGCCTGTCTCACATGGTGTTTCAACTCCCCTTAATGGCCAAATGGCAGCATCACAACCGTGCCCTGAGCTCCGCATGCCTACCAGTAGCTGATAATCAGATCTAGGCGTTTGAGCATGCGCATTTGAAACCATTACATGATTTGAGCGTGCTCTCACAATTTAATGTGCCTCAACTGATCGGATATTGCAGCTCATGTGGGTCAGTCAAATCCCTCTGTCTAATTTAGTGGATAATACATTTTATGTAAAGTGGGATCTATGATGCATTCATAAATTAGGGTGGGGGGGGAAATGCTTTATGAACACTCCATTTGTGTGTCAGTAATATTACTCATTTGCCACAGAGATCGGGGATTATGAAATGTAAAATTTTGCAGTAGGAAGTGCTGTTTTTGGCATACAATATGGGAGAAAGAGGTCAGAGACCCTTGAAAAAATGGACATTTTAAAAGTAAGTAGGCCACTTATTCTGTGAAATAGAATTTAAAAAATGCTGGCACTGAATACTCTTAGCTTTTTACCTCTCCTTCTTTTGTCTCTCTGTGACTTCTACCTGTTTACAGTATGACCCTGGTCTGACTGAAATGTGGGAACAGAAACCTGATCGACAAGATGTTTTGTCAAAGGATCTGTTCCAAATTGTGCACAGTCATTGTTGTTGAGATTCCCAATGTTCTTACACAACACACCTGACATTCTCAACTCTGTATACACCCGCCTCTCCTTCCATAGTAAAGTACTTGTAAACCCAGGTCACATGAGGCTCTAACACATTTCAGTCAAAGTTCAGTCTCATGTTCTCTGGGGATTCCCATAATAATTAGGAAACATGGAAAGCACTGGCACAAAAAACTGAAGTGTTGACTCGAACAGGTTTTATGTGCAATCTGTTATGTACCACTTCCTGCTGGTGTTTTCAGTTACATATCACATCATGCCAGAGCTTGTCTCTGTTTTTCTGGCTTTGTGTTTTTCAGGTACAGCTGATGTAACATGATGGCATGAATGGCAATGCTCTTAAGCTTACTGTTAAACGCTGGTGGAGGAGGTATTTAGATCCTTAACATGATGCAATTTTACATCACATATGAATGTACAACCTAATTCTGTAAACTAACTACTAATAGAAGGTGTCATATAATTGTAGTGGGGTACTATAGTACTGTATTTACCTCTGAAATGAAGTGGAGTAGAAGTAAAATAGTAAAGCAAAAATAGAAATAGTAAAGTACAGGTACCTCAAAATTGTACTTAACTACAATACTTAAGTAAATGTACTTAGTTCATTTCCATCACTGCTGTTACATTCTCAAAGTAAGCACATCTAGTTTGACTAAAAGTACAATTCACTAAACAGGATTGTCATCACCACTCTCAAAAATTTGACAAAGCAGGGAGACTCATTATTATCCAAATAAAATGGAAGCATTTTTATTTGATCATTTAAATACTGAGTCACATGACGTGATTGTAAGGATATCAGTGACGCCGTGAGTAGAATGTGGTGTGTGAGTGTGTGTAGATGCAAAATCAAGCAAACAATGTCAGTTGGAAGACCAGTGGAAGGGAATGAGATAATCATCTATTCTTAATGTAGGCCTGCTTTGCTGAACCCAACCTACTCAGGGTGAACTTCGTGTCAAGCTCTCAGCTCCACCCTCTCTAATCAGTGAAATGAGGATCAAAGAGCACCAAACACATAACATGGAAACAGGCCAAACTGGATAATGATAACATCTAAACTCTCTACACTGAGTCTTTGCTATATTCAGGAAAATATGTGATTGCTCATTTTTTGACCGTTGTTTAGAACTTTATCATGTTATAAAAGACTTCAACCTCTAAAAATAACCAAGGAAAAGTAAAAGCAACAACAGTTGACATCCAGGTGTGAAATTATAGAAAAGCCATGATATTTTCACAGATTTTGATTGATTTAATATTTGAGATATCAAAACGATTACAACAGATTGTGTAATGTGTTAAAATACATGTAGAAAAAAACTGTTAGTAGATCTGGATAATAACACCACTAGTGGTCTGCTTAGTAGAAATGAACTTCTGGAGCCAAGTGGTTGGCTCCACTTCACAGTTTTCTTATTGAAATTGAGTAATGCAAAACGTGTGGTTGAATGTGGAATTGAATTCGTTATTGAAAGTATGCAAGATATATAAACTGTGTTCTTGAGTTGTTAATTCGTTTTAAATTGAAATGTTATTTGGTATTTGCTTTAATATATATATATATATATATATATATATATATATATATATATATATATATATATATATATATATATATATATATATATATATATATATATATATATATATACACAGCAAAAATAATGACCAATTCTGTGCTTGAATTCAATATTTCAGAATCTCAGTAAAAATGATTTTGTGAAACCTGACTAGATGTAAACTAATAATCATTCAGTTATGTGTCAGAAAGTACAAGTATCAGTCTTAATGTTGAAACTTGACAATCATGTAAAAAAAAAAAGAGACAATAAGAATAATAAGGCATAACATTGAACTGCTTTCAAATACATCCATCATTGTGATTTTGCATCCAGCACAGTAAATGGGATGTGTTGCATGTGGCATTAACCCAGACAATCTACATGGAGGAATTCTATGAAAGGAGATACTATGTGTGGAGAAAATGCTGTGTAATATGTTATGCACATGGCCCTTACAGTAGTATTCAAAATCATTTTGTATACTGAAATATATTTGAATGGTCTAAAGTGAAACATAAAAGTTACCCCTACATTTTGTAAGTGGACTATAGATAGACTATAGATATAGATAGATGCTCCTTTTTGACTAGTCCTCCATATTAAACAGTACAGCGTACATACCTGCAGGTGAGAGGTTAGTTAGTGTACTTGTAGTACAGACAATCTCAATTTAGAAGAATATAAATGATTTTGATTATAAGAGGTACTTCGGGCAACATTAACTGGTGGCCTGATTTGATAGAGAAGCAGATTTAAGTGAGAATTTCCAGGTTACAGATAATCAGAGTTAGCTTGAAGGAGAATCGGCGGCAGTTTCTCTCAGCTTCAGCTTCAGTTTGATGGGAGTCTTTGGTGTCGTAAATCCATCATTTCCCAGCTCCAATGGAATCTAGGACAAAAAAAAAAGTTTCACAAATAAAGCCCTATAAAGGTTCAATTGTCAATCCACTGTCAAATGTCAACTCACCATTGTCTCCTTGCAGGTGACAAAACTAAAGTTCTGAAGGATCTCCACTAGGGCTAACTTCATCATCAACAGTGCAAATCGCATGCCAATACAGTTTCTTGGTCCTGTTCCAAATGGCAGGAAGGCATATGGATCTATGTTGTCTTTGTTCTCTTTGCTGAACCTGGAAAAGAAGAACATGAACGAATACATTTAGTTAAGTAGCCAAATAAATGTTTAATCAAATCTGACCCTTACCTGCCATTAATCTAGTAGTACCTTTCAGGTTTGAAGGCCTCAGGTTCAGGCCATAAAGCAGGGTCACGGTGGAGAGTGTAAACTGGTACCATGATGGTAGTTCCCTTAGGGATAGTCACACCATTAACTTCCACAGAAGCCTTTGCCATCCTTTCGAGGCGATTAGCAATAGGGTAAAGTCTCATTGACTCATTCACCACCATGTTCAGGTACTCCATCTGCATCACGCTGTCATAGGTTGGCTGACCCTAGAGGGATGTCAAGTACAATGTAGCTCTTAGTTGGAAGCACAGAACCAGTTGCTGATAAAAAAAAAAATCAGTTACAGTGCAAAAATACTCAAGTAACCTTCTCTGGAAAAGTTTCATCAATCTCGTCTTGCAGGGTCTTTTGGATGTGAGGGTGGGTTGCCAGGTTGTGGGCTATGAAGCACAGTGTGCTGCTACTGGTTTCATAGCCAGCAAAAATGAATATCATGGCCTGAGAAAGGATCTCATGATCAGTTAGCCCTGCAACACCAATACATAAATTTCAAAAACATATCATCATCATGATAATAGCTTAAACATTACCATTAACATGGTAGGAACAAAAAGCAGGGCATGGGTGTGATTCACATTTTTAGTAGCCTGGTAGTCCAGCACATAACTTTGTGTTATGAAAAGACACAACAAGCATTAGCTTGGGGCAAAAGTCATTTCAAGTAGGTTAAACTGTCTGTTCTTTCTTTCATTCAGTCAACATGAGCGTTTTTGATATCTGAGTGGATGATTATGGCATTCAGTGGTTTTTCACTGGTATTTTATTCTAATTTTAAAAGTGGAAAAAGATGGCAGCTGCACCGGAAATGTTGTCAAATTTCTCTTAAACTACCAGCCAAAATCAGTAGCTGGATAAATATGAAGCTTTTTAAAACAATTTTAAATAGTTGTTCACAAGGTTCAAGAGTTTTAAGACACAGTAAATCCTGTCATACACTCCCCATAGTTTCATTGATTGGTCCAACACTTACTTGACTTCACTCATCGACTTTTGACCTCACTTGTGAACATTAACAAAGATGCCCCAAAGAGGGCATTCGTATGAAAATATTTGTAGATTAACATTTAAAGGTTACTCGTACTTTTGTTCAAACTTCAACTTCTAATTGCCGATGACTGAAAAAAAAACAGGAAGCCACTTAACAGCAAGTATTTTCCTTCAGCAATGACTACATAGAAAATAATAAATAAATAAACTAATTTCTCCATCTGGTTTCTTTCTCTACCTTTTTGGGGGCTCGTATTGTCTTTCTCGTTCTCTGAAATCTGAGAGTCCACCATCAACTGCATGAAGTCCACTCGGTTCTGCCAAACAAAACAAATAGAAATCCTATTTTGATTTTGCGTTTTGTGTTCAAGGGAAAGACTGTAAACCCAAAATAAAAACACTGCCCAACAACAAACATCAAATCCATTGTTGCAACAGTAAATTACTTTGTGTTCATTCTTATTCCGGTCTGATTTGATTGTCTTCAGAAAGTTGTAGAAGAAATCCATCACTTCAGCAGGGAAGAAGGAAAAATTCATCTTATCAAATATTGGCCCCAAAAATGGAAACAGAACTGAAATCAATGAGAATTGAGAAGATACAGTTAATGCAGGGCTCAAGAGGACAAGATGGATGTTCTGGTTACAGCATAATGTATGACATACCAACAAGCACAAGCAAGGGATTCAGGAAGTTGAACTTGACCATTCGCTTAATGTTCAATACAAATGGATCAGAAGGATGGTTGATGGAATCGACGTCGACACTGAAGGCAGTGCTGGTCACTACATCCATACTGTAAGGTCCAAATACTCTGCAAAAGCGAAAGGAAAACATGTAATTCCAATGAAATATAATAACACCTTTTACTCTGGAATAAGAAAAGGAACAAAAAAAGTTAAACCATCCAAATGTTTGTTTTAAGCAATATTGTTTTCTATTTACGGCATAAAAGAGTTTACACCCTAATCCCATTTCATTACTCACTCTTTAACCTCAATGACTTCGTCCGCCTCTACTTTCTTCTGAAGACTCTTGATCAGATTGTTTGAGTGCTGCAACATTATTGAGTACATCTGCCCAACAGTAAATAACAAAACCATTAAATCATTAAATACTTGCTTACACATCAACCAGTTTAAGTGTAAAACTCTGAATACAGGACAAAAATGAATAATCCACAATACAAAAGTCTGCAGTGTGCTTTTCAACCTCTTTCAGTCGTCCGCTGGTAAATGATGGAGAGAGTACACTGCGCATCCTCTTCCATTCCTCATCTTCCACTACTGATACAGCATCACTTAACGGTCCATTTAGGCCCACATCCTAAACCAAACACACACACAGAAAGCCTTCTTTACATTATGTTTTTGGTTTAGTATTGAGGTATTAACTTGTGAATTTGCCCTTACAGTGTTTTTGCTTACCCGTCTGTTGGTGAAGACAGAATAACACTCCTTAACAAAGATTGTTTTGATCATAGCTGTGTCCATAACAGCCAATAGAGGCTGCCTGCCATCATACAACCTTGAAATGCAATAGCAGACATTCTAGCAACTCGGTTACAGCCTGGAGCACGATATAAGAAATGTATGTCATGATTTGTTCTTTCTTCATTAATATCAAAGAATATATGCAAACAAACACACTTACCCCCACAACTTTCCATACTTCTTATAGCATTCTGTGTCAAAATTGTGGACACCCTGAGGAGTAAAATAGAGACAAAGTGACAAAGGCATCAAAACCCTCAGAACCATTATCAGCAGTGTGTCCTGCCTGTAAGATCACTGTACTAATCTGACAAATGTGTCTCACCTTTCTGTACTCCAGAAATGTCCCAATAAAGGGCAAAGGTTTGGGTCCATGGATGCCTATTTTCTTGAAAAAGCCATATGGAGCATATCCATACCTGAGGATTAAAAGCAGGATTAAAAAAACAGAGACAGAATCCACCTGTTATTACAAATGTCATTTAATCTAACCTCCTGTTCTTTTGTTTTTGTATAGATTTTCTATTGTATTACCTATTTTTTTTATTATAAATGTAAGAAGGATGAACTAATTTATATAAGTATTTTTATTATAAAAACTATGGACTTTGTTTTGTTTGTTTTACAAAGACTACTCACTTTATATACCCACTTATATATACACTTGATATCATACTTGTCTCACAAAAAAAGATTGTCCTCTCCTCCTGTCATTGTCCTGTCTATTTTATTGCATTATTTTATTTTACTCATTTTATTCAAATTGTCAACTACTTTTAAACTCTCCTTATTTTGTCAGCTAAACTGTAAAACTACAGTAGTAAACATTCAACCCAACCATTTTATGACACGTTTTACAGCCCTTATGTAATTTTGCCTCAGTGAATTCCCACTTTATCTGTGGTGAGTCATGTTGTGTTTCTGTGATACGGTCACAGGAATCATGGTAGGCGAGCAGAGTGAGGGTGGTTCAACGAGCTACACAGAGGGTGTTTATCCCTTCTCCGGAGATCATAAGTTGCTACTCCAAACCAAATCTTTTTCTATTAAATAAGGAGCCCCTGTAGGCTTGAAAGAGCTGTTAAAAGTAGTTTCATCCTTCATGTAGAAAGCAGCAGTGGACAGCTAGAATATTTTTTAACACGCTGACCGCAGGATGGATGGCAGAAATGGTTGATGGAGATGTTTCTATGGCTGATTTGATACTTTTTAGCACCATAAAATCTTACCATTGTGACTCAAAAAGCACAGGTGTAACTAAATTAGAATTCAGCCTTAATATATTATTAGCTACGCCTGTGCTTGACTAGTCAAAATGTCTGCTACAAGTATGGAACGGGTTCATAAAAAGGTCTGATTGATTTAACCTCACATTACCAAAACTTTTAACAGCCAACTTTCAAGCTTACACAGGGTGTGAGGAAAAATATTATAAAATAAACGCCTAAAGATGTATTAGTACATGTGGGCTATATTACATTGATTTTAAGTAAACAATTTTGGACACATTGTCTCTATGCTACTTGATAAAGGACTAGTAGCTTGACCCAAAGCCCTTAGACACACTTTGTGCACCCACACAGGTATTTTCACTTACTGTTTGATTGACCTGTTATCAGAACGATGTGGGGTTGTACAGGCTAAAGCCCCTTTCAGATGTCCCCTCTATGTTAATTTCAAAGTTTTTTTTTGTTTAATAAATGTTGTTTAAAAAATTCTGAATGAATGTTTTACAAATTTTCGCTGAGTCTTTCATAATTAAATAGCTTTAATAGTATGCATATTTATATTTTTCATTGTTCAACACAGGCCATTTCAGTGGAGGCACATGACAGCAGAAAGAACTAGGTTTTCTTTTGTACGTTGTAGGCAGGAGTTTCTACTAGCATCATGAAGTTCTTCGATAATACGGTAGTCGCCTTCAGTCCAAAACGACGTAGCTCTGCTGCTGCGCACTGATGTTGCAATGGAAAGATGATTCATTAGATTTTATATATCTATATCTATATAGTTCCCTCTTCATCAAACCTTAAGTACATTTTTTTGATAAATCTTCTGCATGTTTAGTCAAATTCTGATTGGAGGACTTTTAACAGAGTATGTTTATATTGTTGTATTAATAGTTGTATTTAAGAAAATAGATCTACATCTTCGACCAAAAAAGGTGTAAATATGGTCCCAGGCCTGAGTTTGCTTAGGCCCCCCAAATCAAGTCCCTGGTTTCCTGGTTTCTACTCACTTTTAGAAAGTATATAGGCCTATATAAATACACACAGCCTCCACTCAGAGAGGATTGTCACAAAAATAAACAGCCAGTTTAATTAGTTATGCCCTCGGTCATCTAAAGGTGGAATTTGTTCATTTTTAAATTTTAAGCATTTCAAAAGACAGAGATAAACGATATACGTACACTGCGATGAGAGTGATGACAATCGCTATTAAAGTCCAGGTCTCGATGGAAAAGTCTGGAAAGTAGCCCATCTTTCCTCTTGTGCGCACCTCCGTCCAATGCGGTCGATCACTTCCCACAGCTGACTGTTCCTTATGAAGGCGGTCCCTCAAAGACAAAACATAATGCAGTCAGGCCAGCCTCCACTTCGAAACAACACGGTAAAACTAGACCAAAGTTGTTTGGCGGTACGTGTATATACCAGACGTTACGGTAAGAACGTGTAAAAACTGATGTCGAAAGAAAAGAAACATGGACATGATTTCACATTCATTCAATAAATCAGTCAGTCATTCAGTCTGTCAATAAAAAATGAATAAACAAACAAACAAACAAACAGATAAAACTAAACGAATTAATATGAAATAATAAATAAAATGATGAGCATTCACACGTGAGGTACACCCAGTAGGAACCCAATAGCTATGCTTACAGTCATGGAATTTAGAGATATAGTTAGTATCTCATCTTTTTATGTTTTCAAATGACAAATCCACTTCTGGTATGCTTGATTTTTGCATTTATAAATTCACACTTCATTCATTCATTCACAAAAATATGACAAAGAGTGTCACATCTTGCCTGGACTTAAGGTGTTTTTTTGGTGTTATGTTGTGTTCTGTATGGTCTCCTGGTTTTGCACGTTTGTTTAGTCCCTCGGTTCATCACTGCATCATTGGTTTGTTGGGTTGTGTGCTTGGGTTTGTGTTTGTGGTTGGTTTTGGATGGGTTAGTGTAGATGGCATTCAGTTTGTTTTCTGGGTTTTTGTTCTGTTTCATTTGTGTGTTCATGTACTCCTCCACACCTGCCCTGCATTTGGACTCGTTAGCCCTGCCCTGCTGTCTTCCCCACACCTGCCCTGTGTTAGCCTCGTCAGCCCTGCCCCGCTCCCTGTGTGTCCTCAGCCAATCAGCTCCCTGTATGTTCATTCCCCTCTCGAGTTCTCCACCCATCTCCCCACCTACACCTCATCTCCTTGTTAGTTCAGTTTCTTTAAGTTCTGGTTTTCTGTTCAGTCTTGGTTGGATCGTTTGTGTTGTTCCTTCTGCGAGTTCTGTTCAGCCCTGTTTACCTGTCCGTGACCGTCCACAATTAAAGAGTTTTTCGTCATATCTGCATTCCGGCCTCTGCGTTTGGGTCCACTCCTGCATCTCCTGAGCCCTGACAAAAGAGTTTGTATCATAGCAAAATAAATGATGCATTTGTTTACATTCAGGGTTGTTCAACAGGTGATCCTTTGTGCTTCTAGGATGGGGAGAGTGAAGACATGGATTTAGGAGAGAACTCAAGAGTTTGAGAAGATTATTTGGGTGCATTTTAAATATCAATCATAATGTAATATGCATAAGAATATGGTTTGGATCCAGTTACAATTTGGATCATATGTTGCAAACTTTCTCTGCTTTGTTTAAATTTAAGTAACTTCCATCATAAATCACATAGAGTGAGTACCTGACAATGAAGAGAACGTGCCAAAATGACAAAATGGCGCGGGTAGACATAAAATGGAAAGGAGTTCTGTGGAGGAGGTATTTAGATCCTTATGTAAAATGAGCAATACAATGACGTTAATGTACTCAATTACATGTCAAAGTCCTGCATTCACAATATCAATGCATTGAATGATTATTTCTGATGCATTATAACTTAGTAGAATTTAAAAATTGTAGCTGGTTAAGATCATTTAATCTGTAACATTGCATCATATATTGTTAACATGATGCAATTTTACATCACATATGAATGTAAAATCTAATTTTGTAAAGTAACTGAAGTGGAGTAGAAGTAAAATAGTAACGCAAGAATAGAAATGGTAAAGTACAGGTACCTCATAATTGTACTTAACTACAATACTTAAGTAAATGTACTTAGTGCATTTCCATCACTGCTGTTACATTCTCAAAGTAAGCACATCTAGTTTGACTAAAACTACAATTCACTAAACAGGATTTTCATCACCACTCTCAAAAATTTGACAAAGCAGGGAGACTCATTATTATCCAAATAAAATGGAAGCATTTTTATTTGATAATTTAAATATTAAGTCACACGACGTGATTGTAAGCATATCAGTGATGTCGTGAGTAGAATGTGGTGTGTGAGTGTGTGTAGATGCAAAATAAATCAAACAAACAATGTCAGTTGGAAGACCAGTGGAAGGGAATGAGATAATCATCTATTCTTAGTGTAGGCCTGCTTTGCTGAACCCAACCTACTCAGGGTGAACTTCATATCAAGCTCTCAGCTCCACCCTCTCTAATCAGTGAAATGAGGATCAAAGAGCACCAAACACATCACATGGAAACAGGCCAAACTGGATAACGAAAACTCTCTACACTGCTCATTTTTTAACAGTTGTTTAGAACTTTATCATGTTATAAAAGACTTCAACCTCTAAAAATAACCAAGGAAAAGTAAAAGCAACAACAGTTGACACCCAGGTGTGAAATTATAGAAAAGCCATGATATTTTCACAGATTTTGATTGATTTAATATTCGAGATATCAAAACGATTACAACAGATTGTGTAATGTGTTAAAATACATGTAGAAAAAAAAACTGTTAGTAGATCTGGATAATAACATCACTAGTGGTCTGCTTAGTAGAAATGAACTTCTGGAGCCAAGTGGTTGGCTCCACTTCACAGTTTTCTTATTGAAATTGAGAAATGCAAAACGTGTGGTTGAATGTGGAATTGAATTCCTTATTGAAAGTATGCAAGATATATAAACTGTGTTCTTGAGTTGTTAATTCGTTTTAAATTGAAATGTTATTTGGTATTTGCTTTCTATTATATATATATACAGCAAAAATAATGACCAATTCTGTGCTTGAATTCAATATTTCAAAATCTCAGTAAAAATGATAGTGCCAGTGCTCAAATTTTGTGAAACCTGACTAGATGTAAACTAATTATCATTCAGTTGTATGTCAGAAAGAAAGGTGTGGGTTACAAGCATCAGTCTTAATGTTGAAACTTGACAATCATGTAAAAAAGAGACAAGAAGAATAATAAGGCATAACATTGAACTGCTTTCAAATACATCCATCATTGTGATTTTGCATCCAGCACAGTAAATGGGATGTGTTGCATGTGGCATTAACCCAGACAATCTACATGGAGGAATTCTATGAAAGGAGATACTATGTGTGGAGAAAATGCTGTGTAATATGTTATGCACATGGCCCTTACAGTAGTATTCAAAATCATTTTGTATACTGAAATATATTTGAATGGTCTAAAGTGAAACATAAAAGTAACCCATACATTTTGTAAGTGGAGTCTAGACTATAGATAGATGCTCCTTTTTGACTAGTCCTCCATATTAAACAGTACAGTGTACATACCTGCAGGTGAGAGGTTAGTTAGTGTACTTGTAGTACAGACAATCTCAATTTAGAAGAATATAAGTGATTTTGATTAAAAGAGGTACTTCAGGCAACATAAACTGGTGGCCTGATTTGATAGAGAAGCAGATTTAAATGAGAATTTCCAGGTTACAGATAATCAGAGTTAGCTTGAAGGAGAATCGGCAGCAGTTTCTCTCAGCTTCAGCTTCAGTTTGATGGGAGTCTTTGGTGTCGTAAATCCATCATTTCCCAGCTCCAATGGAATCTAGGACAACAAAAAAAATGTTTCACAAATAAAGCCCTATAAAGGTTCAATTGTCAATCCACTGTCAAATGTCAACTCACCATTGTCTCCTTGCAGGTGACAAAGCTAAAGTTCTGAAGGATCTCCACTAGGGCTAACTTCATCATCAACAGTGCAAATCGCATGCCAATACAGTTTCTTGGTCCTGTTCCAAATGGTAGGAAGGCATATGGATCTATGTTGTCTTTGTTCTCTTTGCTGAACCTGGAAAAGAAGAACATGAACGAATACATTTAGTTAAGTAGCCAAATTAATTTTTAGTCAAATCTGACCCTTACCTGCCATTAATCTAGTAGTACCTTTCAGGTTTGAAGGCATCAGGTTCAGGCCATAAAGCAGGGTCACGGTGGAGAGTGTAAACTGGTACCATGATGGTAGTTCCCTTTGGGATGGTCACACCATTAACTTCCACAGAAGCCTTTGCCATCCTTTCGAGGCGATTAGCAATAGGGTAAAGTCTCATTGACTCATTCACCACCATGTTCAGGTACTCCATCTGCATCACGCTGTCATAGGTTGGCTGACCCTAGAGGGATGTCAAGTACAATGTAACTCTTAGTTGGAAGCACAGAATCAGTTGCTGATAAAAAAAAATCAGTTACAGTGCAAAAATACTCAAGTAACCTTCTCTGGAAAAGTTTCATCAATCTCGTCTTGCAGGGTCTTTTGGATGTGAGGGTGGGTTGCCAGGTTGTGGGCTATGAAGCACAGTGTGCTGCTACTGGTTTCATAGCCAGCAAAAATGAATATCATGGCCTGAGAAAGGATCTCACGATCAGTTAGCCCTGCAACACCAATACATAAATTTCAAAAACATATCATCATCATGATAATAGTTTAAACATTACCATTAACATGGTAGGAACAAAAAGCAGGGCATGGGTGTGATTCACATTTTTAGTAGCCTGGTAGTCCAGCACATAACTTTGTGTTATGAAAAGACACAACAAGCATTAGCTTGGGGCAAAAGTAATTTCAAGTAGGTTAAACTGTCTGTTCTTTCCATCATTCAGTCAACATGAGCCTTTTTGATATCTGAGTGGATGATTATGGTATTCAGTGGTTCTTCATTGGCACTTAGCTGGATAAATATGAAGCTTTTCAAAACAATTTAAATAGTTGTTCACAAGGTTCAAGAGTTTTAAGACACAGTAAATCCTGTCATACACTCCCCATAGTTTCATTGATTGGTCCAACACTTACCTGACTTCACTCATCGACTTTTGACCTCACTTGTCAACACCAACAAAGATGCCCCAAAGAGGGCATTCGTATGAAAATATTTGTAGATTAACATTTAAAGGTTACTCGTACTTTTGTTCAAACTTCAACTTCTAATTGCCAATGACTGAAAAAAAAACAGGAAGCCACTTAACAGCAAGTATTTTCCTTCAGCAATGACTACATAAATTTCTCCATCTGGTTTCTTTCTCTACCTTTTTGGGGGCTCGTACTGTCTTTCTCGTTCTCTGAAATCTGAGAGTCCACCATCAACTGCATGAAGTCCACTCGGTTCTGCCAAACAAAACAAATAGAAATCCTATTTTGATTTTGCATTTTGTGTTCAAGGGAAAGACTGTAAACCCAAAATAAAAACACTGCCCAACAACCAACATCAAATCCATTGTTGCAACAGTAAATTACTTTGTGTTCATTCTTATTCCGGTCTGATTTGATTGTCTTCAGAAAGTTGTAGAAGAAATAGCCCACGTCAGCAGGGAAGAAGGAAAAATCCATCTTATCAAATATTGGCCCCAAAAATGGAAACAGAACTGAAATCAATGAGAATTGAGAAGATACAGTTAATGCAGGGCTCAAGAGGACAAGATGGATGTTCTGGTTACAGCATAATGTATGACATACCAACAAGCACAAGCAAGGGATTCATGAAGTTGAACTTGACCATTCGCTTAATGTTCAATACAAATGGATCAGAAGGATGGTTGATGGAATCGACGTCGACACTGAAGGCAGTGCTGGTCACTACATCCATACTGTAAGGTCCAAATACTCTGCAAAAGTGAAAGGAAAACATGTAATTCCAACGAACTATAATAACACCTTTTACCCTGGAATAAGAAAAGGAACAAAAAAAGTTAAACCATCCAAATGTTTGTTTAAGCAATATTGTTTTCTATTTACGGCATAAAAGAGTTTACACCCTAATCCCATTTCATTACTCACTCTTTAACCTCAATGACTTCATCCGCCTCTACTTTCTTCTGAAGACTCTTGATCAGATTGTTTGAGTGCTGCAACATTATTGAGTACATCTGCCCAAAAGTAAATAACAAAACCATTAAATCATTAAATACTTGCTTACACATCAACCAGTTTAAGTGTAAATCTCCGAATACAGGACAAAAATTAATAATCCATAATACAAAAGTCTGCAGTGTGCTTTTCAACCTCTTTCAGTCGTCCGCTGGTAAATGATGGAGAGAGTATACTGCGAATCCTCCTCCATTCCTCATCTTCCACTTCTGATACAGCATCTCTTAATAGTCCATTTAGGCCAAAATTCTAAACCAAACATAAACACAGAAAGCCTTCTTTACATTATGTTTTTGGATTAGTATTGAGGTATTAACTTGTGAATTTTAACCCCTACAGTGTTTTTTACTTACCCGTCTGTTGGTGAAGACAGAATAACACTCCTTAACAAAGATTGTTTTGATCATAGCTGTGTCCATAACAGCCAATAGAGGCTGCCTGCCATCATACAACCTTGAAATGCAATAGCAGACATTCTAGCAACTCGGTTACAGCCTGGAGCACGATATAAGAAATGTATGGCATGATATGTTCTTCATTAATATCAAAGAATATATGCAAACTCACTTACCCCCACAACTTTCCATACTTCTTATAGCATTCTGTGTCAAAAATGTGGACACCCTGAGGAGTAAAATAGAGACAAAGTGACAAAGTCATCAAAACCCTCAGAACCATTATCAGCAGCGTGTCCTGCCTGTAAGATCACTGTACTAATCTGACAAATGTGTCTCACCCTTTTGTACTCCAGAAATGTCCCAATAAATGGCAAAGGTTTGGGTCCATGGATGCCTATTTTCTTGAAAAAGCCATATGGAGCATATCCATACCTGAGGATTAAAAGCAGGATTAAAAAAATGGGGACAGAATCCACCTGTTATTACAAATGTCATTTAATCTAACCTCCTTTTCTATAAAAGATCACAATGTCATTAAAGCTACTTCTGCTTAAGCTGACCTACAGATTAACTCATGTTCTGCTTCTGAGAAAAAAAAATTAAACCCTAAAATAGAATTCACTGACACTGTGACACTGTACAACTGAGTTTTACCTTGTACATTGTACTGTTACGGCTGATTGCAAGATCAACAGGCTGCATATGATGCAATGTACAAACATTGCTTCCATTTATGTCCATTGCTCACTTTTTGCTCCTCTGAGAAGCAGGGAAAAAAGTTATGCTATGTTATGTTATGTTATGTTATGTTATGTTATGTTATGTTATGTCATGTTATGTTATGTTATGTTATGTTATGATATAAATCTGAACCCATGATTTCAGTTTTTGTTGTTTAATAAATGAAATTCTGAATGAATGTTTTACAAATTTCTGCTGAGTCTTTCATAATTAAATAACTTTAATAGTATGCATATTTATAATATTTTTTCATTGTTCAACACAGGCCATTTCAGTGGAGGCACATGACAGCAGAAAGAACTAGGTTTTCTTTTGTACGGCACGTTGTAGGCAGGAGTTTCTACTATTAAGTTCTTCGATAATACGGTAGTCACCTTCAGTCCAAAATGACGTAGCTCTGCTGCTACGTACTGATGTTGCAATGGAAAGATGATTCATTAGATTTTATATATCTATATCTATATAGTTCCCTCCTCATCTCTGCAACTCAGCAACTCTGGCTACGATTTCACCTTTTAGAAAGTATATATATAAATACACACAGCCTCCACTCAGAGAGGATTGTCACAAAAGTAAACAGCCAATTTAATTAGTTGTGCCCTCGGTCATCTAAAGGTGGAATTGGTTCATTTTTAAAAAACGTTTTTAAGCATTTCAAAAGACAGAGGTAAACGATATACGTACACTGCGATGAGAGTGATGACAATCACTATTAAAGTCCAGGTCTCGATGGAAAAGTCTGGAAAGTAGCCCATCTTTCCTCTTGTGCGCACCTCCGTCCACTGCGGTCGATCACTTCCCACAGCTGACTGTTCCCTGTGAAGGCGGTCCCTCAAAGACAAAACATAATGCAGTCAGGCCAGTCAAACTAAACCAAAGTTGTTTGGCGGTAGGTGTATATACCAGACGGTAAAAGCGTGTAAAAACTGATTTCCAAAGAAAGGAAACGTGGACATGATTTCACATTCATTCAATAAATCAGTCAGTCATTCAGTCTGTCAATAAAGAATGAATGAATGAATAAATGAATGAGTAAATAAAACAAAATGAATAAAATGAAATGATAAATACAATAATAATAATTAAAAAATAATAATAAATACAGCATGCAAACTGTATTTTAGAGAAAAATTGAGGCATTGTCATTCCAATTATGTGAATAATTAAGAAGAGCTGAAGAAAATTACGACCAAAAAAATGGCAGAAAAAATCCAGGTCCAGGCACTCAAGGTAGGTTTAAAAATAAAAGGCCTTTATTTCAGTGGGCTAAAGTAATTAAAACACCTAAAGCCTTCTTCAGGGTGTGGAGACACAAAGAAACAAACAGAGTAATTATAGTTGCAGTCACCACAGGTTTGTGAATAATATTCAAAGTTAATGATAAAGACTAAATTTCCAAAGACCGATCTGATTTCAAAATGACAGTACACCACCTCAGACTGTCATTTAGAAACTTCAGAATGACCGCAGACCACCAATATAACCTTGGAGCCAGACGAATCAGGTATTTATTCATTTAATCAATCAGCATTACATCATTTAGGGCTATTTGTTTTAATGGTTGTGTGCTGTTCAGTGTGACTGTAGGTAGGTGCACATGTCAGGTGTGTGCCTCCCTTATGGGCTGCTGGAGATGTTATGTTTATGGTCCCAGTGAGCCAGTGGGACATTCACCAACATCCAGCTTCAACCTTTATACCAATAGTGAGAGCCCTAAAGGATGAAGCCCTTCATGAAATATAATGTGAGATACAATTTGTGTCTCCAGATTCAAGGAGTGTAGACAGAGCCTGTTAGGGTGGGGGGCCCCAACTGCTCCCTGAATTTGAAGTTGAAGTTGCTTTGGGGAGCAGAACAATATTGGCACGGCACTTATGTGCAAGGTGTGGATGTATAGGTGGGGCCCTCCTCAGTAGGAGGGTGGTAAAGAAGAGCTTTCAGTGATGAGCATGCACACGTGAGGTACACCCAGTAGCAACCCAATAGCTATGCTTACAGTCATGGAATTTAGAGATATAGTTGGTATTTTATGTTTTTGTGTTTTCAAATGACAAATCCACTGCTGGTATGCTTGGTTTTTGCATTTATAAATTCACACTTCATTCATTCATTCATTCACAAAAATATGACAAAGAGTTTGTATCATAGCAAAATAAATGATCATTTGTTTACATTCAGGGTTGTTCAACAGGTAATAGGTGATCCTTTGTGCTTGTTGGATGGGGAGAGTGAAGACATGGACTTAGGAGAGAACTCAAGAGTCTGAGAAGATTATTTGGGTGCATTTTAAATATCAATCATAATGTAATATGCATAAGAATATGGTTTGGATCCAGTTACAATTTGGATCATATGTAGCGAAGTTTGTCTGCTTTGTTCCAAAGTTTATTAACTTCCATCATAAATCACATACAGTGAGTACCTGAAAATAAGGAGAAAATGCCATGAAAAATGGAGTGGGTGGACATAAAATGGAAAGAAGTTCTGAGCCATCCAGTTCAGTGGGATGACAGTAGCTGTGGGGTCATTGTCATTATGGTAAGTTCTTTTGAATGTAATTTAATACCTAAAAATGTTGAGTGAGTTAGCTCGCAGTTGTCTGTAAATTAAGTCCATGTCTTTGTTAAACTTAGTTTTACCTGTGCAATTATATTTTGCTATATGATAATCAGATACAAGAGCAGTTGTGAATGAGTGAATAAGACTTATTTTGGTTAATGTCATTCTGCCTTAGAACAGCTGCACTGTGCAACAGTCAGGCACACGTGATGTTCTGAATATTTGTGTTTGTTTAGACGGCGAGAGCAGTGATAAAGGCATTTCCAGCTGTTCCAGTCATCGGCTTTGGGGAATCCAAAAAGGAAATGAGAGAAAAACAATGGTTTTACAGATACTAAATGCATCAGGTTTGTAAGGATAGTTTTTGTGTGTGGTGTGGAGGAATACTTACCTAAATGCAGCTTTGTCAGGACTCAAACACACAAGGCAGCAGGCAGATATAAGGCAAATCAGTTGTAGAAGAAAACTCAGGTTCCAATTTGAAGAAAATAATCATTACTTAAGCTTCAGAGGAAAACAGATGGTAATGATGAGCATTTCACTGAGCAGCGGCGAGAGAGTTCACAGTAATCATGAAATCTCTTCTGAAGATAAACAGTCAGAACAAGGTTTAATACTATTACATTAAGTCAAGCCTAAAACAGCGGGTTGTGGGCTGGGCTGATCAAGAGGTCTGAGTGACAACAAATGTGGATAGAACTCAGGAAATCCTGGACAGGCTAATTAACAGTACAATCTGATTCAATCTATTTGGCTAATCCCTTCAACACCTGTGCCAGTGTAATATCTCTGTCTGCGTTGGAAGGTGTCTGATAAATTTAAGTCGCATGAAAATTCAAGAAAGCTTGTCAAAGTCTGGATAAGTAGAGTTTACACACAGAGATCTGTTAATCAGTGTAAAATATTTTGTCTCAGCACAGAGCTTAATGTCATACAAAAAAAGCAGGAACTTAATCAGGACACAGAAAAGACAATATTAGGATAAAAGAAAACAAACTGTTAGGTAATACATTTTTGTCTACACAGTCCAATGGCCAAAAATCCAAAAGCCTGTACACAGTCTAGTTGAAAGCCAGAGAAAACAAACAATCCAGGCAAATGTACCAAAAACAGGAGCCAAAAATAAAGAAATCCACAGAGAAGTCAAGGATCATAAAACAGTAGACATGTAGACAGTAGAACATGTCCAAAAAGGCTGGAATTACACAGAGGTAAACCACTCTGCCAAATTCTAACGACAGACAGGTTTATATACTAAGTGATCTATGAGGTAAGTGTAGCAGGTGAGCAGGTGAATGGAGAAGGCTAATGGATGTTAAGCTGGGGAGCGGTGCAGAGAAGCAGAGGTGAGGTGCAGCACCACAGCAGAGTGGGAATGAACAAGAAGCCAGGGCTGATTTAAATGATTACCGGAACAACTTGAAATGGTGTGTTTTGAAATTATTTGAACTTATAGATATTTGTTGTTCAATAAGAAAAGAAAACAGAAACTAATGCAGTCTTTGCAGTAGTTACTAAAAGTACTGGAAGCTAGTTGTTCAGCTAATGCACAACCTGGGCTGAAGGTTTTAATTTGCACTTATATTTTAAGTGTTCAATCTGGTCAATAACTGTGCCACGTGTTCCATGGAAACGCCTCTTTGTTTGTTGTTGTTTTTTTTTTTTTTGGTTTACTATTATTCCATTTATTTGAGGGGGGCAATGCACAAACAGGCTTGGATTAAACTGGGATAAAGGCTGCATATCATCTTAGTTCCATTGCCTTTAAACTGTAAGATAGTAACATTTGTAGTAGCTTTTGCAGGTGCTGTGAAAGCAGAATTTGAAGATGAATAGTAGTAGAAAATGTAAACTGTGAAGCTGAGTATTTAGATACATTGATATATTGACAGTAAACTAAATTTGTTCACTGTTAATATTCATGAAAATTATATGAAAGTATATATACTGTAGTTGCGTAGTGGGCAACATTTGTTCAAAAATACTGACAGGTCTAAATTTGTGAGAGTACCCTGAGAATCATCTGTGAGATTTCCACCTTGTCATTTTATAAATCCAATGTGACAAATGTGAATGATGGAACCTGGAACAAGCCGGGGCAGACAGCTGGAACTGTTGCTTGTGCCCTTAAATCCCTTTTCATCCTTGTCATCACTCCTCAGCAATAAATTATTGAACTGTCCCAGTCTGCCTTGGTTGTCTGCATTTCTCCGTTGCCTAACATTCACGCTCACTTGCATGACAATAACCAAATAGGAAAACATTTGTGTGTTGTGAATTCAAAAGTTCAACTGAAATACATTAGATCTAAAAAACAAAACAAAACAAAACAAAACAAATAAAGAAATGTTAAAAGCCAATAAGCACATATTGGAAAAAAAAAAGTTTGGTGTTCACAAGGAAGCACAATGATTAAAAGTTATCAATACACCTACATGAAACGTATTCTTACTTTAAAATGCACTCAGCACTTACTTCTGCTGAAAAACCAAGAACTTACATTTCAAGGGTGCAAGACAGTAATACAAAAATAATCACTCTTTATTGCAACTTGGGCGTTTCAGGTTTCCTCACTGTTACTTTTGGTCAAACAGTTGGCGAACCAGTTCACTCCCCAGTGATTCCTGTTACTCAGACATGTGTCACATGTAACGCTTCACACTGACATACTCCACCTCCTATCTGTGTCCCTGTAATAATAAAGGATGTTGTTATAGTATAACAAACAATATGGAGCTTGGTATGAACATGACATTACACATTTTAGAGTATGCAATAATTGTATTTATTATTGATTGACTGACTGATTTACTGAATGAATGTGAAATCATGTTCACCGGAGCATGACTGTAGTTTTGACATCAGTTCTTACACGCTCTTACCGTAATGTCTGGTATATACACGTACCGCAAAAGAAGTTCAGCTAGTTTGACCGTCTTTGTCGAGGTGGAGGCTGGCCTGACTGCAGTGAAAAACATTGTTACGTAACAAGCAGTTACGTAACATAATAACGTGACAATCAGTCCAAATCTGGTCCAGTCGGATCACTTCTACTTCTGTACTGCTACTGAATTGTCTATGTAGTGTAGTGACCATTACCTTAAATTACCTTTGGTGTAGCCTACTTGGTAACACTCATAGGTAGCAGGTGTGTGTTTCCCAAAAGAGCGTTTACTGTCTATATACCACATGTAATTTCATCTGCATATTAATTATTAATTATTAAAAGAGCACTCTTATGATATTGGATTACTTGGAAATTAAATTTAAATAAAAGATCTCACCTGAGTAAATGTTGGGTGAGTTGAAACAATGTTGGATTTACTGGAAATCATTGTGTGTATCAGTGTTGGAGTTATCAATGGAAATAAAAGAAGAAAGTCTTTCACATTCTCATGTAATCATGTAGAGACCCCATGTCCACCTCCAACTTTTACTGAATATGTTTTTTGTTCTCTCTTTTCACAGATAGGGTCTGAAAGTTGGTTTAGGTCAAATAATTTGATGTACTGTAGAGGCCACGTGTTTTATTCCTTCCAAACAAAGGCAACGACTGAAAGAAGAGCAACGACAAGAAATGATGATAAAAGACAAAAGTATTTTTACCAGATATTCCCGTCTGAGTGATGTGAAATACGGCATGCTGTTAAAGGGGCCTTTTTCACAGCAGACATTTTGACTTGTCATTGTAGAAAAAGCGCAGGTGCTACTAATAACCTTAACAATGACTCTGCTCTATTCAAGTGTCCCAATTAGCTGGGACAGTATGCCATGAATTTAGCCATCATCACTTTTAACTTTTCCTACTGTGACATGTCAAACTGTGAAAAGGGCCACCCATTAATTAAATGTCCCCGTAAGAAAATTGACACCAGAAGTCCAAAGGGGTGGCAAATGGATATAAATTCATGGTGGTCTTAGCTCAGATAGGACCATACGATCTTTTTTTTTTTTTTTAAGGAAAAAGTATACATCAATGATGACATTTTTCATTCGTGATTATTATTATTGATCTGTTGGTTACGTGGGTTCATCTAGGCGTAGCCTCTTTCTGGCTTTTATCTTTCACCCACCCTGCCCAACCATGTGAATAATACTTGCTTGGGGTCAAATGTCAAGGCCATGCATTTTGTCACTTTGACAACCAGGTTTTATACTGCATCATGTTTCACAGTACAGTCTTTTTAACTTTGGTCTATTTGCTGATAAACCTGACAAATAGATCTGAAGTCAGAGAATAATACCTGCCGACCTTTAGTCATCGACACCAGGCTGTAATCGCTGTTGTCCGTTTCTTGCGTCAGTCAGTTTCATGTGAGGACTTTATTTAGGACCAGAAATGTTATATAAAGTAAAAAGAGAACTACTAGGAAAGTGCATGAAATGGTTAAATCCCATTGATTGACAGAGTGTGGAAATGTTACAATCTTATCTACAATCTTCAAATGGATATAACAGTATAACATATAACAGTCTTCAAAAGGCGCTCACTCAAATGTTAACAAAGACTGAAAAAGCTCATATTCAAGATTATAGGTAATTCCTGTGTCAGTAAAGCATAAATTGTGTGTGGTAAGGCCAGGCAATATGGTGGAAAATATCTCAATTATACAACATACTGTTTATCTCAATATTAACACATTGAAATAATCAAATTAAACCAGCCTTTTTTACACAACAGTACAAACTGGAAAAAAGTAAAATATATTTAGATAAAGTTTCAGACTAATTGAATTTAAATAAAAACAGAAGTCAAAAGGCAGATTGTATTCAGTTAGGTTGTGAATGAATAACTGAATTGCGCTCTGAAGTACTGCAAAACTAAAAATTTTAGAATAATCTCTTTCTCTGACACATACACATACACACACACACACACACACACACACACACACACACACACACACAACCGGCATGTGAATACTGCATGTGATCATGCCTCCTTGTGAAAACGGTGAACCCCAATAAAAGTAATGTATTATAAATATTTGTCATATCTCCCAGCTAGTCCCAGTGGTATCAGAGGATGATAACAGGATTTATCACGATTGATAAAATCAACCAAAGTAAAAACATCAGTAACAGAGTACAAGCCTGCAAATGGAGAGAAAAGTGTCTTCTCTGCCTGCTGATTCAGGCACAGTGAGACAGACTGCAGGTGAAAGGTACAACATTATCAAATACCATCAGCTCCATGTACATGGGTGACATCTTTACAACCAAGGCCACAATCCTGCTGGAGCTGTATCTAAAAGAAGGTCATATCAGCCAAAGCATAGAAAGACATTTCACTGCCAGACTGGTTGTTCAAATTATTTATGCACGGACCCATAAAATCTTCTTTCATGTCCTTCTTCACTACAAACAACAACAACCAGCCTTTTACTGGACCCACGCAAACTCTGAAACAGATTCAACATTCATATTATCAAGTAGCAGTGTCTTTTCTATATGAAAATCATTTCACCTGTCAATGTGTCTTCTAACTCTCTAGTTTCCTGTCAACCACACAATCAGTCTCCCTTGCTTCATGCTCACGTCTTTGTTTCTGTGATTATAGAAATAAATAAATAAAACAAAAGAAAGAAAAATCCATCAAGAAATCACAAAAAGACAGCCTCACCTGTCAACTGAGTTGGTAGAAAAAAAAAATTGTGATGTGAAGAGTCTGCCTTTGGCTGTGGCTGGGTCAGTTGAGAATAAATAGAGTTGTTTTCCTCATTTCTTTTCTCGTATTTCTGTGATCCCATGTGAATGTATCAATGTCAACACATTGTGTTTGTGCCCACAGTTTTGCAAACGCCTGTGTGCCTCCAGCACTACACTGAGTGGCAATAGTGCCGTTGCTCTCTGTTTGGCTCAGATCAATCTTGTAAAGATGAGTTTCCAAGTAGCGGTGAGAGAAGGCCACGAGAGACAGATAAGGTATTGATGAGAAGCCGTAAGAAACAGAAAAAAGCTGATGATGAGATCTAAACACAAAGCAGCAGGAGGGACGGAGAATAATGCGCATATATATATAAAAGACTGCAGACTGATTGATATAAAGTCCAAAGCTAACATTTCTGATGGTTGTTCTTAAGTTGCTACTGGGTACTTTGCCCCACAGCATTCAATTATATGCTTTAATGCAGTTTGACATTCAGAACAAGTTGAAGATGGAGTCATTAGACTGCAGTTACATAGTTTTTGATGTTATTCTGAGGAGAGGGAAAGTTAAGAGGTGTGTAATAGCAACTAGGTGGCTGGTGTGTCCTCCAGATGTTGTCTGGGAAATGTTAATCGACCTGCTAATGAAGAGGCCTGTCAGCTCTGAGCCTCAGAGAGTCTGTGACATTGGAAGGGACACCTGCCTATCTGACCAGATGACAAAGCTGATTTGTAACAGACCCACACACCAAACCACACATATGCGTATGTGTATGCCTGCACACATGTGTGAAAACCTGCTTTTAAAGTGCATGTTGATCCATTTAATAAAACCAGACTGTTTTATTTTCTTCAATGAGAGTCAATTTGATGTGCAAACTTTGAACAGCAGTGTAAAAATGTTTTCAGGACACTCACAAATAAACACATACAGTAGTGGAACTGTCAGGAGGCTCCCGAAGTTAATTGCGCCCTTGTGCAGTCAGCCGTGACCACCCTGGCTTGCCTGGTGATTTGGCGAGCAGCTTGGTGAATGTCACCTTCTATAACCAGGGAGTGTGTGCGTGTGCATGTGTGTGTGTTTATGTGTATCCCTGTCTTTCCCATTGCTGTGCATGTATAAGTACTACATGGTGAGTCATGCTGGGGAGAGGTGAGAATGTCTGGTTGCAGCAGTTGGACAGGAGGAAGTGATGTTTAATGTGCAACATGGAGAGAAGTCAGATGACTGGTAAAGCCTGATAGTTTTGAAAGCAAAGTCACTTTATGGCACAATCACTAACTTAGAGGCACAGCCAGAAGCTGTATGTCTGTATATCTGTATGTGAAAATTAAAATGTTTTGTTATGACTGCTTTTTTAGCAAATACTCACATATAATTATCATCCTACTCTGTCCAGAGAGACTTGGGTGTACCAGCAGAGGGCAGTGCAGGGTAACATTTAACATCATGCAGCAGGGAGTTGCTGAAAAGTAAGATGTAAACAGCTGCTTGTCTTTCTCAGATAACCTTTTCCTCCTTTTCAAAAGGTCATATAATATGGTTCCTTATTAATTTCACAACACATCCACTAACTCTATTACAATTTGCCCAGATGAAATGAAATGATGGGGTATGCACTTTGTAATCAGTTTTCTTTAGCTTTTAGTAGCTCATAACCCTGTACCTCTGTAGCTTTTCTCTGCAGGCTGATGCACCTTTTGCCAATTAATTAAGTCGTCTGAGCATCAGTCCGGATGCATAACCTCTGCCAGTTTCTAACAGGAGGAACCACTGGAGTTGGGGTGGGGGATTTGGGGGCAGCTAATGGCAGTCAGGCTGGTGCAATGTGTCTGTGCAGCAGCAGGTACAGGGATCTCCCCCTTCAACCCCTACCCCAGGGAGCTGAGTAACATTGTGACTGCGTCCCGACTCTGCTACTGCAAAGTCACACACCTGCATCACTGTGACAGCACACCGCAGAGTTTGGACCGTCTGTCTCTTTATATTTCATGTATTTATGTGATGGAAAATGGGGACGTGAGTGCAGTTTCTTTTCTCTGTTAAAAGGTAAAAACAAAAGGAGGAGAGGCAGGGTGAGGGATAGAGATGGAAAATATGTATGCAAGAATGACAGAGATAACTGATGCAAGTTTCTGAGTGTGCGTGTAATGTTTACTTGCTCGATGCCAACTCTGGTGTCCAATCTATCCCATTAATTTAGACAGGAAATCATGTTCTCCGTCTGGCGGCCACTTTCAGTGAGTTATGGCTGCTCGTCCAAGCGAGCTGTTGTGATGAAAGGCAACTTTGCAGGGAAAAAACGTACCAAGAAACAAGCAAGCACATACACAGATTTACAGCACACTCATATATAGTACAGTGACAGGGTGATTTAGTGGCTTTTAATCATTCCTAAATTGCCTGTCGTTCCCTCTCTCACAACAACACTTGATTACACACACTGGTACACTACATGAAGCAGGATCCTACTCCAGTCAGACACTGGGCTCACACTGGCCCAGAGTTTTGTTGGTGCTGGGGCCCGGAAAGCTTGAGAGTCTATTACATTGATTCCTGTCTGACACTTGAAGTCGGAGCAAAGTGCAGTGTGAGCAGGGAGGGCAGTGAAACCTACATAGATCTCCACTGTAAAGGGCAAGACCGTGAAGACCAGGACTCTATCACTGCCATAAGTGGTGTGTGCTAAATCGCTGAATCCACTAAATCCACTTGTTCCACATTCGGCTGCCTTTCCGAAGGATTTCTGAGAGGTCCAGAGCCAGTTACTAGTGATTCTAAATCCCAGCTCCATGTGGTGCCAAGCTGATGTTTGACACCGCCAGAGGGCAGAAAGCTTTGGTCAGAGCTGTGTCCTTATCTGACTGCTATTTTATGGCACCGTTAATTCTACAAGTGCAGCGTTTACAGAACCATCATTTCACCACTTTCACTCAAGTATTGCAGTAGTTATGGAGTTTTTTAAAAAAATTAGCTTAACACTGAATTTACATAATAAAATGGCACATGATATGGGTAAACTGATCAACTAGATCAACCTATATATCTAAATTCAACCATTTAACCTTTCTAATCTAACCTTCTTTGTAGTGTTTGGGGGTCACAAAACCTGACAGTATCTCCATTTGGTCACCTGATGTATTCACTCTGTGCCCTAAAGCAGGATTCCAACTTTTTTGGTCTTAAAATCTAGTTGCTTACAGTGCAGGTTCTGTGTAGCTCCACCAAAAACTTAAAACATTTAGCAGTAATTTAGAAGAAAAAGAGCAAAGATTAGAGGAAAATGAGAAAATGTGTGTGGCTGAATTTTTTTTTTCTGTTTTCATATCCTGTTGATCATGACGTGACTTCTCAGATTTATCTTGCGACCCCTTGGGGGTTCATGACCCCCAGGTTGAGAACCACTGCCCAAAAGGTTGAGTAATGAATCAGTGAATGTGCACCAACATATGAATCAACCTCCTTGTTCAGTTTAAAACAGCACATATAATATGTGTGTCTGTTAAGAATAAATTTAGGCAGTTATAGAGCCTGACTAGCAAAAACAGCATATGTGTTTTGGCTGCATTTGCAGCTGTATACACCCAGGGCTTTTTAGGGTCATATTTGCAGATTGCTCTCTAATACCAAGGGCATTTTGGAACGTGTGAAAGCTGCTTGGAGATGAGGATTCTTAATCTCTCAATCCATTTTTGGGTTGTTTTGAAGGGTTTAGAGTTTTGTTGGTTTGTTGGACAGGCGCCTGGCTTCAGGATGTGGTGTTTGTTGTCTGACTGCTCACTAGTAGGGTCGAGATTAGCACAAATATACACACACAGACAGATATGCTAAAAACACACACATGCACTGCAAAATCACAGGCACGCAGACAGATGCACGGAAGAAAGTGCACAGTCATACTCTGACATCTTAAAATCTAAATGCATAAAATCTCATATGAGGATCTGCAAGTGAGGGCAAAGTACAATCACTTGGACAACTGTTGAAAATGTTCAAAGGGACTTAACTTTTGCTTAACAGTGGCCACTGTGGCCTCAAGTGGTAATTACAAAATACAAGGCACAATGAATTTGCCTTCATTTCCCACAATTCTCTTGAGTCAGCTGCTTTCAAGACGGCATCGTGTAGTGTAGTAAAATGCAGTGTAACAGGAGAAAATTAGAGAAAGTGACAAAGTCAGGGAACATACTGACCAAAGAGTAAGTAAAGATAGGTGTGACAAAGTGGGTGAGACTACATCATTTGTCCCCATTACACTTTGTATTCCTTTCCATATTTGTCATTTGAGTGTTTAGCTAGTAGCTATATGTAGAATTACTTCCACATACTATCCCAGTTTTTGTTTGTGTTTAGCATTGTTGTTACATTTACATCTGTATTTCTGGTTTAATCAAGACACACAAGTTAACTTATTGTTTATTAATTTAAGTCCTGAGTCTCTTGAGTTATAGATAATTGTGGATGTGAACAGGCCTAAATTTAAGTTATCCTGAGTTAAGACAGTTAAGACTTATTTGCTTGTATTCATTGCTTTTTTGAGACACTTGTTTTGCAAAGAATAAATACACATTCAACAAGTCTCCTCCTATCACCTTCCTAGCCACTCTGATCAGGCTTCCTCACAATAGGATATGCTTATTTCTCATGAATTCAACTTCTCACTTGTAAGTGGGAGATTATGTTCTTTAATTTTCTCTCACTCTTCTCTTATTTTGTCTCTCTCTTACTTTAAACTTTGCTCCACATTTGTTTTTAAATGTCAGCCCATGTCACCATATTATTGGATGTTATTCTGAATTATACCACTGACATGTTTTCTATCATGAAAGTATGTGTCATCCAAATGCAACATCATGCTTTCATGTGATTTCAATAGGTTTTGGATAGTAATAGAGGTCTACAGTATGTCACAGAGGCATAAGCAATATTTGGATGTGACTACAAAGGCAATACTTGTTAATAGTATAAATGGTATTTTATACAGTTTGAGTCTTATCCTTTAAAGGACCTTGGAATTGTTTGGATTCTCAACTTTGAAAAGTCACAACAGCAAGATAAGTAGGGCAGCTTTTTATCACTTGAATAAAACATATTAAAAAGTTAGAGGATTTATATTTCCGAGAAATTGGTTCATGCATTAATCTCAACTTAGATTACTGTAAAGCTCTCTTTGCTGAAATAGCAAGGTTTCAGCTCACTCAATGCAGCACACTGACTCCTCATGCTTACACGCAAAGCTGAACATATTTTTCCAGTACTTAAATCACATCACTGGCTCCAAGTATAACACAGAATCAACTTTAAAAACATTGTATGAAGAACTTAATGGTGCTTGTCTAACTGTACCAAGAATAAGATCCAGTTCTGATGAGGGTGCCTTTAGTTACTTTTGTCCTGTTTCCTGGAACAAACTGCCTGATGACCTGAGATCTATGATAGCTGTGGCCATAAAACAATAAACTTTATTGCTGTTTGTGTCTGCAGGATGGACTCCAGGTTTGTCAATCTCTTTTGGTGGGTGAGTAGTTTTTGTTGCATATTTTCCTCCCCTTTTCTTTCACTATCGTTTTATTGATTAAATATTTTGCACACGTTATTTGTCAATGTATGCATTTTGATGCAAAGCAGAACAGCAAGAACACAACTATGCCTCCTATTTCAATTTTAGACTCTTAATCCTTTCGTCTCAAAGCAGCAATATGGATGACGGACATCTTTACAAGACCCAGCACAATTCAGATGACACTTTTATCCCAATGTGATATCTGCAGTGCCAATTTAAACAATCAGATGTCCATGGAGTGGCTGGGGTTACCTGAACAGACAGCCATCACAAATGTCTAACCACACCTCCCCATTTACTGCACTATTGAATCTAATAAAAGACAATGTCTATTTATGTGTCTGTCTCTCACTGTGTTTCATTGTGATTCTCTCCCTTGCTCTCCCTGCTTCTCTATATGTGTGTGTGTGTGTGTGTGTGAGAGTTTCTGTATCTCGCCTGCAGCTGGTGTGTATGACTGAGTCTGGGGTTTATTGAGATGTATAGGATGACACAACTGTTATCATACCAAAGCCCCCAACTGTGTCAGTCATTCTGACATTGATCCTAGTTTGGGATTTTCAAATATAAGACACACACATACACATGCGCTATGGATTTATCTGATGTCTGAGTGCCTGTGTGTGTCTGCATACGTGTGTGTATCTGTGATGTGTGTCACACTCATCTTACATTGCCCCTCAGAGGTAGACTCTCTAATCCCCAAAGGAGGGAACAGAAAGGTCCTATAACATGCATTAGTTGGATTTGTGCTCTGTTGCTTGTGCAAACCCTACATGGATTTTCTGATGGCAAATCTAGTAATTCTCTCTTCTCCCTTCTTTAACCTCACAACCAGAGAGCAGCAAACACAACAGATTAGAGACGGTCCACCACCAACCAGGCTTACCTTGTTAGCTTCTGATGTTAGAGTCAATTACATCTGTCAGAGTGCATGAGAGGAGTGGAACAGTTGTAAGGGTAAGTCCTGTATCAAAGCCAACAAGACTGAGGTAGTTTTAAAGGATAATAATGGCTCATTACAACTTTGATCTTATGTATTTTTTATTTATGTTCTTCTTCATAATAATAATAATAATAATACCACCGTAAATATACATATATTGGTGGGAACCAAGCGAGTAGCTCTGGGTCTTAAAAGTGAAGCCAATGCTGAAGTGCCTTAAACCTGCATTCTCTCTGATGGCCAACAGAGGGCGACTCCACTAGCTCCAAAAAGAAGTCAGATTGTATAGAAGTCTATGAGAAAATGACCCTACTTCTCACTTGATTTATTACCTCAGTAAACACTTTCCTAATGAGTTTATGGTCTCAATCACTAGTTTCAATTCTTCTTGAATATAGCATGATGTTCATTTTGTAAATTACGGTCCCATTTAGAGTAAAATAGATGATAAAGCGGTACGTGCGTGGCTACATTGTGATTGACAAGTTGCCACCATGGTAACAATGTTGGTTGGGTAATGTAATCATGGCGTAACCCCAGATTCACAGATTATAGGCATGGCTGTAGCCGCCACTATTCCAGTGTGTTTTCAGTTCATGAAAGTTAATTGTGGCATTTTGGTCTTGTTCAGCATTTGGTTGTATTAAAAAAACCTATAAAGAATCGGATGTTCAATTTTTCTGGTAAGTACATTTTGTTGTTGTAAATGCAACGTGCTAACCAATAGTGGTGGGCCCAAATACAAACGTGTTATTCGGCAAAGCACAGATTTATTTCATGTATTTCATACAAATACTTTTATTATTATTTTATTTGTTTTCAGGACGAAAAAAAAACATGTTAAATACCAGTGCACAGATCGGTTACATTGCTATCTCACTCTCTCTCCTCTGCTCTGCTGTTACGTCAATCAGCAGGTCTCAATGAGGAGAGTCACATCCACCTGCTACATGACACACATTTCCTTATTTGGACATCACTCCAGGAGTTGGGGGTGTTCTCCAGAGATAAAGCTGAGCTACTGACATGAGCGAAGTGCTGTCAAGGGACTCTTTATAACCAGTTGTTCCCCTTCTCCTTTCCACAAAGGTTGTAAAAAAAAAAAAAAAACAGGCAATAAATGAAAAGTGTTAAGTGAGGAAATTCTTACACACTGTGCTGTCTCTGTCATTGCATTTGTGATGCACTTCGTATTAGCTCAGTAGTCAGCGCAGTTGTCTATGATCTAGGAGACTAGAGTTTGAGACCCAGTGTGGGGACCTCCTTAGCAAGATAGTTTATTCATAAACACTTATTTTAAAATTGTGTAATAAGTGTAATAAAAACTGTACATAATAAAAACTTTACAACTTTTTCCACTTTTATACGAATACAAATGTAAATAATTTTGCTGCCTCAACAAACATAGATATTCTAATTATATTATATTCAAATCCCTACTAACCAAGCTACCTGCTAGTGTTAAGGTCAGCTCCACCCTCTAGTCCAAATATGGCCACTTCTCATCACTTCTGGCTCCAAAAATCAAGGATGGCGATGGTCAAAATGCCAAACTTGAGGCTTCAAAACGCGACTCCACAAACCAGTGGGTGACATCACAGAGACTACGTCTATTATTCTTACACAGTCTACGGTGGGAACGCTGTGACATTGCTAAAAAGAAACATGAGCAGTTCATTAGAAACATTCATCACAGTTTACCTACAAACTGACTTCCTGGTTCGACTTTGACCTACTGTTCTTGCTTTAGTTGTGTGCACACATAGTTTTTCTATGCCATAAAGGATCATTATTGACATTTCAATACACTCACTTTCAATTTTACTTCCCAATAAAGTTGTTCAGATAGTCTCTCTAAAGTGTTGGCTTGTATACAGCCTTTCTGAACATCTGACTGCTCTTGTTTCTGCTCCATCAGACTTCGCCATAGCAATGTTGCCGTTCCAGATGTCAGCAGTTACTTTTATGTGCACAATGTAATCATAACTGATAAACATGATGGCAAAACTATGAAAATGAGACCCAAGTTGTAATAAACAGAAATTATTTTTTAATAACTCCAAAATGCCCTTATAAGGATGCCTGTTGAGCTGTTTCACACACCATTCTCATCAAATCCCTTATCGTCAGCATGGAAAGAAGTGCATTATGGGAAATACGTATAACATCAAAGCTTTATGACAAATGTCCAGAGGAAGCGGGGATTAATCATACTCTAGCCTAGCCTGTCAGTGTAGTGATGGACTCACACTGCTCATGGATCACACAGTCTCCCATGCTGACCCACCATCCATCATCACCATTGCCACACTGGGAACACATGTGTAGCAGTGGTACACACACCCCCCCCACACACACGTAAGCAGTGGTGCTTGCACATTAAGTTTTGATCAATGTGAAGGGGAGAAGTAATATATTTTTAACTGGTACCACTGATCGAAAATCTGATAGTGTCTAGTGTATTTGAATGATTTACACGATAAAAATTTAAACAAAAAAAATTTGCATCATATCCAGCGTGGCCCTGTATCTCATTTTAAGGCCAATATCTGCCAGATACACACAGATGAGAGTGTGTGTTTGTGTGTTTTACCCAGTGCTGCTGTATGTTTGTCTGTTTGGACAGACAGTCCTTGATGCAGTGATGTTAGTTGAGTCTTGTTTCTGTCTGTGTGAACCTGTGTGCTTTTATTGCCTTTGCAAATCCTCTTTGCTGCTGTTGAACACAGTGCACAACACAGTGACAATCACCGATGTGTGTGTCTATGTGTCAGATATAAGGCCATGTTGTTGACTTATTAATGCCTCTGTGACACTGCTCTGCTGCCTGTTAGAACAGCCCAAGATGTGAGCGAACATAAGAACAAACACATAAATAATTGAACGCTGCAACACTAGACACACACATAAAATTACACAATAAAAAAGCAACACATGGCAAACCAAACGGATGAAATCCAGGAAAGAACCAGTTGATACGTAACACATTTATGTTTTGAGATATTAATACCTTAAAGCAATAGTTCTGCATTTAGGGGAATACTTTTATTCCATTTCTTGCCAAGAGTTAGATGAGATGATTGGTACTACTGTCATTTGTCCAGCAAATGTAAGGCTACAGCCAGCAGCTGGGTAGCTTAGCAGACTGGAAACATCTAGTCTGGCTCTGTCCAAAGGTAACAAACTCCACCTGTCAGCACCTCTGGCAGTCCCATAAATACAGTAATTTTTACACTTTGTTTTTTTTAATCTATTGATTAAGTTCACTGACTGAATTAAGATTCCATGTATTTTCATGAAAGGGGGATTAGTTAGTAGTAGCAGAAGTCTTGTTGCTGCTCAGATTCTTTGAGAGCTCAAAAAAACCAAAACAAAACAAAAAAAACAGTCTAACTGTATTCCTTGACACAAGTGTCTCTGACTGAACTGTGTATTGGTGGTAGCCATGTACATCTCTCTCTCTGTATGTGCTATACTTACTTCAATAAAAGGAGAACACTTGTACATGAGCACAATCTCACACTGATGAAATACCCCACCAGGGTGACAACATTGCTCATGTGGGTTTTTTTCTCTTGTAAAGCCGCCCCTTTGTAAACGTTCCCAACACAGCATGTTTACTGAGTTATTAGGAACACTTGAACAATCTCACGCAATCCAGCCTAACAACCCTACAATAGATCCTATCTTTGAAGCTTATAATGTTCATTTTTTGTGCAGAAGTTTTGATTAAAATCTACTAATTTTTAAGGCTATACAGTGGTGGTGTTGTACTTGGCTGCATTATAATGAAAGTTGTTTATAATATTGTGTCAAATAGAGACAAAGAGCTAAGCAAAGCTGAAGAATAACTTCATTATTTTAGGCTTGTGCAGGCAAAAACAAAGCTGGCAGATCAGAGCAAAACAGAATGCAGAACAAAGCAGAGCAGAACAAAGGATCCAACAACACTAAACTGAAAACCAGGACTTAAATACAACCTGAACTAATGAAATAACAGGGAACAGGTGGGAAGAAAAGGGCAGGCCGGGAGCTGATTGGCTGGGGAAGACACAGGGAGCAGGGCAGGGCTAACAAGACTGATGCAGGGCAGGTGTGGAACATAGGAACACAGAAGGGAAACACAGAGCAAACAGAAAACCAAAAAACCCAGAAAACACAATATAACCATGCACAAACCGTCCCAGAACTCACATGAACACAACTTAAATAAGTGCACAAGTCACAAGGAGTACACACAGCAAAATAAACTTCAGCATACACTGCTAGTGACAAAAACATGAAAAAATCATTCTGTCAAGCGGAGTGGCTTGCATATTAAGGCTGCATGTAACGACATAAATCAAACTAAAGGACAACTGCAGCTCTGAATAACATAACTAGTGTTTCAGTCCACTTTAGCATTTAGCATTTACACCTACGAGAGCCAAATTAGCAAGCAACAGTATCTCAAGTGGCCCTTGAATAAAATCTGCAAGCTCTCTTATCTGTCCTTCTTCCTACTCAGTCTAGTCTTAAACAGACAGAAGAGCCTGAGGGCATCTAGTTGACTGGTGGAGGGACATAGAGCCAGACTGGGACAGAACCGTATCAACTTTCAATACACGTGTACAGATGTACCTAATATATTTGTAAAATCTCAAGTACCCTTCTGCAGAGATTACTGTGTAAAGTAAAAGCAGTGGATCCACCTTAAAGTATGAACTACTTTCATTGATTTTGATTGAAATGACTTTTGGGTTTTGGAATGACTCAGTTGTTATCAGAAGGGAAAAGTGATGATTTTACTTAGAAATAAATCTCTGCTAGGGGGTGTCAATTTCTGACATTTGCAACTTTTTGTGTCTCTTATTTTGACAGTAAATCAGCCTGCTGGCCTCCTTGGTGTTCTCATTCCTGCAGGGAGCGGTGCAGACTAGGGATGATGATGTCAGTCATTGCATCTGTTGTTACGATATTGTCTATCCAACACATTATACCACAAGATATACCGACAACAACTGTCCAGTCATGCCAGTAAACTTGGTTGATACTCACAGTTTCCAGGGGATGATTCTTCAAGATTATGTCGATCCTCTGACTTGCCATCTAGCACCACCATCAGATCAAAACATTCACAAACTCTCAGTTAATCAGCAAAATTACTTTTTATGTTATGTATATATAAACAGTGAGCTTTCACTTGGGATGCACACATAAAAAGACATTTTGGTACAACTGCCTTATCCAGACAAAGAGAACATTGGCACTAAAAGAGAGACCACCCACCTGAAGATAGAGAGGTTCATTATTGTATAAAACACAAATTGAATGTCTTTTTCTTTACTTTTGCTTTTCAAAACCGTTTTTTTTTTTCCTTTTGTTGTTGTTTCTTTTGTTAGATTTTTTATTTATTCTCATACATGACCTGAAGTTTGTTTTTTTAATGTGTTTCCATAGCAGCATTTTCGCAGTCCGGCCACGTTCTTTGACTGTTTCTCTCTGCTCTTTTCGATTGCATCACTCTAGATCTGCCACTGCAGGCACGCACAGCCCTGCATGTAACATACGGTGAGATGATTACTAATTACTATGCCTCTTGCTTAGCAAACCTCTCTATCACTCATACAAACACATGAAAGCTTACGCACACATGCTCAGATCACACAGAGTATTTCAGTGTGTAACTTCTAGGACTCTGTAGGAGGCTTGCAGAGGTGTTGCTAAGTTTAGTCTCCACATACAGTGTTGCAGCAAACAGGATAGTTTCTGATCTGATCCATCTTGCTTGTCAATAAAGAGGATCAAAGGATAAAAGCTGTCTTTTCTATAAAGACATCAGTCTCTTCCAGCCCAGGGGAGAGTCTGTACTTCCGTGACTGGAATAAATGATATGCAGATATAATCAGTGAATGACCCACAGCCATGTTATTGCAATTATCTCCCAGTAACCCCGATTTTCACAAACAATCTGTCCCACTTCATGTGTAAATGGGTGCACATGTTGTTTGACACTTTTTTTTTTTACTCATTATCAGATTTTAAAATGGTAATGTAAAAGTAAAGTCTACGGAAGCAAATGCCATTCACAACAAAACTTCAAAAGTCAAAGTGATTTAACAAAGGGGTCAATGGAGTTGACTGCCTGTCTTCTGCAAAAATAAACTCAAGTAAACCCTATATTCTTGACTCTGCTGCTCTCTTTCACCCACGTATGGGAGAAAAAAGATAGAAAATGAGAACACAAGGGATGACATGGAGAGAAAAATGAAATGAATAGAGGCAGGTCTGGGGAACGTAAAATTGAGGGAACGTAAATAGCTCTCTACAGCTGCATCCATCTGCTGCACAGGGGTGTTTTTCGCACAATTTTTTACTAGCATGAGAGAAACTATGAGAGAGAAAGAGAGAGAGAGAGAGAGAGAGAGAGAGAGAGAGAGAGAGGAAAAGAGGGCGAGATTGTAGATTTCAGAGTATAGATTCTATTTTTCTGTGTCACTCTCATCTCTCCATGACCAAATCTATTTCCTCAAAGGAGCCTGGAAAAGCTTTTAGCTGGTGCTCGAAAATGTACAGCACAAAAGACACAGTCATGCTGTGATCGAAGGTCATGCCATAAAGTGTCATGTGGAGAACCGAGCCTTTGTAAGGTGCTCTCAACCCACTGCTCCGCCACTGAGACCTTTCCACCCTCCAGCTCTTTTTCCTCTCCACCATAAGGCTGTTTGAGGCAGCCACATGGATGTTACCACAGTACTAACATAGCCTGTAACTCTTGCCCTGAAACTTCTAAATGATGTATAGCCTTCAAGTCAGGTTGTAAATCACATTAAATGATATGTAGAACCTGATCTGTGTGCTTCAAATGGTTTTATGTGATTAAAAAAAACTACTAACCTATGTAAGCCTGTCATGGAGGTATTTTTTACAAAGCATGTGTTTCTGCATGCAATGGGAAAATTTGATCAATCAAAAAGTTTAGACCCATAGTGTTCAGCAGGTATTGGTGGTATGACACTTTTGTTTACGTTTGGGTCACAGACTGTGCTTTTAAGAAAAATATTTGAGTAGGAATATCATTTATTCTAGCAGATTCGAGCAGTGCATATAAACAACTCAGCCAGACAGTTTTGTGGTTCAAATAAGTATAAACTAACAAAATACCATTGCTGTATAGAGGTTAGGAGTGGTGGCTGACTGACCAATCACTATTTTGTGTCATTGTTTTCATAAAACGACTGAAACAGCAGCTGCATGGCTTAGTGTTCTTTCATAGCACCCTAGACAGCCTTTTCAGCAAGTTTTCGAGGAAAACCCTATAGTGCTAAGAAACACATATACCTACGCATGCAAACATACACGCTTGAGCACACACAAACACACACACACACACACACACACACACACACACACACACACAATCTTTCAGGGAAAGGTAGAACTCATGGGAAATCACAGCATGAGGAAAGAGGAGGTAAAGTCATCCAGACTGATTTAAAGAAAAGCAATCAGCCAAGAGTGTAGATATCTGCACTGATCTGTATTACCTACAGACAGCCTAACCGGCCCTCTCAAGGTCTCATTATGGAAACAGAGCTGAAGAGCAGAGCAGGAAGATCACAACAGATAAACTGCTGCTATCTCAAATGGTGTTTCAGTTCAAATAGAGTCAGCAGAGTTCAGTTCAGAAGGGCATTTAATTAATTTCAGGTGACTTCAGTTTGATTTAATTTGTTAATTCAATTGAATTCACTTGATTTGAATTCAACTCACTTGTCTTAATTACCTCAAGTCCCTGAATGTCTGAACCGGAGGTGGGTATAGACATTTTCACAGCAGACATTTTGACTTAATGTCACAGAGCAATCGAACCTTTTGCAGGTATATCAACATGTCATAGCAGCAAAAGCACAGGTGTAATTAATAACATTAATGGTGGCTGGATTTAATTCACGTGAGCCAGTGCAAGCTGCTTTTACTAAGACACTTAGCGAAACATAGCCATCGTTAATGTTATTAGCTACACCTGTGCTTTTCTGTTATGACATGTTGATATACCTGCTGTGAAAAAGGTCTATTGCTCTGTGACAACTGACTGACATGAGTCAGTGAACCATCTTTAGAGGTCATGTAATAAAATACAGTATATTGTCTCGTTCTCTTAAATCTATCTTGTTCAGCAGAGGCAATTTTTTTTTCTTCATACGCCACAATCATTCTGTCATGTCACAGTATATGTCAAAGAACTCTGGCGTGTGCACATTGACAGCAGGGCGGCCTGGTGCCATGGCAACACGGACCAGAGTGACATGTCATGGTTTGGTAGGGTGCTGGACAACACTGAGGGAATCTGACATATCTGTCCTTCTGCTGCTGTCCTCTCCATTTATTAGAGGGAAGTAGTGTGGAGAGGTTAGAGAGAAGAAGAAAGTTGAGGTGGACATTACAGGTCATCTTGTTGATTTGAATAATTTCTTTTTCAGTTCACAGTTTCATAGTGACTGTGTGTTTTGTTCATTTTTTCTTAAGATATCACTGTTAATAGCCCTGCACTGATTCTTACTGCTTAGAGAATCAGTCTGTTGTAGATTTAAACTATTGTGTTCAGTTCAGTACAAAACTAGGCCGATACAAGCAGTCTGTCAGTCTTTGGACCAGATGGAAATATCTCAGCAATGATGATATTTCACACACACATTCATGGTTCCCACACGAGGTATCCTAATGACTTGAGATATCCCCTGACTTTTCTTCTAGCCAGCATGAGGTTGACATTTTTACCTTTGAATGAAAAATCACCACAACGATTGGATGGATTGCCATGACATCTTGTACAGACATTCATGTTCCTAACAGGATTAATTGGAACAACTTTGATCATCCATAAACTTTTTATGTAATGTCATCATCAGGTCAAAATTTGTATTTGTCCAATACAAAATACCTGCAGAACTAATGACTTTGCCATTTATGTTTTGTGCTAAATAGTACATTGTAGATGATGAATAAGATAAACATTATACTTGCTAAACATCATCATGTTATTCTTGTAATTGAGAGGATGTTAGCATGGTGACGTTAGCATTAAATTCAAAGCACCACTGGGCCTAAGTACAGCCTCACAGTGCCACTAGCGTTGCAGTAGATAATTAGTCCTGTAATAAGGTTAATAGCTCAGCAACTGTGTATTTGTTATCACATTGGGATTGTTTTGGTGGCTTTCCAACTCTTTTAATAGGCTTTTGACCAGGAAGTAATGCTGAACTGATAATGGTGCTCTCAGCCACCAGTTAGGGGAGCTCTACTGCTAAAAGCTAATGATTTGGTCAGTGACAATGTTAATTCAGTTTTGTAAGTTCAGTTTGAAGATGCTGTGTTGAAAATTTGTTTATGCATGTACCAAACACCTCTGGAAGAAAGGGAAGGAAAACAGAAGGGGAAAAGCATCACTCTTTCAAACACAACCATAAAAAACAGATTTATTTTATGTTTGAGGGTTGTTTGCAATGACATCAGCCTGAGTATCACATCATGACATAGTCAAGCCAACCACCACCTCTGTCAGTAAATCAAACACCATGCTTTATCTTACTAATGAGAACATGGCATGTGTTGTCCTAGGCAGGCCATTCATTTCCCCCTGCACAGAAAAGAAATGGTAGATAAAACTGTCACTGCACCTTAGGAGCACAAACAGACCGAACCTGTTAACTGCTCCATCAGCGCTGCGGGAACACGTTCACACAGTCCTGATTGAGATTCTGATGACCTGTCTCTTTTAATCCAACATGCTTCCACAACCTTCTGCTAATGTAATATTTGTTAACTGTAAATGCCTGTGACTGTCAATTTACCTCAATTTTGGCTTGTTTGTCAATCTGGAGTGTCCCTGGCTCTGTCTCTGAAGAAGATGACAGCTGTGTTGTAATCAAATCAGCAACATTATCATTCAGTATGGGTAGCTGGAGATAATTATCATAACATTTAGCAAAAGGTCTCCACACTTAGCTCAACTGAAAGGAAAATGTTGATTGTGGCATAGAAATCTAATGATGGTAAAATGGTGTAATGGCTGAAGAAGCTGTCTTGAAAAAAAAAAAACATTTAATGCAGTGATACGATGCGTCCTCTGCATAGTTTAGGAAATAAATGAGCATGAATGCTTCCCTGTCTTTAATTCAAAGGCTTATAGTCAGCAGCTCAGCACGGTTGGCCATATTAGCTTGGCATAGCGGGAGGATTTTGCCTCTGCAAAGCTTTCTAAAGGGCCAAATAACACAGACTGCAAGCATTTAGAGCAATATGAAAGGACCATTTCTATAGCAATTCATATCCCTACAAACAATAAGAGATCAACGCTGCATACTGAGCTTAAAGTTCTGAAAAATGATGCAGTGCATTTAGGTATTACACTATTTAAATCATTTCTTTGAAGTGCTAAACAAAGGGTGAATATGGAGGAGTTTTAAAATGATTATGAATGTGTTATCAAGTAATAAACACATACAGTATGAGGGAAATACGAGAAAGAAAGACAGAAAGAAAGAACACGTTGTGTCTTAGCTCAGGCCAAGAATCAATACAGTTACATGAGCTTCTGAATAATCAGAGAATCTCAAAGAGACCAATTTTATTGTTTACATTCAGGTACCGCACTTAATAGACATTTGCAGTGTCTGCTGTAAAATACAATTCCATCACACCACTAAATTCTTGTGCTTGCTCCATATATTCATAAGAAGCCGTGCTTGGCACCTTGTACATTCTCTTTACCTTTTGTGAGTATGTGACAGTCAAAGCGAGGTGAAGCACTGTATGTAAATCTGTGTTTCGACGGTGATTGCTGTGTGTTGTAATACAGGTTGTTGAGTGGTACTTCTGGCGCCGCCTCCTATCTAAATGATTAAAACACTGATGGATGTCTAGAGAGCAAGAAGGTGAAGGCTACTACGTCTTGATAAGACACACACACACACATGCACACACACAGAGAAAAAGATACAATTTATGCAAACAGACAAAAAACAGACATCACCCTTCGCTCAAAGTTCATTAACATAAGGAGGACTCATAGACAATGACGTGATGAGCCATTGCTTCTGCATTTTCAGTTCTGCTCAATTACATTTACAGTTTCATTACTTGGCATCCCCACTTGTTTTTCTACCTCAGTCTCTCTCCCTCTCTCTTTACTTTCCCTTTCTGTCTCTCTGAATTTAGAGGAGTGAGTAGGATGTGTCAGCAGCTCTAACTTGTCAGTCTACTGTGTTGGCAAAGGCCTGGGAAGACAATTGGTGAAATAGCTGGTATCCAACTGAGGGATCAGAACGAATGCTTTGTGTGTCTGTGTGTGCGTCAGTGTTTAAAATAATGGACAAATCACATTTTTTTCAAGCTGACCTTGTGTGTTAGATATGTTTTATTCACATTGTTGATATACATCTACATTTACTGTTCTTCTCTGAATTGAAATATTCCCCTGTTCCGCTTTTATATAACAAATCATGTGTCATCTTTAAAAATCTGAATAAGCAGCTTACCAGGAAGACTTGACAGCATCAGTATTACAATTTTAGGCACACAGAGGGCTTTGATCAACTAAGAAAATCAAGATGCTGTTGTGTTTACTGTATACAAAGTAAAGAAAACCGTCTGTCTTATTGAGTGACATAATGGCAGCTATTATTCTTTATCTCTCGATCAGCAGCAATGACATCTGAATGGTTGTAATCAGTAGCATTCAATTGCACGTGACAGGACTGAATCATTTTTCCATCTTGCCACTGATAAACTGAAATTGTACCTGTTTATAATAGGTGGCAGCTTTTTGATTTCTGATGGGGAAGACAGCGCTGAGAGTTAAAATCAAGCATGCTCCTGTTCAAGAAAGACTCCCTCTGTGCAGCCAACTTCTGTCAATCCAGTGAGGGGGATAAATCAAAGGCGCTTCTAAATTTAGCTCTGACATAGAATTAGTGAGACGTTCTGTAGTAGAAAGCAATGGGCTGGTGGTTACTAAGCAACTGGTGCTAGGCAACCTTGTTGGTAAGCATCGATTGTGCTTTAGGGGAAGTTGGGGGCTGATTGAGGGTGGGGTGTCTTCAAAAGCTAAAAAAAAATCTCTCGCTGCTTTAAATAATTTGGGTATTTGCAGTTGCTTGTCAGGGAAAATTGGGTGGATGTGAAAGCCTCGGATGGCATGGTGAGACCCTAATAGCTGTTTTCCTTGAAGATCTGTTGGGACATGGTGTCTCTGACAGAAAATAACTCTCCAAACAGATAGGAGAATAATAACCGACTTGCTGTGTTCCAACTGAATGAGTGCTTTTAGTAATGGCATTCGTCATCATCTGCTGCAGAACTGATAACGTCATCAATTACCAACCCATTTCTTAAGTGGAGATTGGCTGTATTGCATACTAATGAGAGTGTGAAGCTTTGATGTAGAGCTGAGAGCGTGTGTTCAAGTGCGTCTGCTACTCTGCTGTATGTGTGCACACGTGTTTGTGTATATAAGTGCGCACAAATGTGCTGGAACAATCTGTGATTCCCTAGAGAAGCCAATCAAACCATTGATTTATGTGACTCGTGACAATGACCGATGAGAAAGACAGTGAGTGGGCTGGTCTCTCTCCAAGATCAGAGTTTGGATGTTTTCCTGCTACAGAAGAGATTTGTTTATGCTCAAAAATATTGATCAGGCTGTCAGAGACTCTAAGAATAACAAATGTTAAATCTTAAATCAACTATTGTTCTCCTATTAGCAGGGAAACTAGAGAGACAACAAGCGCCTTTTTATAAATGAGAATATCTAGTCCAAGCTAAGGCTCATATCTCACAACCGTGCAGTATGAAAAGCTGCTACAGAAAGTAAGAAATACTGTAGTTCAAGAAACATTATTGCTTCATTCATGAATAATACAGGGCATTAGCAAGCAGACACGACAGGCCAATTTTATTCCTATTAAAAATTCACATTTCTGTGAGAAGGTCATATGCATGTTGAGACGTAATGCTATTTGAGACGGATACCATGGCCAGTCAGAGCTGTACAACAGGGACTGTAGTGTCACTGGAATTCATTTTCAGACAGCTGAAATTGTATCAGAGTTTAATGCACACACACACACACACACACACACACACACACACAGCGTTGCATACTGAGTACATGGGGCAAAGCACTTTCAACATGTGGCTCGAGTGCACACATATGCTTAAAAAAGCTTCCGGGAAATAAATAATTGACCATTAACTTGATATCGCCATTTAGTAGATGTATGTGGATGTTTACAGCGGATTTCTATCTTTACAGTTACCATTTAGGACACATGACATTGGTATGACCTCCGAATGGAAGACTGCTGCCAACAGCACACCACCTGGATGCCACCTGTTATTCTGTAAGTGGTTAAATGTGAACGAATGGATGCCCCCAATCCTGCTGTTTGTGAAGTTTTGGACGTCAGCTTTGATCAATATTGCTCTTCATTCATTAGTTAGAGGAAAGATAAGACAGAGAGAGAGAATATATAGTAGCTGGGTGTCTGACAAGATTTATGGTCTATTTCAGAAGGTAAAAGAAAAATAAATAAAAAGGAAATGGTCAGAACTGCAATATTTAAAAAAAACAGAGTGAATGGAGGTATTTGATTTATCTGAAGCCTTTGACCTGCTACACACACACTCACACCAATACATGTATGTGTGATGCCATGGCCAAGAATAGTCATTACAGTGAGATTAGCCTCACATCCCCTGTGAAATAGGCTATTGCCAGAACGGTGGCTGACACACACACTTCTGATTTAGGAGGTCACGGCTCAAGCTGCACCATTACACAGAGGTCCTTTATATCTGAGGTGTGTGTGTGTAGGTGGCGGTTGCTCGGTTATGAAGGGCCACAGTGCAAGATTTTTGAATGGGACCTCCACTTTTTGCCCTGAGACAACACACATGCATGCACTGCAACAGTCAGTCTGTTTGTCAGTTGTTCTGCCAGTCGGGTCACTGCTTTGATCCAAACTGCTCAACTCCTCATCTACAGTGTTGCATGGTTTGCCATAAATTTTTGAATTGGAAAAAGACATACATAGTCCCCAGAGGAGGAATCCTACTGACCGAGTGGTCCTCTAGGGCTCCACTGAGGTTGACATCTTAGTATTCAACAACGTTCTTAGAAAAATGTCTAGACAACTATTTGATGTCATAAAATTTGGTGCGAAGACCCAAAATACCCAGAGGATGAATCTGATCCCCTGAGTTTTGTTTAATCTAACTCCCCCAGCAGGTAGAAGTTTTCATTTAACCAGTGAAATATCTCAACATCTACAGGATGCATTGGCACAAAATTTGGTACAGACATTCATGCCTCCCTCAGGATGAATTGTAATAGCTTTGGTGCCATCATAATGTCAAAATTTTAATTTGTCCAATCCTTATGACCAAATGCAAAACTGATGACATTCATATTAGCCTCAGCTGTACTTGTTTAGAGCTATGCAAAGAATAGCATGTTAACACTAAGCTAAGATAGTGACCATGGTAAATAAATACACCTTCGTAATATCAGAATGTTAGCATTGTCATTGTGAGCATACTAGCATGCTGATGTCAGCATTTTGCTCAAAGCACTGCTGTGCTTCACAGTTCAGCCTGACAGCGCTACTAGCATGGCTGTCTCATTAAAATGACCAATACAAGCATTAGGTCAAAGTCACAAAATACACTCATTAATTAAATGAACATCTTTGTTGTTAGAATTATATATCAGTAAGAGAAGAACAGCAAAACACATCAGACATAAAGTTGTACACAGGTGACATAGTATTATGCACTTATTGTATGACGCTTATTCTTATCACAAACACAGTCAGCAACAATCCATTTTAAATGAGCTCTAACAGGTTGATATAGCAGCTGATCAGAAACCCCAGTTCCCTTTGAAAAAGAAATCACTCACCTTTTAAAACTGCATCTTATAAGCTCGGCATTGTGCAAAACCCTCAACAATGTCTTTTATATCAATGTCCTAAGCTCTAATCCTCTCAATAGATAATAGTCTGCTGAGTAGTCAGCCAATTCAGTCTTCTTTAGCCAAAATCTTCACCCCTTGTAAAGCCCAATTTGTTACTGAAGCTGACCCACCTACACATAAAGTAGCAGCAACATAGATGGACTACTTGCAATAGCAAACAAAGTTTCTTGGCAAACTTCCTTCCCATGTGATTGTAACTTGCTTCGTAACAAATATTTCATGGAATGTTTTGTGATAGTTGGGCAGGCTGGCATCACCAAATAGAAAATAAGGATGATTGTGGGAAGCCTTGGCCCCGTCAAGTCTATTTCATATGGGCACATCATCCCTTGCTGTTATACACTCTTGATTCAGTTGTTTGACAGATCTTAAAACATTTCTTCCCTATTGTTGTCGGCCTTTAGAAAGACAACTGACATGCCAGTAAACAGACCACCAAGCCATTGCTATCAATAAGCTCCCAGACAATTTTACTTGCTGCTGCATCTATTTTCTTATGTGTATACATGAAGTATTACACAAAAACAACCATTAAAAACATATGCAATTTGAAAAATAGAATAAAAGTCTAAATAGACATTGAGATCTTTAGCCTGAATGTTTGTGTATTGTCATACTTTATGTAAAGTGTTTTATATCCTCTCTGTAAATATATAAATTGCAGTTTATTTAAGTGTTAGAAAAAATGAAGGCTATATTTCAAACCAATAAAATCCATTTTCATAAATATTATTCATAAATCACATTTCCTACATAAATTACCTCCCCTGGAGGTACAGGTAAGCATTTATCCATGCAGCACTAACATAAATATAGCTAACTTTGAACCACACAGATTCCTCAACAACAAAGCTATTCTTTCTCGTTGCATTCAAATGATGACAATACATCTACTTACCATCCCTCAGTGATGCATGCGATTTATTTCTGCCGTTTCCCATTCAGACCTGTGCGATTGTGATTCATAAAGCCACTGTTTGTGTTTGTGACAAAAGGGTTGCGAAGCTTAACAGAATGCTATCCATCCTCATTAGAGTGATGGGAAGAGCACTCGTTTTCCTGCCTGAGAAAGCCGCCGCACTGTGTTTTTTTTATTCTCCCTGTTAAAATAGCCCCCACTGCACAGCACTCAACACAATGCACTGAAACACGCTGTAATAAGAGAGCACCTGTTTCATCCTACAAACATGATGAAAACAGCTGCTTTTAGCTAAAACTAATTTTATTATACAGGCGAAAAAGTGATGTGATAATAATTTAAGGGTAATTATTTTTACCCTTGTGAAGAAAGTAGAATTCATGGCAATAAAGAGATCTGAAGTACTCGGTGAACATTAAAACTCCTTTATTTAAATGACTTTCACTGATGACACATGTAGAGGTCATTGTCAAGCAATCCAAAAAAGAGAATCAACAAATATGTATGTTCATACATATCACACACTATTTTCTATTATCTGTAAATCCACGGTCAAATGAGGTTGGGTGATACATGTGTGGCAAGAGATCACCATAGCTTTAGTTTGCTATCTAGTGAATGCCAATTGGCTTTGATATCCAGTGTCAGACAGAGACAGATGAGGTAGGATTGTTGGATTACAGTAGTGCAGCATATCCATACCCACACACACACACACACACACACATACACACACACACACAGAGTGGTGTTTTCATCACTTTAGAGGACATTACATTGACTTACAATCATTTCCTGGAGACTTATCCTAATCTTAACCATAACCACCACATGCCTAACCCAAACCTTAACATAACCTTAAAGTTACCTTAACTTTAAACCAAGTCTTCATCCTAAAATTAAAGATTTATGTTAAGGGAACTTGCTTTTTGTGATTCCCACAACATGACAAACACACACACACACACACACACACACACACACACACACACACACACACACACACACACACAGTGATGCTTGACTGAAGATAAACTGATTTAAAGTGAATGCATGTCTGTATGTTCATATATCTAATATCTAATCTAAATATAAAGATGAGTTTGGGTTTTGCCCCTCAGATCACCTTTGATGCATCGTAGCCCAGCTAGCAGGGAACCTTCCCACAACATTGGCTAATATTACCTATAAGCTCTAATTAAGTTTATTATCAACCGTTCCTGTAATGTGATATGTTAACAACGTTAGAGCATTTTGCCTGCAACATTCTGAGGATGTTTTGGGGACATTGTTGAGGTAACAGATTATAGAATGTTCTTTTATAAAACAATCGCACATGTTACATGATAACAAAGGAAGAGCATTCTCAATGCAACATTTGTAAAAATGTTTTGAAGGTGCTATTGAGGCCTGAGATGACAGAACATTTCTTATAAAATGTTCCTGTAATGTGATATATTAACAAAGACAAGGTCAAGGTCTAATTTATTTATAGAACGCTTTAAAAAAACAAATCAGGTTTGTGCTAAAGTGCTTTACAACAAACAGAATTAAGCAGAAGTTATCATAAAACATAAGTTCTTAGATATATACAAACATACAACTATCAATAAAATATCAAGTCAGGTCAGATCAGATTAGATGTATGTCCTCATTATCAGTCCATCAGATCAGGTGCAGGTGTCTGTCCTGATCTTATATATGGGGGTGGTTTTGTGCATTGTGTCTTTGAGACCTGACAAAGATCCCTTTTGGGATTGAAACGTTGTATTTGCTCAATAAAAGTGTTTTTTCATGGTTTTGCGATCAAATTCTCTCAGTCTAGCACCTCACTTACTGGATGTGTGTTTGATTACCTTCACCCACTGGATTACTTTTATAAAACATTCCCATAATGTTCAGTGACAACGAAGGAACAACGTACAGAAGACTGCACAGTCTCTCTCCTATTTATTCTCCTATCTCCTCGTACTCTTGCTGAAATATACTGGTAAGCTGACCAAAGGCAATAGTTTTGGCATAATGTGGCTGGAAAGAATGACATGCTAAACTCTGTGCAGATGATCCATGTTGACTTGTAGACGCAATGTAGTTGAGGAACACTCTAAGAAATGATTCATGGGGTTAGTGAGTGTAGCTTAAAATCAAGAGCTTTTTCAGCATTAAAAAAAATGTACATGTACATGTTTTAGTCAGTTGACAACTTATTTTAAATTGGTCAAAATGAAAATAAAGAAAACTGTCCTAACTCGATTTTGAGTAAACATTTTTCCCTTCACTTAACAACAGAAAAGTATTAAGTTAGTGCAACTTGTATATCCACTGAGCATCCTTTAAAGACAGAGAACAAAGCTGAATTTGCCTGGACTTGTTTTGCCTGCCACAAGAGAAAGGAGGGGGAGAAACAGGGGTTTGCATAGAATATCATTTAAAGGAACAGTGTGGAAGATTTAGTGGCATCTAGAGGTGAGTTTGCAAATTGCAACCATCATAGTACAGCTCCCCTCAACCCCTCCCTTTCAAGCGTGTAGAAGAACCTACGATAGCTGTGAAAAACATGAAAGGCCATCTCTAGAGCCAGTGTTTGGTTTGTCCATTCTGGGCTACTGTAGAAACATGGTGGTGCAACATGGTGCGCACCGTGGAAGACCCGCTCTGTGTGGATATAAAGGGCTGATTGTAAGGTAATGAAAACACAACGATTCTTATTTTCATGTGAATATACACTGATTAAAACATACTTATGAATATCATATTTCACTTCTGCAAATAGATGCCCCTAAATCTTACACACTGGTCCTTTAAGGCTAAGTCATTTTGTGAATAACTATTTTTGCTTTGTTTTATTTGCAAAAGCTACTAACTTTATAAGCACACAGTGCAAGAAATTGATTTTACACAAGACTAAAATTGAAATCATAGACTGATGTTAATTGGCACTGAACTTCTGTAGCGTTAGGTAAGAGAATAACGTGTTTTGCTTCATCTTAATTTAAAATGATGAAAGTTTGTTCAACAACTGCTGCGTGGGCCAACATTCATGACTAATGTTAGACCTGTAACAAATGTAGCTTACTACACGTTTCATTTTAAATTGATGCATGTTGATGTTTAAGCCCTAGAGTTATTATTATGTGACGTTTAAGTTGGTTAACGGAGCCACAGCTAAAGAATATTCTGTGTCCAAGTGCAATCTGAAAACGTGGACTGGGAAGCCGACACCACATTGTAGAAATGCCATTGGAAAAGGTTTAGTTAAGTAATAAGCTAGTGATTTTAATCACATTAATTTGCTTAACACTGGCACGTAAAAATATGCTAGTATTGCCATTGTGTATGTGCCATTTTTATGTGCTGATACTTAAGTTTGCACAACTGAACCATATTGTAACATTTTAGAGGCAATTTTTATAATTACACATATTGGCATACAACATTTGTGAGAAATGTTTTTTCCATTTAACAATCTGCTGCATGATGTGTGATAGGTAGGCAGTTCATTTTGTTAAGTTGGCAATCAGTAAAATGGGTCTGTAGTCTTCTGTTTGAAACGTTTTCATTACTTTTTTTTTCTCCTTAATTTCACATTTTTGGTCAGTATCCAAACACAATTTGTCAGACATTTGGAAAGATTCATTAATCAGCAACATGTTAAGACAGCAAGATTAATTCAATCTAAATATAGTTTAAAATCTTTACATTTATTTAAAAAGGTTTCACTATCAGATCATAAAAACACTTTAGTTAAAAAGGAGTTGATTTTTTCTTGCAGTATAGTTTGCCAATATTGTTTGCAGCATCAAAGGCAACGTAAGTTATATACAGTAGATTACTGTAAGACTGATGCTGCACAAGCTGTAAGCACTACAGTTCTGAATCAATGAATGAAGTATTTGTGCCTTTATTTTTATACAGATAAATGAAGAATTCAGAAGGATCAACACTGGTAATAGCAAAACTGGACCAATACTCCCTGAAAATAATGTCCTTGTAATGTAGTTCATTTCAAATAGGATAATCCACTTTTCTAATAGCTTACGTTGGGGTAGTTGATCATGATTTATACATTATCTCAGGCTATGGGTAGTGCTGTGCTGGCTCAGTGTCACTGGAGAGTGAATATTGGACTTAAATTTGACAGGTGGCCAAAGATACAATTTGATTACTAACATTGCTCATTGTCTCCTGGATGTGTTAAAAGACAACTATTTACAACCCTGACACTTATAAGGGGATAATATGTCAGATGTTTTTTACAGCATTATCCTCTGCTCCCAAGTGGCAAAGAAAAAAAAAATTCAATTAAAACCAAAACTATAAATACTAAAGCAGAAAACAAATGAATTGTGAGATGGAACATGATAGGCAGAGTAAATGTAATAACAAAGTTAACTTTAACAACTTTCTTGAAATTAAATTTGCTATTACATTTTTCCACATTGGGTCATCAATGTTGTTCCAACTCAACAGGACAAAGAAACAGAATAGTGGAGTATTAATTGTAAATGTAATGACTTTTTGCTGTTTTTCTTTTTTCTTTTTTTACCTGGAGTTTTATAATACATAAATAAAATTGAAAATTTGGACTAATTAATTGAGTTACAATGGCTTTCTTTAAAATGATCAATTTGTTATTTGATTATAATTAAGCACAGTAGAGACCGGTAATTAGTACAGTCCAGGACTCATAAACCTCATCCTTCAGTCTTTTTCCCCAGTGATGTAATTATTAAAAACCCATCAGCAGTTTAACTTTTTTTTTTCTTATTCACAGGATGATTCTATGGAAAGAAGGAGAGGAGAGGTTGCTATCTGTGGCTTAGTGGTGTATCTCAGAGAAAAGGGAAAAGATCTCTTCAAAGAGCAGTCGGTAGGCAAATCAGACACTTAATTTCAGGCATGCCATACTTTGTGTTAGTCTCCTTTTGAAATATTAAAACACTGACACTGATTCTGACCTATTTATGCCATAATGGTGGGGATATTACCAATGAATTGATTGTCATAACCAGAGGTGCCATAATGTCTGATCCAGCAAGTGCAAAGATTGTGATTGAGGGAACAGAAGTCCTGAAAGACCTGGATGTACCCAGAGCCTGTGCCTCATTAATGGAGCTGATATATACATTCAACCTCAGCTACCCAAAAGAACTGTAAAAAACTTTTGAAGTGTTTCAAAAGATATTTCTTGAGCTGGATGAAAGCCAGTTTGAAGGTAATGTCTCTAAAAAAAATAAAAAATGTGAGGAATTAGGCTGTCCTCAAATTCAACAGGAAATCTTGCGCTGTTATGTGTTTGTAAAGTTTTGTTGTGCAACATACAGCAGCTGTACTGTTGACACTTGGCACTTTATTGGGTACACTTAGCTAAAACTAATGCAGTTTAATAAAACAGCACTGCAATAAATCAGCATGAATGTTAATGTTTTTGAGACAGTTTTACAGGGGTGTTAGTTTAACTTGATGGTCATTTTGGAGGCTGCAGTTTGTGATGTTGAACTGTATTGTGTGCTATTGAGGTTTTATCAATATTTAGTCTTCCCTCACTGAAATAAATGGGGTGGACTAAACAGAAGCAGGTCAGTATAATCCAATACAGTTTTACAACAAGCACAAAGCAAAATCTATAGTGTCAAAATGACAATGAAGTTGAATCAACACCTCTCTAAAACGTCTCAACAAAAACTAAATATGATTAACCCTCATTAAGGTTGGGTTTATTGGAAGTTTGTAGCCAGGCGGACCTAAGAACTGAACTATTATTTTTGTATTGTACTCTTGAACATGCACAGAGAGTGAAGCACTGGATTCAGTTCAGGGGATCGGTCCTCCTAAACCCACATTAATAATTTGAATATGTTGTTGTTTTTGTTTTATCTTGTTCAAGGGCAACTTCCTGGTAAAAGCCTGCAAATATTTGACTTATTGTGTTCATTTGGAGCTCCCGAACACACTTTTAGTTTTGGTTAAAACTCATTTGGATGTGAATTTATTTATTTATTTATTTTGTACAAGTATTGTTGGAAGTGGGCATTTTAATTTTGTGCACAGATGATTAATATAAAAATTGTTATTGTTAAAAATAGTCATTAAAAATTGGACTGCAGTACTTCTGATTTGGTCCAAAATTAGCCCAAGTTGAATGTCTGTTTCGGACAACATAAATCAAAGCATGAAATACAGCCATGACAATAAGATCACATTGCAGCCAGTAGGAAACAAAATTAGTCATTCTGAACATTTTTGAACATAATCACTGCTGTTCAAAAACTTAAATATATTTATTATATTTATATAAATATAAATATGTTTAAAATATGCCATACAAATAACTTGTGCCATTACTGCTCTTTAATATTGATTTTGAATGAAGCACAGGCAGGCAGGTGTGTTGTTTGTGGCGCCGTTTTTAAAAGGCACCGGCAGGCCTGCACGTCCAACCCGGTTTGTTTACTAACTCAGGAAGGTTGGTGTTATAAATCAACTGGTTTTCCTGTTAACTGGTTACCTTTGTTTGTAAACATCAGGAGTTTCTCATGGCGACAGCAGATGTTCAAATCACGGAGGGGAAACGTTGCTGACCTTGTAAATGCCTGATTATAATTTTATATCACTCATAATTTCATAGACTAGACTATCCATCTGATTAATTCAGCTTATGGTTTATGGGGTTCAATGAAACTTTGGGATCAGACATATTCTTAACCATATTTCGATGTATTTTCTTCAAAATAAAAACTCCCTACCCGGGTTTCGACACCAGGTGTTAAATCTAAAGGAAAATTTACGGTACATTGTGCTACACCACTGAGCAATGGCTGACTGGCTTTGAGAACTACCGATATACCAAAACACACAGCTTATTTCAAAGCAAAAACAACTGTATATTATCTTTAGGTTTTAAAATGATGGAATAATGAGTGATGTAATAATATAACAATAATATCACAATCAGGCATATGCAAGGTCAGCAACATTTCCTCTCCATGATTGGAACATCTGCTGTCGCTATGAGAAACGCCCAATGTTGACAAACAAAGGTAACAAGTTAACAGGAAAACCAGTTGATTTGTAACACCGGTGGAGGTGTCATGTCATGGGCCATGGTGTTGCATGTTTAAGTTCTGATGCAAAGTGAGGCACAAACTGGGGCTACTTGACACCTTCTTGACTGTCATATGAAGGGAAAAGAATAGTAAAATGTCCCAAATGATTACTAAGAAAATGTGACAAGCCAATGTCCTTGATAGTTTTTCTTTTTCACATACAGATGCTGAACACAAGCTGACAGCAACATCTGTTCAATATTACAACAGTGTTTTGGATAACAATACACTCATTTACTAGTTTATTATAGGGTTTTCCCCAGGTTTCTGGAGGGCTTAGGTGCTGTAGATGTGATGGGGGGGTATTTGACTAAAAACTGCATTTTTACATAATTTTGGACTATTATCATTACAGTATTTATTTAAAAAAAAAAAAAAACCCAGGTTGTAGTTTTTCGCAATACACTCAGACATTATCAAGAAGAAAAGTGAAACAGATATACTCACTGATGAAGTGCTGTTGGCCTGAAAAGTAAGTAGTTGCACTGTGCATCATAAAAAACAATAATCACAAAATGACATTGGTAAAAACAAGGCTTATAGTGAAGGGATTTGAAGTCAGAGTGTAGCCACTAACCAGCTGAAGGGTATGGTTAGAATTTTATCTTATCCATGCACTCATCAGTTTGGTTCCTTATCAACACTCTTACTGGTTCTTTTTCATTATTAAAGAATTGGTGTTTTTTAAATTATTATTTTAAAAAAAGAATCAATTCAGAAGAGGCTTAGAATTGATTTATTTTTTAAATAAATAAATATTGTTTCTAAAGCAGCAACAGTAATGTTTACCACAGCAAAATCACCATATACTGTAAACTCAATATCTCACTGGAAAGAAATCTAAAATGTCAATAAAATAAATGATATTTCAGGCATCAAAATACTGAATGAAATTTAGAAAAATGAGGAACACAGACATTAGTCACTATCAGTCCTCTCCTGTCCTCTGTCCTCCTCCCTCTGCTGCTGATGTGATTTACTGCAACAGGTACCACTGGTGGAGGTAGGAGGGGTTGGTTTGGGAGGTGGGGCTGCTGAGTCAACCAGTAGCTAAGTTAGAAGAATTTGACTACGTTTAAGATATTGTACAGTGACATACATACAGCTTTTGTTTTAGCTTGTTCATAACAATTAGCTGTTAACTTAATAAGTGTGCTGTGGTTGTGTAAAACATACCAGCGTTGGATGGGAGACTGTGGGCAAAGCAGGTGGAAATATCACTTTTCTACATGCTCAGACTTGTTGAACATGTGGTTTGATAAATTATTCTTATTGGCTTTTTACTCACAGGGTTTTTGTTGCACTTACAGTAACAAGTGTCGAGTTGTCGTCAACTTGAGTAAAACATTATCTTCACCTGGTTCACTGTCTCCACTGTGGTGAAATGATATCAAAATGTGGTAGAAAACTCTCAGCACGTTTTTTTTTCTGTTCATTTGACTAGGTGCTCTGAAATAACGCTTAGGCGCTGTGTTTTTGTTGAAACAGATTTAAATAGTGGTCATTTTGGAGGTTGTAGTTTATGATGATGTTGAAGAATTATACTGAGGGGTGTTTCTTATATGTTGTCCACTCTATTTATATCAATATAACACAATACAATTCAACAACACTACAAACTACTGACTAAATTACCGTAAAATAAAATGTTGTATTGCACTGCATTGGTTTCAGCGAGGGGTACCTATAAAATGCCAACTGAGTGTACTACACCTGTGTACCAAAATATATTTTAAATGTCTTTTTGTTGGTATGATTTCTTTCAGAAATAATTTGCGGAGCAGACACCATGGCCTGTGCTTGAGTGCCACTGGATGAGCAGCAGGTGACCGAGTCTGGCCCGCTGGGAGAGAAGCACACTGCACTGGTGAGTCAGCTCTGCTCATGTTGTTACACCTCATCAGCAAGAGGGCTGTTAATTGGCAAGAATCTGGCGATATGATACATATCACGATACAGAGGTTACGATTCATATTGCGATACTGTAATAAGCAAGGAAATATAATGAGATTTTTTAAATTTAATTTTAGGAAAACTGTCAATATAAAAAACAAATCACCATATCCATAAAATCTGAGTAAAAAAAGTTGAAATCAGAACAGTGAGATCTGCATTTGTATTTATCACAGTCCCTAACATCCAACATCATAACACTACATATTTGTGCAATCTGAGCAAAGGAATTAACATATCAGTAAAAAAATCAAGTAAAAGTGCTTGCAGGAAAACAAACAAATGAAACAAAAAAATAAATACAGTCAGATGGTGAACATTAAACAACAACAGCATGCTAGCCTCAACAACCCAGCTGTATTTTGACAGTGTTGTGTTAAGAACATAAAGCAACTTATAACTTGAATGCATCAGTTTTGGACGAATTTGTGCATAGGTGTTCATGCGACTAACCATTTATGAACTCTGGTTTGATTCTATTTAGGAATTTGGCCAGCTGTCTTCTCTGCGGGAAAAAGCCAACAACAATCCTTACTCCCGCACATGGTCATGTTTTGATTCAGACCGTGCACGGAGAGGAGGGGCTATTCACAGATGGGTCTGTTGTCATTGTGTTTGAGAGAGAGAGAGCGAGGGGCTGAGCGAATCAATGCGCTGCGCGCAGTTCTACAATGTAATAAGATTTGACCCATTTTAAATAGTAAAAAAAAAGAAAATCAATATGTGGCGGTCAATGTTGATATTGTGGCAGGCCACCACAAATAAATGATGTATGGGAAACCCTGGGCATCCTTCATTGGCTTGAGTGCCTTGAGCACTTCCTCGGCATATGTGATGTCAGCCTCGTTCAGTGTGAAGATATCCTTTTCACTCTTTCTGACCTCTGGTTAAAGGAGTGCTGCCTCGATGGCTGGTGGTTCTAAAAATCTTTCTATCATGTCTTAAGAGCAGTTCCACCTTGTGACAACGTCCGTGATCAGCCTGTGTTTTGCTAGATGGAGTAGGTGTTCCAGCTGGTGGCTGGCTATGGTGCTGCGTCTGAAAAGGGTTATAACATGTCTGATCCTGCTGAGTAGTCGCACCACTTTTGGTAACTTTGTGGCTGTCAGTCATCGCTCTTGTTTGTAACACATACGAGTCCAGCTTCCACTCACCTTATGTGATGAGCTGTTATGGTTACATACGATTCAGTGGCCCTCAATGTCCAAGCGTTGCATGTCAAAGCACACTCATTTTTACCTCCAGGTACAACTTGGGCACAGTGATGTTAGCGATGCGTTGTTTGGAGGGTGTGGTGTAACGAGGCTCCGTTGTATTCACCGAATGTTGGAAGCTTTCATTCTCTACAACACTGAGAGGGCACATATCTTTGCAAATGAAAGAAAGTATTGACTGACTATTGAGTTATTTTGGTTGCATGAGTTGAGGTCGGTGGTAACTTCAGTATGAGAACTTGCTCCAGAGTGAGTTGAGAGGCATCCACTTGTTTAACGTTAGCCGTTAGCCGTTCCATTAGCTGTACATCATCAGCATGCTGTCAACACAAAATGAACCACTGATGCGAATCTCTGTATGTAAACGATTAATTAAAAATCGATTACAGTGTTTTTGAGAATCGATACAGTATCACAAAACATAATATCACGATACTCAAGGGTATTGATATTTTCTTACACCCCTAATCAGCAGCCTGTGGTGCTCCAGGAATAGCCCTCTCATGAAGACCAGTTTATTAGAATCAAACCCTGTGATATCTTTTCCACACTAGCACCTGAAAGGAAGGAGCGGTATTTTGTGCCTTATAAGCCCCTGCCAGAACATAGCTCTCCCGCTGAGGTGGAGGAGTTTTTGGAACATGCCAAATTCATCAGAGGACCTGGATTGGCTGCTCACGCTGCATCATGACAAGTTTTGGCGTCAGGTGAGGGACTGTCGATATGTGAAAAAACGTAGCTGAGATGTTTTTCCTCTATTTTTATTCCTCTACAATAGTCTGCCAAAGCTGTAACCTGCACTGCAGGTTTAAGCATTTGTTCAAAAAAGATACTTAAAAAAATCTGATGTCACCCCATTTTTCTTTTGGAAAAAAAAAGCAAGTAATTTGTGATAAGCTGTGAGCAGATATTGCATGCTTGCGTAGAGATGGCATGTGTGAGTTATGATGCACAGTGTTATGGCTTATTGTCGGTAGGCTTAAGTTTGGGCAAGTATTGTATGAATTCTAGTTCCAATAAAATGATATTTGAGCATATTGATATGCAACAAATAAGAATGTGTGTAGTGGTGCAGGGTAGGTTCTTTGTTTGGAGTGAATTTGCAGTGTCATTGCTGCTCACTTACCTGTGAAGTTACAAGGTATAAATTGCATTTTGGTGACTCTGGAGATGAGAATGCACATTTTCAAATGAAGTTTTTCATTTGTCAAAACCAAAGAAACTATTCCTTTGTCAGAAAAATTGATCTCAAAGCCACCTTGCCCGTGACTAGAATGGTTACCAGTTTTCACTGTTAAGTTCATTTTTCTGTCTTGTTTTAGTTGTAAATATAAATAATTGATCATTTGTATAGCATTAAAATGAAGAATTTGTGAGGAATTATTAACTGCCTTAGTCCAGATGCTATCCTGTTGTTGTAACAACCACAATCGCTATAGTAGGTTTGTACGAGGTTACATACATGAAAGGCAACAGCATCCACTATTTATGCTTAGTGGCACAAATCTTTATCGCACCATTCAGATTTGAGACTGATAGACAGACGGATAAAAGAACCATCCGGCAGTGACTTGTACTAGCTGCTGGTTGCAGTTTAAAAAAAGACTTCTGATAAATCAGAAATTATTCTGATTTTAATCAATATTTTTGTCATAATGCAGGTGGACCACCCATGACTGAGGACATTGAAAGTCCATCGATGCTACAGACTAACAAATATGCAGCAGAACTTGAGGGGAGCAGAAGCCCCTCACTGTTGTCAGTCTGCAGATTCTGACTAAATCAACAAATATGCAACACAAACACAAACACCTTTCAACTACACAAACACACCATGACACACACACCATCGTCAGATCAAAGTTTGTTTTTTTTTACATCTTTTTTTTTCTTATCATTTTATCGATTTGTATCATGATACCAAAAATTGAACATAAATAGTGCAGTTGTTCGGGAGCTTTGCCAGGTTTTTGTAGCAGCAGAATGTTGAGTTAAACCTAGTCATGACTTTTTTATGCAGAGACAGTATGTTTAGTATGTTTTCACACTCACACACTCACCTACACACATGCACATACTAAATAAATGAATGAAAAACGTGATTCTGTTGAAAGACTTTTGACAGTGACCACAGTGACCACAGTGACCACAGTGGTCAGACCAGTTACCCAGGAATTTAAAGTCAAAGAGTTACAGGAATGTTGTCATAATGTTATTCATTTGTATAATGTTTGTAAAGCACGTTATCAGATTCCAAAATAATAACATTCTGAGAACATTGAAAAAAACCCAAAATAAAAAACAACAAACAAACCTGCTGCTGAAAACGTTTTAATAATGTTAGGGCATAATGTTCTAACAATGTTATCACTAAACATTTTAGAAGATTATCAGCAAACATTATCATTATTGTAGAACATTCTAGGCACAAAAAAACTTTCTGCTGAAAACATTACCAGAACATTGCATGTCACATTGTCAGACTGTTTTTAGAACAAAACATTTCTAGCCAGGAGGGATGTTATGACAGTGGTATGAATGGTGCCATCACTAGCCTTCTATCAAAGGATCAGTGATAATCTATCAAGTCCATACATGGCATTGCTATATGTGATTATTGATCATAAGTCCACAAATAGAGTGATATTTTGTCATGGAACAACTGGGATTATAAACGTAATTCCACACCATCATATCCTTTTTGTTACCTGAAATGTATTACTAAATATTTAAAGAATACAGATGATTGATAGCCTCATCAGAAATGATTCTATTTTGATGGCTAATATCTTCATTAATATTCTGTAATGAGTTTTACTTTCATGCCAGCAATCATTGTGTCAGAGAGGGTGTCACATTTTTCAAATGGCGGCTCTCTCATTTTGGAATGGGGCTCTTCTTGTGCCCTTTATATCATATTTAATTATCAGTTCAATTCAAAGGGCTTCGTCAGCGTGAAGGTCTCAAGAACAATGTTGCCAAAGTATCAAAGTACAATTTGTCCAAATATTTCCTCACATGCACAGATAAAGGTTAGATGCATGTATGCACACTCACACACTCACATACACTGCAGGAAAAAAAGATGAATACCCATATACTGTATGACCTATCATTTTGGGATGTCCTCAAAGGCTATTACCAACTTCTTGTCAACATGTAAGAATATAGAAAAATTAACTTGGGCAGAATTTTCATCTAAAACAGGCAAGCGAGTAAACAAGGCAGTGCATCATTAACCTTCATTCTCTTGAGAATTAAGTCAGAGAGCCACAACATAAACATGGTCTATTGGATAATTACTTGCCTGTCTCTCAAAGTGATTTTATTGTGCTTAACAATGATTAATATCTCTTGTTTATAATGTACTGTATTGTGTTGATGAAACAATGATAGTGTTCACATCTTTTTTACTCTGACAGACTTTGCCATTATCAGCAGTGGGTAGGCTGAATGGCTTGTACCCGTCTTTTCATGTTTTGTGCAGTGAACATACATCTTTATTGCCTCTGTGACCTGGTATTTCTACCTGAAATTAATCACTGTCAAGAGCAAGGAGGTTTACAAAATATCCAAGGTCAAAAGTCCCTAAGCTCCTCTTAAACCCTTTAGCTCCGAGGTGGGGTGCTTGTGAATTGTCTTCAGTTCTCTGTTCAAACTGCAGATAAAATACAAACAGGAATTTTATTCCAAATTCTGTAAATTGCAGAAACACACACAACATAACTCTACCAGAACCAAAAAATCTGAAGGAACCAAATTCTATCTTGTATTATCTCTAAAAAGTAGAACAAAGTAAATAGATAGAGATGATCAGTGTATAGTTTGTCACAACCTTGCCAAAAAAGAAAAACAAAAAGGGGAAAGATCACTCATCATTTATCAAAGAACACATTTAATCATTTAGAAGAAGAAGCAATGACATTATAACATATGTGGTGTCTGTGATCCAATACATACAGTGAAGGATACTGTGTTGTATGGAAAATAAGAAAAATATAACCAAACTTAACAAACTTAAAAAAATAATGGAAGTCAGAAGAGGCAATGAGACTAACTGACTGACCCTGAGTCTAGTCAGCAGCCACTCAGATCAGGGGCCTCATTTATAAAACAGTGTGTTGGATCCATATCCAAAAGTCAACTTGAAAATGTGCGCACATGGACAAACCTCAACACCCCTTTTACTCCCACAATTGACCTTAAATGGTCGATGCAAAAGCCCTCAATAATATTAATGTACGTTGTTCTTGTGGAGAACAGCAACAGTATTTAAAACAGAAGAGAGTTTGAGAGGCTGACGGCTGCAACAGCTGTTAATGCCTTCAGTGCAACAAATGAAACAATTCTCGAAATTAAACAACATGGTCACACATGGAAGTAGATGCCAAGAAGTGCATTGCTGCAAACTGTCAGGGTACGGACTAATGGAGGTACAGGGACACCGAAGGTCACCGCTTGGTATTTTGTTAAACATCTACTGTAGCTATATGGACACATGCATGACTGATGAGACCACACACTCAGTATCTAAAATACAATAAACACTGTATTCTCTCATTTACACAGTCCATGTATGAGTGCAGGTGGTGAAGATGTGCGGTGACTGGAGAAGGCGAGTCATCATAGTGTCTCCAATGCATTCTGCGCCTGACAGCACAGTCGTGTTCACTACAGCGATTTTATGCACAAAAACTATATGAAAACTAAAATCGTACATGGTGATATATGCACAGTATTAGAAGATATTAAAAATATTTTAGCTCTATTCTGAAATTCTTTAAAAGGCAGGTACATTATTTTTTTGAGTTCTTTTTGAGTCGGCCCACAACACAATACACTTCCCTAGCCTTCTGCTATCAAAAATTGACAAAAAAAAAAAATCTTTCTCACAACCGAAGGAGAAATAATTAAAACTGAAGGCCTTAACATGAACCTATCGTATTGTTGAGTTATCAAGGACACTTCCGTGTTTTTGTGTTAAGAAATGTTAATGATATCATTAAAAGAAAACCTTAACACGGTGACAGTGAGGAAAATATTTCTGAGTGGGTCCTCTGGTCAGCCAAGTTCTGGATTTCAAATTCAGGTGCATAGTAGATCGGGTGGAATAACAGTGCCTGCAGATGAGCTCCATTGACTGGGCTTGTTTTGCAACCTCTACAACCTGGGTTAGAGGACTGTACAACTCAATCCATAAGAATGTACAATTTTTATACAATTTCTTGGCACTGAATGGAGGATTCATAGTAGGCATCGAGTGCCGTGACCTGATGTAGGTTTCTGCATGATGATGTTGCTACATATAAACCAATATAAACCCCTAGCCTGCTTAGCTAGTAGCCACATAGACAGACTGAGCACTCACTGTTGCTGCTGCTCAAAGTTTAAAAAATAAACTCTGAGCTCTTCTCCCGCCAGTAAAAGGCTCTGGATCAGAGCAGAATCTGGTGTGACTAGCGGGTGTTATTTGTCCCGAAGCTCTGGCACTGCTCCCGGCTCTCTCCTCCAGAGCTCTCAGCACTCAACAGCTGTCTGTCCCTCCACTCCTTAAACATCTTACACACTCAGACTCAGTGCTGCAACATTGCTCGTAGTACATCTGGACAATTTTTCACGCTCTAACTTACAGCGAGCAGGTATGTTAGACAGACACTGGCAGCGAACTTCATGTGTGTGTGTGTGTGTGAGAGCCGTTTGCTAACGGCTGAATGGGCATTTCCATTTGAAAAACCCAGAAAGGAAAGCAGATGGAGTCGTCCTTTAAAGCTATTTGATATGATCTTGGATTTCTACAAATGATGATGATAATATCATCAGTTAGTTAACAAGGTTGAGGTGAAAAGGAATCAGTATATTCATACTTAATACTGGGGAAACGTGAGCCAGACTTTCCAGAATCCTGCCACCTGCCACATCCTGGCATCATTCATTTCAACAGCTGTGCTGCTCCACAGCTGACCAAGAGTGTGAGCACCATACAGCCCGGCCCTCTCCTCTGTGCTCTGGGGGTTGGGAATGTGATGGTGAGACAGTGCTGATGAAATATTGAGCGGAATTTGATTTGAGATTTGAGTTGGCTTATATCTTTTAAAATTGAAAGATGCTTATGGAATAGTTATGGCTCACTAGCACAAGCACAAATAACACTGCTGGTTTGAATGTTTACGATAAAGTGGATGTATAATTAATCTGTGATATGAAGTGAAATTAACTGTGTGAGAGGAATCATTATACAGTCTGGCTTTAATTCACCACCTCATCATCTGCATCGTCAGTTTCCCGTCTCCCAAATGTTTGTTTGCATGAGTCAGAGTTTCCATACAGGTACGCACATTCTCCCATCAAATTTGTTTTTATAAAAAACAAGTTTTTCATGGAAAGTGGCGTATGCCTCTTTCAAGCCCCATTTTGTGTATATACAAGTTATAAATGAGGCCCCAGGTGAGCAGAATTCTTCCTGATGACTCTGAACTCCACCCTCTAGAGTTCCTGAGGGAAAGACAGTTGCTGTGCCCAATTTTCAATGGCTCCTGAAACACTGCAAAAAATTCAGCCATCATTTGCCCAAATTTTGAATCCTCAGTGTCCCATAATCAAATATTTGGTGAATATGATTACTCAAAATATATCAGACTGATAAAAAACATCTGCAAGTTGTAAGTATTAAAAATCACATACTTTCATATAAGCAACCATGATATGTTCATCACAGGGCATCACAGGGAAATGGAAGTACATATAAATATGAATGTGGAACACAATTTTCCATTTATTTATCTTGTGCTGAAGTAAAATGTCAAAAAAATAATACATCATTAGTTATAATGCATTCAGTGGACTTCAGGGATCAAACCTTTGAGATGAAACACAGCACATACACAAAGAAGCTGTAGACTCAGGCCCGTAACACTTGTCAGGACTCAAGCTGTGTTCTGTTATACTGTTGCTCTTTCAAATAACATGAAAAACTCTGCAGGATATCTCTCTAAAAAGGCCTTTTCAGGACTGTGATGTAACAATTTCAGATGAGTTACTGAGGTTTATATTTATTAGTTGTTATTTTATCTGTCAAAATGTTGGCTCAAGTGAAAAAGAGGGTTTTTTTTTGAAGTATGGAGTAGGAATTGACTCGTGCTGGGTCAGCACTTGGGCACTGACCCAGCACAGTAGGGGGTGCACATGTCGGTCATGTGCCCTCTATAGGAAATCTGGCATGCAGGAGGGTTGAGTCGAGTTGAGAAAGAAATGTTAAAAGAGATACAAAGCCCTGCATAGAAAGGAAGAAAACAAGAAAGGACAAGAGGAGAAGGAGGAGGAATGAGGAGGAGCTGTGGAGAGAGGGTGGAGAAAGGAGGGACAGGTGGTTACCAAGCCCTCACGGACAGTGCTGGGCTGTGAGGTGATTTTGATGTAGTGGCCACACTACTGTAGTGCATCACCTGACCATAGACTGTATGTAAAGATGGACGTAGCGAGGTGTGACATCACCCGTTTGTTTGCACTGGAGCCAGCTTGGAACTCAGAGTTGTTGCTATGGTTGGCGCCATCTTTTCTGTTTGGAGTCAGGGCCCTCCAAATAGGGAGTTCAGGTTGTTGCCTTTCACGCTCTGGAAACATGCCCCGCTGCGTCAGACTGAAGTGAACGTTGGCTTACTGGGAACACCGTGCAGAGCACACTTGGGCTAATGTTAGCTACTTTAGCTAAATTGTGCTAACAAGGCAGGTATCATAATTAAGTAACATTTAACTTGTTGACATATTGTGACAATAATCTCACTCAGTGCGAGTTCCAGAGCCGGGGAGAACAGCAGGTGAGTGAACTGTCAATCACAGCTGTCAATCAACACCCACACAGCAGACATCAAGGTTACTGTAAGTCTCCAAATTTTATTAATGGAGCAATAATCTCTAAAATGACCACCAGCACACTTATTAGAGGGCCCAAATTTAGCGATTGAGACCATAATGACTCTTTGAAGGAAATTATTGACTTAATTATGACATATTTCTAGAGAGAAGTTGACACTTTTTGAATGGGAGTCAATTGGGGCCAAGGATTTTTTGGGCCCCAAAAAGTAAGGGAGGATTAGGGAAAGTTGAAAATGGGTAGAGAAGATAAAAAGAGAAAAAGGGATGAAAGCAGAGAAGAAAAATAGGAAGGAGGAATGGAAGAATTAAAGAAGTAAAGCCAGGAAAGGTAAGAAATGAAGTAGTAAAAAAGGAAAGAGAGAGAGAGAGAGAAGGAAGGGAGGGAGGATAGCAGGTTGGCAGGTAAGTTTTGACAAAAGGCAGAGAGATATTTCTGGCATACAGAGCAAATGATCCGTAGGTTGTCTTGCCAGAAGCAGGGTGACGTTTATTTCCAAGAAGGGCATTGCTATAATATTTGCAAGTTGTTTTGCAAGAGGCAGGGTGATATTTCTAGTGTGAGAGGCGATTCTTTCAGTCTTGGCAGTTGATTTGCCACAGGTAGGGCCATATTTCTGACTGATTTTGCTAAATAGTGGCAAGTAAGGATAAAGGAAAAAAGAGAAAGGAGGTAAGAAAGGAAAGTGGGATGAAAAGAGAAGGAAAATGGAAAGAAAGGGAGGCCAGGAAAAAGGTGGGTTTCACGGAAAGTAAGAAGAAAAGAAACAAAGAAAAAATTAAGAAGAAAGGTATAAAACTGAAGAAAAGAATTAATTTAGAAAGGGCTGCACATAGCAGGTCATTTTTAAAAGAGGTTATTAAAAGAGATATTTCTGCATTACAGTCTGATTCTGCCTGATCAGTGGGTTTCTCCATGCACAAGGTCATCCTTTTGGTTTGATAAGCAAATTATTGAAAAGCAAATTAGTGTTTACAGTGAAGGTAGGCATAGGCACTTGTTAGTGGCTGGTGTCAATTACATTTTAAATGGCAAACCTATTGTTGGCTAGTCAATGCAAGATACAAATGCAGCTCAAAACACAGCTTTTGTACATCATGGCAAGTGTCTGCTCCTTCAGCAGGTGTCGGCATGCTGGGCAGACTGGCTTGTCAGACTTGATTTTCATATTCTGCGTCCTCTATCTCTCCTTGTTATACCTCACTCTTACTATAGTTCTCTTGTTTCTTCCTCCCACACACAGAAACAGACCACAGCACAGTGAACCACACAGGCAGGCAGTTTCAATGTTAATGTCAGACTAATCCTGCAGCCTGAGCTCATCACTGAAGTGCCAAAAACACGTTTCCATTGATTTTTGTAGAGCAATACTTCAAAACTTTCTTTGCACCACATTCAAATCCAAATCAGAAAAGGGCTGCTGCTATAGATGTCTAAAATATTGTTTTTAGGTCTTGAAATATGACACTGCATAATATTAACATATAAAATATAATTACCATAAGGCACCGTGTTTAACTCGCACTTTTAACTTTTGAAAGCAAAGAAATTGTTAAATAAGAAAACCCACGTAATATGAGGCCAGTGTTACAGGATGAGATGGAGAGAACCAGAGCAGTCACGACTACCATCAGCTTTTGATTGTGTTAATCGCATGTGACACATCAACTACTAGCTTCTTGTACCTGGCTCTCTTCCTCTCATGTACCTCCTACATCCTGTCTTCTAGTCCAATAATCTAGTCAATAGTCTGTTGTCAAGGCTGTCCTGCCAATCCTTGTGTATATGATGTGATATCACCTTTAGTAGCTAATCACGCCATCAGTGATAGTGAACCTCTCCGAAGGGCTTTGAAAAACAATTGTGGATGTACTCCAAGGATGTTAGAGCACAGTTGGCATGCTTGTGTGTCACATAAGTGGTGAGTATTAACCAGGCGTACGATATCCACCATTTTAACCTATTTAATTAACCAACATTGTATTCTTGTTTATTAAAATGACTATATCTGGGATTGTTAAACAGCTTCCAGTTGGTAAACAGAAACTTGGCTGACTTTTCATAGGCCACACACAAGTAATTAATGCACAACATCAGTGACATTACCATATAAAGTGCTAATTAGATTTGAAAAAGCTAATTAGATTTGATTGTGTCTAAAAGCAGCCAAATGTATGAGACACCACACAAGAGAGGGCTGAGACCAATATAGAGCATCTACTGTTGAAAATAAAGATGTTTTCTTCCTTGACTTTCGTATCTGTTTGACTATTCATTTCAGTCTATGCTTTACTTGTGATGTGGCTGACGATTTTCTATATTTTTGTCAACAAATCTGGTGCAGAGCCAAACCAACCATGAACTCATCCTTCTTACAAGTATTGTATGTGTATCCAAAGTCTGATATATCATATTGCTCTGTGCCACAGACCTCTGATGTTGTCCAAAAACTATTAAAAACATGTCAGTTAGCCACACTGTTGCACTGGGTGACATGTTCCTTCGTCTATGCAGTTAGAGGTTACTTTAGTTTGTTGAGAACAGGCTCCAAAGACTAATAGCAGCGATCACATTTTCAGTCATCATAGAGTAGGTCCATGTAAGGCTGACACCACTGCACAAGCGTGAGAATGCAGTTCTGCTTGCAATGCTTCGCTAGTTTATTGTGCTACATATCAAAACTTCTTGACTTTGTTCTGATGTTCCTTGAGAAATGATCAATGTAGTACAAAGTCGAGGTTGTGATATGTAGTACAACAAGCTAGCAAAACATTGTAAACAGAGCCATGTTCCCATGTATGTGCTTTGGCGCCTGCCTTTTTAATAGTTTTTGGTTGGCAACGGAGGTCTACGGTAGGGCTGCATGATATGAGGAAAATCTGCTATGTGCAATCACATTGTTCAATATTGCGATGACGATATGACTTGCGACAAATATTGAAGTGTGCATGTTAGCTATACGGTTCCTTTCTCTTTCTGTTTCAATAGATAGATTGCTAACATAAACCCCAAACACTGAATAGCCAAGAGATTAAATAAATTATGTCGAACATGCTATTTTAACAAATTGTACATGAATACCTTAACAATTAAACAGAACATTCATTTAAATAAAACATTATAACTATAATAAATTAAAGTTTAATTTCCCCTGCTCCTTTTAAAACAATTTATTGTAAACTCAACAAAAACCTCTTTTACCGTGCAGTAAAAAAATATCTGTGAGAAAACAATTTAAATAATGAAATACATATAAATTAAACATGGCAATTTAAAATGACTGTAATGTCTCCCATTACAATCATCAAGGCCCTCGACTCTGCCCAACAAGGTGCCGAGATTTATTAGGGTGAGAGGGAAAAGTGAAATACGGAAACACTAAATCAAGAGAAAATTAGATAAGGAAAAAAGGAAAAAGCATTCAAGCATTTTTGATTTAATAATTAAACAATTCCCTTTGCAAGATGAATGTGAAATATAATTTGAACTTTCTATGCCGTCACTCAGACACTAATGTTAGCGAAGAGGAGCAGCAAACTCCAGCAGTAACAAATGAGATCAGCTGACCAACATACACTACAGCAGTAAACAACTTAAACCAACTCTGAGGTGAAGAAAATAACTCAGTGCTCAGTCTGTTTCATCTTAAAAACCCTGCGCCCCCTCAGCGTCTTGGACAACAATGGCTTTCCCTGAAGTTAACGGTGCAGGAGAGAGGCTGCTCTCCACCTCTAGAGATATAATGTTAATAACACAGTAGAGCACTCTTCTGCATGCATGGCGCGTGTAAATAAAATGACTTCTTACTCATCACATTCCAGGCAGTCTTTTGCAATGTGTTTATCACACATGTTCATATCATGATGACGATGAAAATACGATTTATCAGTCAGCCCTAGTCTGTGGTACAGAGGAATACAATATATCAGTCTTTGGATACACCCACAATACTTGTAAGTAGGATCAGTTCATTGTTGGTTTGGTTCTGCACATGAGATGTATTGACAATAAGTAAAATATTGAAAATCATCAGCCGTGTCCTTTAAGAAAAGTATATTGTACATGTTTATTTTGAATTGTGCAAGTAAACGGGTTCCTTTGTGTCTGTTTATGCGTGTTTGTGTGCACTGGTTACATGTTGTTTTACTTGAATGACAGTCTGTCGCACACCTGATCACCTGCTCTCTCCTCAGTCCTTTCCTAGTAGACAGGGATTCAGATGACACCAGTGCCAAGGGAGTGTCCCATAGTAACTGAGACTCTGATAGTAATGAGTTATTCCTTTAATTGTGTAGATTTTGATCCCTACCAGTGTCAATTCACTTGTAATGCAATATGCTGTGGAACTGTGGTGTAGACTGGCTTTGTTTTGGCTACCGAGCCATATCCAGTACCAGTCTGACCACGCTCACATACACCTACACAAATTTTACTTGTTATGCCAGACAGCTGGTCTCTGACAGTGCCCTACTTTAATGCATTAAGGATTGCTCCAGAAATACTTTTATGGCTGGTATTGTTACAGGGCACTCCGAAATAAAGATATGCACACTCATTCCCATTTACACACACATATTGAATGCATGCACACATACACAGCCTTAGTCCAGACATCAAAGCAGTGAGAGAAGGCCTCGTTGAGCCTCCATAGGCCCTGTTAAGCAACAGGAGACAAGCGGCCAAATAAAACATTTAAAAATCTAGGTTACTGGCACGCATGAATATCTTATGCAGCTCTTTTTATGTGGGAGGGTGACACAGTGATTTGAAGCAGGGGGAGAGATGTTGCACGCCTCTGCATAGCATAACCTGATTTCCCACTTCTGCTGCATATTCGAGGACAGAGATGCCTCACTTCTTTCATTTGAGCAGTTGTGTTAGCATAGAATTTTCTAACATCAACATGCATATAGCATTGTGCTTAGGGGACAATATAACAGATGTAGATCAGAGTCAGTTGCTCCAACGCCATCCTTGTTAAAAAGTCATCCATGACCTTAATTGAAAAAAGAGATTTAAATTGGTACTGCAGCTTCAATCAATTAGTTATCTAGTCAGGAAACAGTTGCTAACAACCCTGAGGGCAGATTTAAAATGGTAATGTTGTTTACCTGGCAATCAATCATTGGTGAATGGAACCAGGGACAATCTGTTAGGGTTGATCTTTTCTCCTATCCTCTGAGACTTGTTCACCAACATCATTCAGTGCTGGGGATGAACAGGGTGATTCAGACTTTAGTGGAAGATTACATTTCCTCCGAATGAGCCCTAGTGTTTGGTTGGTTTCACCATCCTGCGTGTCAAAAATCTTTCCACCCAGACATAAGGCATTAAATTGCTTTTGTCTGAAAGCAATGAATACAACCTTAGCAGCCACACATGTAAGATAAGATGCACTTATTTGTGTATTTTGGATTGAAGTCCAAGCTGGAACTAAAGATAAATTCAATCCTAACAGTCTTGTGATATTAGAATAAACTACATTATGTAATACTGCAGCTTTCAGTGTATCACACTATGTTGTTTTTCGAAACAAATCTAATCTCCCTAAAGGGAAATTTGGTATTTATGCATAGTACAGTACATTTTAATTTCAAAAATTATTTGGCACAGTATGAATGGTTAAGCCATCCTTACATGCAAAATCTGTTTGTTGTTGTTATGGACTAGCAACACTGTAACAGGAATGTAATGGGACACTTTTAGAAGTAAAACAGAAAATCAAATCTGAATTGATCAGGTCAAAGATATTATTTGAACCTTGCACTTTTAAAATCCATCTTGTCTGATATCTCACAGTTATTTCTGAACATTATTGTCTGAAAAAGAGCAGATACCAGATACGTGGGTGTGATGAGCAGCAGAGTGCAATGCAGTTCTACATTACAATATAATAATACATTTTGTGCATGAGCAGCAGAGTGTAATGCAGTTCTGTGTTACTAATGAATATGTCGTGGAATATTTTGTACTCTGAGCAAATTTCTAGTTGGGACCTGACCATCATCACAACAAAATAAATTGACTGTGCCTCTCAGAAATGCTTTACTCTAAGCCCCCCATTTTAGCATTTATATGCAGTGTAATATTTAATAAATGGTTTCTAACACACTATTGTAAGCTTATATAAGGACATTTTAAGTGTGTACTAATGTACAGTATTTGTCAATAATTATAACTTCTCCTATGAAAACATATTTTATATTATTACAGTTGTGTTTTACAATATTATCATTGTCAGTTACTGATTGAATGATATGGTTTTTCTGCAAAAAAGTCCAATCACCTTGTTAAAATCCTTAAAATTATGTCTAATCCTTCTCCCTCACTGAAAAATCCAAAATTTATGAATATGCAAACATTGTTCATTGTTGAAGTTTAACTGCTGGGCACAAGATGCTTCACTTAAAAGGCCGCTCTCACTTTATGTGCACAGGAGGCTTTAAGTTTCCAAATCACACTTCTGTAAGTTGTATTCTGGGCCACGATTGGCAAACTAGATGTGATGTCACAAATCAAAGGGCTGGTATGGTAGAAAACAAGAAAAATGAGCTTTGGGATGGATTAGGGTGACGGTGTTCTAAAATTACTCAATTCTATCTCCTCGGTTTTTAAAAGTTATTTGAAATTTGCGGCTCAAGAGTGTGCAGTGTTAAGGTGGAACCCGTAATTACGTCACACCAGAAAGTCAAATGAAATAAGTTAGGAGTCTTGAGGCATGAGCCCACCTCTACTGTAACTTCTGTAGTTGGAGTTTGCATTTCAACCAGATGATGAGCAAAGCAGGACACTGTAAGTGTGCTGTTGCCAAAAAGTCTTTAAATAGCCTTCCAGAGGATGGAAATTTACGTCAGGAATAGCTGAAATTTGTGTTTGAAGACAGCCTTCCCTCCCATATGGGCAAGTGGTTGTGTGTGTGTTCCACACATTTTACCTCCAACTGCTTAACAAGACTCTGTATGCTGCAGGATTTTAAACTTTTTGACCTTCAATCTTTGGATGAAGTTTTAAAACAAGCACACTCACAACTTTTACTTTGTTAGGAAACTTAGACTCAGTATTTATAAAAATGAGTCAAAAAAGGCCATAATACCAGATCTTTAAGGTGACCACCGAGAAACTTTCCTCCTTCAGCAGATGAATGTGAAAACAGCCTTCTATTGTCAAATTCTGTACAGACATCATTCTGCACAGTGAAACTCAAACACCCAGGTGAAGGAACAAGAAGAAACATATATGCTGCTTATGGATATTAAATGGGGGGGGGGGGGTAAAGTTGGGTGTCACCCTCTTCTCTACCTTAGTGGACAAATGGCTTTATAATCTCATTCACACACACAATCACACATCGATGGCGGCCGAGTTATGCCTGTCCATCAGGAGCAATTTGGAGTTCAGTGTCTTGCTCAAGGACATTCAAACATGTGGACAGGAGGAGCCAAAAATCGAACCACCCCCCTGCAATTAATGGATGACCGGTCCTACCGGCTGAGCCACAGCCAGGTGTTCACTGAGTGTAACACTGCAGCAATTGTCCTCTCTCACTTTTCCCAAGCCACACAACAGTGGGTACAGTGTGTCAGCTTTACTGACCAACCGGCATCCGCAAAGATTAACTCTCTGATCTAATATGGAAATGTCAGTGTAAGTCCTCCTATAGTGAAAAAAATAAATTACTATTGGATTTTATTGCCTCATAAAACCACGGTGATGAATGTAGGCTTAGCAGGTATTTTACAGCTAGCTTCTTAATAAAGTGTGGGAGGATAGTGCTGGCCTTTAAGATAGTGTAGCCCACCTTCTCTTTGACCCTTCGGGGTTGGGGGACAGGCGCGTGTTGAACAACACCACTCAACCCCAGCTTTATGGTAATGTGACTCATTATGGCCATGACCTTGAAGGCACAACACAGCTACGAATGTGTAAGTATGGAAAACTGTGGTTCATGTATGAATGTGTATCAGTGTGGAACTGTGCAGCTCATGTGAGGCATTATGTAGATATATTGCAGCCTGTGGCATTCACAAATCCTGGGTTATATACTCCACACAAATGCTGCAAGTTATTACACTTCCTGTACTACTCATCACTGTCCTCTGCATATGAAGTCATTCAGCATGTCCCTTTGTCTTTTGCTCTCCCTTTACTGTGTTTCCAGTGTCCCTGCATGCATCAATGTCAGCTGCCCTCCCTACTGGCTTCTGATTTATGAATCCTATCCTGGTCTGTCATTACTGCCTCCAGAAGGGAGCATTGATGGACCAATATGTCGAGTCTGTCACCAGGAGAATTGCCTCACATCCACAAACATCATGAATATTCTTCTGACAACCTGTGGCCTGCAGGAGTTCAGATTTAGATGATCCAAGATGAAATATTGAGATGTTACAAGAAATTCCGCATTATTTCATTTTGTAGGTAGATCATTTCTTTTGGCAGAGGTCCCCCCACAAATGCAATGTTTCATAGGAAATATTTCTGTGGCTGTCACAGCAGTCCACCCTGGTGCAAATTCCTGCTCAAGAAACTCACAAAAATTGTTAAGTGTAACAAGTGACATCTTCCTCTTTTGTTCTCTTTTTGGCTGGACTACAACAGTGAGGCCAGCCCTACACACGCCATCTGTCCATCACTGAGTCACTCCCTGACTGACTGATTGAGTGATGAAGTTTCCTGCCAAAGCGAAGTATCCCAGAATGCATTTCGTACCAACCAACAGCAATGGCAGAGATTTAGCCATTTGCGTTGTAGGACTGTTAATATTTATAATAAATAATAACTGTTGATAACTATTTTAATATTTTTTCAGGCAAGAATTGAGAGACGAGCCTTCTGTGGTGACGGCAACAAGTTGAGACAACAGTCATGGAGGACAGACTAATGATGGCTGTTGCTGGATACCTGGAGCTACACTGTATGTGACTTTACCAACTGTAGTTACCATGATCTGAACAGAAAACAGCAGGCCTGGCCTGAGTTTACTTCACAGCAAAATAACGGTTAGGCTAAGGACGGGTGATTTGGTGGTTGCCTAGTAACAATGAGAAAAAAAGACGCAGCATGCTACTCTTTTTTAAAACTGTAGGCTTCAACAAAAAAGGCAGTGCAGTGTGCTTCACGTTTTGCAACCATGGATGTATTATAAGAGCTGGATACCAGACTAAAAATTGTGCCCATTCAGTCCTATAGGAATTGTTGGCTGGCAAATACGCCAAAAAAAGTTCCTAGCCTCTGGGTTTGCTTCTGCGTTGTGCAGCCCACTGAATATGCGCAGTAGTGTGTGTGTGTGTGTCCCGGTGCAATGTGTTTTTAATCTTTTTCTTATGTGTACAGCACCTTGAGTTACAACTATGTATGAAAAGTGCTATACAAATAAATAAATTGACATAAAAACAAATATCTTAAAAATGCTGGTGATGTGCATGTCTGATGGTAACCAGCCAACATACAAATTAAAAGCCCTCTTAGCGTTTCATACACGGTCCAGCCATATACTAGGTTCTGACTTAGTCTTGTTTCTCTGTGTGTCCCTTTCCACTGTTCCCCCAGCAGCTGCTGATTCTACCCATCATCCCCAGAGTAGTGGGTATTAGGACAAAAGGGCAACCTGAACTCTAAAAATACAGCCAGCTCTATCAGTCTCTGGCGCTTCTTTAATAACAGTAACCCAGGGCGTGATACAGTGTAATTATCACAGACAGAGGCTCCAGGGCAGAGCTGTAGACAGACACTGCACACAGCACAGGTCATGTTAGATAGGGACATCCCACAAAGCTTTCCACAGAGATACATCTATCTATCTGCCTATCTATCTATATTATCACTCACATTTATAAATCCTCCTGTGCATACTGTGTGAAAGCAAAAAAACAAAACAAAAAACAACCATATCACCAGACAAGAATGTTGATCTTAGACAATTCAATGACAGCAATATTTACCACCAGTTTTTTTTTTTCAAATTCTCACTTTTTGCAGTATCTGCACATGGTAAATACAGTATTAAATTTAGTGGAGGTTTGTGTTTATGGAAAGGGAAATATTCATTTCAGGCCTGTGATGGGACTCAAACTCCGGCCTCCTGCATGAATGTCGGATGCACTACACATCCATCCACCACTCTGACCTTCACACTACTTCCTGCAATCTGGACACTGGGCTGAGATAAAACACAAGAAAACATACTTTTTTCATGTAGTTGCCACCCATGTTATGTCTGAAATTGCCTCTCTAAGTCAATTTATTCTTTTCAGTGTCATTTCATTTCATTTTTCTCACTTACCCATAGACTTTCCTGTCAAAGCAAAAGTGAGTCTCTCTCTTTGTATGTGTGTGCCTTTGTGTGTATTCATAAGTACACACTCTACCTGTGTGTGTGTTTGTGTGTGTGTGCGTGTGAGTGTGTGTGATCCTTTGGGCTTACTTATCCTTACATGAACTGAAAAGATAGAATATAAAAGTGGCAATTTGTGAAGGCAGCTTCTGCGTGTGACAGAAAATTGAATGATAGGTTATCATTTTATAACTCTTTTGTATATATGTTACTAATGTTGTTTTCAAACTAAATGGTCAATGTTTGTTTTCAGCTGAATGTGATGTAATGTCATTGTCATTCTGGTATACATGTTGGTTCTTGAGCAACAATGAAAAATTACCATGACATACACACACATTGGTCTCTTTTCTTTTGTGTGTGTTTGTATGTCAGCATGTGTGTATGCTCTGCCAAATATGTGTCTCAAGGACATATTAGAGCAGATTTATGTACACCGTTGGTGTGTGGAGTTCACGTCAGGCAGCTCACTTCCTGGTAAACTCTATTAGCTGGCCTTTTGTTGATTGGATGTCCTCGATCTGTCTGTGACTTTTGCTTTTATACCCCTGACATTCTTCAGAGCCCTTGATGACAGAGAGGTTTGTTTCAATCATGTTTAAGATATTGACTGGATAAACTTTCTTGCACTTTGCACGTTATGATTTCATTTCACCAGGCAATTTAAGTCTACTTGAGGGGAGAACCAAAACCGCACCTGCCCAGGAGAACTCGGCACCACCAACACTGATGAAATATTAAACAACTCACCAAACACTGGCAAGGAATGGAAGAGACAGATAAGGGCAGGTTTGGCATCATCACGTCACCTTGCATTCACATGCATGCACACTGGATACAAAAGCACAGACACTTAGAAGGCAAAAAGGAAAAGACAAAAACCTAAATGCACACACACATCTCTCCGTCACCACTTCAATACACACAAACCTCGTCAGTATTTAATGTCTTGTTGTCTCCCAGGTAGGTATCAGCTGTCACTCAGAGATAATGTCTTGGATGTTTCCATACCTTTCCCTGTCCGCATGCATTCACCACACTGATGCAGATACAATAGCTTAGAAGATAGAACCAATGATATCCTGGCTCTCCTATTCAGCCACTGTCCTCCTCTCAAAGACACGATTATGTGTAACCCTATGCCAAGGCAAACACTACAAGCTTGGACCCATTCACCACTGTTTCCGACAACCAAGAAGACAGCATTGCTATTCATTCACAGGCTTATGCAAGCCTTTTTTAAAAAAAAAAAAAAAAAAAACACCCACCTACCACTGGTGGTATGGGCAAGATGGTGTAATTGATCTGTCAAAAGCCTCATGCCAGAGGTCTGCATTTAGGAATCAGACGATCCTTCTCAGTTGTGCTCAGCAGCATGTCCCTTGATCAGGAATCAGGCCGGCTATTATCCGTAACAGCAGGGATAGGACTGCTTGCAATGTCATGTTGTGTCCCTGACAGCCAAGGAGAGGTGGACTCATCGATGTCTTTGAAGAGACATTTTCTGCTCTTTTCTCCAAGTGGTCGGCAGTAAAAACATACTGCTTCAGCTGTCATTGGCCCATTTTTATTCCCAGCTGCAGAGAGTGAAGTATGTGGTTTATCTAAAGCTATAGCTCAGCTGACAAGTAATAGCAATACCACCATATAAATGTTTTTATAAGTCATATCTCATACAAGACTGTTTTGCGTATATCAAGAAAATTTTTCTGGGGTTTTGAATCTGCAATATAATTTATCAAATTAGTTCAATTTTAATATGTTTAATTGATTTATGGAAACTGATGATAAGCAATCCATAAGAAAAATTCATACAAAACCAAAGTGGTGATTGGGCATGGTAGTATAGTAGGAGCTACTGATTTGATATTTGACATTTTAGAATGCACACATCAGGTAGTGGAGAGCACAAATGCATACTTTTGCATCTGTAATTCAATAAATTCAAATATTTATTAAATAATCACATAATCATTCCTTATTTCCCCTTTTATTGAGAAAGCTATAGTGTCCACTGAGATATTTTTTGCTCATTATACAATACACACATATGAGTACTGCAGCTTGATGATTAAAAATGTGTGATGCCTGATGCTATAGCTATAAGATAAATATTTAAACATAAAATATTTTCATCTTTCAGCATGTCTGTTGAGACAACTGTTCTCTTGAAATGAAGGAAAAAAGCCAACAAAGCTGGCTGACACTCACTCACTTATGTTCAGTCTCCCTTTGATAGGATTAAACTTCATGCTGGTGCTAGTTTCATACAGGACTGTTTTCCTATTTTATTTACTCTATCTTTCACTGAGAACAAAATCATTTGTGATCTTTTTCCTTTTCTGCATAGAGCGTCTGAAAATTTCTCTTTGAACTGATGGGATCAAGAATATGTAGCTGATTGGCAGCAGTTCTGCACACCTCTGGAATACCGACACACTCTGAGGCTGTTAAAGTTAATGTAAATCTATAGATGGTTGAGATAAACAAAGCTGATATTTGGTGCAGCTAATTGATTCTTTATCAGATTTTTATCAGATTGCACTGGCATTTGAACTTGATTTTTGTCTCTGCCAATCTCCCAGCTCAGTCACTGGGCTTATCTCATTCCCTTTGCGCTTCCAGCTACTGGCCCAGGATGCACTTTTCTGAGCATCATAGTTAATATTCAAATCATTTCATTTCCATGCGGGTTTTCAGTCTCAAAGGACCTCCCACTTGCCCGTTCAGCTTTTTGAACAGATAAAAAAACCCTTGGAAAATCATGAGAGAATACTTATGAAGGGAAAGTGATTTCAGAGTTGAGTTGTTGAAAAGAATTGGAAGAATGACGTGAGTGATATCTATCATACTAAAGTATATCTGCTTTCTCACGCCCTCATTACCCTTTTTCTGTCCTGACTATTCTCTGTTGTGACCATGTTTCCTGCTATTTTATACATTATGTGTTTCTGATTCACTCAAAACTCTTCTGTTACCCAAATAAAACCATAATGCCAAAAAAATATTAAGTTTTTAGGGGAATATTCTCATAATATTTAGCCTGCCCCAGTAATTTAAAGCAGTTATGTTATATTTTTCCTGATTGTCAAGCCATATGTGGACAGCTGAATATAGATGAGAAAGTAGTCAAAAAAATTACTCTGAGCTGGGGCTCAGTCATCATTTGCCTATTTAGATTCCCCTCCAGGCAACTATGGGAAACAACTCTGATGAGAGAGCAACCGAAATAAAACTAAAATAGTAAAAAAAAAAGTCAACTGGTGAAAAGGACAGAAATGTGGAACTCTAAAATAGCTAATACTAAATAAACAGATTTCATAATACCGCAGTAGCATTTCATTATTCTTATTTTCATAGTTACATAGTTTTGAGTTTATTTTTATTTGATTGTAGCAATTATTTCACTTTCTAAGTCTACTTTTATTTCATATTTGTAGCTTACCATGTCATAATGTAAATTTTTGTTATCATTATTTTTTTTGTCACAAATCCTGATATGCCTAAGTTTCTCTTAGCAGGCTGTTGTCTATACTGCTTGTGACGATATCTGTCTCATCCAGCGAAGAAAAAGAACAGTTACATCTATAGTTACATTTTCCAATTCTGCCTAAAACTTGTTTTCTTCATATCTATCCAACAGATCCTTCATCGTCTCAATTGGCAACTCTTCTTGCATCTGTCTCCTGTGAGGTCCCCCAGGGTTCTATTCTTGGTCCTTTCCTCCATCTACAGTAAATGCTCTTGGTCACATTACGCGAAAACACAATGTCTCTTTTCACTTTTGCTGATGACACCTAGATATAGTGTGCCTCCCCCTAGAGCCTCACAGTTACAACAAACTAACTGACTTCAACAACTGTCTTCAGGACACAAAATCCTAGAAAGCTGCATGTTCCTCAGCTTAATGAGAATAAATCTGAAGTCATATTATTTGGACCACAGCATTTGACCTTCATGATTTCTGTTCATCTTGGCACATTATCTCCTTTTGTGAACTTTTTTGAAATCACACGTAAATGACATGTCTCCAACTACTTCAGCAAGAGTTTGAACAAGGTCAAAAAAGAGGGACCACATTTCTCCCATTCATCCGACACGGTCCCTGTTAGCTATACTACTGAATTTAAAATCTTTCTGTTTGCATATAAACTGTTGATGGCCTTGCTCCTGCTTACATTACAGTCCCTATACCATACTGCCAGGGACTTGAGATCCTCTGACCAAATGCTCCAGTCTGTCCATATATCCAGGACTAAGTGCTATGGTGACAGAGCTTTCTTGTGACGTACATCATTTTGTGATGCACATGGACACATCATCAGTGATGCTACCTGGGATCACTGGGTGTTTCGGTTCTTTCATCAATCAAACACCCTTGCCCACACGACCCAGCCGGCTTGTGTCCAGGTAGCACTACCCCACCCATACTTCCATTGATGAGCTACCTTGCCCCTTCTGCAGATCACCTTCAAGATCCTCCAGAGCATGTGGAGTAACCTTAGGCAGTTCTTGTACACCTTGTAAAGTATCCCATTCAGTCCTGGGGCTGACCTTACATTTTGAGACGCATAGCCAATAGCTGCACAAAAACTGTGGAATTCTCCTCTTCCTGCCATACGTTTCTTTGATATTGAGGTTTTCGAGAATCAACTTAAAATGCATTTTTCTTTGTTGGTCTTAAACTGTTTCTAACCTAACTTGCTCCTGTATTTTTGAAGTCTCTGTAGGTATTTGTTGTTGCCCCCCAACTCCTTATATGTAGAATTGCAGTGGATAGATGCTAACAGCTGACCTACCCATTACCCAGGTGATGCTGTTTATTTTCAATGCATTTACAGGCATCAAAAATAATTAAAGAAAGTGCAAGTTCAATGAACACTTCCCATCTGCCTGTGGAGAGGAAATGACACGTTTATATGACACTTATATATTTACACGTATATATTTATATATTTATGTCTTGCTCATCCTAGTATAGTAGATGTACAGTTCCACTTCATGTGCTGGCTGCCACAGTGAGGGAGGCTCAGACCCAATTAGAGAGGAAGTTTCATTTACAGAAACACTGATATAAACAAGACATCAGAAAAACTCACCTCACCAAATTCGATTCCTAATTGATGATGAAAAGTATCAGAAAGTCAACTGTCACATGACGTCTGATGCCGGGGAAGAGGCAGCATTCATTCAGGGTGATGAAGTGATTTAATATCCACAGTGTCTGGACTGCTCTGTTCACTGGTGCCAGGAACAATTACTGTCATCAATAAATGATAAATGCCAGAACAGAAGAGAGGCTATTTCTCTACTGAGGAGTTGGATCTCAGTGCTGATGGATACAGGACTTTCACTCCTCTGCTCTCAGTGATAAGTGGAAAGGCAGAGGTTGAGACATTGGAGTGGAATGGAAAACTAATTCATTTGGGATAATGATCAGGAAGAGGTGCTGATAGTGAAGGCCCCAGTCACAACAGAGTTAGAATAATGATTAATCTAAGTGGCAGGAAATTGTGGATATAATTGCCTTTTAGCTAGCTTTGCAGTAGGTAGCTTGCATGTAAACACAATATGCTATTAGAAAAGGTTTGATATCAAGTGTAAGAACCACATATTGGTATTTGGTGAATTGTTTTGGTGTTGTAATCATATGCTATATACTGTGTGTTTTAACATTATTGAAGTTCATGCAACAGTTTATGTATAGCTTAAGTATATTTTGGAGAGTATTATAGGTGGGCTTTTTTAATTTTATGTATACTTGCTATTTTTATCTTCTTAAGTGCTGGAATGCAGGAACATATACAGTATTTTTGATATTTGCAACAGTGGATAGTGCCGTATGGTAGTTTTAATGTGCATGTGCAAAACATGGTGCTAAGCCGTAGAGGAATCTGCAAAAAAGTTCTGAGTACATGAGATTGTGGATAATAACATGTGTTTTACAGTTTGAAATACAACATCAAGTCAGTAATGGACCAGGCTTTATGTAACTTCAAATACATTTTCATTCAGTGTTCTCCCTGCCTCCTGTGGACTTGTGAGTACATTGGGTTTCGCAAGTAAATTGGATTTAACACAGTGGAACACGAATCAGAACTAAGATCTTTGCAGATTAAGTGGTCTAGGAATTTGGAGCATGGTACAACGGCCACCGGATACTGTATTTGGGTGGTTCCAATAGAGCTGAAGTAATACAGCCACAAGTAACTTCAGATATAATAACTGCATCATAACTGTGCCTCTGAGCTATGTTTTAACCACCAGTATCAAGACTTATGATCAAGTATCATAATGTACTCAGCGGTCACGCCAAAGTGAAGAACAATTGCATTGTTGTACTGGAGATGATCTCAGTCTGTGGAGACCATTACCAATCCTGATGAACTGTATCATGTTCATGTTGTACCTGTTCAGAACAGGGTTTTTTTCCAAGTCAGTGGATTTATTTCTACTTCTCTTGAGGCAGACACTACGATGCAATAGCCATTCCAGCCCTGCTTGGTCATACGGGAGGTGCAGCCTGGCATTATGATGGCTGTGAGGTCAGTTCATCAATTAGTTTGCTCACTCAACGCAGCAGCAGAACCAGTGAGGTACAAGTATATCGCTATTGTCATAATATATCTGTGAGGGACCATAGCAAGTACAAAAGCACATCGTAATGATCAATACTGCTTGGAAATCTAAAAAAAAGTACAGTCTATACACACACACACACACACACACACACACACACATATATATATATATATATATATATATATATATATATATATATATATATATATATATATATATATATATATATATATATATATATATATATATATATATGTATATAAACATATCTTTCCACACATCAGTGTGTGACTAAATGGTGTTTGCTTTGCTTCAGCAGTAACTCGGGTAATTGCTTTAACGCAGAGTTAGAAAGAAGAAAAGAGCAGCAATCATCGTAACAGCTACAGGCATGCATTTTGATGCAAATTCATCAGGTTGAGTGACTTTCAATACAACACTGTAAATGGGAATTAAATATGTTTCCAAGCATGTTTTTATGTCCTCAACACCACTGACATCACCCGTTACATACTGGTAGGGGACATTTGTGGGCCTAAATGTCAACACATTTTACCCAAACATATTGTATGTAACTGATGTGTTGCTGCAGCTGCATAGCACTTGCACAAAAAGGCTGTAAATTGTGTTACAGGCATGTGAGATGCACCTTGCCATCCCTGCCACCTACTTTGGGCGCAGCCGCCAAGACCTACAGAGAGATATTTGTCATTTCAATCCATTACATCTCATTACATCTCATATCACACAGTCTGCTGGTTAATGAGAACTGTCAACCATGTGCTCACGCCCAGCACACTCTCTCATTCTCGCTCACATACAATATCATACAACAGTCACATGCATGTTCACTGGAACGCGCACACACAGTGGAACATGTGTGTACGTGCAGACACACACCTACTTCTTTTGTCCTAACTAACTTAGAGTGTACCTGGCTGTAAAGCCCATCAGCTGTTTTATCACCTCGATGTGTATTGTTGTGGCTGTATTTCCGCCAGACTGACATTGGAAAATTAGACCTGACACAGTTTAATATTTGATAAAGCTTACTCAGAACTTTTCTGGTTGACTTGGGCTCTAATACAGTAGCTCGAAGCGAGTAGCTTGATGAAAAACTTGCTGTTGTTCTCCACCACCCCTCTCAAGCTGTAAATCAACCTAAGGACTATCATTTGCTTTTATTGACCAAGACCATTTTTCCCCTATTTCATTAATTTTAAATGAGGCTTTATTCACTTTAGAGCCTGCTTTGGAAAGTATGTTTTATATTGTTTCCAACGTTTTTGTATTCAGACTCATGGGTTTCAGCACACACTAGTCTTTTTTAAAGCCAATCAGTGACACGTACGGTACCATATTTCCCAAACTACTTTTAGAGCTAGTTTTGCAGCAGATCCAATGTACTTGTTTCAGATATTGGATGGCCATTTTGTGTCTGAAAACATTTCCCAAGCCTGTTGATTGATATACGTTTGAGTGTCACAGGTATAGGTTCTGATGTGAATGGCCCTGCAGCTTTCTGCCACTCTTCCATTCTCAAAACCATTCACCACACACGTTTCCTGCATGTCTCCCTTGTCACACATTTGCTGTTACTATACTTTAACAGTTCCACAGACATATCTTGTTGCTCACTTCAGTGGCAGGCTGTTAAGTTTCTCAACTCATGATGAACCACACCACTGCCTCAAAGGGGCAAAAGTCACCACCAGTAATTGAATGTGGTTTATAGTAGTCTTAGATAGCAAAATTAGCATGTGCGCAAACAAACAAACTTATGTCTAATGATGTAACATTGATTATTGCACTTGGCTTGAAAAAGCTGACAGCTGTTTTAGATGTGATGTCCGACCACATGTGCTGTCCAAGCAATTAGTGCAAGCTGCCAGTGTTGGCCTTTTGTCAATATGGTGTTTCCTTCAGCTGACATTGAGGATATGCAAATACTGAGTTGTAATCATAAAGCTGAATATCTTTCTCATGTAACAGTGAACTCTGGTGAATTCAAGGCCAATTGTTTCTCCCCTGCCATTTGGGCAGATTGAGTAAGGACAGCAGACACACGCACACACTTAGCTCTTAGGTTCCTCATGTTATGTTTTATATAAAGTGAATGAAGTACTGTAGAGGTGAACCAAAAAGAGCCTCTGCCAGTACAAATGATTGAGAATCTTGAGTGGTAATGTAACTCACTGTGTGCTCAAATACAGAGTTTTGATTCAGGTGGTATACTTCTAAAATGCTTTCATCACATGTATCAGATCTCTCTTTTTATTTTGTTAGCTTGATTTGTGAAAGCATCTCTCTCTCTCTCTCTCTCTCTCTCTCTCTCTCTCTCTGTCTCTCTCTCTCATAAATCAAGGCTGTGTGATTGTCACTCATGAGAAAACCCATCAAACATCTGCAACCTGATACTGTATACTGTAATTCAAAGATAATGACAACTTCAAACACACACGCACACACCCACCCAGACACACACATACACATACACCTGTTACTCCTGCAGTAAAAAAAATAAAATGGTTTAACATGGTTTCTCAGTCAGCTCCACTTTCTCTCCTCATATTGCAGTTACTACACTGGTAGTTATTTTTTCATTCTGAGATTGGAGACTCTCTGCCTTTCTCTCTCTCTCTTTCTATGTGTGTGTGTGTATGCATATACAGTATGTGCTGCTACAGGCTTAATTTCTTGCATGACCATGATTCTGCATCCAATCAAAAACATTGTTTATTTAAATGAAATATAATGAGTGTTAAATAAAACAATGACATATTCGAAAGGAGATGCCTGCAGATGATGCGACGTGGATCATGATTTAATTTCCCCACGGTCTAAATCAGAGTCCTTGGAGACTGCTTTGATGGACAACCACACTGTGAGTTGTTTATGCTCCAGTGAAATAGATTTCATTAGCAGACTTTATACGGTTGTAAAAAAGTCTACTCTTAGTTCCTGTGGCGGGAGCCCACCAGCCAGATTGATATCTGTCACAGTGCTCCACTCTGTTCTTCTAAATGCTGGGACATGTTCCAAAACCCTATGAATATTCACGAGCATGCTATAGCCCATAAAGGCCAGTCAGGGCTCTGTTTTTCAGCCAGTGCTCTTGGCAGTGAATGACAGTGTCTCACTCCATCTTCATCCCCAGTGTTAGCTGATTATCAGAGGCAAAATGGAGTATGGATACAGCGAGTATACAGCAAAGGTATCTTTGTCAGCTGTTGACATTTGCTCACATTATTTGCTCAATTCCCAATGCTTTCAAACATTATCTATTATATCTGTTTTTTCAGTTGTATCCATATTATGCTGCATCTTGGACACATACAGGTTTTTGAGAGTAAGTCTCAGAAAGTGTGTGTGTGGTTGGGAGTGTGTTGGTGTGCATGGAGATCGAAAATAGTGGGTTCAGTATTCACAGTAACTAACCCTGCACTGTGAACACTGTGCAACACAAAGCAAAGCAGCCTGATTAAGTGACAGTATGTACTGCATACGGGGGCATATTTTCCATTCTGCTCAGTTTTACGAACACACGTGTGAAATGCATTTCATTTATTTGTCATTCAGTGTGGGTGTTTTGCACAGGCTTGGCCTAACACAATAAATACGAGAATGAAGGGGGGCAAATTCAATTTCATCTCCCTTATACACACATATAGTGAAATGAGGACACACGTAACAAAAGAGGTCACCTTATTTTATTAGATTTCCATTTGAGCTTGTATGTGCATGTGTGGGCTGCTAGACATGTAGAGACATGGCCACATACAAAAACACATAAACAAAGTGCAATATTGAGAACTGAGGCACAGATTATGGCCTGAAAAATATATATGAAAGGGTTTTAAGAATGATAATGATGAAATATTTAGGTCAATCTTCAATGGACAACGTCAGCTCCAATATTTTGCCCTGTGCTGTGTGGCAATGGCACAGTCAGTATGCCAGGCCCTACAATCAGGATATCTGCCAGTGTTGAAGGTACAGTATGTCACTAAAATGAGACACTTTGACAAAACTAGCAACATCAAATCATCTTAATTTCTTAAGCAGGAAATTTGGTCAAATTTGTTCATAGTTGAACGTTCACTGCTGTCTCCTAATGGGAGACATAATACGACTTTCATCTTTCATAATATAACTGTTATAATACAGCATTGGGAGAAAATGTGATGTTTTCTGGTAAATTTAAGCACTATTATACAACCAGGCAAAATAATTTACTCCATATGAAAAGACATCGATATAGAGATCATAAAACAGCACCAATTTTTGAAATGAAAACACGGTTCAATCAAGCAACGAACGCACCAAATATGAACTTTTTTTTTTGAGAATAAATGTCAATGTAGATTTTTATCTATTTTGATCACTGCCTAATTGCCATAATTTTACAAACATTCAAAGCAAAAGGAGATTGTGTTCAATAACAGTCCTCTTGGGGAACTTAAACTTATTTTTAACTTACTTAAAAATAAGACCCACAGGTGGATGCTGTGATACTGTAGAGGGAAACAGAGGAGTAGCAGAGAATGAGCAAGTGATGGCAAGACAGAAGCTCACCTGACACATTACCTGATACTGATTACATGAATGCTTCATATCAAGCGATTCACCTTCAGGACACACTTTGTGAAGTTTACTTAATAACACACAGGAATGATTTAGGCCATAGTGAATTGCTTCATAAATCATATTTTGCAGCAAGGAAATGAGTGAGGAGAGACCCGAGGACATCACCTGAAACAGTACGAGTAGATTATTATATGGGATTCGATGTAGTTTGCTTGTCTGCGGTTCATGCTCCAGACACAATCGTTCACAAGTTGTCAGATTGCCAAATTATAATTACATGCTGCTGAATACACAACTTCCCTCCAGCACTCCAAGGAATCTCTCCTGCTTTATCACTGAGAACACATGCTGCAGTAATCAGGAATGCTTGCAAAATAAAAAAAAAAATCTTGTTGAAAAGTTGGAGAGTCAGAACGAGCTGAATGCTCAATCTGTTCTGTAACTGTGTTATTTACTGTTTGATACAGTAACAGCCCAGATGCCGAGGCCTCAGGAGCTTTTTCATCCAGTTTTGTCATTCATCCAACATTAGATTGAGCCTCTGTGAAGCTGTATTCTACTAGAAGAATGGGGTGTAATGACCATATCCTTAAACAGCAGCCATCGTCTATAAATGGACTGATAGAGATTCTCAACATTTTGATAACTGTGGCAGAGCTTGTGCATCATTCACATCAAGGGCTGTATTTTTTCCCCCTGATATTTTCTCTGTCATTACCAAAGCCCCTTTCAGCTATTGTGATGTATTCTTGGAGTGAGAATCTGTTTCTCTCTGCACTCGGATCTGTATTCGTAACTGGTCTTTTCACTTTAATATTCACCAAACATTTTGAATATACCATGAGGCTTGTGCTGCAGCTCAACTGCTCTAATTGCAGAGATATAATGTTCCTCATAAGATTTATGAGCTATTAATCTGTTCATGCGGAATGATTCATGAGTCTCAGAGTTGGGAGACATATGATTAGAGTTATTCATTTGTCATGGCTGCCGGAGACATAAGGCTTTAAGCTACAGATATTTCATCCAAACTGCAGTGATGTTGGATCCCATCCACAATATCTTCATTTTTACTTCTTAGCATGTCAAGTCATGAAAAAGTGACATCTGTAAAATATGTGCATGCTCATTTTACTACTTTTACCTATTATTTTGCCCTTTTCATGTTTGATGAAACCATTAGAGTTTGACCACATCAGACCATTATTGCTGTAACCACACACTCAACCCCCCTAGTTATTTAAAAATTAAATTCTATTACACACTGTTGAGTTTTAAAAGTTTATAATTAATACTGTCTACATGGAGCAATGTCTGCAAGGCAGTTCAAGCACATAATTCAACAAACGAAGCAAAGCCTGCAAGCAACTGGCAGTCAACCCGAGTCCACTACTACACTCGCCTGACATACTCTTCTCACTGCAAAATACATCCAACGCATATTACTGTCATTGCCTTTCAAAACAGTAAAAAATCACCATTGCAAAAATAAAACCATTACTATAGTTGAGGTTAGGTTAGGTTGAGGTAGGTCAAGATTATGGTTTTTGTTAAAATTGATTAAAGTCCTCCTCCACTCAAAAATGTGTTTTTCTTTTTGTTACTTTTCATATAGTTGGATGTTTGAGCTTCACTGTGCAGAGTGATGAACATGCAAAGTTTGACCCTAGAAAGCTGCTTTCACATTCATCTGCTGAAAGTGGAAAGTTTCTCTGTGGTCATCAAAAAACTGAGTTTAAGGGGCGGGTCTGTAAGCATGATTTGTGACATCACAGATAGTTTGGAGCCAATCCTGGTCCAATATTCAACTTACACAAGTGTTAAAATCACTACTTGGTTAAGGTTGGAGGACCTTATTTGGCATTGTTTAAAAAACAACCACATGGTCAAGGTTTGCTAACAATTGTGGTCACGGTTAATAGAAACAAAACTCTCAGTAGGAAATTAACAGAAGTCTCCCATATCAAACTCCAGCATTTTGTCGAGCCAACCATCCACCATCTGTGCATTTACTGGCTCTATAAAAACATCACATTATGGTCTCGTTTGCTAATAACAAACAAGCGTCAACATTTTTAAACAGGTTTCTACGCTAGAGGGCTTTGTTCTGGGGCATTTGCTAAAATTACAGATTTTTTTCTTTTGCTGATGCCTGCTGCCACACCACTTACCACTGTCACTTGCTGCTGCTGTCGCTGCTCATATAGTATTTTAAAAGCTCAATTTCCAGCCCAGCATCAACCTGTAGGCTCTGAGTCTACTTGATGGGAAGTTAATGTCATTGCTCCCCACTCCCTACTGTGCTGAGTCTAGTGTTTTCTTGTGGGGAGTGATGAGGTCAGAGCATAGAAACCAAACTTCCAGTCTGTACATATTCTACATTTACATAATAATCTATTCCACGAGTTGACTGATTGAAAACACTAAACTCTCTGAAACATACAGTAGGCTATATCAAGCAAATAAGGGGATCTATTTAATCAGACAATTCACTGTCCACTCTTCTTCTCTTCTGCTACGCTGCTCATTTATAGACACTGCTGCAACTGCCTTTGCTCCTTATTTAATGTTATTTAGAATATAAGCTTGTTTAACTTTTTACGAGCCGCACCTCCACCTCAGCATCCACCTGTAGGCTCTGACTGTAGTCCCCATGGAGGGAAGTTTATTACTTTCACTACCCACTCTTCTTTGTACTGAGTTTGCATGTAAAGATGAGGTCAGAGACTTGACGCCAAACATAAGCTTTACTCTGTTTTCAAAAACTGTTATATTAAAAACATTATCTCTCAGTTGGTTGACTAAACTAGTTATTCTAAATTCAACACCTAGATAAGCTTCAGGGGTGTATCTTTTATTTAGGACTGTGGCCTTCAAATATTGGGTTGCCAGGGTTTTTACTTCCCAACCTAACATTTACTCATACTGTAAAAGGGAAACCAGGACCTCAAAATACATCTGCAAATGAAACAAAATTGTGCTTTGATTGGCGGACTACAATCAACCTACATTATGTTAAGACAGTTACTTTAACTTGGACTGTTCGTACTTAAATTTGGGCTACTATGTTCTTGTTCTAGTACATATCTCACATAATAAATTAACAAAAGATTTCTCATATTCTCATACTGCTGAACACGTCATCTCATACCACAGTATATTCCTCATAGGATAGAGTGCAGATACAGTGGACGATATTAAAAGGTAGTTTGAGTTCTACATAAAGGGTTGATAAAGCCATGAAATTAATATGGCTTGACCACTGCAGAAGCCTCTTCTGCTTTTCCTCCTTCTGACAGCTGGGAGGAGGATATATCACTCATCTACTAAACCCCTTTATCTTGCTGTGTAACTCTAAAGCTGGGCTCAGACTACAGGAGTTTTGGGCTGATTTACCCCGATTCAACCCTCACAATAATTGGAGGAGAAATCTGGTCTGGGACCTTGGTCTGTACCGATGTTTGGCCCAGATTATCTGGTAATGTGAGGGGTTTACAGATCCAATCTTAAACCTCCGGAACTGACTCATCGGGGCGGCCACCCCAATAATTTCAAACATGTTTGATATTCAGGATTTAAAATCTGGATGATTACATCATTACTTTTTGCAGATGGTGTAAACATTCTAGCCCTTGAGGCTAACGTTAGCTAGCATGCTACTGTTGAAAGATTAAAATCTCACCTCCAGTTCTCGCTGAAGAACAAACAACCCGTGTTGCCTGCCTCTCCCCAACCATTTTTTCATCCAGACTTGTTAAGCCCTCTGCTTTTGTTTTCTCTCACTGCAAAGCAGCAAGTTGTTGCATCATGTCAGTCTCCATTTGTTAACATCGGCCTCCCATGAGATCACGTGAGATCACGTGAGGTTGTGCATTGCTCCCTCTGGCACGATAATTTTACTAATATCCTGTAGTGTGCGATGCACCATTATTTTCAAATCTTGTAGCGTGTGCATGCTTGAGATTAGAGAGAAGAACATCTGTGACGTTTCTCCTTATGTGCGTGATGCAACCTGATTTTAAAACTCCTGTAGTATGAGCTTGCTTTAACACACAAGGGCCTCCACACACACACACTGCACTATACTTTAAACTTTGCTTTTCACTAAAGCATCATCATGGAGGAAATTTGCTGGCTGAGTGGATATCAGTTTGGTTTTTGCCCTTACTCAGTCATTATACACAACTATGTGAAATTGTTTTCTGTCTGATCCTCACTTGTTTGAAAGCAGACTCGTTACCAGTGCTTCACTCGAGCTCTGCAGACATTGTTGACAATGGAGAGCAAAGTAACCATTCATTACATGGCATAGCGGAGTATTGTTTTTTTTATCCCACATTTGGCCTCAAATTCAGCATGTGTTAGTAGTCATTTTCAGCCTCTATTTGTGTATTTGTTCAGTTAGAGTGAGGGCCTTCAGTGTTACCTGAACACTGTATTAACCATTATTACCAGAAATTAACCCATGGAGTTGAAGATGACATAACACATTTTATATGGGTCACAATGATTGAGATGTCAAATGCACTTTCTATATTGCCCAGCCAGGAACCGTAATTAAAGAACAAATTACTTGCACAATGCTGCATTTACTCTTCCCTGCTGTTAGTTTGTCCTAAGCAAAAAGCCAAGAAACAAATAAAAACAATTCAATAGCATCTGACACACAGTACAGTAATTCAGTTGTATCCACTTGCTGAGATAAAGGCTGCTCATTTAGTTTACAAAAGAACACAATCAATACTCCAGCTCCTGATAGATTTCCTTCACTTCTAATAGGAAAATATGGCCAGTTAGGTTTTATTTATTTTATTAGCATGATTCAATGTTGAGCCAGCTCAAAATCAAGATATCTGAATGCATCAAGAAGCCTGTTGATACCGTTGAAGTTGATATTTTAAATAGGATGAAAATTAATCTATAGATATTCAGTGTTTGGGTTGTGGTTAATACTGTGGCTTGTACTTCTGGCAGGAGAGGAAAGGAGAGAAGAGGAGAGGAAAGGGTATTGAGATTTTGGAACAGATTGTCAGGAAGGCTGCATCATATCCTGTGGGTGAAACTGCCTGTTTCACTTAATTTTGGTCCAAAGCTTACAATTAGCATGATAGTTCAAAACGAGGGGAGCCTTCATGCTGCAGTGAAACCTTCCACACAGCAGTTTACAGCTGCTCTCTCTCATCATTACACCAAAAGGCTACTGCAGATCAACTTTCAACAGTTGTTCTTACCTCCCAAAAAACTGTGAATGTGTAACTGACTAAATCCGTCAGGACACTGTTAGATCAAACATACAAGTTGGAAGAACCATAAATAATTTTTAGAAACACTCCTTCGCATCCCATCAGTGTTCACATTTCTGCAGCTTTTTCCTCTGGCAGTTTGCTAACTAACACTGACTGTGCTAGGTTGGTGTGAGCGCTGGTTCTCTGGTGGTTACTGTGGGTTACCTTTGTGTAGACTGAATAGAACATCTGTGATCTAATAATATCCCTTCCAACATGCATATTTCATGTGTTTTTACAGCTATTTCTCAAATCTGCTTTGGTGAGTCATTTAGTCGTACATTTGGATGTCACTACATACCTTGGCAAATCAGGTTCCATTTCCTGCTCAAATTACTGCTCATGTTTAATTCACGGCCAATACATACATTCTAATTTGACTATACTAAATTATTAAACTAAAAGATGATAGATGATGGGAGAAACATTAGTTCTGTGACTTAATCATGGCTAAGAATCGAATGCAAAATGTAAACTGCACATTTGGCCACAATAATACCAATGACATATTGCTCCTACTCCAATATATTTGCCAAGACAGTGACAAATGAAGATGATCAGTCACACTGTTTAACCAATCAGTACAGCAAGCGATTAAAGGGAAGTATCAGACCGTTCTTTGTACCATAGAGTCTTCATATTTGATGTTGGATATACAGAATATTCATACACACACAAGCGTGCTTTGTAACTACAAATAACTGTATAAATATTCTATCACAGGAGGAGGCCTTTAATCTTTTTTGTTCAAAAATCTAATTTATGAGTTGCCTCAGTGCAGTTAAATTCACAATCGTTTACTCAGCCAGTCATGATGGGCGTACCGGTATAAGGTCAACATAGCTGCACTCTGCATCCTCTCGGTCCACAGAGACTTGTGAGCAGCTTGGCAACTCATTAGTGGGCTCTAACTAACACTTACCATATTAAACAATGGTATTTATTCCTACCTCTAACAGGACTATTCTCTTAGTTATTAAAGCCCAATGACCTCACTGACCTGCTGCAATAAGATCATGCTGACAACTTGCCACGCACAGATCTGATTACCTGCCACGGTGCACACAAATAACTCAGTCAGGGTCAGTGCCACCCTCATCCATTAATAGTGGAAAAGAAGCTAATCTCATGTTATGCCTGTTGGTCCTTAGCACCCAGGTTCACAGGTATGACTAATTCAGTGAGCACTCTGTCTCGGTGTCCAGTGTTAAAACACTGTGTGACAGCACAAGTGTAAACCATCTTCATCACAGGTTCTGAGTCTCAGAAATATATATCCAGATATGTCCAACAGGTCTGATAAGATTAGACCATGACACACACACTGTACAGTTCTCCACACATATTCTACTTAATATGGTCACTGATGAACGTCTGACAATAGTTATTCTATAGCTCTGATGGCAAAAATGTCTCAAGTGCCGTATCATTTTTTGCTGGCCCTAAAGACATTGGAGGTAGGTCCTCTTGTTTTTTGGCTTGTTGATTGTGGACACCAAGAGAGGCAATTAACAAGCCACCTGTGTGTGTGTGTGTGTCACGATCCACAATAACCTTCTTTTTGGTTAGGAACAAGTGTTGTCCCTTCCCTTCCTGGGACAGAAACATGTGAGGGATGTTTCAGTATGGGTACGTGGCAACCGAACTGTTGAGAGTCAAGAGGCTCTAATCATGTCAGGAGCAGGTTGCAGCAGCTGTTTGTAAGTTCAAACTTAGCCTAGTTAATGTAAGCATTTATTAAGTGGAGATTTACGCATCACTACATTAAAACTGGTTGCAACACAAAACTACTGCCAAAACTAACATTAGCTTGCTAAGATCTGAAAGGGAAAAATGGAATATGGTCGACATATCTGGCCTGACACTTTACATTTCACAGGAAAACACAACATACATCAAATTACAAAACCAACTAGAAGAGTGCACTCGGTAGAGTGCAGATCTCCACCAGGTGTGTACAGTCAAGATGGTGGTAAAGATAACAGAAACCGGGATTTATTAATCTCATATGGTGCCTAACTTTAGTGGATCATAACATATTGAGTATGGAAATAATCAGCAGACGCTCCGGTTCAAGATGAGACAAAACTTTTTTATGGATGTTAGTTTTTGAGCCACAACAAAGACCAAAACGTGGCCTTCAACAGAATAGGTAAGCCTTGTTTTTAGCCTTGCCGATTGCCAGAAATGCCTTTTGCTATTTCATAATGCATATCATAAAATGGCAAGCACTGCTGATGACAAAAGTCTAAGCTTTATGATAGGCTCATAAGGAATGGCGTTATAAAATAGGTTTTTCAAAAATTGTTAATTGATGCAACTGTGGAAGGTCCTTGATTATAAAGTTATAAATGTGCGCAAAAAATACTAGGCTGATGAGTCCAGTAGTATGTGAGATTAGCTGCAGACAAATACACAGACACACGGACTGCACACACACACAGACACACGGACACACATGACCAAACATGATCCCCTACAGGCTTAGGCCTGGCGAAGATAATAACATTAGACTATAATGTTGGTTAGCTTAGCATAATCAGATATTTCCTTCTCACTTCTAACACACACATATTTCTCCAGTTTTAGTCTCCTCTAAAACTGTTATTTTTGGAAGTCATGTTACAGCTTGTGATGCTATTGTGACTTCCTATTCACAAACAATAGTTGGTTGCCTCTGTGGATGTATTAAGAAGAACTGGATACTGTGCTCAAGATGGCACCCTGTTCATTCTTATGGAAGGGTTGCTCAGTGGTGTACAAAAACAAAAAGTTGGCTTACCGTTGTGAAGAAATTACCCAGAAGTTGCTCATGCTTCCTGATTTTTGGGTCCATAGAGCACTAGAAACTTCCGCTGGCCAAGCTGGCTAACTTCAGGTTGGCTCACCACTCGCTTGAATGAGGATAAAAAAATAACTTAATCGTGTGGCTCTTCTAAATTTTCTAAATGTTATTGGACCGAATGTATCAAATTCTGAAAGTAAAACCAGTCATTTGCGGGGGTTGTGATGCTAAAAAAAAATACAATTACAGCCAATGATTGTGTGCAGGAAAATGACAGACCCAGAAGTTGTAATTACACAGTTTGGCCACTTTGTCAAATTGGCTTCACTGCCCGGTGCTCTTCCTGGGGGCTTGGTTGCTTCTTAATAGATGGCGGTACAGATGTTTCCTAGTAACAGATTTACACATTACTAAAGTGTTAACTAGTTAGATAAGACATTTCTTAATTTTTAATGGTGCAACCTGATTTAGTAAAACACTGTTTTGAAACTAGTTAGTAATCACTAAGAATTTAAGAAAGACTATGCGCAAACTTAGTGATGGATTTACAATTAGTTGGTGCAACCCAGTCAAGGAGTTCTTTTCCACAAATGCCACAAACAGTCACACCAGCCTTGATGAGGTTGTTTAGCTGAGAGATGCAAAGTCAAGGTTGACAAATTACATAGAGATTTTGCCAATCACGAGCTGGGACAGAATCATGCCAAAAAGCCCCAGGTTGTTAGTTGCCTTGCTGTCTGTGCCGGTCTCCTACTCCCTTACCAACTAGCCAAGCCAGGAAAAAAAAAAACGGCTAGCTCATTGCTGAAGAGGAAACGCCCCTGAAAAAAGTCTTTCTCCTTGTACACGTTATGTCAAATGATGCTGGTAGTTGGAGCTCCAATCTTCCCAAATATCATCGAGACTCCTAAAGTCTCTCCTCAGTGGCCCGTAAGTCCCCTCCATATGATAGTTGAGTTGTTGAACGTGGCCAGGGGCTTTTTCATCGGCAACAGCTATTCAAAGCTTTGGGGAGCAGTCAAAATGGTTTCACTAGAGCTGGTACCTCAAAGCAGAAAAAGTCTGACAGACTGTGCATTTACAGCTGTTCTAATACCCCTTGAGACCCATGCTCAGCACAGACACTCAAAGCATGACTCATGGGAATTGACAACAGTGATCAGACTGCGTCACATCAAACAAAGCCATCCTTGAATAAGTTGTCATCACAGGCAGTGAAGTCTGAGGCGGTCAGATAGAAGGGAGATCTACCAAGTGCAGGCAGTCTTATCCTGTTGGTCACAATACAGCAGAAATGTAATACAGCCGCATGCTGACATGCTTATATAAACACTGGCTGGTTTCAGCCAGAGAACCCCTGATTATCTTTGGACATGGTGTACAATGACATGCTAATGACATTTGCAGATGCTAAAGACATGTACAGTATAATTAGATTAACCATACAGAAAAACATGTTTGCTTAGTTGATGTTTAAAGACAATGGATCTCATTAGTAACGCAAGTGCAAAATTAATTCTTGTGTAAAACCTTAATGAGGGGAAATACAGACACTTTCATCTACTCACTGGCAGACGAAATATGTTTTATTGTCTTTAATAGTCTATGTTAGAAACATAGTATTTTATACCACTTTATTGTATCATGTTGACTCAGAGGAAAGTGAGATGGTGATGGGCTGCCGACCAAAGATTTGATCCCTTGTGTCAGTCATTCAGGAGCCTATCAGCAGTCTACTACAGCAGATGTGATAAACTGCTTGTGATGTACAGTTTAGAGTAATTCTAATTATTTTAAAACTATGTATTTTAACTTTTTGCCGTGATCTCCATAAGCATGTAACAGTGTTAATCTCCCATGAACATTTTGCATTTGTAGTAGAATATTACCCAAACATCTGCATTACTGAAGCTCACTTTATTCACTTTTTGTGCTGGTCACATAAAGGTGTTATTTTCATGAGCAAAAAGCAGAGCAGATACAATCCACCATCTGTTATCCTGCTTCAAACTCACATACACATGAACAGTTGGTACAGACTGGAAATGGGCCCATTCATTTATGTGGGCTCACACGGTGAACATGTGGATAGGTAGTGTAACATGTACCTGTGGTCAATCTCTGTGTAATGGAGACGTAATCATTGCTTCCCTGGTCATAAATCTCAATTATAGCAGTACTGAACACTCCAGTACAGTACGAATAGACGTGAATAGATAATGACGTAATGAATCATGGAGCGGTGATAATGATGATGAGAATTATGGTGACAGCAAAGACGATGATAATGATGACAATAGCACATGTTTATGGAGTGAATCATGCAGTAACACATTACAGAGAGAGCTCACTTGAGACATACTTGCAGTATTTTTAACTGATTGAATTTGATTGCTTTTTGCAGGTGAAAACTAATCAGTGTATTCTCTTGAGTGACAGTCCAGAAATAGAGCGGATAAAAATGGCTGGTAGTTGCCATCCTTGACCTGACCATTGTTCAAATCCGCATAACACAGAAACAGCTGTGAGCTGCATCACTTGTCAGAGTGTGTGTTGTGGTGTTTGTGTGTATTTAATTGTGTGTGTGTTGTTGCAGTAATCAGAAGCAGCATATGGAGAGGGAAAGGCATTTTTGCATGTACTGTTGAGATGAATGCTGAATAGCCGGGAGCAGACTCAGATTGGATAACTTAGGGAAAAAGGGAACGTTTGCCTATTTCCTTTTACTACTTAGGGCGTTTTCAAGCCTATAGTTCTTTTGTTCTAGTGCCAATTGGTGGATGAGTTGGTAAACTTGTTGCGTTTTCCTGTTGGTTCAGTTTTTTTCACAAAGAAAAATCAGAGTGAACAAAAATGCATCACTACAAGCCACGTGAGAAAGTTTACTCCGCTCATTAGTCAGATGTGTCTGGAGTGTGAAACAACAACGTAAACACAGGAAGAAGGTCCTGAGGAAGGTGCTCTGGCCAAATGCAACGTTCTTTGTTGCACTAGTCCAGGTCGGACCCCAGTTCATTCTATGGCTAGCTGCTAGCAACTGTTGATTTCACTCATCCACATCCCAGCATACAAAGCACACCTGGCTACTGGAGCCATTTAGCTCAAACTTGCAGAGTACGGCTAGTTGTTGGGTCGGATCATGTTCCCACCACAAATGAACCGCAGCAGAGTTTGTTTGAGACCAGACCGGGACCACAACCTCAAAGGGTGTTGGCATGGTTGTTTTGGTGTGCACCCAAGTAGGATTGATGTGTTCAGATCTGCCCAAATGAATGGTAACAAGGGGGAAAACTCAGTCCAGTTGAACCAGACCAAAAAGTGCAGGTCTGAAAACGCCCTCAAACTATATGGTCTGTTAGTCTGCTCTGCTGGCTGTTGTCATGTACTCTGCTTAATTTTTTCTAAATATTAATCTGCACTAAGACTTAACATAAATATAAACATTTATATACTGCATGCTCATATATAAATAACTTTAATGACTTTCAGTTTGTCCAGCCCCAACTCACTTGTTAGAGGTAGAACTAATGCAAGTGTTATTTGTCCATATTCTACAGCAATATTTATCTGTGCTTTTATGGACATGACTTGTGAATTATGATGCAGAGCCACCTAGATTTGCTGAAGGTAGGGACACAATTGTTGAGCAGCCTGTAAGTGTGATTTGGGTGTGATGACTGATTGCACCAAGTTGCACCAAGTGTGTGCTGCTTATCATTAATTCATTATGATTATTTAAAACATGGTTTTATATTTTCATCTGGAAAACTGTTGACATCACATATGCAAGCAGGAGAAATAATATAAAAACCAAACTGGTTTTGTCACAGCAAAGGTAGTACTGGTAAAATGATTTGTTTTAGTTTTAGGTAATACAATCTAATTGAGTCTTATGGCTGTACCAGCTACTAACCAGCCATAACATGCGCTAAATGCCTTTGGTTGCCAATCAACAAGAAAAGCACACAAGCCTTGCCTGAACGCCAGCAAGCTCTTCTCTCCCCTAATGTCTGCCCTGGTAAATGACAACTTGTGACCATGACTATTTAAAATGAGAAGCAAACAGTAAACTGGTTCAATGTGCTGTAATCCAGTTCATCAGGTTTTAGTGCAGAGCTACATCTCACCTAAGGTTCACCTCAATCTGATGTCTCTCTCCTCCACTCTCCTCCACTTCTCCTTGCACAGTTTAACGTTGTGTTGGCCTCACCCATCATGCACTGTCTTACCAAATTCAACATTACTTTCTTCCTTTTCTGTGAGGATTGGAACACAATCAAAGCACACCCTTTTTGATGAATGGCTGTTCCTGTTTTGGCACAGGGGCATGCAAGAATTCGTGTTCTCACTGGATTTTGGTGGTTGCCTAGCAACACAACTATAATCATAACCTACCTATTGCCTCGTGTATTGTCTCTGTCATTCAATATGTGCTCCTTTCTAGCTGATAAGACTAAGAATATCAGTATATGTTGGTGGAAACAGTCATTAATTGTGGTTTGTCCATTCTTTGTAGGTTTCAGCTCAAGCTTCAAGTCTGTGCACAGCTTGTGTGAAACACACAAGCATGCAATTTATAGTGAATTTATAAACCCCATAATGATAAACTGGCTCCCATTTGCATGCATAATGTGTAATATTTACCCTGCTTTTTCCCTTGCTGTTTTCTCATTGACAAAGAGCTGAGAACATAGAAGAGAAGGCTAATTATCAACTCCATAGAGAAAGACCAGACAGGTTATGAAAACATGGCCAGTTCTTATCTGATATATAATTATGTTCCATATGCCATATATTAATAATATGAGCTTTGTGTTATGATAATCAGCTGTGTTGTGGTGAAAATCTAATTCTGTGTGACAAGGGTAATGATGTCCCATGTGTATGCCAACAGGTGTGTGCAGTACTGACACCGGAGAAAGTGTCTTCAGTGGCAGGATTCCTCGCTCCTTTAGAAAGTCAAACCAATGTCACTGTGGGGCTATTGTAATAGATCCAGACTAATTTGCTAGTGCAAAATCTCATGAGCTGTTTGATTATATGGGTGAGTATCTATCTCTCCGTTCTGATTTATTCGGCTGGAGCGGGATGAGGAGAAGGGATAAAAAGGTGTTGCAACAGAGGCATATGGTGGGATTGATGAGATGGAAAAAGAGAAGTCAATCCCCGATTGAGTGCTGGATCAGTCAGCTATGTTTGCTTCTCAGCTTGGCTTCATGTTACACTCAGGGACACTGTACACATTGCACAAAGTCACTCAGCAGGCTTTAGACAAAGGCTTTCTCACAAAGGTTGAATCACACCAACAGCATGTGTCCATTGGTCATACTGTGAGATCAGGAGCTGAATTAATTGATAATTTTTATGGTCTGGTCAAAAAGTCTGAAAAATTTAGATGACTGAACAAATAGATGGTCTTTTTTCTCACTATTACTGTTTCTCCCCCTCTTCTGCTTTGTATGCTTCTACAGGCACCGACAACACATGTTAGAGAGTAGCAGGATCCAGGAAAAAAAAAGTCTTATGCTTTAAGCCTGAGACCTGTCAAATCAATTCATTTCAGTGTGCTTTACTGGATTCAGTCGTGTTCCTATTTCAATTTAAAATGTCCCTCTTTGCTGCAAAACACATGCACTTAATGTAGAACACTTATATAAAATCCATAATTCTATATAACAATACAAATATAATTCTGACTTTCAGAGTATAGTGTAATGTATAGACAGTCTAACTGATATCATTTTAAATGCTTATCATGGTCATCTAATAATGGGTCTTCTTTGCATCAACAAAACCTTAATTTATCAGCTTTACTGCTAACCTAGCTAGCTGCTAGCCATTCAGAACACTTTCCTTCTTAGTTTACTCACCTGGATCATCTGAAAGGATCTTTTTCAAGAAGATGAAAACTTTTAGATAATCAGTTTTGAGTGTAATGACCCCTTTAACCCAAAATGACTGACTGCCACTTAACCTCTGAAGTGTGCACCTACGAGATGAACAGTAGCTGACAACCCACATACACTTGAGCAAAAATACACACACTCACACATGTTTGCAGGAACACGCTGATACGCAGCATGAGTATACTCCACAGTTAATTTATTCATTAGTGTTGAAACATTTCTCTACATTATTTTTGACCTGACGTATCAGATCCTGGGTGAATAAATAGGGTCTGCCTGTGGGAACACATATCTGCCATCACTTCATTTTCTTTATTTTTGCATCCTTAGTATCCATCAGTAAACTGCTACTGCAGTGTAGAGTATATGTTGAGTTTGGCACTTAAAGAGGTTGTGAGTAGGCAGATGTTGTTATATAAACATCTTAATCAGGTACACACTGTATACATTACTTGTCTATCTATATTTGCTCCTAAGATGAGAACAGTACACATCCTTTCACATCTATGCACTGTATACTAGATTGATGGCCGATCTGATTAACTTAAACATAAGTTACTTGTTTATAACGCCAGAGCAGATTAATCAAATTTATTTAAATAGAGCTTACTGATGACCTGAACATTTTTAGGCTTTTGCTGGTCTTAGTTGGACAGATATGCTCTGGTAATGGCTGACGTAGTAATAGGATCACTGGTGCTGGTAGAGCAGATATAGTGTAGGATATATTTTGAGCATGTTTTCTAAACTACTATTTATGGTTGGAGAAATAACAGTTCATTCTCTTCAGTTGTTTACAAGAGTTCATAGCCACAGTGTGCAACCACCTCTTAAGAATACAAACTATGTAGGTATAAGTATATAAAATATATGAAATAAGCCATTTTAAAACACAAGTTCACCATTCAACACACTATAAACTGTATGCTGAGGAATAAAAAAGGCATCTATGAGTTGTCTGACTTTGGGTATTAAGGAAGAATATACTCTTTAATAATCTCAGCCTGTCAACAAGCCAGGATTTTACCAGACTGATTAGTCATTAGGCTGAACTGAGATTAATTTTTGTGAGACTTTTGTTTGGTCTCTCAGTCCCTTTCCTCGCAACTCTCGAATATAAATCTTAGGCCATTTTCTCCATGCCATATTCCCTCTCTCAGACCTCTTCCCCACAATCATTCTTTCTGGGTCAATTCTTCTCTCATGGCTGACAGTATTGGGCCAGCTGAGGGTTGTGAGACCTGGGACAGACTGCGTTGTGACAGATAGGACCCCAACCTCCCTAATATCCAACCGCAGGCAACACCAGCTCAACCTGAATGTAATGGAAAACCTGTGTTTTGTCTAGAAACAGAGCCTGGTGCTCCTGAAAGAGAATAAATGCTCCTCACAACATTTCAAAATCACACCCAGATGGCATCAGTGGTCTGAATGCAGGAGGCCCTCAGGCAATAGTCAATACACCTCTCTGCCTCACTTTTAGTGTTTACATCAAAGGGAAAATGTAAAAGCTGGAAACAGATCAGTGTCTGGGGGTATAGCATGCTCACACAGGCAATGGAACACAATGAAAGCTTTAGCCTAAACAGGGTATAAATTATGTAGCATTTCCTGTTCCACATTTGAAATAGAACCAAAGATAATTGTAGGTTAGGGCTGCTACAAGTTTAAAGATGTTTGCAGTTCCTGTTGGCATAGTAATGTTGGAAACAGTCACAACTTTGAAATTTACTTAAGTTAAGTAACTAAGACTTTATTTAGTGACTCTCACTCACAAGAATTATCATTCACAGACATAATTTAAATGCGCACATTTTGTTCCGAGTTGCTCCTTTTTTGAGCGTTACTCTCAGAGAAGCTTTTGAAGAGTTGTGTCCCACGAGCATGACTCAAAAAAGTCCTCAATCAAAATTGCACTGGTTCATCTGGACCCCTAACACATCCACATATCGAGCTTCCAGCATTCCTTTTCTGAGCTGAAGAATCACTTCGAACACACACAGACTACATTAGGGGCCTTGTTAAGGAATAAAATATCTCCCCTTCAAAGTGAATCAGGTATTGTGATCCCTGTTGAACTAATCTGGAGCTCATCCTGTTTCTTGATTCTTGTTTGTGATTCTCAGCATACAGTTGATTAAAGGGAGACACACTCCCCATAAGACGTCTGCGGCAGTACATTAAACAGTACTCCAGGAGACAAGAGTAACAAAGTTGGAGGGGGTTTTTTTTGCATAGGCTTCAGAACCAGTATTTGTGTCTCAGCTTTCAGCTACCGTACTGTATGTAGAATAAGCCTATGCAACCTAAATGGGGCAAAGCAGCGGCCACGGTTCTCCAGCAACAGCCAACAACAGCACTGCTTGCCACTGCCCTGGCTTGGCTGTCTCAAAAGACTTGCATCAGCCATGCCTTAAATGCCAGATGCAGACTGTGTTCACGCTACTGTTGGCATCAAGAACCCACCGGACAGCAGAATATTTGCAAGGCTTCCTTCCTGTGTTACTCCTCTGCAATGACAGTGAAGCTTGGGTGGTGACTTGTGCTGGCTTCATCCTGCACAAGAGAATGTGTGACCCAAGCCACAGTCACCAAGTGTTCATCAAGTATGGGCATGACCAGGCAGAGGGGACCTACTGGGTGCTCCGCTCTCCCCATAAAATCTTTCATTACTTCCACTCCATCTCATGAGTCCTTTATGCATCACTCTGTGTCTGAGTGGTGGCTGTGCTGGACTCAGTTAAAACATGCTGGAGGGTCCTGACACCCTTTTGGAGCAGCTGCTCAAACTTATTTCAAAAGGTCTCTCTCAGACTGTCGTCAGGTGAGAATCATTGCCGCTTTGAATTCAGATAAGACATTGAGTGGCTTGTGTGCCCCTTTAGTCACCTCACACTGTCTGCTTGACTGAGCATGTAAAGGATGGTGCAAAGTTGAGTGCACTGATAACCGAACATGTATGTTTAGAGAGGCCTCACTCTGGGATCGTAAAAATAGAGTTGCAATATTTAACTGTTGTTCTTTTTTTAAGGTTTTGTGGTCATGCAACAGAGAGACATTAGAGGTCACACACAAAATATCGTCGCTCTCTCTGCTTTACTTTTTTCTTAGTTTGAAATAAAATATGTAATAATATGCAGTAAATCAGTAGTTTCCTCAAATTTCTACATTTTATGTACATGTCTGTATGGATGTCTGTTTTTCACATTATATGATTTTCTAAATTCAAGAGGACTTTTTACTCTTGAAAAGATGATTTTTTTTAATGTTTTCTTTGACAGCAACATTATGATGAAACAAAAAGTTTAGACTTCTTGAATCCCGCCATGATAATTCTTTTTTTTTTTAAATTTTCTGTTTGAAATGGGCAAGCATTCAGAGCCGCAGAAAGGAGCGAGGCAAGCAAAGGACATCACTATATTAGTGCAGTTTCAAGATAAGAAACCCATTGTTCAATACACCAGAGAGTATCGTGAAGCTCCACTGGACCTGGGTATGTGAAATGTTAGAATATTAGAGACAAACAACGGTCTGCCATTCAAAATAGACAAAGAGTCCCTCACGATGGAGATACAAAGATTAAACCCTTAAAGGAGCAGCATTGCACTATGTTGTACAATACTGCTGATGTGCCCAAGTGACATATTTGCATACAGACTTCACTAATAGCAACTTTAAAAAGCAAGGCTAGAGACTTTGAAACATGAGGCAGGCAGCTAGTTAGTAAGCACATTACATTTTACCACTAAAACCCCTGTGAATGTTAATGCTGAGCTGAGATGAACTTCAAAAGCTGTTTCCTCTGGCTTGTCACTACAATTGACACTTCTTCTAACTGTGGATCTCTTGACAGACTTGGAAAATGTCAGTTATTAACACATTTAATTCAGTTTAACAAGAATACCGAGGGGAATCAAGTTTAATTAACTCAGATGAGTTATTCATTTAGTTATATATTTCACACAGCTATATTGTTCAGCTGTTGTTGTGTTATTTACTGTATGTGTAGGCCTGTTATCATATTTGTTTATTGCTATTGGTATGAAGCTGATTGAAGTTGACATTTGAGCATTATCCTGTAATTTCCTGCGGATTATCGAATGATTACGAGCAAAGAGCATGCACAACACCCTTAATATATAATTACACTGTATAATTGTAATCATCTCCTTATTTATGTTGTGGTTTAGTAAAACAGACAAGTGACTGGCCCTGGTCCAGTTTCTGTCATCAAAATGGAGATGCCTTCTGAATATCTAATCTGATGGGATGCATAGTGGTGCTCCTCGCTGAAGTGATTTCTATTTATGCTCTCTTTACAATTTATCAACGGCATGGAACTTTCAAATAAACTTACACACTTAAATTTGACCTCATGGATCCCGATGGACACTCAGTCTACTTTCAGCTCTTCTGCAAAAGTCTTGACAGACCTCGCTGCGTGATTATCATAATTGTTTTGACCTCATCGTGCTCTGTCTGCAGAATAAAGATTGCAAACATTGCCTGAATATGGTCCACACATCTCACATCTGCACATAATTGTAGGAGTGTGTGTGTGTGTGTGTGTGTGTGTGTATTTTGTGCTGTGTGCACATGCTCATGAATGTGCATGTCACACAGCCCTAGGTGTTCAGTCAGCAGTGGCATCACTCTGATGTTCTTGCTTCAGATGTCTCTCTGTAGGCCAGGGTGTGTATGTGTGTGTGTGTGTGTGTGTTTTATTCTCCTGAGCTTCACAGCGGGGGACGGCACTAGGGTAGAGGTCCATGGTGCTATAGAGTGTGACGCAAATGCACAGTGCTGTCCAGGACCTGAAGCAATGCACTCTATTGTGAAAGGTCACGCATGTGTGTGAGTGAGCGTGTGTGTCCTCAAAGGTCTTTTCCCACATTTTAGCAAAGATGTACTAATTACAATCATAGAGGTCATAAGATGTAAAACTTTAATTTACAGTGGCGTATTACTGCAGGCAGGGACACATTTAAACAATACACTGCTATACATATTTCTTCACCAAATGATTATACTGTATATCATATACAGTATTAACTGTGTTCCAAATAAAAGAAAAACATATACCATGCCAGTTGTGCACTAACATACTACTGTACTTGTGTATTAAAGGGGACGTATCATGCACATTTCCAGGTCTATATATTTATTCCTGGGCTCAAGTGGAATATCTTTGCATGATTCAAAAAACTCCTTATTTTATGTAGTTCCTCAGTTCAGCCTCTGTCTGAAACAGGCTGTTTTAGCTCCTGTCTCTTTAAGGACCCCTTCCGATGAGCCCACTCTCTTCTGATTGGTTAGCTTCCAGAGGCTGCATCTCGGCAGGGTTATTTTTTTCCCACCCGCATTCTACAAAGACCCCCTCTACTCTGCCTGTGATTGGCTAGTACTCGTTGCCTTCCAGGCGACATTTAATTTGAAGCCACTTTAATAAAAAGACTGACATTAATAAAAATATGTAAGGTTAGCATTTAGCCTACCTTTCTTTCTTCATATCAGTGACAATGTTATCTATTAGGCTAATCACTAATGTTAAGGGCATTAAGGCAGGTGAAATGTTTAAATTGAAGACAGCTTTATTGAAAAGACTAATAAAAAATGTAAAGTATGTATTAGTGATCTATTAATCACTTAAGCAGCTGTCGTGCATGTAACATAACAGCAGTTTACATCCAATCACAAGACGCCTGGAAGGCAATTTGTACTAGCCAGTCAGAGGCAGAGTAGGGCAGGTCTTCCTGGAATTCGGGTGGGAAAAAAATAACTCGTTTCGGCAGACTTCAGGTGGTTCCAGAGGCTACGCAAACAAACAATAGTTCTCTATTTTTCTTTACTCAAAATGGAAACTTCTCAAATATATCCGTAAATGTTCAAGCCCAAATATAATCCAAAATAAGCGTGTGGATAACGTCAACAACCCATGTTGACAACCTTAGCAACCAAGGCTACTAATGGATGGCCATTTGTGGGCATGTGTGAGCAATCTGATGTCATCATAGGGAGGAAGTAATGGTAACATTGCAAACAAAGCATTGAGAGCAAACTGAAGCCGGGGCTTTTGACTTGCAGGACAGCATTTTTACGTATATATTCACCTCAAGTTTTGATTTTGTTTAACACACACATTCGACATCATTACAACAGTATAAAAATAATAAGAAAAAAAACACAAAAAGCATGACATGTCCCCTTTAATGTTGTGTATTATTGAGTGCATTAATAGTACACTATTTTTAATCATACTTTTTTATCATACCTTTGCTAATATACAGTACATATACAGTACACACATTTTAGGCATTTAAGTCAACACATTACTGTAAGTCCTCTGATCTGTACTTACATAGCCTGACTAGTTGACAAGACCAATCTAACCACTGAATCACCCCAACAGTATGGAGTCTGACTGTGCTAAAGTGCACTATTGTATATGCATTCTTTCAGGTGTCCATATTACTTCAGTACATACAGTACAGTGTTTCATGTCCAGCAAAGTGATCTACTATAGAGTTCTAATATCTGAACATTTTTCATAAAAACCAAAAATGCTGAATGTACAGAATATATCATAAATATAATCTTAAAGTTCAACAGTTCAAAAGGTTCAATTTATTAATCCATAAAAACATGGAAATTACAGTGCTCCCGTCCTAATCAACCGACACTGATTACCAAAACGCAGTAAATCAGTGGTGCCGGAATAGGAAGGACAACAAGACTTTTTGTCCCCCCACTTTCAGGTGTTACCGTTAGGTATTACGGTAAGCCGACTCTAACATATTGGAACTGATGACTTGGACATGAACAAAGTGTTAAATAGCTTTTGCTTTGGGAGTGATGGGCACACTCAGTACTTTGGAAAATAAGCCTAGGGGACTACACCTCGCTCTGCTTCGGTGCTGTCTATTTGTACATTAGTAGGCATATTAGATGTAAAGTCTCCATTTTAACAGGACATGAATTTTGATTCTCTTTTGAACTATAAAAAAAACATATTGACTGGTTGGTTGGTTGACTGGTTACAGTGTAACAGTTCTCAGAATGAAAAACATGAGAGCTGTATCAACAGTAGCCAGGACACCCCTTTTTAGTCAAAACTTTTTAGCCGTTTGTTGGTGGATCAATGTGCTAAAAAAAAGAAAAATTTCAGTAGTCTATTACATCATCCAAAGCTGGATGCCCCCCCACTTCAAAACTCATTCCAGTGCCGCTGCAGTAAATAAATACCCATAGAAAACCATAGATAAAAACATAATACAAGTATACTGCTTTTATAAGCTTTTTTGGTCACATCATGAAAGAACAGTTTGTACAATTATATATGTGCACAGCGTAGCTGTGAAAATGTTGCTAGTCCTGCTAATCCCACTGAGAGTCAAAAGTCAGGTCTGCAGCTCTGTGCAGCTTTCAGCACATTGTTTGGGTTCACCGCAAGCTGAACCTTACTGAGCGCTTTTATTTCTACAGTTCACAAAAGTAGAGTTAATAAAAAATATATTGCAGTTTGATGTTGTTGAAAGATTGAAATCTAACAGCACTCATATTTTTCTTTTTCTTTTTTAAACTAGCAGAGCAGCATCTCACTGAAAAACTAGCTGTTTGGTAAAAATCATATATTGCTCATTTTTAAAAAAAATGACATCAGGATTGCTTTGTATGGATGATATTTTTTGGAAGAGAGGGAACTTTTAATGGTGGATTTTTACATTCAGGTACAGTACTTCTTTGGTTTTGGTTGTACTTGATATCGAGCAGCTCTTTATAGTATTTATGTTTCATGTTTCATGTTTAAGAGTTTTGTTTTTTTTAACTCTTAAAACAACTGACAGGAGAGCTTTTTTTAACTCTCTTGTCATTTGCTGTTAATGAACCAGACACTTTCCAGCCTCCTGTCTGGTTTTTGTATTTGTGTGTTAGATTCCTCTTGCCTCTGCTGGGATTCTTTCTCATGTTCATTGTCCTCATGTGACTGTCACAAACGAGAATGCGGCAGACAGACGGAGGACCCAAATGCAGACTTGGCAGACAGACAGGTTGAATGAGGAGGTTTTAATGCTCAAAACACAAATGACAGGCTTACAGTTAGTCAGCTGGGAATGAGTGAAGCTAGCAAAGCCTAAAAGGAGAAATGGCAGGTAGGCAGGTCAAAAACAGGCTGAAGGTCTAAATCACAGGCTCAGGCCAGAACAGGTGCAGGAACCGGTAAGAAAAGGAATAGAAACTATGACAAGCTGGCAGCAAATGGATTATAGAGACTGGTATTTGTACTGAGGCGCTGATGAGAGAATGGGCAGCAGGTGTAGACAATTACTGAGTGGGAACAGGTGAGCAGGTGCATGTGTGGTGGTGAACAGGAAGGAAAGTCCGGGGGAATCTGGTGGACAGGTGGAGAACTGGCTGAAGACTAGAGCAGAGAGTGCTGAAGGGCTGAAGGCAGGGACAGAGACAGAAAGGGCAAGGGAAACACACATAGGGCCTAGGCAGGAATCATGACAGTTACAACTGAGGACATGTGCTTTACCACTTGACTATCATCAGCAACGATGAACACATGAAACTAGAGAGAAAAAGAAGCAAACACATTGAATGAGTGATCTGGGAAAAAACTGGGAAAGGATGACATTGGTTCAGTCAGATAACTAAACCCTGTGAGAGAATTAACACTTGTATTCTTAAATTCTCAAGTCTAAACCTACTGTCATCTTATTATAATCCTTAAAATACCATTGACCTAATTTGAGTGGCCACACTTCTGGGAAACATTGAAATTTTAAGCCCTTAATCTTTCCTAAATCCCCCTTCATTACAATGTGTATCTACGTATATACAGTTTGCTCTGCTTTATCTCTGATGATAAAGTACCAAGTCGTGATGCCTTTCAGTGCAAACACCTTTCTCTGTCCTTCCCTGAGCTGTGATTCGTTTGCTCCCCTTTAGACCTTCAGACAAAACTTTATTACAATTTAATTTTTGACCAGGATCCTGCCAGGTAAGAGCTCTTGCAGCCCATTGGCTCTTGGCCAGCCAAGGATGGTGCTGCTGTCTCAGGGGGTTTACAGACAGTATAAAGTCTCAACACAGTGAGCTGAGTCGGGAAGAACCCAGGGGGCCTGGGTGCAATCCTCCCCAGTTTAAAGCCATGATAATAGTGAAATCTCCAGGGGAGGAATTCAATCTCTACGTGATTAACCACTTCTTTCTATGAGCCAGTGACATTGACACCAACCCGCGAGGTACAGGTCCACTCAGATGGAAGAACATGTCTTTCACCTTGAGAGTTGACAGGATGGGACAGAACAGAACCTTCCCTTTCATTAATGTTGCTGCAGTATAACTCCACTGCAGTACATCTAGTCTTGGCTGGGCAAAGTCAAGACATTCCTACTCCTGTAAAGCATACAGTACATTACCATTTTATGAATAACACAGTTTCCAACATATTTCAAGATTTATCATGAACACCAGAGGGTGGAAAGTGTAGACCTGATGAAATATTCTGTTCTTATTCTAATTTTAATTTCGGTACTTCAGGCAGGTTTTGAATTCATTTTATAGTTACATGTTCCATATACCCTCCAATAATATATGTTCGCGACCTCTCTTTCTCAATAGGTGGTCCATAGTAATATTTGGGGCCCAGTCAGTCTGCATACACTGCTGCCTGCTTTCAGATATTTAACTCCCTCCAGCCTCCTCCAGCATTTACTTGTACTTGAATTTTGAATGTTTCTTTTAATACGTGTTCATGTTCTTCAAATGACGTGTATATCAGGCTCTGCCAGACAGGTTTGTGAGCTCAGGGACAGTCTGTGTTAAGCTTGCTCAGATTTGTTCCAGAGCATCACATGAGCAGAGCCACTCCGCTGAACTGAAGTGTGTATTGTGACAATAAATTGGTCAAACACTCATGTGAGTATCCTGACTGAACTGAAGTGAAAGTATTATCAACTTCCACTTCCAACTCCTCGTCTTTGAACTCAAAGTTGAAATGTGAATAAAGATTGAATTTATATTTGTTGCCTGGCCAGAATCACGAAACCATTGAATACTCATGTAAGCGGTTGAATATCTGCAAACAGTTCAGAAATAACAACTTGACAAGCCAATATGTCAGACTTGTGTATGTGTTTGTTATGAAATTTTGCTGCTTCCTAGTGGCAAAAAGCTTAGCTTCTACATTTTGCACCATAGCAACTTAAAGAAATAGTTTAACCCTTTGAGAAATATTTAGGTATGCACGATATTGTATTTTTTGCTGATATCTGATATGCCGATATTTCCAACTTACTGTGGCCGATTGCCGATGTCGATACCGATATATGCACATATTTTAAGCATATAAGCATAGATTGTACTAAGTATGATCAAGAAAGACAATATATGTAGGAAGAATTTAGGAAGCCTTAAAACTTTAATGACTGGTTCACACTCTGGAGCAGAAGGTGGCAGTAATGAACCTAATACGCTGGGTGCCAACTGCCGTTATAAACCAAAAAGTTTTTTTTTTCCAAACAGAGTGGTACATCCTGTCAGCCGATTTGTTTCCTATCTGTGCAGCCGCACTTAGCAGCTCCTTGACGGACTGACGGTCCCGGTGCTTCCTCCATAGGCTCCACTTCACTCAAGCTGCCCGTCAGACCCACTGCCTCTACCCACTTTAACCTGAATAACAGACCGGGGCACGGTGTTCGGGTTGGATCCACATGGAGAGCCGGGGTTAATGTTAGCTGAGAGGCTAGTGGAGCATTAGCCTCAGCATGGCCGGAGGGAAGGACTGCCAGCTAGCCTCTACTAGTCGGAGGGAAGCACAGTCAGACGGCGGAGGAGATGGCAACAAATCAGCCTCTCATAATCTGCAGAAATGGCCGATGCTGATATTTCATTTTATAGCTTTTATTGGCTGATACCGATGACATGCCGATAATATCGTGCATCCCTAGAAATATTGCTTGACCAATTCTCCTGGGGCCTTGTTGTTGCTGTGAGGTCAGCAGGTAACCAGCAGAGACTCCAGGAAGTCACTGCACCCAGCCAAGAATTTGTCCAGCACATAACGCTATAAAACTACAACCTTGTTTTTACACTTTGGTTTTTGTACCGATTAAACGAACGATATAACTATAAACAGCTAGATATAACAATTTAGCTGTTTATCACCCATTGTTTCCAATCTCTGTGCTAAGCCAAGCTAACCATCTTCTGACTGTAGCTTCATACATATCAGACAGATTTGAGAGTGGTATCAATCTTCTCGTCTAACTCTCAGAAAAAAAGGGGGAAATCGAATTTGCCAAAATGATTCCCAAAATTGTTTCTTTAATGCACCTTTAATGTCACTTAACTTCCGCAGGGTTGATGCAAACAGAATGTGTGATTAGCCAGTCCCTGATGACGATGCACTGAAAAAAAAATCTTTGAAATTTTGTATTCTGTAAGGTGGCGCTTAAACCCAATATATCTCTGAAATGCCTGGGAAAATTGCTGGCAGCATAGGCAAATGTAAATGTGTGATATTTTCTTTATCAATAAGTGTTCACTTGATATGAAACAGAACATTGCCAAGGGACACCAAAGGAATTTCTATGTTAAGTCATGAATATTTCATTTTGGTTAGCCATTTAGATTAAATATCTAATTAAATCTCTCTGTCCCTGGGGGAATATACACAATGATTCTGCAATTAATTTGATACTTAGAGGCAATGAGCTGATAATATAAGAACACACCCACTGAAACAATTTATGATCAACACTCATTCTTGTATATTTACATTGATAGACCTGTGAAGAGTGTAGGTTTGAAAGAGAAGGCTACAGCAAGACGCTGCTATAAAACATTCATGTGACAGCACAGATGAATAAAACATATAAGAATGATCCACGGGTCAAGCAAGCAACAAATGTGGGCGTAGCCTGTGTCATAAGATGTAAATATTGTTAAGAGAGACGTTTCGCTGCCTGGCTCAGGCTTGCAGAGATACTTGAGCTGCCTGCCAGGGCAGAAACACAGCAGCCCTTAGTTCTCTGTGGGAGAAACTAACCTTCGCTGTGATTCTTTATGATGAAAGTCATTCATTATGCATGCATTCAGCTTTGAATATGGCAGCCTCAATTACATAATATGGCCAAGATAGCTAATGCTAAAGAGAAAGAGGCTTAAATGAGGTAGAAAGACAATTGGTGGAAGATGATGATGAGGTTAAAACTATACAGTAAGAAAAGTTTTTGAGTGTTTATGAGTTAAATGCTTTTGAAATGTGTAACTATATCCGATTTGAAAGCCGTCCCGTTCTACTGAAATTTCATGCTCTGACAAAAAGTTTGTCTTATTCTCTCAAAATAATTTGTATAGCTGATCAATATTATAAAAAAATGCAGCACCCTGATAGCTGAATGGTTACTGCACATGCCACATGCATCCGAAGTGTGATTCCAGCCAGGGATACTTTTTGCATGTCCTACTCATCTCTCTCCCCATGTTTCCTGTCTGCCACCTCATTGTTGACTGTCTGATAACAAAGGCAAAAATGCCCCCAAAAAACATTGCAACAAAATAAAAGAAAATCTAGCTCTAAAAGGAACACAGCAGACAGACAAGGAAAGTGAAAGCAGTCTGTTTTAGACTTGGATCAGTAACATTAATCTAATGTTTGTGTTCATTTTTATCAAACAGCCTAGCTGACAGGAGTAAATACTTATGATGAAGCTGTCAAGTTTCAGCTTATCACTGGAGAAACATGTTTGTGCATGGGTATACCAGTTCCATACAGAAGAGGTGACACTCAGTATGTATGCATAAGGCATTTTCATTGTTCACTGACATACTGCACTATTTGTGTGTGTCATGCATGTTTGTTTGTGTATGTTTCCCAGTATTTGTCACAGTGATGTCGAGATGTGTGTATTGTTTGCATGATTTAAACAGTCCCAACACACACTCTCCCACAAAAGACACATTAATCCAAATCTGTTTCGTGCTTAGACCTACATGCAAAATACACAATTTTAGCAAATGAAACAATTTTATGAAATAATGAACACTTTTTTAAACCTTTCCCAATTATTCAATTATTCAGTGTTAAATTGTTGAACTATTAAATTACATCCATTATGATAAAAACTTATATTACTCCTTCTTGGTATAATGATCTATGATGTTAATAAGTACAAACCCAATGATCACTGTGATCTTACAACAAGTCCTCCAAATTAAACAACAAAATATGTTGTTGATCCCTCCAAAATGACATGTATAAGCATTTTCTGATTTGACGCCACTCTTGACAGGATGATATGGTTTAAGATCACCTCCAGAAATGTTTTAAGACTTATAGAAAAATACTGCTTTGAATAATAATATATATCTGGTATGATTCCCCCCAAAAAGTTTTGTTGCTCAGAATCTATTAATATTGTTCATTTCAAAAGTTTAACTGTTGGACACAAGCTGTCTCCTTCTTAACTGAAAAGTCTATTTTCAGTGTCCAGTATGTGCATAGCGTACCACAAAAGGCTTAGTTGTGATGTCACAAAACATGCTCTTAGGTACTCATCTTAAACTCAGATTTAAGGTGAGCACAGAGAAAGTTCCCCCCTCCAGCAGATGAATGTGAAAATAACCTTCTACTGTACATCATTCTTCTGCACGTACATCATTCTGCACAGTGAAGCTCAAACATACAACTGAAGGAACAAAAGGAAAAACACATTTTTGACTGGAGGGGGACTTTAATGATTGGCTAGGTTTAGACATAAAGCAACTTGGTTTGTCACCATGGTTACAATTATAATCACTTGGTAGAAAGAAACCAACCAACCAACCAATAGGAAATTGGAAATGAACAATGGTCATAGATAATATTGACTCATTCATCCACCAAAACCTCAGTAGTCCTACAGCTGCTTGAGCACTTTGTCACCTGAATGTAGAAATGTTGTTTTGGGACATTAAGCAACTTCTTTCCTTGGGAGGACAGTCTTTGATCTGACGACTAGTATGTTTTATTGTACAGCTGTGTGTGTGCTGGCAACCAAGAGAGCCCTTGCTCTTCACATATACTTTGATGGTATCCACAAGTCTCTCATAGAATAATTCCAGGGCATTCGGCCTCTTTGTTCATGAACCGTGACTAACGCTCAATATTCATGTGAGAATGAGAACGGAGTGATCAATGTGGCTCAAGGCTTTGAAGGGAGCAAAGCATCAACCTCCCTCCGCTCTTCCTCGCTCTCTTGTTCCCTCCTTCACTCCTCCTCTTGCTGCCGCTGCTGAAGCCAACGAGCTGCATTTATCACGCCTTTATAAGTAAAGACCACATGAGAGCATGGATATTCTCTCGCACACTCTTTCTCTGTCTTCATATACACAAAGCATAGCATGATGCAATCTATTTCAATGATGTGTTTGGGTGCATTTGGGGGATGTGTGTGGACAGTAACTGTTCAGTAACGGTTTTAGCAGGCCACTGTTGCTCAGAGAAAAGGCTTGGGATCTGACCCATATGCAAATGACATTAAAGCATTACAACTCAATGTAGAGGAGACTGCATTAATTATGAGCCTGGATATACAGAGATGGACACTGATGCATAAACCGGGAAAACTGTTGAAACATTGGCTTGTAAAAGGCTCTCTCTGTTCTCAGTCACACATTTTGCTCTCCTCATTTTCATGCTGCAGATTAGACTTGGCTCACTTGCTGAAAGGAGGGCACTGTGCCTCTGATAGCAGCCACTTGCAGGATTTCCAGTGAATCCTCCTATTTTGTTGAACCACTGACACTCTCACCTACTCGGCTTGGATTACCTTACAGTCCTCCACTGAAAGAGCTGCTGGAAGTGATTGCTTTGTGATTGTTGTGTAATTTTCCAGGGAATGCTTCAGGAAAGGAAAGCTGCTGCCAGAATAATGGTATCTACAACATAAGCTCACTCAAATGCACAAAGTGAGGGGGAAAAAAAACCAACTCAAGTCTTAAATGCCTTCATATTCCCAAACAATCCCTCAGATGGGGAAGGATTTTAACACTTTATAGTTATACTTAGGAGAATATGTTCAAATGTGCCAACTGTGCTACGTGTAAAATGCAAATACACCTCTGCAACTGAACAAGGTCCTTAAGGCTTAAGCCTCTGTATACAGGTATACAGATTTCTTCATCTTCTTCTCTTTTACTGTATTGTGGGAATGCTAATATTCCCAGATAGATTGCTGAACCACAAACTAGACATTCAATGGGAATTGCCTCCACTACAAGAACCCATCAGGTAGTTAGCAGAGAAGGTATCGCTGTCTTAAAATAGGCTTTGGTGAGAAAACTGGGGAGGATAAATTCAACAAAAATAGCTCGCTCATTGAGTAAGATCATGTGGTGAAGGAAGGAGAAATGCTATAAGCTGCTTTGAGAACAAAGAAGAAATTGCTGTGAGGAGAAAAAAGCTTTAACTTTGAAAACGGGGAGTCATGAGAGATGGGTCTCTAGAGTTACAGAGGACTGGTAGGACTGGTATTGATGCAGCCCATGAATAAGGAATTAAGCCTGAAAGTCCAGTGGGTAGCTCAGCGCAACCCCACAGAGCTACCTAGGTCTGAGCCCAAGGGAGGCTCGTCTCATTCATCATTAACTGCAGCTTAAGGTGAATGAAGGCAGAGATACCAGAGAGATGAAGGGAGGGTGAGACGACGTGGGAGAGGGAAGGCGACAGATAAAGGTGGAATTGAAGGAAGATTGTTGAGGGGTTTGGGAAGCAGATCAAGCTAAGAGAGCACGACGGTGTGAAGGATGAGAAAAGCCAAGGAGAGGAAAGAAGACTGAAAGGGAATCAGGAATTAAAAGAGGAAAGGAGATAAAAAAAAACATCCTCAGGAATGAATGGCAATGAGAGATGAACAAGAGGAGAAACGACAGCAGGAGAGGAAGCGAGTGAAAGGTGAAGGAGAATGGTTGGGATAGAGGAGAGGAAATATATACTCTTTAAATCTGTACTAATATTCATTAACACATCAATACACGCAATCACACACACAGTGACATGACCTCACCTTTTGCACATAATGATGATGATGATGATGATGATGTGTTCTGATTCGCACATGTGCTATCATTACTGTGATTGCACGGACAGAATGAATTATTACATAAACCAGTTACATAAACCAAAGACTATTTTTTGGGTACTTATTGCCTTTATTGGACAGTTACTGGCAAAGAGGCTGACAGGAAACAAGGGAAGAGAGATGGGTATGATGTGCAACAAGGGTCCCTTACCGGACTCGAACCAGGTATATGTGAGGATGTGTGGCATGCGCAGTAACCTTTTAGCTACCAGGGCGCTTCCATATAGGTCAGTGTTAATAATTTTCCCATATCAACAGGAGCAGCAGATATATCACATTTATCAGCTGATGAGACACCTGAGGAGAGGCAGAATAAGCTCATCAGACCACATTTAGACCAGCATGCTAGTACAACGCTGTGATTAAAACCACTGGTTTCTGATTTGAGGGTCATGACTCTGAGAAGAGGTTTCAAGATTTATTTTTCACACTTTTCTCTAATCTTTGCTTTTTTTTCCATGTGAAGTACTGTATAGTTTTAACTTCTCAGACTTTTGAAAATTATTTAAATGAGACCGTCTGAGAAAGAAAAATCACTCTTTGATTGAACAGCTGACAGTTCACAGACACACAGGGATTGCAAATAGACATTGCTTTGTCTTAAAGCCCCTGAAAAGTAATTCTCCATAACATTAAATATTTATTATTTGATGTGCAACAATAAAACTTGAAGTTTGGAAAAAAACATACCCTTATGTATTATTTATTCTGAATTTAAGACTCAAAAGCTCAGCTAATCTGCTTTATCAGGGCAGTATGGGTATGGTTTTATCAGATTTGATTGGCCTGGTGACAAAAGCAAACAACCCACAACTGACATCAGATTTGGATTCAAATGTTATGTAATTTCGGTTTGTACACAGAAATATGTGACGTCACCTTCCTCCAGCAAAGAGCACAAATAGAACAGCACTCATATGAAAAAAATAGTTTTAACTTTGGAAGAAAATAGTATGTTCATGTTGAACCAGTAGCTCATAGTAAGATGGTGTTTGTGAAAATATAGGTTTTCAGGGGTCAGAAGCAAATTTAAAGACGTAATTTAATCATAACTTTATTAGTGTTCAATAATGTATTTTTCTTTCAGTCTGAAGCAAGATGCTCCTAACATTCTTCTTATTCTGTCAGTCTGTAGTTTATTGATGGGTTCATCTAAAATGGGATAGCAAGCTGTCAACAGCCAACAGCTGTGGACTAACATGCATGGTCAACCATTGTTCAGACGAAGCTTGAATATGTCCTCTTCTTCTTTCATGTCCTTCTCTCTCTCTTTCTTTCTCTGTCTCTCTGTTTTGACACACATAGCCCGACTAAATCAACATTCTTGACAGCTCCAGTGGAATCAGTCTGTGAGTAAACAGCAGTTTCTGCTCAGATGGTGCACCTGTTATCGATTTCCAGTGAAACAGGAATTCAGTACATATATATGCTGTTGGAGAGTCTAATTAATTCCCTTTTTTCCAAGTGCAATTTTGATGAGTGTCCCAGAATGCGAGGCAGCCTTGGCAGATCACTTGTGCTGCTTTCTGACTAACTGTGGGTTTCTGTGTATACCTACAGGATCAGTACTAGTGCCAACAGCAAAGATGTCAAGGAAAATGGTTTACACAATATGTAAATTATCTACAGCAGGCTAGGAAGACAGCCAGGGTGGTAATGCTAGAGGTGGTCGCATCATACAATTTCAGAGTTGTTCTTGCAGGTGTTCAAACTTCAGTACAGTACATTTGATTTGAACATTCCCCTTACTTCAAAGGAGAGCTGCAGCTCTATGTGTGTATGCGTGTATGTGTGTGTGTGTGTGTGTGCGTATGTGCCTTCATATGGTAAAGGAACACTGATGCATTGTTTGAGAATGCTTTGCCTTTGATGTTGCAAAGAAGGAGTGTGTCTGTTCTGCAGTAAAGGGCAAATCAGCTGATTATTAATCAACGGTGAATGTTCTAATCACTTGGACCGAGACGCTAATCACACTCTCCTCGCTGACTTTGATCATCTTTTCACTGCAGTCTGAGTACCGTTGAAACTCAACGAAGCAGACAGGTTTAAGAGGGACTGATGAAAACCAGATCAAATGCTTCCGTCACTATCAGTCCCCCCTATAAACTAACAGAGGGTGTTGGTGGTGATGCTTTTTTCTTAGGGAAGTGGATCAGGTGCATTTTGTAATTACTGTGTGACGGGGCGATAATACACCAACAAACACATACAGACACATGCAAGGACACAGGCACATACACAAACACAAAAACCCACACATGTGCACAC